>NW_026138072.1:4317500-5030000 GCF_025592945.1 Manacus candei | reverse complement strand
ACCAACCAACCAACCAAGACAAACCAAAACAAAACCCCTTCCCCCCCAAAAAATAATTTATTTTCTAGAGGATCAAAGAGCAAAGGAAGAAGAGAGGGAAGTATCACATGGGTATTTTGAATACGTTTCTGCTGAAATTCTTAAGAGGTGATTAAGGGTTAGTATTTCTCCATTATAAAATTTCACTTTCCTTTTGAAAGCAAGCTGTTGATTTAATTTAGCATCTCCCCAAGCTACATGTTCAGTAGAAATGGCTTCATGACATCTAGAGGAAGGAAATGTTTTCAATAGCGTTAAATATCAGCATCCTAATCTTATGAATGATAAATGGAACATTAAATTAGATAATTCTGAGTATTGAACTAAGTACAGTGGACAATTTGTCACAGAAAATGTTCTCATATTTCAGATTTCTCATGTCTCTTTTTTTGAAAGTAGAATATTTCAAGTTCTGCTTCTGACATATACAGTTACTACAGAAATAGAAACTGGTAAATAAATACAGATGTAATTCTTACATATCCAGATGTAAGAAAGGTAGACAAAAGTTCAAGTTAAATTTAATTCCAGACTGGGCCAGAACATTGAATCTTTTCCTGTTTGATAAAAGTATGCGAACTTGAATGAACAGTCAGTTTGAAAAGTTAGTGTGCATAGGAGGAGATGTAAATGTGAAAACATAGGTAATGAGCCTTTTGTTTTGGATAAAATTTAAAATAATTAAAAATGTTTGGTTTAGTGATGAAGATCGCTTTTAGTTCTAATGGCATACGCACTTCAGTAAGTGAATCACCATAAAAACTGTGTTCAATCATACCTCTCCCCTTGCTCCTCATGGGGTTTTGCAGTTCTCATTCAAAAAAAGTCATCTGTCTCACACGTTGATTAAAATGAACTTTTCTGGAACCTAAAAGTAGCAAAGCAAGTAGTACTGTCTGGAATTAAATCAGGTAACCTTGATAACAATTAACTCATCCTCTACTAAATCAATATTTGCTGATGCTAATACTGGAACTAGTTCCAGTAGCTGGAATTACAGCCACTGATTTAGTGTCTTTATTATTAGTAATTAGACAACTATCTTACCCTAGTACTACTTCTTAGAGCTAGTACTTGGCCTGCTTGTAGCAACTGGCCTAGTCAATACCTACAGTATGTGCTCTACACGCCGTTAAAGCTGCTCTGTAAGGCTGAAGGCCCTCTTATGGTGTGACTCCACAGGGGTTGAAAAAAGTTCAGGTTGCCACAGCCCAGCCAACTGCTGTAGAGCCACCTCTTCAGGCTATTTTAGCAAAACAATTTTTGATGATGTAAACTCTGTCAGAAGCAGGGAGAGTTCCTGCTATTGCATTATCACTATATTCTCCGTGGAATTTTTCTTGCAGTACAACTGCAGTGGTGCTTTTGTGGCAGCTTCAGTTCACAAAAGGTTCTTGTCACCGCAATAACATTCTGTCCATCCTCAGAACTTCTAGTAGGGCGCTTAACTGTGAAAAATTATGAATGAATTTGCTCTGATGCACTAATGTGATCATGAAGCTCTCAACTAGACCTTTATTTATTCTCTTTTCATTTGTATAATATATTCTTTGCTTCCTAGATCTGATTATGTTCTTTTGGATGTTAAATTCTCCTTAATCTTCTATAGGCTGATCAGGTTCTTTTGTTTGGGGAAGGATTTCCTTTGGCATGATCTCAGGTCTACAGCAGCATTTCAGTGTTTGTTCTGGTCCTGAATAAGCTGATGAGAAATGACTCCTTTATTTTTCAGATACTGAAGAATGTTTTGGTTCAGATCTATTATTATGTAATCCAGTCTATACCTAATGAACATAACTAATAAAGTAGGAGATGCAACAGCAAAATTGCAGTAACAACAAATACTAAAGTTTGATAATGGGATTGCAATGTAAAAATTACTGCAGGGCATCACACTACCTTAATATTTCTCCTCAAAGTTATTTACTTTACTCTTGAATCTATACTAGTTAGCAAAAAGCACTCTATTCCCAAGTGTAGGTCCATTATTAGGATTATAAAATGGAATTTTTTTTCCTTTAAAGAACAGGACATAAGGAAAACGGTTGTAATGTAAATTATGGGACTGTTATTTTTGTCTGTAACCCCCAAACCATCATCAAGGTAAATGGAGAAAATACTCAAATAACCACAAGACTGTGAGGCTGTGGTGTAATTTGGAAATTTCACTTTTCGTTATTTTGTATGAAAAATAGTATGGGAAATAGTGCATTTAATGGTATGAAATGTAGTGATGAGGAAAAATAACATTAGGGGATCCTGGTGAACTTTAAAGTGCTGTTTTTTTCATTAACAGGATAACTTTTTTCAAAGTTACGACTGAAAATTATGTCTGTCATTATTCACCTAACAATGCAGGTGCAGTGGTCTTATTTAGGAAGGAATGGGGAAGAGGAAAGACTATGTTACTGTTACAGCCAGTACAGGTCAAGTGACCTGCAAAACTATTAGAAGTGGGATGATGTTGAGAAAGTCTGGCAGTTGTTGTCTTTGCACACATTTAATATTTTGAGATACACAGCTTTCTTCTCTGAACTACCACCTTCATCAGCACTGATGCAGATCCACAAGGCAGCTTTCTATTTCTGTTAGGCATTTGAAACGAAGTACCAATACAAAGCTTTTTTGAGATATTCTACGTAGATAAGTCCACAAATAATCTTTAAACTAATTTTTAAATTTAAAATATTCTCATAAGAATCTTTAGACGTTATAGTTGAATGTAGCATTTCCTACATGTAGTTTTTGGCAGTGGTTAAGAGCCTTTTTTTATAAAACTGTGTATTATCTTACCCCTGCTGCAGCTTTTGGGCAGGAGGCTGTTATCAGTGATCTTACCTTTTACTGTAATAGAACCAGATTAACACAGTCACTTGGTTTAATTGCAGGTTGGCAAAAGAAAAAGTTATGTATGAAAAAGAAGCAAAACAGCAAGAAGAAAAGATTGAAAAAATGAAAGCTGAAGCATGTGATGATTATGGAATTAAGAAGCAGGTAACTATCCTAGAACTTGTTTTATAAAATTCTTGTTTTCATTTAATCCTTAAATACAAGAATCTACTGTACCTGTTATAGAAATACTAGACTAAAATCCTGTCAATTACAAAAGTCATAATAAGCAGCTGTAGAAACTTCCTTAAACTGTTAAATTATAAGGAGACTGCGTACGGATTATTACTTAGCACTTCGTGTCAGGATGGCTGTCACTCACGAACAGTGCATCTGAGGCCATCATGAACTCTTTCTCAGAAATACCAAGAACCTGTAGTAAATACATGCTCTGGATGGATATAGGTAAACCAAGTGCTTGTTGTTACAGCAAATGTTACAGCAAAGGGAGAATGCTTCCTAGTTAATATGAAGATGAAACATTTCAACTCTTGAGGATACTAGTATTCTTCTGGTAAATTCCCAGGCGTCAAAGAAAGGGAGCAGTGGGTATGCAGCTGCTCCCCAAGAGCTGCTGGAGTTTGTAGTGAAGTCACTGACTAAGAAGAGACATGCTCTGTTTTCATCTGCTCAAGAATATGATTTAGCGTTACTATTACAGTATGACTACATTTTTTCTCGGAAGGTGTCCCACAAGAATAGTGGTTGCAGACAGTTGGTACATACCATTTTGGAAGAAGTGTCACATTTCTTTCTCCCTGGGAGGCAGCTGGAGTTTGGGAGATTTGTGTTTATTCTTCACAGAAGTGTGAAATGTCCATGTTTCACTGTGGTCTTCATATTCTTTCAACTAACTATGTTTCCTTTTAACTATGTTTTTTCCCCAAGCATTTCCCAGATGTTTTCTCTCAAATCTTCTCAGAAACTAAAACTGTAAATTAAAATTAATTTCACTTTTTTTTAAGAGTCTGCTGGCCTTCTGTTCTAACACATAACCTACTGGTGTCCTATCTTCATTTTTAAACAATGGAAGAATTGGTTAAGCAAAACTCAAATATAAAATTAACAAAAGATAGGAGAAGGAATTTTTAGAGCAAGCTAAACCAGCTTTTTTCAGTAAGTTCATATTTCAGTTCATGTGTCTATGTCCTGCCTTGCTTTCATTATGAATTCTTTATTATACAAATAAAGAATTGGTATACAAGAAGAAAATTTTATTTCATAGAGCGGAGCTGTCTTCTGCCTCACAACAGACTGAGACTTGAAGATCCTTACAACACAGTGGCCTTTCTGAAGATCCGCTGGTGCTAACAAGAACTAATGAATGCAATTCCCATTTTTAGTGTCGTCCATTCATCAGATTATTTGACTGCACCATGGTATTTCCGCAGTGACCTGCAAGATATCATCAAAGTCAAAAACAGCGGTGGCTGTGAACTTCTGCTGAAATGAAATGTTCCATACCACTTGAAGGTATTCTCAGACACCAGTGACAAAAGCCTTCACAGAAAACAGCATTCATTCATTCAGAAATTGCCTGATCCACTTTGAAAGCAAGCAGTTCCTCCAATGACATCTTCACTTCTTATTTGTCTGGAATTTCATAATATTTTAGGTTATTAAAAATGTGGCAGCTCAGAAAGAATGTGCACACTTTTCCTAGGATCAAATCTGCTATTCTAAAGAAAGTTATATAATACCAGGAGTTTGCTCAGAATGATATTTTGGATAGAGTTAAGAGTTTGAGATTTTTTTTCCGGAAAAATATCTGTAGTTACACATTTTAAGAATTGCTTTAAGTTAATTTCTAATCTGAATAACTCTTAAAATACAGTTGTAGTCTTTGGTAATAAAAAGTAACATTTGGGGAATGGGAATGAATTCAATCATTTGAGACTACGAGAATAGTTTTAACTATTACTGTAGCTGAAGTATTAGCTAAATGAGCTATATATATATATAAATAAATATGCACACAAATCAATAGAGAGTTCATGGAGAGATGCTTAGAAAGCTTAAAAGCATTACTTGCAGTTTTCCGGTTACAACTCACAAGTAGAACATATGCTTTTACAGTACCGAAGTGAACATGGCAGATTTTGCTTGAAAGTGGATAATGCCATTCCTACAGCACATGTAGTCTTTAGGGTGTGTCTGGTCCGTAATGAGGGATCCCTTTGTCGAACAGTAGGGTTTGACTTAGTATTTTTCTTCTAACTCCTTGTGCAGTGGGGCAACTTGTGGTTCCTGTGGACTCCAGTGTTCTCTCTAGCTGAGGCATTGACCAGCAGGGTTGGTCGGCAGTGGTTAGATGCTGGCCTTCACGTGCACTGTCCAGAGAGACTTGCTTAATGAGGAGCAGATTCCATATCAGAAAAACAAAAAGAATAGTTTTCTTGCAGTGCTGGTAGATGCTGACCAAGCTTATAATTTCAAGATTCCTGTGCAACAGTTAGTGGACAAGTGATTATGTGAGAGTATTTAAAAGCCAGAATATATATTCACGTGTGTGTATGTAATTGGTACATGTATGAGTCATTTACATTTATCATGGTTATTAGCTGTCTCTTCTGTTTAGACCACCACTCCTGTCATGTGAAACAATGCAGCCTCTATATCCCGTGACCCAGTAGTTTATCAGGCTGTCCTCCTAAGAGCAAGGAAGGACACAGAGCCCTACTGAAGTTTTCTTCTTGTTGTTTTCAAATTATTTGTGGATCTGCATATCTCTAAATCTCTTAGTTAGATCTGTGTCAGCTGGGGAAAAAACCCAAATCTATAAACTCTGCTTCTGTCTTTTTGAAGCTGATAAAACTGGTATCCTCACTAATACAGTGCATGTCAGGCTGAGCAAAATTGCTTCCTGTTACAGGTATCAGCACTCATATAAAGTAACATTTACTGTATTCTTAAATTATCAAAAATTTGTTTCTGTCTGAGCACTAGGGTGATCCAAAAGTAGGGAATCTGCCTGATCTAACAGCTCCGTTATGTCTAAAGTTAAAATAGCTTTGAGCTTTCATTGTGGAACATGCTAAAAATATAAGTTGCTAATGTTTAAAGCCTGGTCATTAGTCCCTCAGCTGTTTCTCACAGGTTTGGTCTTTATGCTTATTTTGAATGTGTAAATAGTCTGATTTTAGTTATGGTGCCCTTCCTACTAAGCAAATGGTAGGTGAATCTGTGTGTTTGCATCTGCTCTGTCTTATCTGTCACTGCAGTCTGAAATTTATGGAAAACGGATTGAAGGCTACCCAGTAGTGCATTAAGCAAATACTTCTTTTGACATCTGATCCAATTTACAATTTCCAATCATGTTTAGTAGATAGGCTATATACAACCCAACAGTTAAAGATCTCCATCACATCTGAGGAAGCTGTTTTATTTTGAAATACGCCAGACATCTGTTCCTTTAGTAGAAATAGCTTCAGTCCTGAAAGACAACTGACTACAAACATCATGGGTTGAAGAGATTTGTTTAAATGGCTTTCTCAGTACACCTGAAGAAAGGGGATGTCATCCTCACTGTAGCCACAAGAGCTCTTTTGGTCCTGTGTGCACTTACTGACAACAAGCTCAATTTGTTTCTCTCTGTACACATTTTTGTGCTTTATCTCTTGTCTTAACACTGTATTTAGATACACTTCAGTTACTTCAGATTTTAAATAATTCTGTTTGACACTGTAATTCACAAAAACTTTGCAGATATTTATGATTATTTGCAAAGTTAGATCAACTTCATGTTATAACTTCCTTTGTAACATACTGTCCTGATTTCAGCTGGGACACAGTTAATTTTCTTCCTAGTAGCTGGTACAGTACTGTTTTTTTAGTATGAAAATAAATGTTGATAAAACACTGATGTTTTAGTTGTTGCTAAGTAGCATTTACCCTAAGTTAAGGACTTTTTGCTGTCTTGTGCTCTGCCAGTTGAGCAGGTGCACAAAAAGCCATGAGGGACCATAGTCAGAACAGGTGACCCAGACTGGCCACAGGGATATTCCATATTATAGGATGTCATGCTCAGTATATAAAACGGAGGGAGTTGGCTGGGAGATGCCAATTACCGCTTGGGGATGGGATGAGTATCAGTTAGCAGTTGGTAAGCAGTTGCACCGAGCAACACTTGTTCCTCTTGGGTTCTGTTACTCTCTCTCCCTCTCACTATTATCACTACATTTTGTTTCAGTTATTAAATTGTTCTTATCTCAGCCCATGAGGTTTACTTCTTCTTTCTGATTCTCCTCCCCACCAGGGCAGGGGCAAGTGAGAGGCTTCCTGGTATCTGGAGTTTGAGTCACCCAGTGCTGGTCACTGGAATCTGAGTAGCTGCAGTGCATGTTACAGGGACGGAAGTGGCTGCAGCACCTGCCATTGTAGCTTGAGTGGCTTTGGTACCTTAGAGTTCAGTCAGAAAGTCTGATGGAATTTTGATAGAATTTGAAGAGCAAACACTTCAAAAAGTCTAGTCCTAAAGCTTATCTAATTATTCGAGCTTTTGACTTTGCTTTATTATGTACCTTTGTAGTGGAATTATTAGCATTGCTTGAAAAAACGTGGTTTATGCAGAGGACTGGTTCCACATAATTCCTGTTCTAGTCTTCAACTGAATATAGTTCCAGGATTTATCATCATTTTGATTTTTATTTATTATTGCATAACTGCAGGAAAATGTAAATAAAATTCAGGTACCCCTTTGGATCTCAGTCAAATTTTGTTTTGAACAGAATGATTGGGGTAGATGTGTTCATTTCTCAGAGCAGGCAGAACTACAGCTTACAGATTCTAGATTTATATGCCTTCCCAGATGGCTTATCTAGTGGCACATATCAAACAAGTTACTACTTTTCATCTCACCTACCAGCTTTACAACAAACAAATATTTAGTAGTGCCGGCTCAAGGAAGTAATTGTTGGATATTCTCACTCTTGTAGATATTCTTTATACAAGAAATTTCTACTACATAAAGTAGAAGGCAGCATCTCATACAGTTTATGGCACACCTCATTCTGTGGATGTTATATTCACTGATGAAAGTCTAAAATTAGAAACTAAGTTTTTTCTCTCAAAACCAACTTGACATAAGAACTTAAATATATGACACTTCAAAACATGGTGATAATGTCTTACTACATAAGGCCTTCCTGAATGCATAAATACATTCTTAGCTATAGCTTAATATCCTTTTTACAATGACCCTTTGGCACAGCAGCAGTTACGCTAAAAGGACAATACAGCAAAGGAATGACAGAGTGAAATAAGCCATTTAAAGGGAGTGTCTTCTGTTGAGCGTTGTCCTGAACGTATTGCATGTTTCATATTTAAATATCTAACAGATTTTCATTTCTAAATAGATTTAGTATTACTGAACAACTCTGCACACCTTTCCTTCTCAATGGTTGGATTTCGGATCCAGAAATGTTCCATGAAGCAAATGTTCCGTTTTTTAAGACTGAAGTTGTTTTCTTTAGGAGGTGGCAGGATTTTCAGATTCAGTGGGGTGCCAGTTTAGTAATTTTGTTCAAAGTGCATGGTGAGAATAATCTTTCTCCTAAAATGAAGCACAAGGATAAGTAATAACTTTTTATGCATGATAAGCATCAAAAATATGAGCCTGCTGGTCTTTGCTTTTCATTTTTCTTTACCTTTGTCTTTCAGTCAGAGCCTCCTGCAGTCTGCACACAATGTGATCAATAACTCAATAACTTTTTTCATGCAGTAATTATCTCTATGGGGTATTATCTGAACACTCTTTTTCTTTATTACCCAAAAGATGCAGGAGATATTTATATAACCAGCTGATCCCATTTTGGATGAAGCTGCTTCATGACAGCAGGAGAAAGTTTGTTTTAAATAGACTTTTTAACAAATGGTGTATGGAAACCTTACCAGGCAGTACTTTTTCCTAAGGGAAAAATTATTCTAAATACTCTTTTGCGCCTAATACTTTATATTTAATTAAGCACAGAGTAAATGGAAGTGTCCTGTAAATTAAAAGAGTTTTAAACAATTATGCTAAGTGAGTGTCTTTTAATAAAAAAGCCTATTCAGAAAATGGGTGCAACTGTTCTGAAGTTCCTTGATAATGACTGGACTGCTGATTTTTCAGAGTAAAAACTTATCTTAAAAGATAATGTTTCTATCTGGAATACATTCTTATTGGCTTCTAATTTTCACAGATCGAGATCTTACAAGAGTCACGAATGATGATTCCGGACTGCCAGCGCAGACTAGAAGTTGCACACGCAGAGCTTACTCAACTACTAGTGAGTATAGCACCATACCCCACTGATCAAGAAGTGCTGCTGTTCCTGGGTGACCTGGATAAACATGGCTGTCTGCAGTGCAACTGCAGCAAATTAAAACTGGATTGAAGAATTACTGTTTATAGGTTCCAAGACTAGAATCCTGTAACGTAGCAGTATTTCACTTTTAGTAACTGTCTTTGCAGACTTGATCTTCAGTCTGTGAAAACTGTGTGCGTTAGAATAGTGGAAGCCGTCTTTAATGGAATGCACACAGTTTAAATACAAAACTGTCAGAACAGACTCAGAATTCCTGCGCTAGTTCCATCATCAGAAAGAACAGTTAATTGGTTTTACAGATAGTGTACATGTATGTATTATGCTTGTAGTGAACTGAAATAGTCAAAATACTTTGCTTACTACTTTTATTATGCTATGGACAAAAAACAAGTCAGATGAGTCCTTGCTTTACGGTTTATTAGTGAAGTGAGCAGTAGTGCCATGTTTTTAAGATACAAATACCTGCAGGAATGAAAAGTATCTTGTACAAATAGATAAACTGAAACTATACCAAGTTTGGAGATGATCATGCTTATTTTTAAAGGTGCCTTCTCATCAAGGATGCAGCTACATCTGTAAATGCTATTGTGGGGCTAAAAATATATGCCCTACATTAAGCCCCAGATATACTGATGGCTAAAATGCAAATACTTTTTTTAATGGAAAACTCAAGGTATCCTGTTCTCAGGTCTTTTGCCTCTACTGTTTTCCAAAATAAATATTTAGTACCTGGCAAGATTTAGGGTTCTTTTGTCAGTCAACTAATTACTTAACAGTTAGCCAGTCTAGATTTCAGTGGCATGCAGAAATAGTGCTATTGATTTATAGTGTGCTATGCAAACTTAAGGAACGGGGGCAGTTACTATTGTTGTTAAGAATTTGAAAGTCTTCAGGTGTTGCTTTCTTCGCTTAGCTCACCTTCAATGCTTTTATTAAAATTTGCTGTATCATGGTGTGTTTTTTCAGTTGTCAATCTACTTAAGCTTTTTCCTAAGACTGCTCTCTGTCTGAGGTTTGTTCTTATTGGTTCCTTGATTTTAAATATTTAACACAATAAAATAAAGGTATGCACAGGTCAAATCTGCTTCCACATGACAGGTATTATACTGGACCTTAAGTAGGATTAAAAATTTACCTGTGCTTTGAGTCACACAGAACTTATGTTTTCAAAAATGATGTATCTCTCATTTCATAGAATGGTTTGGGTTGGAAAGGACCTTTAAAGGTCATCTAGTCCAACCCCTTGCAATGAGCAGGGATATCTTCAATGAGATCAGGTTGCTCATAGGCCCATCCTGAATGTTTACAGGGATGTAGCACCTACCACCTCTCTAGGCAACCTGTTAACAGTGTTTTGTCACCCTCACTGTAAAAAATGTCTTCCTTATATCTAGTCTGAATCTACCTTCTTTTAGCTTAAACCCATCACCCTTTGTCTTATTGCAACAGGCCCTTCTAAAAGGTCTGTTCCCATCTTTCTTGTAAGCCCCCTCTAAGTACTACAAGGTGCTAGAAGGTCTCTCCAGAGCCTTCTCTTCTCCAGGCTATACAGCCCCAACTCTCTGAGCCTTTTGTTATAGGGGAGCTGCTCCAGCCCTCTGATCATCCTGGCAGCCCTCCTCTGGACTCATTCTAACAGGTCAATGTCTGGACTGAGGACCCCAGAGCTGGATGCAGTGCTCCAGGTGGAGTCTCACCAGAGCAGAGTAGAGAGGCAGAATTCCCTCCCTTGACCTGCTGCCCACACTGCTTTTGATGCAGCCCAGGATACAACTGACTTTCTGGGCTGTGAGTGCACATTGCTGGGTCATGTCCAGCCTCTCATCCACCAGCACCCCCAAGTCCTTCTCAGCAGGGCTGCTCTCAATTCCTTCATCCTGAACCTTTATTGATACTGGGGGTTGCTCAGACCCAGGTGCAGCATCTTGCACTTGACCTTGTTAAACCTCATGAGATTCACATGGGCCCACTTCTTGAGCTTGTCCAGGTTGCTCTGGATGGCATCAGGTGTGTCAGCAGCACTACTCTTTAGCCACTAAACTGTCTACCCATCAAATCCATCTCTCCAGCTTAGAGATGTTTCCCTTTTTCCAGTCTTCAAGGACTTCACTGGACTGCCACAGCGTTACAAATATCACAGAGAGGGGCTTGGTAACTACATCAGCCAATTACCTCAGGACTCTGGGAGGCATCCTACTGGGTCCTGCAGACTTATGTACATTCAGGTTCCTCAGGTGGTTGTGAGCCTGATCTTTACTTACAGTGACTTTGCTAGGGACTTTGCTCCCTAGGTCCCTATCCATCCACTTGAGAGGTGTGGAAAGAGAGGCTGCCAGTGAGACAAAAACGTGGTTACCTCAGCCTTCTCATCTGTTGTTACCAGGTTTTTTCCATAGTTACCTTCTTAAATTTAATCCCACAGCAGTTATTTTCAGAATACTCAAAAATGTTGTTTTTAATTCCAGGAAAATGAAAAAGAATTGGAAGAAGCTGAAGAGTATAAAGAAGCACGTTCCATACTGGAGTCAGTGAAGCTGGAAGCCTAGCAGTTTTCCAGTACTCTCTTTATATGCATTAGCACGGGGTCCATTCCATACTTTCATTTTACTATGGTTCTACTACTATTATTGACTTGCTAAGGTTCCCTTTATGCAAACTGGCCTTTCTCTAACTGCAAGACGCATCAAATAAAGGATGTTCTGAAACATTTGTGTGTTCCATATTCAGGCAAAACAGATGTGTTTCCAGTTCACCTCAACTAAAAAAAGGAAAAATAAAGCCCATTTAATGTAAGTGTAATAGCTGATATACAGAACTTAATCTGAACAATTCAGGCTAAGAAACAAAGTTTGGTTATGCGAGGGACCAGTAAATACTTCAGAATGAAAACAGCATCACAGAATGGTTTGGACTGGAAGGGTTCCATCTAGTTCTTGCCCCTGATATCGGCTGCAGAAGCACCTTATACATGAAATAATTTAAAGCCATTATAGCATAACAATCTGTACTGAAAGAGAATATGGACTAAATGACCCTTCACAGTCACCCATCTTTTTTCTATGATGCAGTTTTTCTATAATATTTTCAAGTACGTACTCCTTGTTTATCTTTGAGCCCAAGACAAAATTAAAAGCTGATTCCAAATCTTTCTCATTTGACTTGGATTGATTTGTAAAGCCCAATCCACATAATTACCATTGCTCAAAAATTCTGTTACTTTTCAAGAAACAGAATTTAGCCGGTGACTAGTATGTTGTCAGTTGCACCTGGTAGTAAGAGTTCTGTACTAAATACTTTTCCTGAAAGCACATTGCCCTAAGTGAGATTTTTTTCTGAACCAAGCTTAAATCCCAGAACATGAAAGAGACCTAATGAGTAAGGAAATAATACTTAGTCTGCCTAGAACAGCATTAAAATGTTATGTACAAAAGTTGTGGGTTTTTGAAAGTAGCTTCTCTACAGCAAATAGTAAGCTCTGTTGAAAAACAAGAAAGCTTTTTACATTAGTTTTTCTAGTTTGAAAGTGCTCTGGCATGTTCCTTAAAGGCAACACAAAGCACAGTGTACCTTTTGTGTGGTGCTATATTGAATACTCAATAAAATTTTTTGTTAATTTGCCTGAGTTTGAGTAAACTGCTCTTTCAGTACCTCTATTTGTGTACCTTAATCACAGGAGAGTAGTAAGTCTACTTCCCCATCACTCTTAAGCACTGCTCTGACTATCAACACCAAAAGATTTCTAATTTGACTGCAGAATGATCTACTTTTGAAGTGTCCCCAGAGCAGTAGCAGACAGGGCTGAGAGGTGAAACCTTTTGTGACACTCTGGTTTCATAAGAGAACACACATACCTTCTTACCAGCATTGTGTCCTAGGCATGTAATTGCCAAGCAGACACTTCCCGGCTCATAGCACAAGTGAACTGCTGTTGAGGAAAACATCTGTCTTTGAATACTCATTCAGCGAGTTTCTTCCATGGACCCGTAAAACTCCAGCCCCAGGAGCTGACAGCTCACAGGACTGGCTAAGAGCTTTACTTTAATATATAGATACAGGGTTCTTTAATACCTCGAGATAGCGTCAAGAGAATAAGCCACAGGCTTGTTCCCAAGGAATTTCTTTATTAATTTAGGGGAGTAAATAAGGGGACTTGGCCAAAGTTTGTAAGGACACCACACAAGCTAGACAAAATGTTCCACCACAATACTGACGCAGCATATACTATTAATGCAACCACACTGAAGTCAAGGTCCAATAAACCAACAATGCTTAAATTAAAATCCAATCCCTCCAGCTCCAAACCACCCTAAGCATCAAGAAAGGAGCAGAGAAGGAGGAACAGAGGGATCAATAAGAGAGGAGGAGAAAGAGGGAGAGACAGATTTTAGAGCTACCACTGAAGCCTTGTAGAAGACCAGCTCTCACAGGTCCAAGCGGCAGTGCTGCAATACGAGCCAAACACATGCCCTTGGTTTTATTTGCTCTGGTCTCTATAGCCAACCTCTCCAGCCACTCTGGGGTTCCAGGTCAGGATGAGAAACAGTGTTCTCACTGTCCCTGCCAACCTGAGGCTGGGTTAGGGGCTCCAGCAGATGTGGTGTGTTATAGTTTTCTCAGGCTGTTTGTGACTGGCAGCAACTCTGGGGCTGTTCCATGTGGGCTCCAGGGGCTGCCATGAGGGATACGACACCACCCTACCTCCATGAGGTTCAACCCGTCCCTTCGCCCTCCACACACACACACACACACACACACACACACACACACACACAGTCCCCACAAGTTGGTTCTGACCCAATAATAGATCTGATGTCTAACATCCCACCGTCTTGGGTCAGAACACCAGCCAGGACCAGGTTTAATCATCTCTCTTATTCTTGTAGTGCAAGCTGGCAGACAGAGGGAGAAAGAAGACAGGAGAAAGAAGAAAGTATACAAGAAAATCACATCAATAACCATATCAAACCTTATCAATAACCCTAAACTAGGTGTTTTATCAATATAGACTCCACTCCAGGGAAATGACTCTCTCACACCTTCACTGGGAGAGGTGGCTGGAGTGTACAAAGGAGATTACATGTCTCTGCTGACAACTGCAGTCAGCCTGGCAGTAATTCTTCACTTGGAGCCACTGAGTGGAGTATGGAGAATAAATGCTGAGCTGAAAGGAGTTGTAGGGAAGTGCCGAGTCTGCCAGGTAGATAGAGTGGTGACCTATAGTGGCTGAAGGGAAGCAGCATTGTAATATGGCTTAAGTTGCCAGTCAGAGTTAAAGGCACATGGGACTGAGTACCTACCACATAATCTCCAGGGAAAAGTTTCTTGGGGTAGAGTGGTTTCTCCTGCTTGCCTAATACTTCTCTGTCCAAGCTATTTTCTAGCTCCCTACAATTGCATCAGGGGATGATGATCCTCTTCCCTATCACTAAGTTCTCCAAAAGACAAGCATGTTCTGCAGTATGGAAAATATCCATCCTCACTGATGAAAATCAAGGTATGTTCACACCTAAAAGTAGTTTCTTGTCTCTAGATGCCTCTGGAAGCATCTGAGAGGACAGCAGCATGTTTTCAGACTCCAGCATCCTTTAAGAGAGGGAAAGAGCTAACAGCTATTTTGGGTTAAATCCACATAAAGGATGAACCACACAGAGCTGCTCTGTTTCCTTATAATAACATCTTGTTTTGGCAACCCACCGTCTACGTCTCTGGTGAAACCTTTCAACTGTGCTGCAGTCAATCTCCTACATTGTAACACTCGGGGGTGCGCGGAGAGAATTCAACTCCTTGGTCTAACTCAAGCAAGCCGAAAGGTTCAGATCAAGGAAAATACTTAATCCTAATAGACTGAGGCCTTTGGAATTACCACATTAGTATGACAGGTGGCTGCACAGCCTCTTAAAACTGGGCACTTACAAAAATTTACTGCTAAAATTGAATCGTCTGATCACCCCAAAAGGTACAGTTCTGTTCAACTGACCTGTATGACAAAAGAAGTGAAAGGGGAAGTGTGTGTATTTAATATGTGGGTGATACAAGGGTGTTCAATATCTTCAAGGAAATATTAAAAATCAAAAGGTTTCTGACCCACCGGAGAAAGTTTAAAAAACTGCATTCAACAAGGACATATTTAAATAAGGAAAAAAAGCAAAATTATACATGGTAGCAGCAATTTTCTACTGCATAAGCACAAGAAAAGATAAAAGCTAGACATTTCTGAAAGAAACTTAAGAATTTTAGTGAGTTATATGCATTAGCTTAGCTCACAAGACATGGGCAACAACCCTAACACTCCCCTTTGTATTAAAAGACTTCATCTAGAAGCATTATCACAGCTAGAAGCTACAACTAAAGGGATGAACAAATAAGAAAGATTCAAAGGAAAACACTGAAAACTAAAAAGACTGAAAAATGGTTTCTGCAAAAGAAGATGTTTTAGCCTAGAATAATACTGAGGGTGGCAATGGTAATAGTCTTCAAGCATCTACAAGGTTATGGAGGAAAATAATAAAGTTTTGCTTGGCAGAAGGAGTAAGAGTCAATGAGCTTCAGTTACAATGAGGAGGGAAAAAAGCTGGAAGCATTCTTCCATCAGGAAACAACTGAGACAAATGAAGTTCTGAAACAGACTGCCCAGGGACTCTGTCGGAGATGCCTTCCTGGAGATCTTGACCAGGCAGCTCTGTCACACATGATACAGGGACAGCTGATCCTGCCTCATACTTATACGTTAGGGAAAGCATCAAAAGGTGGACAAGCATCCCTCCTTTCCTCAGCAGCACTTACCCCTCATTCAAAAATATACAAGATTTGTGACACAGCTGAACTCCTCTGAATACAGCGCATAGGTGATCCCCAGAGACTCCTCAAAGGAGAGGATTTCAGTGATACGTACCAGACCTTTCAGATCTTGACTGCATGTTACAACACAGGATTCAAAGAAGCTGAAAATAGTCCTTCTTAATGAAAGGACAAGATGACAATCCAGATGAAATAATTTTGTCTGGCTTTCCACTTACTATTGGCATTTCTGAACACTGTCCACTAAAATGCAATGTCAAATACCTTAAATTCCCACTTGTCATTTTATTTTATGTTAACTTTGTGAAAATGCGACTTGCTCAGGGCAAAGATAAGAGGCCAGAAGTTTGAACTGAAGCTGAAATCAGAAGGATGGAACTTGCAAGGCAAGAAGTGAACTGTGGGGCCTGCTGGAAGCAACTACCAGGGAACTAGCAAATTTTGTTGAAAGTCTCGCCCTTCATACAGACTCAGAGCAGGACTACAAACTTGAGGGAAAGGAGAAGAAACTATGTTATTTATGGCCTAACTGTCTTAACAACCCTTCAGATCTCTCAGGAGTACCCACTCTTTATAAGGACACCATGAACAGAAAACACAGAGAACCAATTCTGAGTTCTCTTTCACGTGCGATCTTGGCTGTACTCTCTTATTACATGTAACAGAGGTCTCATGACAAATCCAAATGATGGGCTTAGGACTTTGGAGGACATGGTGAAAGGGATATGAAATTGCCACCTTCCACCTGTTTTCTAAATACAAATTCAACTACAGTGCAAAAATCAGCTCTTGAACTTCACAGGTTATTTGCTAGCACACCCAGGATCCAGCATTTCAGGGCAAACATCACCAATGTCCAAAATCTAGAACCACTCAACATAAACATTACTTTTAACAGGAAGAAGAAAAACTTTGTTACAACAGTTTTGCTTTCTTATTATTCTGAAGTTACTGTAGATGTTACATTAGATGCAAGGAAACTCAATTTCCTCAATTTACATTAGATGCAAAGAGCCTCAATTAATAAGGTTAACAGAGGCTGAATAGGTTGAAAATGGAAAAAATAAGCACATTATTTATGTATCAGTTACTACTTGCTCTCCATTTCAACAAAAGGAAATAAAATTTTCTCATCTTTCCTAACAATCCAGAGGCCTCCTCCTGCCCCTGCATAATTAGCAGTAAATTTCACCACAGCTCTCCATAAGCAATCAAAAAGGCTATCTAATTAAAAAAGTAATTAGTTTACACAGATAGATGTGAGTGGGTAGATTAGTTTATGAAAATAAAATGAAATTCCTCTGGATGCTTTTAGTGACTTGGCTTTCTGCTCTTTTACAGCTTTGACACATTTCCAAGGGAACAGGTTAAAAATAAGTAAAAAAACCCTTCATTTGTAAATGAAGAGAGTATCTTTCAAAGCCAATTGATCAGATATGTCAATTTTATAACTTGTCCTCTTTTTTCAACACAGAAGATAAACTTCATACTTTTGTATAAAAATCAATGCCTCCATAAAAGGACTAATGTGTTATGTTTCATTTTCTCTGGTCATTTACACAATACCTACCACCACGTCACGTAGGCACCAAACTGAACCTGGAAAAGGGAGGTTTGAGCGCTATCACCCAGCACACCACAGGATTCTTAAGAACCCAGAACAGCTCTTGACACCAGACCTGACCAAAGGGTCTTTCCCCCAGTCATCCTGCCACCAGCAGAAGCCAGGGGAAACACACAGAGCAGGAATGCAGTTTTCCTCAGGGTGAAGATACACCCTCACACTCCTGCAATTTCCCCAAATGCAGGAAACTCCATTGCATGTTTGTAGTGGCAGCAGGGAGTATATTTTCACACTCTTGAGCTGAAGGACACGTGGAGAACACAAAAGCCAGCAGCCAATACTCAAGTAATCCAGTAACTATAACGGTAATCCTTGATGAGAACTAGGAAGCTTTGCCAGGGAAATCAGTGAGTAAAGAAACTTTCTCCCTCAAAGGCTTCATCATGGCCAGTGCCTACTGAGGAACCTCACCTCCATGAATAAATCAAATACCATTTGTTACCTTCAAATAAAATTGCAATAAGAATTCTAACCAGTACAAGGGAGGAAGCTGCCTTTTTAACAGTATGGAAAAAAACCCAGCAAACTCAACTGTTACTCTTTGTTAAGCAAATTAAACAGCTGTAAACTTGAGTTTTAAATTAAGAAGGTATAACTGAAACTAAAGTTTTAAACAGTGATACAAAAAATATGCAACTACCTATACCTATAAAGAATTCAAATTCTTTAAACAATTTGTTTTTAAAAGATCCAGAGATAAACTCTCATTTTGTTTGCCTTTGCTATTTTTAGAGCACTACCCATTGATTCAAGGAATATTGAATTTCTGGCAATTTCTGGCTAATGTGGACTCAGGAGAATCCACTCTGAAGACATCTGAAATTCCACATGTATCCCCAGGCACAGTAGATGGAGCCAGGGGAGGGTGGTGGAGGGGAAGCTTTTGTAGTGATGACAATGACGCAATTTTCACACCAAAGCTAACAAACCTGAGATTACTTGGTCAAACCAATTTTAAATTGGTAATTATCAACATTACCTATGCATTGTTCACTAGCCTACACAAAGTGAGCTGAGTCCATTTCTGAGTATTATTGAGCTTTTACAGAGACAGCATCTAGAAAGCCTTCACATTAGATCTTCACTGTGCCAGGGACAAGAGGGCAGACCCATGTCCTCACTGTTAACCCTTTCAAAGGACCCTAGAACTGAGCTGACATGGAAACTATTTTTCTGTCATTAAACTTACCACTAAAAGTAGTGCTGCCAAACCATCATCAAGACACATCAGAGAAATGAGGAGGCAACGTAAGAACAGTCAACAGTTTTGCCAAGACTGAACATTCTGTGGATAAACAGGAGATTCCAATCCCTTCTGCACCAAACACAGCACCTTTCAGAAAGGTTCCTATTAATTTTTAATGACAAACTCAGTTGGAGATAGACTAATACTATCTATTTAGACATCCAAATATCAGACTTCACTCAAAAACTGCAACATCATCAGTTGCCTATGATTAAGAGCACTTCAGAGCTGGCTTAACATCAAAGAGATGCTACTCTTCAGATAGAGTTCCTTCAGAAACAGAGAATCCACTTTCAAGTTTACATCTTCTACATGAAGTTCAAACAGGAAATACAGAGAATACTCTACAGCTTCACAGGCAAAAAGAAAACCCACAAGCCAGATGCTTGACAAGCCAGATTCTTGACAAGCCAGATTCTTGACAACATATTACTTTGTCTTAGTTTACTAGGTGGAGCAGTAGACCACTACTGGGGACAGGTTACCAAGAGCATGGCAATTTCATTTTGTTGTTATTCAGCAAATCAATTAGTCTCTCCAACCTTTACTTAAGTTTTGCACACAATAAGGCCCAAACCTAAGTGTTTCAAGTTTGTTGTCCCACGAGTGATGTCAGGATGATTTCAATTTTGTACTTCCGTCATCTGGTAAAAGTGAACGAACTACACTGAACTGAAGAAGCAAAAAGAACTTGATCTTAAATTTACACTCAAACGCATAAGCTTCAGAACTTTTTGACAATTTTAAAACCAGAAGTTAATCATCCCTGGATTATGCAGTATATTGTATTACAGGCAGTTAATACAGTTAACCAAGCAGAAGCAATTGCTCCCTAACAAGAGAAGAATTACACAGACTGCAAGATTAACAAGTAAAAGATAACTGCAATCTCTTAGCTGTTTCTTTAAGTCTTCTGCACTAGAACTAGATGGTGGTAAATCTAATTAAGTGCCTAGATGGAGAGGGAAGGATGAAAAGGAGTAAGAGCTGAAGAGTCTATTACCAGGCTTAAACTAACTCTGGATGTGCAAGACTTGGACTACAGGCTGAAGATGAATCCAAATGCATACTTCAAGCCAAAGAGAGAATCACACCCTGCCTTCAAAACCCAACAGCTCCTCAGCCAGTACACCATTCTGAAAATAGAAACGTGGCGAGATGATCACAAAGGACAACATGCTTTTCAATCCAAGATAAAGACCTCACAAGAGGAAACATTCACCCTTTCAGCTTCTTTTTGAGCTACAACTAGGTAAAGAAGTTTTACCAATGCTTACATAGAATCCAGCCTACTTTGAGCTCTTATTTCCACTAAGAATCTCAATAAGCAGTCCAAGGAGCCCACTACTGTTTTCAAACAATGAGTGCAAAAAGTAACACACTCATCCTGACCATATCAGGATATTTTAGCTCTCCCTCTCTAATTTTCTTCCTGCAGAGCAGAAAGCAGGTATATCCTGAAGATAGCACAGGAGATAGCTGGGAGCCATCCGAAGTAACGAAGGCCATTTGCAAGGAGGTTTCCTCCCCCAGCATGTCACCATCCCCTAGGCTCTCTCTCCCACAGCTCCTCACTGCCTCATTAGCTGTAAATGATGTGGCTTATAAATTTTATTAACATTCAGAGAGGCCAGCACTGCATATAGAGACTTGATTTACTGATTACCAGCAACCAAGTCCCACACTGGGTTCTGTCTCCCTTCCCAATCTGGACACGCCAGCACATGGCTTTCTCTCTAGTTCCTCATCCACAAAGAGTGAAAATGAATAACACCATCCTTGCTACCTTTTCTCCAATGCTAAAAAAACCTCCCACATTCTTCCAGTTGAAAACCACTCTCACACTGCCTGAGTATGAAAAGGGCAGTAATTATGAAAGAGTTGCTGGACTCACTGACCCAAAAGGCCTCTTTCAGCCCAGTCTTACAAGATGCCACCACTGCCATCGTGTTCTACATTTTCTATGTCTACAATGCTAAACTCTTTCATGCCATGACTCTCAGGTGTGCATTCACACAAGTTTACCCATCCATGTATTAACTACTATTCTAGGCTGAAAGTAATTCACCTAGAGCAGACTTCATTAATGCCAAGTAAAGATAAACCTAGTAAGCACTTAACATGTTTGTGACATGTTATTGCTCCTCTGTGTTGACTGGAAGCCTCTATTAATCAGACAAGTGCAGTTCCCCCAGTGCTTGTCACTAAGGGATAAGGCACCTGCAGTCAGACCAGCTGCAGGCATGAGGCCATGAGCACAATACTCTCCTCTGTCAATGAGGAAGAGGAGGTTTCAGGGCTCTAATTTAAAGTTTATGCCTGATCACTACTCTACAGCCAAATGAAATACTTTTTTTCTGTACAGTACTCCAGTTCCCCAAACACGCTATTTCTCTCAACACACGAAGTACCTTCTGCGCATTACAAAATTCGCTACCTCCTTCTCAACTAGAGCATAAAGAAAAAATGGCTTTCTGTGTTGTAGCTTACCCAAGCAACACAGGATATAAAATTCTGGGTGCTGAGTCTCAGTCTACCTCGTGGCTTTCTCCTTACAGTAAACACCTACTACAGATAACCAGTGGTTTCAGTTGGAAAAGGAGAGGTAGGTTTAAATGTGAAGAAATCCACAAGACTCATGTTGAGGTTTGTACAATCCTTCCTACAGATAAAGCATGAGAAAACTGTCCCACATTGATGACAACCTTAGGAGATAGAGATGCTTCTCTTTTCAGAATGTAATTTCAAACATTGTAAGCCATGACACAACTATCAACCCCCAGCCAGGAGGAGAGAGACCTGCAGGCAAAAGAGTTTGTGTCAATGCAGAGAAGAGAACACATTAAGCAAAAAAACTGGTAGAAGGTCTGAAAATGAAGCCCAAACAGAAAGCTCAAAAAGAATGTTTGCTGAGAAAACATTTACCTTTTTCCAACTAGTAGCAGAGTCTCCTAAGAATTCTGATCTTTTTTCCTAAACGTGATCTTCAATTTCTTCCAACAAAACCAAACATTTAAAACCAAAATCCAAACCCACAAATTACAATGATAAGAAAGCTCTCCCTTTGGACTAACATACTTATAGTCATAAACATAAGTACAGCCAATAGGATATCCTGAACTAGAGTCTGCTTGGCCCAGGCACATCTCCATTGTTTTACAAAGTACCAAAATGGGAGACAAATGTTGCCACTGTTCGGGATGTATGTATATATATTTTTATATATACAGTAAATACCTTAAGACTACAAAATGCTCTACATACACTGATACAGTGAAAACACAGTAGTAGCCAGTAAAAACAAAAAACAACCAACCAAAGAAACACAAACAAAACAAAAATTACCTCACCACGGTAGAAGAGTAGGACAAGTCTTCAAGGTGGGGCCATCAGTGCTCCTGCAGCTCTCCTCTCCCCTGCCGAGGAGCACAGCATCCCTGGATTTTTTGCTAATGTCACACAGACTTTATCCTAATCAGGAAACTTGACCTTTTTATCTGTTGCAGGAATCAGGCTGAAAACTGAAATGCTATTGGTGATAATGAGGACAAAATGCAGATTCCATCTCCTCTTTAAGTTACTGAGCACATAAGCAGAGAATGACAAATACCCTGGCCTTTATTTATTTCATATGCAAGCCGTTTTTCTTGATTAGACGACAAAACGCCAAGATGTGCCCCATTCTACACTATTAAAAACCAAACCGAAAGCGGGGGGGGAGGGGGAACGAAAGCAAAAGAACCGCGTTATTCCTCCTCCACACAGCTGAGCCAGCACGTCGTGGAGCAGCCCCTGTTCCCGGGAATTCCCGGCGAGGGCATTCCCTTGGCCTGTCCCCTCGGTCTCACAGAGCCCCGGCCCGGCGTTTCACTCCCCTCCAGCCCCCAGCCCCGTCCCCGCCGTCGCCATCACCATCCACACATCCTCCCTCTCCACGCGCCGCGGCGCATGCGCGGCAGGCGGCCGCCGGGGCCACCATCTTGACGGCTTCGCGCCCTCGGCGCCCGGCGCCGCTTGGCCGAGGAGCCGTGGTTAATTCCCCTAATGGGCCGTCTCGGGACTAATTCACGTTCCCCTACTCCGCCGTTCGCGCCTGCGCTGCCGCCCGGGAGTGCACATCGACTCGAGGTCTCGCAACTTTCGCCCCGTGCTCCGCGCCTGCCCGTGCTCTTCTTGGTCGCTGGGCGCGCTCTGCGAGGGAGTGGCGGTGGCCCGGGCTTGCGGCTACCGGGAGCAGCGGGCGGGCCCGCAGCGGGGGGAAGCCACTGGCCCTTGCTGCCGCTCCTCTCGTTAAAATGGCCGCGCTGTCGGCCCTTTAAATTAGCCGTATCCGAAAAGCACATCCTCAGGCGCTGCCCGCGGGCGGGGAGAGCGCGGTGGCCGCGGCCGCCCGTCCTCCGGCGAGCGTGGAGGGCTGGGGGAGGCAGGGGGCCCGGGCCCGGGTTGGGAGTGACGGGGCACAGAAGGCAGGGCGGGGGGCGGCGGCCGGGGGGTCTCTCGGCCCGGCCGGGAGCGGGAACTCCAGCCCAGGCCCGGCGCTGGGTGTTCTCAGCGGTTTAGATATTTTGTGTAACTCCCAATATTCACCCAAGCCTCATTACCACCTCCTAATGAGACCCCTTTACTCCGTGACGTGCAACCGCTCCATCTCATTAAGGAAATCGCTCTTCAATGCTGATTATTTTATTTGCAGCCATAATTATATTTCTTTCGGCTAAATCACGGTTTAATCGAGCCCACATGGAGGGCAGCAGCACTAATTACAGCGGGAGATGCGGTGGCGGCAGCGGCTCGCCCGCCCGGCCGGCGGAGGAGGCGCGGGCGCGGCGCTCCCCTGGCGCGGCCCGGCCGAGGGCAGGGCGGAGGGCCGGGGGCGAGGAGGTGGTCTCAAACACAACAACTTATTACTTCTAATTCCCCGACTGTCACCAAATCACCTGCACGAAACAAGAATCTAATTTGTTAAGCTGGCATTTCTGCAGATGGAAGATCGATTTTCTCTTTAGATTTCTCTAATTGAGTGAATATAGACGCCCCGAATTAGCCGCGCTCGGGCAAGAGGGGAAGGGAAAGGGAGAGGGAGGGAAAGAAAAAAGTCAACAAAAATCATCCTTGTAAAATAAGCCTTATTACCTCTAGGATTGCCCCCCAAATAATAAAGGAAGGTGGATCGAAAGGTCCCAGATTGAGTGACAGTCATATTTCTGGAACTAACTGGTTTTTAAAAGAAAAGGTTAGGACAGCTGGAGAATGCTAAGTAACGGCGCGGGAGAGAGATGGCTGAGCTCTGAAATTGCTTACAGAATTACATTTGTTTTTCTTGTGATTTTATTAAAAGTCACTCCTCATCTCCAGAACGCGTGAAAATATCTACTTTCCACTCAGATACACCACATTAACTTGTTGGAGGCGAATTTGTTTGTTTGTCTATTTTATTTATTTGCCAGATAAGATTGATGCAGTCTTATTAGCGCTATATCTAGTTAGAGGAAGAGATAAGGATGAGATGTTTTCTTTTTATTCCAATTACTAGACTTGTCACCTAACTGAATAACTGATATATGATTATTTATCTTGAGTAAATAGAAATCAGAAAAGCAGCCAACTTAACACATACAAACAAAATATGTATGTTCCTTATTACTATATACTACTACCTATGTAATTGAAGGGATTAAAACTACGACCTTAAAAGGGAAGAAAGTTAAATACTCCATCCACGTTAGCTTCTGATGTATATTTTTTCATTGCTACACCTGGCGGATGGGGAGATTTCGGATTTTAAAAACACAGGTATGTGTTAAATAAATTCCTCAAGGCTCAGTAGAAAAGACTTCCTGGAAGTGTACTGTTTGCCTAAAAAGAGATGTATCTGAAAAATTATTTATACCGGCGTTCTCTTCGCCTTTCGGGGCAGCCCCGATAACTCCTGTCCGACTGAATAAGCTACAGCCCAGTGCGTTATGCTTGGGCTCCGCGTTTTTAAGTTTATGAACTTAATATTATGTCAAAACCCTATACATACATAATACATGCATGAGTACGAAGCTGGATGGAGAGAGGGAGGTGACTTTTGTGTATAAAGAGTTTCCATCTGATCGGGTGAGAGCGGGCAGGGGTGGCAGGCATACCTTTATATTAAAATAGCTTTTTCCCCATAAAAGACTGGTTGTCATTGCTCTGATGAAAATTAATTGATAGAAGCCATCCTTTCAATCTAAGGCAACCGCTTCACTGTCGAGAGATTACCCACAGTCTACCCGCGAGGAGGCAGTCGGAGGGGCTGCCTTTGGCTCCGCCGGATCCCGATGCAGATATTTAGATAAATAAGCAAATGGGAAAATGCTGATCTTAACAGTGTTTGAGAAGAGGTGTCAGGGGACCCGAGCTCTCCTCGCTGACCTTAGAGAGGCTGTTTTCGGGACACCTGACGGCTGCGTTTCTGATCAGCTGCGAGCGTTCTTGCCTCGGATGCCTATAAACTTCATAAAGTTGCTTTCAAAGAACTATATTTATTGCAGCGACAAAATGCTGCATACAGCCTAATGTCGCAAAGCGGCGATGATCGCCACGTTTAGCTCTGACTAGAATGAATAAATTGGGTCTGTAGCTGCTGGCAGCCTTGTCCTTCGTTTCCAAAGAAGTCATATTTTCGAGAGGGTTGATTGAAATGAAAACACGTGTTTATGTTTTTCCATTTCTTAACTCCAAATTACCCGTAACGAAAGGATATAGTTTGATTTGTCATTTGTGTTTAGGGTATGTCGATGTGGAAAAGTAAGCAAATAACACTCAAAAGCATAGCTGTAATTTACAATGAATTAAAATTAATTCTTTTCATCAGGCAAGAAAATAGGGAAATGTGAGGTCGTTAATTATTGAGGGAGGCGCTTCTCATTAAAGCGAACAATATTACAATGCAGCACTGAACAGCAGGAATGAGAATAATCATATCCGATATTTCAGCACTACTATCTGGAAATAAAAGGAGGGGGAAGGAAAAAATAATAAGAATAAAAAAAAGCCGCACGAACAAGCCAGGCAACCAAAAGTTAGATTTGGTAAACGCTGTGAGCGTTGCTACTTGTAAAAAGCAATTACGGTGCTCTGCATACAGCAGCCACCTTAACTGCATGGATGCTCAAGAAATACATAAATAAAATATCAAATTACAAATCTTATCAGCCGTTTATGCCAAGCCACTCTGCTGACTTTAGCAGTTTAACCTTATTTTACTGTGTTCCTCGCTACAAATATAATTATTCTGATAAAAGAAGGTTCTGTTCCTAAATCGGAGCAGAATTGGTTAAATACTCTTGTTTATATCACAGCCTCATTCAATCAGGGCTTGAGTTTAGCGGGGATGGGAGAGGGGGAGCTCTGGGGGTTGGAAAGTTCTCTACCCTTTCTTCCCAGGGTCACAGCTCTGGAGAATTAGGGTTATATTGCTCCCAAATGCAGCACGCCCCGCTCCGCGGCCCTCTCTCGGTCGGATCGGCTTGAGTCGGTGGGGGGGCTGGGCAGGGGAGAGGGAGAGCCTGCCCCGGCCGGGACCAGGGGATCGGGCCCGCCGGGCGCCGCCGGGCAGGGCAGGGAAAGGAAGCGATGGGGTGGAAAGGGAAAGCAAAGCAAAAGAGCGTGCGGGGGGAGATGATCTCCCCGTGCCTAGCCTCTTGGCAGGCGCTCCTGTACGAAATTCAATCTCTATTTTTTATGAGAAGTAAACTGTCTAAATAAATTTTATTAGGGGCAACCAATATATTTTCTGGTACTGCCCTTTGTTCCAGTTCTACGTGTGTGTAACAATCTAAAACCTATTTATTGAGGAAAAATCACTGGATCCGTCATAGAAAATCCTTTTACTTTGCTCTGAAGTGATTTCTGAAGACACTCGTGTCACTCTGAAGATTTTTGGCCATTGTGTTAAAGCCTTTCCTTGTTAGGAACTTCAGTTCCTATGATCATATGGGGAATACCGTAAATTGTAACAGAGAATGGACTTGACTGGCAGTTTTCTGGCTACACTGGGAAAATGGAAAGATGACGAGAAATAAAATTCTTGTAAATACACCTCCGACGCTGCCCTGGTGAATTCGGACACTTGACAAAACAGGAGTGAGCGAAAGTGGAATGCGATTAGGGTATTTTACATATGCCCCATTGTCATTTTCTTTCTGACGCGCTTAAGTGTCAGCCCTGCCCGCTCTTTTCTCTCCCCCAGACTTCCTTCTCTGATTTCTCCTCTTCCCTTAAAACGATTGCGCTCTGAAGTCTTCGAAGAAATGATTTAGTTTGTTTATACTGCTATAAAAATCAAGAGCAATAGAAAAGTCATAAAATGAAGCGCGCTATCAATCACACCGCAACATTGTTATTCAGCAGTTACTAACAGAGATTGATAATCCTTTGATTTCATCCCATTGTTATTACTCTGATGTCTCTGCACATTAACTATTACACATTTATTTATCGACCTGAAACATACAACAACACGGAATAGATGCACACGCAAGCCGTGCCACCCTGCTCGCACTGCGCTCGGCGCGTCCAGCGCCCGCACGCTTGTGCCAGTAAATACAGACAAACTGGACCCCAAGCGCCCCGGCCAGCCCCTGACCGCTCCGGCCCGGGCTCCGCGCCGCACCCGCGCCGCCGGCCCGTGTCCCCGCCGGCCCGTGTCCCCACCGGCGACTCCGCCGGCTCCGCTCCGCGGGTCCCGACGCCAGGCAGCGGGCCGGGGGACACCGCGCAGCAATTTTCACGGACGGGTCCTTCCCTCCTGCCCTGGAGCTCCACACAGACAACAATTTTCAAAGGAAAAAAGCACAGCAAATGTGCCATTTCAACAGTCCCCCATCCAGCCAGGAACAAAACAACAACAACAACAACAGAAAAATCCCGAAACTCCCACCCCACCTCCACCTCTTCCTTTCTGTCTCTGTCTCCGGCTAAATTGTGGCCTGGCTCTGGGTCTCTCTCCCTGCTCTTAAGCGGCAGTTCCCGAGCACCCAGGTTGTTTGCAACAGCCCGACGTCTCGAAAACAGAATTGAATCAGTGTAGCCTGAGCAGAGAGGAGGTGGGAAAAAAAGGCAGCAAAACTGCCCTAGAGATCGGTCGGCCGGTTCCTTTGTCTCCTTGTTCAGTCGCTGCCGAACCCCCTGCACATCTGAGCTGCAAACAAAACCACTCTTGCATCTGTTCGCATGCAGTATTTACAATGTTTTGTGTAAGTCAATTGGATGGCAGGAAAAAAAGCCATTGGCGCCGTATTATTTAACACAGACTTCACTAGGCTCGCTTTTTGGTGGAAGCTTTATTTGCACTAAATGAATAATCTTAATTGCATCACTTTTGAATTAAAAATCAATGCTAATCAAGTTGGAAGTAGTAAATATCAGTTTTCATTGTGCTCGGGTAGAGGGTATTTTTCTTGTTTTGCAAATAAAAATACAAGTCAAAGAACTTTAAAAGGGCATTATGTTCTGCTACAAATACAATTGAAACGGATTGTTTAGGAGCGGATCAGAAATGGTACAGAATTTTGCACTTAATTTCCTCAGTTATCATTTACAATAAGAACCTCTTGGCTTGACAGCCAAGTCTAAACAGTAGTAAATTAGTACAAATTTATACTGATTTTACTCTAATAATCGTAATAAAAGCTTATAGATTTGGCACTAATTACATAAATGCCTAATGATCTTGAAAATTACTCTGGTTAGAAATATATTACTAATCTAAACTTTGTTGTTGGCTGGCTTTGAAAAATCAGAACATTAGAAATGGTTCGCTTCACTTCTGCAAAGCACTTTAAATTGTTCAAGTAGTTTAACATATTCGAGAGGAAAATAAAAAGCATTTAACTTTATTTACTGCTTTAAATCGAGTTTGTAGGCGAGCCGAACTTGGAAACTTTATCCGAAAAATAGGTCTTACGGGTGTTTAAATCCCGGGCAGGAAGGCAGAGCTCCCCGGGCGGCCGAGACACACGGTGCTTGGCTCTCTTTCCCCTTGTTGCGCTCTGCTTCGGCACTGAGCGGGGCCGGGGCGGGGGGTCAGGGAGCCCCGGGGGCTAGGGGAGCCCGTGCGGCGCGGGCCGCTGCGGGAACTCGCTCAAGTTTCTCTTTCCTCGACGCCCTGCAGCCGTCGGGGCTCGAGTGGGCGAGAGCCGTGCCGCGGTCTCCCCTGCAGACCTCGACCCCGGTTCCTCGGAGCTGCTGGCGAGCGGGACCAGAGCTGCCCGACCCCGCGCCCACCGTCTGCCCCGCTCACAGTCTCCGGTGGGCGCAGAACTTGCGAGACCCCCCGGGAGCCCGACCGGGTCGGGTGCGAGGGTGCGCTCGGAGGAGGTATTAAGAACAATAAAACCCAATAAATCAGGGGCGACCCGGAGCGGGAGGAGTGTAGCTAATGTGCACTTGGAAGAGAAGGAGAGAGGGAGAAGGCGGGCGGCCCAGGCGAGCGGAGCAGGGTAAGGGAGCGCGGGCGCGGCGCGGGCCGGTCCGGTCCGGGCGGGTTGGGGCGGCGGGAGGCCGGGGCGGCGGCAGCGGGCGGGCGGCGGGCGGGCGGAGCGGGGCGCTCCGGGCGCTGACATTTGCAGGCTGCCCTCCTGATTGGTCCCCGCGCCGAGCTGCTCACGGGTTCATTGAAGTGTTAAGCACCTCCCCGTCTCTCTAAAGGACATTATAATGCAAGAGACCCCCTTTTTAACCACACACCGAATTTTCTTTCATTTAGACGATATATATATATATATATATATATATATATCTCATATCTTATATCTATTTTAAATAACTTAAGGCCGCTAAAATTTGGGGGGGAACAGCCTTCGCCCTGGAGCGGTGCGCGATGCTGTCTCACGCCGACCTCCTGGACGCCCGTCTCGGTGAGTTTCCCCCGGCACCCCCCCGCCCCGCGGCGGCTGCACCGGCGGCAGCGAGTGGGGAGGAAGCCGGGGCAGGAAATTGACAATTTGTTCCTTATTTTACCTTAATGCGATCTAAATGGGCTAATTCCTTTAAAAGTAATTGTACTGTATTAAAGTTTAATTTGATTTAACATAAAAAAGAAGAGGGAGTGAGACCTACAGAGTATGTAGATCTACAGCGAGTTGTGGATCATTTAATTTTTTTCTCCCCTGTTTATATATATATATACCTACACATTATGATGATGATGATGATTATTTTAGGACAGATGAGCTCTATAGTGTTTACGGAGTTCTAGGTGGCCTCTTCCTCCTCGCCTGTTCGCTTTTCTCCTTCCTTCTTTTCCTTTTTTTAAAAAAGAGAAATATCTGTATTCGTCTATTTACGGTTATTCGTGAGTTTGTTTAGAGGAAAGGAGAGAGAAGAGGGGAAAGATCGGCTAGACAGACCGAGGTCCCCGCGCATCTGTCGGAGAGGTAATGCTCCCGGCAGCAGGGCGGTTCGAGCCTTATTTCTTTCTCTCCGTCTCTTTCTCTTACCAGCTCCGCTGGAAAACCCAAGTTGAACCCGGTAAAACTTGCCCTCCCCCTCTTCCCTTCCCCTGATCTCGCATGGGGAGGCCGGACAGGGAGCTAGTTATTTCAGCAGGAAGAGGTGTAAAGTTTTCCCTCCTCTGCCCGGGTTGCGCTGGGCCGGGGTCTCTGTGCGTCGCGGAGCCGAGCAGGGTTGAGGGTCTGGCGGGCGGCTGGGGGACGGCGGGGCGGAGGCGGTGGCGGTGGCTGGATGCTTCTCGCCAGCTCAATGCGTTGGAAAGCGGCTCTGATGGATCCATGCCTGGCAGCAGAGGAGTGACTGCCGCTCCTTTGCTTCCGCAGGGATGAAAGATGCGGCTGAGCTGCTGGGACATCGGGAGGCGGTGAAGTGTCGGCTGGGCGTAGGGGGCTCGGATCCGGGGGGACACCCGGGAGACATGCCTCCCAACTCGGACACGGTGGAAGGGACCACCCTGCTGCCGGGGGACGACATCACCACGGTGGGATCCAACCCCAGCTCCCTAGCCGTCAGCGCCAAAGACGCCGACAAGCAGCAAGGCCAGCAGGGCGGCCAGAACCCCAGCCAGGCCGGGCAGCAGCAGGGGCAGCAGAAGCAGAAGCGGCACCGCACCCGCTTCACGCCGGCGCAGCTCAACGAGCTGGAGAGGAGCTTCGCCAAGACTCACTACCCGGACATCTTCATGCGGGAGGAGCTGGCCCTGCGCATCGGCCTCACCGAGTCCCGGGTGCAGGTATGAAAAGCCGCCCCCGCGCAGTGCCCACCGTCCCTTCCCCAGTCACACCGACGGCGCGGCACAGCCGGCCGGCGGCGAGTCCAGTCACGACAGGGAGGGGGGGGTGGGTGCCCCAAACCTCAGCCCGATGACGGGGAAGGTAATCCAGTCCTGAAAGCAACAGTTTGGCCAGGAAGCCTTGAAAACAGACATCCCTCGCCTCTCTTTCCGCAAAGCTGTCGCCTTGGGGTGTCCCCTTGTCCTCTATCCTCCCACCTACAGCGCGGTGGTCCCGAGCGGGGCACGGGCTGAGCTCCACGGCCCGACCGCGGCAGAAAAAAGTCCGGGGAGGCACAGCCTTAGAGGAGCGAATCTCAGCCCTCGCAATAGCCCGGCGCTAAGAGTCGAGCCGAACCGCCGGGGAGTGACCGCTGTTCCACCGTGGAGTCTGCCGGCGGCCGCGGTGCCGCTGTCCAGGGTACTGCCGGCGGCACTGCCGGGAAGAGGCGTCCGCCAGAGACGCGGGCCGTGAGGGCCAGAGTGGAAGGCGCGGGAAGGCACATCGGCTCATGAAAAGGCACTTACGTAAAAGGCAGTTGTATTTGAACTCGGAGTTTCCCCATACTGGCTTTTAAAAAGCCTGAGGACGGCGGGGGTAGCGAGTGTCTTCAACATCTAGGGTGTACTTTGTTTTCTAAAGTATATATATCTACATAGGTACATAGACACACACACACACATATATATATATATATATATATATATATATATATTTGCACACAGGACCAGAGGAAACTATTTAGGCAAATAAATGTAAACAAAATTAGGAAAAGGGGCAGAGGGATCAAAGCGCTACACTGCTCAGATGTGGCTTTTGTGTTCACAAGGTTATTTTGGTGACTTTCTAAGCGAGTCCATCCCCAAGAACGAAAGCCTGCACAGTAGAAGTACTTGTGCATCCCAGCTCAGTACAGCCGGGACTGCCGCCGTACTTTACTGCGGTCTCTGTTCAAAATCCCTCTCGGCAAGCATAGGCTCCTCAGCTAAATAAAGACACGTCAAGAGAAATCCCTAAATGAACGTTTTAATGAACAAAAACAGATTCCATTCTTGAATGTGACAGAAAAAGCACGTCTGCTTTTAAAAAGTAAAACAATTTGACTCTGTCTTCACAGAACTATAATTAGTTTAAATTAAGAAAGAAATTAGATTCACAAATAAAATATAATTGGACAACTGACTCTATGAAAAAAAGAAAACGAGGTCTATTAAACTTTATTGGGTTTCTCAAAGGTTAATGATACCAATTTCAATATTAGGAGTGTGGTAAATGAAGTAAAATATAAAATGGAAACAGTTATTTTCTAACAGCACATCAAAGAAATTCGTAGGAAGAAAGACAAAATGTTTTAATGGCATTGGCATAATCTTAAACCAATGCTAATAGCTCGAGACTGCTGATAAAAACAGTTTAATAGAGTGGCAATTTAAATATTTTTTACAATAATGTTCTGTAGTTTAAAAAGTAATCAGATCAACATAACCTTCTTAATTAACACTTCAAAATGATTAACATTATGTAATCTAAGGAAAAAATTATTTAATGTATTTACTTCACAATCCAATGTATCACTGCTCCTTGACCAAATTTAAATTAAATAGTAATTGGTTTATGTTCTTACAAGAGTACTTTACAGTTTTCTTTATAGTTAACAGATTGCCTACATATTCCTTCCAGGACGTGGGCTCCACACTGATTAAAGGATGCTCCAAATACTTAATTTATAGCTGCTGTATATATTTTTAAGGGTTTTAGATGCTAGGATAAATCACCACTTTCTTCATTTTAGATCTGTATTTAATGTATATGATACATTTAAATAATTATTAAAGTGGCTGATGCTTAAACGGGAGTCCAATTCCACATCTGACATTGCTCTGCTTTTCAGGCTGCTGTAATAAAACCATTCTTTTTATAGCATGCCATTATTAGAAACCAATTTCAAAATTATTTATAACCTAGAATGGCTTATTAAGCAGCAATGCGAGAATCATGCAAATTATGCGATCAAATGCAATATAATAAGCATAATCATTAGTCTCTAGCACGGATTAATTAACTTTCAATATTTTATTTACATAAAAACCAAATCAGTGAAATAACTTCTGCACAGTCAGGCTTGCCTTCCAATATTTTATACGAACAAAAATAATGTGCTGTAATTCCATTGACCGTGTCCCCCACAATGGTCCCGTCACCTGCCACATCTTAATAGGGGACAAGCTGAGAGTATTTTCTAGTTTTCTAATGGAATGAGAAATTGCATTTTCTTTCTCTCCCAGCACTATTAAAGTGTAATGAATTCGGCCTAGAGTTCACGGCTGGCTGATCGAAATGAACCTGAGATCTGAGCTTTAATACAGCTCTCCAGATTTCCTACCAAATCTTCACATTAATCATCCGCTGGATTCCAATGAGATCTTCATAAAGCTTCTGCTCTTAAAAAAAAAAAAAAAAAAAGAGAGAAAAAGAAAAACTAAAATGATATTGTTTCTCCTTTCTTTTGCTTTCTCTCTCTCACCCATTTATAGCTGGGGAATTAAATGGGCTATATATTTTAAAATACATTTACAGTATGTCTATATTACTGTAACAGCAGATATCATCAAGGTAGATTTTTAGATTCCAAACTCCATTAGATTCTCACTGTTGTATTAATAATTTTCAGGAGCTAGTTGCATTTTAAAAGGAGTCCAAAGTTGCCAAACGCTCATGGTTAATATATTTCTAGAGTTGTCATGTGTGCATTTTCAAAATCTCCCCCAGGTTTTCCCTGCATTTTAATCTGTCATGCACCAGTTTTCAATTGGAAACATTCACATTTTAAAAGCATATGCAGCGTAGCTATGAGCTTAGGCGATCAGACCCGATGGAGATTCTTTACACCACCAGCAAACCATGAAACATAAAAAGATTTTGTAGCCGCAATTTAACTATTAACCCTAAAACATAATTGAACGCGATTTTTAGATTATTCATATAATATTTAGCTCCCTCACGGCTGCTCATTCCCGCTAATGGGCATCTGCCTTTCTCAGTCTGGGTACGGAGCCTGAGACTGTGGAATCCGGCAGGTCGGGGCACTGCGTTCCTTTGGATTTCAGGTGGACGCGGTTTTTCCCGGCTCGTGACTGTCTCGGTTGCTTTCGGCCGCGGTGAGACGAGACCCATCAAGTCAGCCCTGATACGGGGCCACCACGGGCATCCGCTCACCTGAACCACCTCTGGTTTTGTTGTTTTGCATTTGGTTTTGTTACGTTTTGTTTTTTCAAACCCAAATGCGGACAGTTTGGCGCGGGGGTTTCCTGCCCCGGGACCCCGGCGTCACCGGGCGAGACAGCTGGCCCCGATGGCGGCTCGGGAGCGCGTCCACGCCAAGGCCGGAGCCGTCGGCCGGTGTTTTTTCTTTTTTTTAATTTGTTTTTCGGGGAGAGGCCAGGCTTCTCTCCCGGACCCTCCCGCCGGGGGAGGGAGGCCGCAGGCGGCTTAGTGCTGGGAGGGACACATCGCTTAGTTTCGTTATAAAAAGTGCCACCGGTTTCTTTAACCCGTGGCGGGGACACGTCTGGGGCTGCGGGTGTGAGGAGCGCCAGCGGCCGGCGGGGGCGAGGCTCGGGGGGGCGGCGGGAGCCGGGGCGGGGGTCCCGCGGGGGCTGGTGGTGGCTAACGGAGCGTGTCGCTGCCCGCTGCCCGCAGGTCTGGTTCCAGAACCGCCGGGCCAAGTGGAAGAAGCGCAAGAAGACCACGAACGTGTTCCGCGCCCCAGGCACGCTGCTGCCCACGCCGGGGCTACCGCAGTTCCCCTCAGCGGCCGCCGCCGCCGCCGCCGCCATGGGCGACAGCCTGTGCTCCTTCCACGCCAACGACACGCGCTGGGCCGCCGCCGCCATGCCCGGCGTGTCACAGCTGCCGCTGCCGCCGGCGCTGGGACGGCAGCAAGCCATGGCGCAGTCCCTGTCCCAGTGCAGCCTGGCGGCCGGGCCGCCGCCCAACTCCATGGGGCTCTCCAACAGCCTGGCGGGCTCCAACGGCGCCGGGCTGCAATCCCACCTCTACCAGCCCGCCTTCCCCGGAATGGTGCCCGCCTCCCTGCCCGGCCCCAGCAACGTGACGGGCTCGCCCCAGCTCTGCAGCTCCCCGGACAGCAGCGACGTGTGGCGGGGAACCAGCATCGCCTCCCTCCGCCGCAAAGCACTAGAGCACACAGTCTCCATGAGTTTCACTTAATGGCCGGCGCCTCGCCTCGCCCCGCGCCGCCCCCGCCGCCGCCTGGCCCTGCGCCCCCGCCTCGCCCCGCGCCCCCGCCTTCTCCCACCCGACTTACCAGGGAGTCGACTCAGGATCTGAAATCAGACGCCAACAGACTGGTTTGTGGGCCGAGAAACATCCCCCGACCCTCCCCACACCCCCTCCGCCCTCGCGCACCCCTGTGCCCCGCGGGCCGCCCTGCCGGGCGGCGGGAGCACTGGCGGCCGCCCCGAGCCCGGCCCTGCCTCCCTTCGTCGCCAAGACCCGACTCTCCCGCCAGGCGCCCGACTGGCTTTGGCTTTGCAAAGAAATGCATTTTTGGTTCTGTTCTCATAATTTTTACGGTTTATTTAGGTGCGGCGACTTGCTGCCGGCCCCCTCCGCTGTGAGGGCGCCGTCGGGGGGCGGCCGGGCGGGCTCGCGAAACGGCACGGAGACCCCAGAGAGAATCAAATCCATTTTGATTAAGCATTGATGAGCGAGAACGAATCAGATGGGGGAAAAGGAAAAAAAAAAATTAAAAGCTTCTTTTTGTAAAACACAAAGGGGATAAAAGGGGGAAAAAATAAGCGCGCAAGAGCGCTTCCCTTTTTAGGATCTTTGATTTCGTGACAGTTGAGTTGCCGATCCTCCCTACCTTTATTTACGCATTTATTTACGTTCCTGCTGCTATTGTCCCTCCGCAGCGCCGGCGGAGGCGCCGTCGCGCCCCCTGCCCCGCCTGGCACGGCTCGGCCCGGCCCGGCTCGGCCCCGCGGCCCGCCCGCCTGCATGTGCCGGTCACCCCGCCGCAGGGCAGGGCCGCTGGAGGAATGAACAAACGATGTGAAATAGGATGTTTTGTGTAGATAAAGCATTCTTGTTACATACTGGTCGGTTCGTGATATGTTTTAACTTATTGTCTGTGCTTATTTATTGAATTTTGGGTTACTTAATAAATGTTTGAGCTAATATAAAACATATTACTTGACTTTTCCGGACACGTTTATATCAAGTTAATGTGAATGGATAAATAAAATCATTTTCAGTATGTGATATGAAGAATTATAGATTTTGATGTGGCGTGTGAGATATGAGAGGTGTCTTCAACTGCAGGCAAAAAAAAAAAAAAAAAAAGACAGGACTTCCTTCTGTGGTATTCACTGAGTCCTTTGTCACAAGTTTGGGGATAGTTTGCTTGCTTATCTTTGCATTGATGCCTTTCACTTGTCACAATTTTAATACTTCATGATTAATAAACTTTTGTTAATCTTTCTGTGTGGTTGGCCTTTAAACTGAGAGTAATAAGAAGTTCTGTGGTGAAGAACGGCAGGGACGAGGGGTGCGGGGGAGCAGGACAGAGGGAGGTGGGGCAGGCGGGCAGCGGAGAGGTGCTTCATTTTTTCCGCATGTGAAACGGGGGCACGGTTGCTGGCGAAACAAACCCTGCGGAAGAGAAAACTCTCGGTTTACTCCCAGGCAAACTTTGACATGGCGGCGAAAAGAAGTGCAGGACATCGGCAAGCATGTACAGCCAGGTTTGGGCTTCTTTTTTTCTTCTTCCCCCCTCGCCCTTGCCTTTTATGCAATGCACTGAGATCTCTTCTCCTTGTACATCAATTACACACCTCTTAATTACACACCTGAGAGTGCCTGGCTCCATACGCATCCGCAGAAGGGTCCTTGCCTGCTCCAAAGTGCATATTACGTATGCATATTTAATTTAAAAAAGAAATAAAAGCAGAATAAATTATTGGTGATCCAGACCATGAGTGAGTCCTCTGGGGGTCACCTGAGAAAGCAGCTCTGCACCCTTCTGCAGGAGCCAGCTCCTGCAGATGCTGAAACAACCCAGGATGCTCAACCTGAGATAGTCCAGGCTAGGCAAGATAGGTCCCATACCACAATCTACACCATGGTAGCACCTGGGATAAGAAGTCACCATGTCCTCTCTTTCCTTGCAGCCCTCCCTCTACGCCCCAGCCCAGCCTTGGGCAGAGCAGCTGCCCCTCTGTACCCAGGCTTAGCTCTGAGTTTGAAGTTTGTAAGCAGTTTAGATCAGCCATCAAAGCTGTGGTCCCACAGGGTGCCTATGGGGCAGGGCTGGTCAGAGTTCCTCCAGCCTCCCTATCCCAGGTGTGGGAGGACCAGTGGGAATGGCAGCCCAGCTAGAATGTCCCTTGGTCTTCCCAGTTCCACAGCAATCTCTTCCCCGTGCTGTGGCCTGCCAGGAGGGCAAACAGGTCTCCACTTCCATGCAGAAGAGTGCAAATCTCACTCTACTTCTTCCAAATGTTTGGACGGTTGTTTACAAGCATGCAATTTTTACAGCTGCTTTGTGTTACTATAAGCAAGACAGCTTTATGATATAGGAATGTCGTAAAATGTGGTATGGAAGATCTTTAAAAAATATGTGCTTTTTAATGGTGGAGAAAAACGCTTGCTCTGGCTGGGGGCAGGGGATTGAGACGCAACCTGTAAGATCCAATTCTTGACACTGAACATTGCAGTGCTTTGGCAGGGGCCTTACAAATGTCCTTTGGCTTAATGCTCACTTCTAAAACATCTGCCGTTTCCTCCATATTCTAATGCAACTGTAGTCCTGCTTATGAGCAAAGCTTTTCTATCCTACCCAACTTTGAAACAAATTTGATTCGTTTCCATAGCAATAGTTCTTTGTGTTCCGAGTCCTGGAGATTTCTGAAATTATATGTACCCTTAACACCTGCTGAAGCTTTACAACATAAAACATCTAAGCTGATGCTCTTACGTATTTAACGTGGGTGAAAGGAAGGGGACCACAGGTTTCACTCCCATACGTTACAGTTTGGACGTGAATTATTTTATTGTAAAATCTCACTCGTGCTGATGTTAAAAGATAAAAATTAAACAGCACTGAGCAGTTCTATCTAACACCATGAACAGCTTTGCTTCATTCACGTAAAGTTATCAAAATAAATGAGTGAATTCCATATAAATTGAGAGGGAACAGTTATGCTGAATAACAATTAGCCTATTACCGACTAAGTAGCTAACACCAGGCACTGGGGCTGTTACAAGCCGGGCTTATTTGCTTATGTTAAGGTGCATTTTCTCCTTAAGCAGTTCCACCCAGTACGTAAGTAGACTGAGATTTATGTTCTTATGTATGGATTAATTTCCACACCGGCACATATTCGTGTAACTATACTTCTCTCTAAACACAACATCACCCTTAATGTCTAAGGAATATACATAAAGATAATGTCACTGAACCTTTCATTTGCTCTCTTGATGAAATGTTTTGACACACTCTCTCTCTTCCCTTCCTCTGCTTAAATCTCCATGGAAGGCAGAATCTGCTCTTACCCACTGCTGGAGATTGCAATCACTGAGCAATTACTAATATGGGAAGAAAGTTTGTGCAAGGCAAGGGATCAGGTAACACTGCAGAATGGATTATATTATTGTACTAGCAGTAATGATCCCTGCTCTTAGAAATGAAAATGTGGTTTAATTTGTGTTGTGGTCTTTAAATTTTCATTTTTCAGAATAAAAATCTCTGCACATGAAAATGCATCTTGCAGTAATGGAGGTATGGCAGTTAACCTGTCAGTTGAAAGTATGTAACCTTCCTTCTCTCCTTTTCATGACAAAGGTAATCTCATCTGAGGGCATTTATGTGAAGAAATAACAGCATGGCATGGTGAAACCACTGGCTCATTAATCCTGGCATCTACTTCCTGCAGGGCTTCTTGATTAGTTAGACTCATTCATTGGGTATTTCAGGGTTTTTGATTTCTCACCACTGGTTAGGTTCACTGAGTTCAGACTAAATTGAGCCAGAAGCAATGTTTATTAGTAATTTTGTAATACAGACTACTCTAATAATTCAGTACAAATATCTCATCTGAAATGTATCCATTCGCCCTAATGCAGTTTGCAGCTGTGTTGAGAGAGAACTGAGAGAACACCAGTGATTTGGCATGTATTTTCTAAATTATTAACATGAGAGCTAACATTAATTTCCAATGCTGGAATTGAGATCCCTTGTATTTTAAAACAAGCTTTGACACTGAGATGACCACCTCTTGCCTGCCATGAAGGCTGAGATCCGGGTGGTTGGTCTGGGAAGCAAGGCCTTTCAGCACAGAGAAGAAAGGGAGAACAAAAGAATCTTAGTTTTTCCATCATGTGTGCTATAAACATAGAAAAAATTCAAATGCTGGAAAAGGGTAAGGGAAAGGAATCCTTAGAAATTAGCAACCTGTAATGTTACAAATCTATCTCAACTGTTTGATAGCCATAGACAGATGGACAAAAGTGACAAAGAAGCAAAGGCCCCAATCCTGCAGCCTTTAAAGGCCATGCTGACCTGGCAGTGAGTTCAGCAGATGCACGTGTGAAGATTTGCAAGATTGGTGGCCAAAATTGCTCTGCCACTCAGCTTTCTCACACTCTGGAGACTCTATTTTCTTAACGAGATAAGGGGACCACATATGAACCACAAACAAATGTCAAGCCACAGCTCATGCCATAATGGCTCATCCAGCTATGGATGAGCAGAGAGCTGACAGCCAGGGTTTAACTCAGAGAAGCACACATAGGACCCACAAGCTTCTTATAAACATCATGGACCAATCATCACCCATGCAGTGATGCAACTGGGATAGAAAAACAGAGGTGGTGGTGGAGGGAGAGAGTAAGGACAGCGCAGTTTTAATTTTTCACCTCATCACAAGAAGAATAGCAGCAAGAGCCAAAGGGGGTGGTCTTGCCTGGGATGTAGGAGGGGATGTTCTTTGGTTAACTGCCACCCTTTTATTTTAGTGTTTGAGAGACTGCATTAATAGTTATGTAAGGCCCTCTGTGAGGTTTACTTCTACTCCTCAAAGAAAAAATGGCAGGAGGGTGTCTCCCTTCTCGTGCTCCTCACAGCCAGGGCTCAGGCACAGATGAGTTTGTCTTTGTTTTCCACCTGGATGTTGTACAGTGGGATGGGTGGGAGGTCACCTCTCTTATTTGCCAATAAATTGTGCCTGCTTCAGCTTCTCCTGTGACTGTCTTTGAGGCTCAAGAGTGCTGCTTCACCTTTACATTGAATCATTCATCAATGCTAATGCTCAAATACATTTTTCAGAGCTGAAATTATGCTTTTAGAAGCTTTGGAATCTGCCAGAGGAGAATCCCTCCCCAGGAGGAAGGAATCCAGAGGCTTCTGTGCAGAATTTGCCTTTGGAGATTATATAACCATTCCTTCGAAGGTCGAGAGGGAAAACGCAGAATATGCTTAATACACTGTCTGTGAGGGTGACGTTCTCTCCTGACCCCCGTAGACAGTTTGTGCCTTGGAGTATGAAGTTTGATTAGCCTTTTCTCACAGCACTGGAAGCATCATGGTAGTGATCCAAAAAGTACTTTGGGAAAAAACAAACTCTAGACTTTCTTTCACTGACCTCCTGCTACAGTGAATTTCATAAGCTGACAATGCACCCTGTAAGGACACATTTCTTTTTTACTGGTTTCAATTTATTGCCCTTTAATATAATTTAAGTGGCAGCTGTGATTCCCTGTGGCTCCTTTACAAGCTTTTAAGGTTTATTTTTTTTTGCTAACTTTTTAAAGAGCGTTATAGGATGGCTTCCACCAACCTCCCCTGGTTTTGGTGTCTAATAATTAAGAGGAAGCACCAGTCCTTGTTTCAAGACATAAACATTACTTTGTAATGAAATTCCTATGTACTGGAAGGCTGTGATTTTGAGCTTCCTGCCTTATACCAAAGTCAGGCAAAACTTGATTTGGCTGTAACAAAAAGACTCCTCATGTCATTGAATCTGGAGGATTTAGTTGTACCACAGTTCATGTGAGTCGTGATACACTGGGAGAGCAGAAGACACTGGAAGAAGGCATAAAGTGCTCTAGCTCTTTGCCACAGCTACAACCATTATGTGGTGCTCTTCAGTGTCCCCTGGGGCCCTAAAAACCAACATGCACTCCAATCAGGAGTCCCTGTGGAGGAACAGGCTCTCATTTCAGCAATGTCTCCCAGCATACAGGCTTATGTGGCTTGGAAGATATCCACTGAATTCAGATTTATAAACAAAACCAGGGTTAAAAAGGTATTTCAGCTGCTACACGGCTACAAAATGTCACTAGAAATTAACCAGCTTTGCTCTTTCAACTGGAGAACAAAATGAGAAGTCCACAGAAGGTCAGACATATAAAAATGCATTGAAATGAAAAGGGAAGAATATTAAATTACTAAATAAAAAATTACACTTGGTGCAGCTTGTGGCTCTAATCTTTGTGTCTATTTTAAGCAGTAATTAACACCCACAACTGTATTCATTGTCAGCTTGTATTCTTATCTTCAGGTCTTGGTAGCAAATGAATGACTCATGCTTTATTCTTGAAATTTTAATTACTGTAAGAAATACTTGAAGATAATTCCACTATATTTTATATTACTCTCACTTTGCCCTTTCTGCTTTAATTCCTCTGCAATTTTAAGCTCATATTTGCCCAAGCTGTGACTGGACAGATCCCTGTCAGAGTGGGGAATCCTACCGGCTCTGAGGGACTCTGTCTAGGTAGAGACAGCTACAATGGAGATGCTTTCTAAAGGATACAGGACCTTGTGTTATTACCTGATTGTCTTTCTTTATATCTCACACAGCAAGCTGCTGCCTCTGACCCACTCATCACGTGCTTTGTATCCTCACTTAAATCAGACCTTTCTCATTTCTATTGGAGATGATTCTTGTTCCATTCTACAATAAATTGTTCCAATAGTCATTCATTCATTATCACCTCCTCTCTTAGCCTCTCCAGTAGGGTGCAAATTGAGAGATTTCATTCATGGATGCTATAGTCAATCAATTATACCCGAAACACAAAGCCTGCTTGTTGGTTGTTGATGCCTTCCATACACCTCCTTCTTTATGTTATAACTCTGACAGCAGCTGGTTACACAATTACCTACTAAATGGTTACAGCATTACCTACTGCATCCAATGATGCAGGTATTTTTTTGAAAAGCATCTTAATGTTTTGGTACCTAAGTCTTCTGTGAAAGTAGTGTTGGCTGCCAAATTTCATCAGTTTAATGTTCTTGTTACTTCCACTAACTTCTTATCAAACTCCACATTTTTATCAAATAATGTCCTCCCAACTTGTTCTATCCATCATCCATAGCAATACATGAACCTTTGCTTCCCATTAACTGCACTGCTCTGATGCTGACCACTTTTGACATTGCAGTTGTCCGGACATTTCGGAGGTTCTCTTTCTAACAAGCCACAAATTCCCATCTCATCTTTAAACTCATCTTGATCCTTATATTTTACCTCTAGGTTCAGAATGACTTTATGAGTAAAGCAGTTTAGGACCCTCTATGTGAAAGATTATCTTTCTGCCTACTCCTGCTTTCACTGAGGCCTCAAAGATTTTGACACGTCACATGCTCTTCTGACTACCTGTGTGAATCACACTGGGTGAAAAAGGATTTGGAGCACCATTCTGGCTATGCCTTTTGTTCTTACCTCCATGGGTCTGTCATCAGGGGTGCCACTTGACTGATGAACCTCGATGAAATGACTTTGATATACCTAGGTTACATCTAAGTCTTCTCACTTTCAAACTGGCAGAAAAAATTCAAGCCATCTGGCACTTGACTCATCAGCAAAATGTTTAGTGGCAAAAGCCTTCCTCCTTCTACTTACTCAGGGCAGTTTTAATTGATTCTGCCTTGTATTATAGTCTGCACAGCAGCAGAAAATCCCAAAGATGTCATGTTTGCCTCAATACATTCTCTAGAAGCTCCTAGGGAAGCAGCTTGACTGGCAAAGGCAGTCAAAGTCCCACTTGCATTCTAGTTGAGCCATGATGGCCATTGTAGCTGCAGATGGGGCCAAGGCCATTACTTCCACAGTTTTGGGAGACTAAAAGTGTCTGGGAGTATCATCATGGGATGCTTTTGTTTACTTCTGAGTCTGCCCTGCTATGCACAAGAAAGCAAAACATGAAATTTTCTGTCCATTTGCATTCCTGTGGAGGAATATCCATATTGAATCATGTAGTATAGACTTACAAGGTGCTGCATTTAAGCCCAGACAGATGATATATTGCTTTTTGACTTTTCTGCTTTATAGCATTATGCTAGAGAACAAGTGGCTCTCACTTACCATGGCTTTATCAAGGATTATAGCAGCACTCCTGCATTTGCCAGAGGTGAGTTTGCCTTTGTGCACATTCACAGTTCATTTGAGTGCCTGCATCAATGTTGTTGGGGCTGAATTTTAAGGTAGTGGTTGCTGAAACTCTTCAAGCCTTATGCTGGAGTTGTTGGTGCCCGGGCTCTCTGAATATCAGATTGTCAGGTTATTACATGGGTCATTGGACCCTGGAGGCAAGTAGAAAATCCTCAGATACTCTTTAAAGTTTACTTTTATGGGCTGAATTCAAACTGCAGTTTATAATCAGTTGGGTAGAGGGCAATAGACACAAGAGATGGGCAACAGCTTTCACAGCAGGATGAGGAGACCCCATTCCTCTCAATATTGCCTAAGTGGGACACCAGGCTGCAGCAGCTTTGCTGGTACCATTTAGGTATCATAGCATGTTCAAACGTCCTAAATTTCACCAGTGTCCCTGCACTCACTGAGCCTGTATTCTGAGGACTCTAAAGAGTGACAAGAATAAACCAATGGGAAATATGAAACACCAGGTTTATGTTGAATTTAAGTTGTCTGTAGACAGCTGAGTGTGACTCAGACACTGCTGCAGGACTTTGTCTTGCCTACTGGGCTCCAGTGTCAGGGCTTGGAGTCCCAAATGCAATCCCTGACATGATTCACTGGCCTGGAGTTGTTTTTGGTGAGTAATAATATCAATTCCAGAATCTTGCTACGGTTTATTTACTGGTCATATTAGCATGTGAGCTGATTCACATTGCCACAGAAAAACGTTGCTTGCATATGAATGTTATTATGCTATCTACTGCTTCTGATACCTCACAGATTTTTTTTCTATTTTTTCCCTCCTAATCTATTTTTTTAGGCCAACAACCCTGCTTCAATGCCAGCATCTGCCTTTCTAATAATGTAACTATTTACTGCATCATTGTGCACTACTCTCATTTCATGTTGCCACACTCTCCATGACAATATTTGAAAATTGTCAAAACCCTCAGTGAGAAATTTCTACCAGAGGGAAAATGAGAAACACAAATGGTGCAGCCTGGTTATCATGAAAAGGCACGGAGACTGTCGTCACGCTGTGCCTCTCCAGTGTGACCTCCTTCTGGACTCAGTCTGAAACACTTAGACTGCCTGTGCTAGAAAAGCAGATGCTTGGTTTATTTTGCCAAGTGTGCTTTCACTATAAATGCTCTGAGTCCCTCTGGACAGCTCTGCACTGTGTTTCCATCAACATTCTTTGTGTCCTTTAGTCAACAGAGTTGACTACTTTCTCCAGCAATAAATGCCTGTGCAGCAATCAGTGAATTATTATTAAAAGAGGAATTGCTTGTATTGAGTTATATCTCCGGGACTGAGTGAGCCTAACTTAGGCTAAGTGGCATTAACTGAAGGAAATATGCTGGATAAAGGAGAAGTAAAAATAACTGAGTGAGTACATTGAATGGGTTGCTTGTTATCATCGACCATCAAATGTTTTCCTGAGCTCAGTCCTCAAGCAACTCTACCAATGGCTGCTCACAGTCCTTGTCATTGTGGTCCTCAGGAACAAAGAGATGCCCTCCCACTGTGTGGCTTCTGCAGACTGTGGCAGAAGGACACGCTACAGTCATCATGCTCAGGGTAGAGAACAGGAGGAGCTTTAGGAGGAATGGTACGTTTAGGCAATCAAGTGTTTGGGGCAGGGTGTTTGGGGCAGGGTGGACTCAAGAGTTTGTCTCTAGTATGTTATGCTCTATTTTCATTCTGGTTTTGGACTGCCATCCCATATGCCCCGGAACTCCACCAAAGTTACCTGAACCAAGTGGTGACTGCCGAGCTGCTCAGATGCCCCGGCACAGAGGGATGCACCTGGCACCTACACAGCTCCCTGCCTCCCCCAGCGGCAGCATGTATTTCAGTCGCCATGAGCTGACTACAGATGTAACAGATGCACTGGGTGTTAGCCCAGTTCATTCACACTGCAGAGGTCATAAACACTCTTCTTCAGGTGTTACACCAGAGTCCTTAACTGCAGAGGCTGGGATCAACAAGCTGCTGGAGAAGGTGCTCCCACAGAAGGATGCAGCTCAATCACTGCCAGGCCGGCTGACACTTGCTAGTGTCTGCTTCTTTGTTTGTAGAAATGTGTAACCCGCTTTTCATTAGGTAATGTGCTAGTAGTACATAGACCATCTCTTCTGCAACTAGTGGAACAAGTAGTCTGCAAAACAAGAGATCCAGAGGTTTGCTTTGTAAGCAAACAGTTTAAGACTGGCCCAGACAGAATGTTCCTCAGCTGTCCCACAAGCTTCTGAGTAGAACAAGGTCATCTATTTCTGGAACCAGCATGGAAGGGAATGAGTGATATCTGCAATTTTTTAAAGAAAGACTTGTTTGTAGTAGTATACATTTAGAGTCTCTCTTCTCAATAAAGAAGCCAAATACAAAACAGTACTTGTAGGCTTATGAGGCACAGAACTGCAAGATGTCTACATGTCTTGGTCAATGTAATAAACATGATACAGTATCAAGCTTTATTAAGAAAATAATTTTTTATTTATTTGTAAAAGTGGTTTGAAAATCCACCTGTGAAGTTACATATTATCCCATATATGACATGGTCGTATAAAGAACTTTTACTAATGGTGGTAAAAAAATGTGTACTACTAAAGTAGCACTCACACACAAACCCAAACAGAAACACACATTGAGTTCCTCATAATTGTCAGTCAAATCAATTACTGGAATGTCTTCAGAATAAGGCTGGTTTTATTTTCCAAGTTTTATTTAGCTAATCCAATGAGGCTATGAAATATCCCCAAGTATTAAGGATGTGAAGTCAAAAAGCTTTTTTTCAGCTCAACTGTGCTGAATGGCAATTACACATTCTGTACAATCATACAACTTCTTTAATCAAATGAGGTAATATGAAATTGGCTACATTTTCCTCAATACTTTCAACTTCAGTGAAAAATACAATAATTAAACTCTCGGTACAATGACTTTCAAACCTCACAGCCCCCTCTCTTCTTCTCTTTCTGGATAATAAATCCTTATGAAAGCTGCCACCACAACTGAGACAGGTTGTGAAATTGTTTAATAATGTTGACTCAAGCAGTGACATCATTTGGAGACTTTTGGTTTTCTTGCAACATCTTTAAAGACAACTGAAAGCTGCTTGGATGTGACAGAGCAGATACAGGCACCATCAGCAGGATGGAAGGTGCTTGCTGCAAGGAGGGCTCTATATCCCCTATGGAGATTGAGGTGACTCAACTTTAGGGGGAGGAAACCCCAGCGTTGTCCTCTTTGTCTGTCCCTGATGGCCTGTCTTACAAACCCTTCTTTGAAACACTTATCTTGGGAGAGGGACAGACAAGTTAATGCCTCATATTTTAGAGGCCGGGAAGAGTGCCCAAGCAAATTTAGTTAGCCCAAGCAAAACATTTTAGTGTGCCTGGAGAATAAAAACACCCAGTTGGAAAGCAAACCCCACAGAGCCAATTGATTTCCCCATTCTGAGAAGATACTGCCACATCAGGTCCTGGCTACTTTCTGAACCCATGTGGAGCTGGTGGTCAGATTCCAGGAACATTTGTTTTATAAAACTGATCCTTTCACCAGGAAGATGCAAACCAATTTTAAGAAGGGGATAAAGAACAAGGCTGTGAGGTTCCTTCCCACTGTCACTCTTTTTCATCTGCACGTAACATTCGCTTAACTCTGGTGAAAATTATCAGGGTATACAATTGGCTGTATACTGTGGAAAAGATGAGTTTTGTTGTTCTTTGTGTGGGAAGTGTTGTCAGTTGGAGGACCCTGGCTTCACTGTGAGAACCATACCACAGTTCAAAAGGCAGTTCAATTCCCACAAAGTACTGTAAATTAATAACAAACTTCCCAAATATGTTGTGGTTTTAAAAGTATGTATCTAATAAATTTGAACATTATCTGTTTGAACGGATGTGAAACGTCTGTCTCTCAAAAGCTAGGCTGTAATTCTAAGGATGCCGTGGAAAAAAGAAAAAAAATTACTAGCTCTAGTAACAGATGTGAAATTACATTAGATAAATATAATCATTAGTTTCAGTCTCACCCTGGTTAATTTGTTTGTGGAAATGTGCAACCCATTATTCATTAGGTAATTTTTCACACATTGATTAGAAAGCCATGTCGAATTGTGACCCAGCACATTGGGGTTTGCCTATCTCACAGTGAACTGTATAGCTTACAATAGTGGAAATGGGGGACAAAATGTTTATCTCAGGCTGATTTTGTGCCAATAAGTAAAGTAAATCAATAGCCAGTGAAGTGTGAACGACATTTCTCTGCTGTATAATATGGTTTTGGGGGCAATTTGACATGCTACAAGGGGAAACAAGGGTCTTGAACAGAAAGATAATAAAAGCAAATCATGCTGGTAACTGTTACCGAAGTCCTGTGTTTTTCTCTACATGGGCAGCTTTAAGATGAGAAAAATAATGCACATAACAGTCTAAAAACACTGAGACACTCCCCAGTTCTGTAAACATTGGGGATCAAATCCAGATGTGGTGTAGAGAGGCTCAGGTCTCTGGGACGGATGCTGACTCTGTGTTTAGCTGGGCCCCTTGGCTGTGCTGGCAGTGCTGTCACTTTCCCAATAGCACTTGCCTCCACTGGCATCTTTCTTCTGGTAGTTTCCTTTCTAGGGGCTTAAATTCTGAAGCTATACATGGTTTTTCATCAAATCACAGATGCAGTATTCCCACATCCCCATGAGACCACTGCAGCATAGATGCAGCTTTTTTTAAGTGGCATTTGCTGGTCGTGTAAACCAGTGGAACTTCGCCAGCTTTGTCGTGTTACACCTGTTAGCACCAGCAAAGAAGCTGACCTTCATTACTGTTACTCAACTTTGACATTTTGCCTTTGTGAATTGCAGATAAGTTAAAAAAGGGAGGAAGAGAGAATGACACATTTATGGTTGGTGCTATCAGGTCTGTCTTTTACATCCCTGTACAGTTTATTCTTTCCAAAAGACAGTTTGGACAACGTAGGTACATGATCAGTGATTTTACACAAGCATCCATTGTGGTGTACCTTGTTTCATCCAGACTGATTCTTGAGTCAGCCAAAAGTTAATTGCAACAAGCCAATTTTTTTGTCTTGGCATCTCTGTTGCATCACCTGCAATGACCTGCACAGACCATCACAACGTTTGCAGCAGTCCAAGGTAAAAATACAATAATAAACTGAGGAAAAGCATTGTAACACATCCAGCCAGTCCCAGCCAGGAACCCTTCCCACCTCTGTGCCCATGCCTCTTGGTAGCTCTCAGCTTCCTCATGTGGAGACCCAAGCACTCATAACTGTTCTGTAAGTGGGGACAGTGCAAAGACTGGCGGGATACATCACTTATCTCCCAGTTCTAAAGGCTGGTTAGTAGAGCTGAGACTCTACCAGCCATTAAACTGAATTTTGGCCAGTGCAAGCAGCTAGGGAGAATTTATTCCCATGTACACCAAAAAGGAATTTTGTGTTTTCTAGTTCCTCCCTTCACCACCACCCCTGGTTTGGGGGTGGAAAGCCCAGAGCCTGGCAGACAAACTGCTGCAGCAATGAGGTCTGTTTGCCCAGATGCTAAGTAGTTTTAGAGAAGGCAAGGTGTTTAAACAGTAGGTTGCAGGAGGGAGACAGGTTACTCTAGAGAAACACTTGGAGTAGAGAAGCAGTCAACCCTATTTCACTGAGGGTGTTGAAAGTTATCTACAAGTGGCGTGGCCCCTCTGAGGATGGTTGCACAACCATCTGCCTGCCACAAAGAGGGCAACACAAAGGAATTCGTGTCTATCCAGGAATCAAAATCCTGCAATCAAATCCCACCCTATATCTGCTGAAATTAGAAAGGCCCAGCTTCTGATGTATTTTAAAATAAAATTAAATAATTGATGTAATTACAAAATCTATGCATCTTGAATTCAAAATTGGCTGCATTTAGGATTTTCACAGAAATAAAATTAAATTGTCTGAAACAATTGCTACCTGAAAGTCTGAAAAATAGTAGAACAGCACCTCTATTAAACTCATAGGAATATCTTCTAATACCAAAGGGGCAAGAGCAATATATATTTGTCAATTTTTAAGGTGCTTCTGCCCAGCATTTTGAGCCTCAGAGGTTTTCTTTAAAATACAGATAAAAATAACTTGCATTTTTCTACTTAATGCAAACTGCATTAAGGCAATTAACATTTAATTAACAGCAGGTTTTCCTTGACAGGTCAGATTGCTAAGGGCTCACTGTTGTTGCCATAGAAAGTGGAAGGCTGGGCTGTTTGGTTTCCAGAAAACGAGTAGCTGTGTTTGAGCCCTGACAGTCTGAAATCATCCTGAGTACTCCATAATGCTCCGAAGGACAAGGAAAGGAGGAGGTGATAGTGGAGGAGGTGCTGGTGGTGGCTGCTGGTGTCACAGAGACCATCTCGGGCTGCTGGAGAATGTCATCTGCTTTAGAAATCAGTGTGCTGTTGTTAGGGCATTTTTTTTAATTGAGCTGACTGTAGAGCTTTAAAACTCCTTTAAACCCTCAGTAAGCTAATTTAACTGTTTTCCTCTGATACGCTTTTCAATTGTGTCAGCAGAGCGGTGCAATTATTTCTCACACTTAGGCTCTTTTGTTTTTTGTTGCTTTTCTCCTCTTCTTTCCAGATTCCTCACTCTTTCCCTTGGTAGCAAATTGGTAGCAATTTGAGGCTTGTTATGAATATTATCCAGGAATACCTAGATGTACAAATTTTATTAAGAAGTCACATTGTTACCCTGAATTGAAAACTGTTATCAAGATGATGCAAGTAATACTTGTAAGGGGATCTTTAAAGAGGATAGCAATACTGAAACGAAGATAAGAAGATAGACGTAGTGAGTCTGTAATGACACAGACTAATGTCTCCTGTAGAAATTGAAAAAAAAAATCTAAAGCAAACAATCTCCAAAAGAACTTGGAAGAGCGTGGGGGCTCCCAAAAGATAGTGAAATTTGTCTTTTCTCCTCAGCAGATGTAAGATAAGCCTCTAAATCATAACATCAGTGAAATGCAATAGCATCAACAACCAACTGTCATTTTCAAAAGTACAGTTGAAGGATTCATGATGGGGAAGGAGATTATCCTGGTCTGCTCCTGGTCTGGCTTTAGTTATTGCAGGCAGAGCTGTTCCTACAGTCCAAGGCAGTCTGAGAGATAAAGATTCAGGTTTAAATACACCTATAAATGGTTTTGGTCATGGTTTTATTCCTCACTCCTTTCTAGAGGAGAGCAATAGTGCAGATTGCCTTCTTTTGATAACATATTTTAACCATCAGAAGTAATCCATCTATCCTGGTGAATTGAATAAGCCCCATACCTGCATATCTTTGATAGAGAGACTGAAGAAGAAAACTGCAGTGCAATGACAGACCTCAGGGAAAATGTGACCTCAGGAATAATATATTTGTATGTATATGCCATATGTATGATGCATATGGTATATATATTATATATTCCCGGCAAAGGGATGACCATTTAAAAATTTGATAACTGCTGTGTTGATTCTATTCCTCAGATTATGGACAAAAAGACATAAAATGCATGAAGAAACTAGTCTGCTGGTGGCACAGGCATGAGCAGCAGCTCAGCCTTCTGTGGGTACCATGCCCTGCTGTCCCACCATGGCTCTTCAATGGTGTGACATAACACGATGGGAATACTGGCCCAGGAAGCCCAAGGTACACGTCTTGGATAAACCCAGATGAGAAACCCATAAATAGAAAGAAGGTAGTGCTCTCTGCCTTCCCATGTTGATTACAGGAGCTGCAATAAGGAACTAAACCTAGAGTATGTGGATCCTTTTGGACTGTTCCTCCTTGGGAGACTCTGGGGAGCAATGCAGTGCTCTGGGCTTCAGAGGTGCTGCTGAGAGTCAGGGCTGGGACATCACTGCATTCCCAGAAGCTCTTCAGCTCCTCTTTCTCCACCTGGGACGTTCTTTTTGGTGGAAAATACTTCAGAAAAGAAAAGGAGCACCAAAGTGATTTAACGCTATATTTGTGTTCATAAAAAGCATGGGTTTGCATAGCTTGGACTCAGGGCAGTGAAGGGTAGTAGTTTTCTCTGGATGCCACCATGATTGCCTGCAAGGACAGCTCTCTCAAACCATGCAAGGAGTACAACACAGAGAGGGGAAGACAGGGGGTTTGTTTAGGTTTGTTATTGGCGTTAACAGAAAAAAAGTGGGAACCGGTCTACTTGGGGAAATCAGTGCAGACTCAGCAGAGGCAGGTGTTTCTGGAGCCATAGCTCCCCAGTGCTCAGTTAGGCTATGGACTAGTGCAAAGAAAAGAGCTTTGGAAATCCTGCAGTTTGGACAAAACTATCCCAATGGGAACATCCTGTTCGAGGAGGAGTAGGATGGTGATTTTCTGATAGTTAGATTGCCTAGTGCCTTCCCTCCTCCAAGGTCAGAGCGGCACAGTGTCCAGGCTATAGGAGTCTAGGACACCTCCAAAAGATGTGCTTTGTCTGGGGGGTGAGCCACTGCAAAGAGTGCAAACTGCTCCTGGACAGGTTGCATTGTTGCTGAACTGGCTGTGTAGGGTCCAGATGTTGTAAATTGGTTGCCATGCCTTGTCTCCCACCTTCCCATTTTTCTTTTGTTTCACCGTTATTATAAAAAATTGGTAGATGGCTAATATTACAAGTCCAGGGCAAAACTACTCATACATTTAGTGTAAGGACATCTAAATATTTAAAGCAGATGGTTCCCAATGACCTTACATGTCTCCTTTATAAATGTATGTACTGTCTTATAGAACCATCTGCATCCCAATATGCAGCTCATATGTTTCCAAGTGTTTCCTCGTTAACCAGCAAAAAACTTCATCTTCCATCTGACATGAGATAAAGGTTGAAGCTCAGTTACAGTTGTGCAAATCAGCACTCCAGTTGGGAGCAGCATCTACACCAGGGCAGTGAGGTGTTGGTGCCTTACACTTTGCATTCCGGGTGGATCAACCAGGCTAGAATTTGGAGCATGCTGGCAAGCTTCTTCACATGACCTGAGCCTGGGAAGTCCAATAGGAGAACAAATAATTTGCAAAAGCATAGCCACTAGCAATGACAGGGCATACACCTCTCCTGATGCACCTGCATCACCCTGGCAAGGCTATCTGCAAAATGCAAAGCAGTGCAGAGCAATGCATGATTTCCTGTCCCCCTAGATCAGCCTTGCTCCTCGCTCTTTTCTCATACAGAAGAGCAGAGCTAAACTAGTAAAAGCAATTTTCCATTCTCAGAGGGACCCAGGGGAAATGAGCTCTGATCTTGTGCTCATCTCACACTCCCTTGATTCCCTCGACTGGCAGCCTTCCTGTGTGAGTCTCCACTGTGCAGAGCTTCTCCATCATTAGAGCAGTATGGGTGCCTCACTCCTTCCAAAGAAAAATCCTTTAATTTTTAGGACTTGCCCTGTGACTGGCCGTGTGCTACCTGCATTTTTTTTTTGTAGGAAATAATCTTAAAGAATTGTTCATAAAACATATATAAGTGGCAGGTAGATGGAAAGTGGCATGCCTCTAATTTAAATTTCGATTAGAAAAAAATACAGAAATGTATTATATGAGAAATTGCTAAGAGTTGTATGGAATATTGTGTTTTAAGACCTACTGTAGATCTATGTCGGTGCCTGTGAAAGAGAGGATAATTAGTGCCTGTACTCTCAGTCATATCAGACTAAAGGTAATGGGGTGTAAGAAATGGTTCATTAGGCTCTCTCAAGTACTTTTACTGTGTCCATACTATTTATACCAGCAGAAAAAATTCAATGTCTTTAAAATCAAGTCAAAGCATTCGCCTTAGATTCTTCAGTTTAAGAAATAACATTGAGTGATGATCTCTTAAAGTCAAATGGAAAAAAAATGTACATAGAAAACCCTTTAAACCAGTTTTATTAGCATTCCATGTCACTCCAATGCACTCTACATGCCTATGCAAATCCTGCCTCCTTCATTTGTGCTCCCTTCTATATGTTTAGCATTCATGGGGGAAAATTTGTGGACACAGGAGGCAAGCTAGTGAAAGCATAGCATTTATTTTCAAGAGAAACATGCATCTAAAATATAATTTGCTTTCTGGTCTGAACAAAAGAGTAAACTGTGGAGAAGAATAACAAATGTGAGTAAGGGAATGGAAAGAATGACTGAAAAAAGGTTTAACAACCAAAAATATGTGTAGCTTAACTATACAAGGGGAGGACAGGATGACATGCTGCAAATGTTTGAAGGGTACAGCTATCAAATGAGGGTGGGAAAGTTATTTAGGCTGACAAAAGAGGTATAAGTAGGAGTAATAGGATGAAGTTAACAAACGAAAAATTTAGGTTAAGAATCAGGAAAAGCTTCCTGACAGCAAAATATATAATACAGCTCTGTAGCTATTTCTCATGAGAAGCAGAGAAGCTCCATCACAGGAAGCCCCATGCATTTACAACTGGGAAAAGCATTAGAAAATATAAGGAGAATAAAATATAAGGCACTTTTCTGTGCATTGGAGGCTGGGCTGGCTAACCAGGGGCTGCTCCCTGCCCTCTGTTTCCATTTTTTTCTGGTTCTTTTTTAACAACGTGCCATTTCTACTTTCTAGGAAAGTAACTAACACAGCAAGGGTAAATTTGGGAGTCAGTCTATTAGCATAAATTACACTATATATCCAGAAGGTAATAAGGGCATAGCAAAGACACATTGTACTAATACTGCATGCAATTCTGAGTGCACTTTTGAACATACCTCAGTTTTTGATTTGCAGTCTGGAGCATCTCCACTTTGAGAATTTGGCCCTAGGTAAGTGCTTAGATTGGTGCCTTTGCAGTTTCTGGCAAGAGTTTAACGAGCTGTGTTTGAGACCGTGAGGTCCACACGTGGGAGTGAGAGACTTCACTAAAGCACAGACAATGGTCTTGAGTGGGGAGAGACAGTGCTTCGTATCTCTTGGTGGCAGGTGCTTCCCAAGGCTTTTGGGTCAGTGGCTGGTTTTGCAGAGGGCTATGGAAATGCAAGCCCAGGAGCTTGAGGTTGCAGTGGCAGGCTCTACATTTCACAGGAGTAGAAAGTGTGAGCAGGACTGCAGGATGCTACAGTGGCCTGAACTTGTGTCCCTTTGCTTTTGGGCACCAGAAAGGCACTGCATAAATCATTCCAATTCCTTTAGGTTAATAAGTTTTTCAATTGACCTATCTAGGGCACAGATTGGCCCAGTGGCCATATTGTATAAGGACAGGTAGGACACTCAACTCTTTATCATACAGACAATGAACACCTGCACCCAAAGAGAATACACAATTAAGGCATCCTGATTAATCTGATATCACAGGACAGACATATAAGGGGGACTAGGCATATCCTGAAAGAGCTAAAGAGTAATTTCCTGCCTATGCAAAATATATACCATGTACATTCAAGTGCCAATGTAAACTTGGGCTGTTACCACCTGTTCTAAAATTGCCCTATGAAAAATCTTCTAACTGCAAAATATTATTGGGAGGTTTAGTTATGCTAGCATCAGAAATTGCATTTTCCCATATTTTAGAAGCTGTGGTGCCTTGGTCTTAGAAGACTATGATTTTTCCCTCAGACAGAAGAAATACTGTGTCTTGGCTGAAAATAGTTTGATCTGAAAATGGAACGGTCTCAGAGATGTTTGTCTTTATGTATACACAAACAAATGGTTGGTAACCCACAGTCTCTACCCAGAAAAGTGTTTATGAGTAACTTTGAAATCACAGGGAACAGCTCATGTTTGTCAGATGACCCTGTCCTCCAGAGCTGTGATCACCACAAGCTTGTGTAGGCATTTGTGATGAGGAAGATCGAAGTTTTCCTGCATTGCCCTGGTCTTTCACAGAAAGAATTTTTGTGTACCCTGAGAATTTAGATTTGTTAAAATCAGCCTCTGTGCTCCTTACAGCAGAAATGCTCAAAAGCCTCCAGACTTCAATATTTGTTGGATCTCTTCTTTTCCCCTGGACTGGGACTGCAGGACCACTCCATAACTACTTTGTAAGCCAAATGTTGAGCTTACATCATTCCCTACATTTTCTCCTGGAAGACAGACTAAAAAGTGGTTCAAATATTTAATATTAGTTTAGAAAGCAATGATATGTCCTCTATGCAGAATGCAGAATGAAAGCTGCCGTCATGCGTTAGCATGAAAAACATTTAGCAAATGTTTGGTGACGGCTTTATCTCAAAAACATTCTATAAACCAGACTGAATTTTGTTAGTTTATTAAAATTATCTTCCATACTGTGAAAGTATTTAAGGGGATCCACAATGAGCCACAATCCTGCTGTGCCAGGCTCTGTGCAAAGAGGGAGCTGAAAGACGATGTCTGCATGGAAGAGTTGACATAGTTTATATGTGAGAAAATGGAATTTGCATTGTGTTTACTGCATGGGGTTGAATACTCTGGGCTAATTCTTGGTGGTACCAGGTTTGGTGAAAGTAAGTCAGGTCCTCAACAAACTGCAGTAAGCTGCAAAAGCAGGAAAATGCCAATTCAAGTGCTGCACCCCATGTGGAGGCATAGCACATCTCCCTTCCCAGGAAACTGCAAGGAGAACAACTCTTTTGTGATCATGCACAGCTGCATGTCACAGGCATCTTTCTCACCCTGCCACAACTCTTTTCAGTAAAGCAAGGTATTTCTGCACAGAAACACTCTTTGTAGTAAATTTTTGGACCATTACACAATTTCACACACGGCACCTTTGAAAATAAATCACACTCCACGTGCTGCTTTGTGGCTTTCTCTACTTACACTTCCCTTCCACCCAAAATTCAAGGGAATTCCAGAACATTTTGCAATTAGCTAAGGATTATATTTCCTTATTTTTATTAATTTTATGTAAAGTGGGATTTATCAGTGGAGCATTCATTGACACTGACTTCAATTTATTCTGATGAAACTGACTGACATCTGTGTGTGCTGTTCATCAGTCATAATTTAAACCATTCTTAATTGCATTAAATGTAAATTAAGACATTCAATTTCAGCCATTATTTTTCATAAAACACTGTGAACTGAATTTTAGTGGGTCATGAGATCTTACATTCAAAATAAATAGGGTAAATTTGAAACTTACCATTGATGTTCATATTTCACCCTTTGTCGGCTGTATTTCTTTTGTAGCTTACTAGATTGGAACAATTAATTTTCTCTCTGAAGGGAACATGAATGGCTAAAGATGATGTAGCTGAGTTTTTTAACAAATGACTTTATCATTTCTAGAGCTTGCTTGTTATACAGTATATTAAATATATTAAGAGAAAACGCAATTAACCTTTCATCTAAACCAAATGACAAATCAAAACAGAAAATGTAAACCATGCCAGAATCAGCCCTCTGATTTTGAATTCATAAGGCTATGCCAGTGGATTTGTTTGCTGAGCTTCCTCAAGGAGGTTTTGCAAAGCAAAATCTGTTTGGCAATGAGGGCTTGGGTCAGGCAATGCTGAAAATAACAGGAGGACATATAAGCTGCCTTTGCTCTAAAGGAGGGTGGTGTTCAGTGAGTGGATTGGAATACTGTTCATGAAAAGTCTGTTATCTCATTTTTGGAAGTTAAGACCAAGTCTCCTCTTTAATCCAGTGGATTTGGTCCCAAATATCTGGCACAGCAGTCAGCAAAACCCAAGGATGAGGAGGTAACTTTTTAAAATAGTGTATGTTTTGCTTCAGAAGAAGGGATAGATTGAATGCTGTAGCTTAATGGAGAGAGCATCCAATCCAAATTAACTTATTGTTTGAATGTGGCAGGACTCAGCTTGTCCGCAGTCTAACATAATAACCTTGGCTCATGGCAGAGAAAGATGCACTTGCCACCATGGCAATCTGGCCTGACCCAGCCTCTGCTTGATGTACCAACACTGAGGCAAGAAGCACCTTGTGTCCATGGGGCTCGCCCCAAGAGAGGCTGGAAGGCTGCATCCTGGCGCCTGCGCTGCTGAACTGGTTAGCAGCATGGGGCTCTCAGGGAAGGGCTGCAGGGTTTCTCTGTCTGATTCCTTGATATGGGTTTGGATGATCAGTTACCAGCTTATTTGCCACTTATATCACAGGACTGTTGATCTGGGAGTGGATGGCTCGTTGGTGTAAGTGGACATCCACATTGGTTTAAACCAAATGATATACCCATTTGGAAAAGCTTTCCAGCTCAGCATTAGCACCTTCCTTGTTGCTCCTCTAGACCATTGCTCAGAGTGTGCTGATGTGAAGCACTGTTGAAAGCACCTGGTGCTAGCTTTCTTCCCATCCTACTGCTAAGGAAGTACTCATTACATGGTTAAAGCCCTGGTGTGCCCCAAACTGTGACTCTGATTCAGGATTCACCCTTCCAATTTGCTGAGTAAAGGCTTCTCCCATGGCTGCAGCTTTTCAGGATGATGTGCAAAAGCTGGCCAACAAAGGGAGGACCACAGAGATCTCCTTAAACATATAGTAAAAGCTTACCTAAATATCATCTACAACATTTACATTCCCATGCCAGTTCAACTCTTGGAGAATGAAGTGTAGCAATAAGTCTGGAGATAGGCAGTGATGCAATCACTCTCCCAGTTTCTTGCTGTTAATATATGTATCTTACTCATTTTTAAAGATAGTGTAAATGGGAGTACTGAATATAAATGGCTTTTGTAAGTCATTGAGGTCAGTGAAGCATGTCATTGTTTGCAACTTGAATTCCATGAAAGTACTGGCTGGCTGAGAGGCACGCTATATCTTTTTTCTCATAAATAAAACCCACAAACAATATTCAGTGTGTTTAATGATAATTATAAAATAATACTGTGTACAATGAGTTTCCAAAGCCAGAATTAGTTGTGAGTGCTTAATAATGTGACCTTACAGTGTCATCTTTAGCTACGTGATGCCTACATGCCATCAATGTATAAATTATTTCTCCGGCTGTATGTTAGCAAACATTTGATTATGATTTATTTTGGGGTTCTCCGAAAGATGAAGTAAGTTCTTTAATATTAGCATTACTAATGATTTTAATGAGGCATTAAAATGTTGCAGTATTGTAGGAACATTTTTCTTTTTTAATATTATTTCATTAATAGTTTACATGAATGTTAATGTTAAATTGATTATGGAACCTGAAAGAGTAATCCACAAAATGTCAAAGTGCCATTAGCACAGTGAAAGAGCCCTCCAAAGGCAGGGATCTGGTAAGAGCTAATGAGATATCTCTGTACCACATAACACTGAAGCAGGTTTTTCTAAAATTAAATCTGAAAATTAGGTTTTAATATCCTTCTCGTTGGGACTCTCCATCCATTTCAGCGACTGAGTGTTCAGCCTCGTGCATGCAAAAAGCCAAATCAGGCTGTGGGCCCAGAAACTCAGAATTTGGTCTTATGTAGGTAAGCCCCAGTTAAAAACCTAAAGAAGTCAATGACAAAAGGATTAAAAAGAAAAAACAGGTATTTCACAGGATGTGATGACTGCATTATCCATCTATTGACACCTCTGCAGAGTGGATCAGCCACAGGGACTTATGTTTCACATGCAGTATGTACTATATATGTCACTGTGCAGTTGAACAAGAAAGAGCATGTTGAACACTTTCAGTAAGTTTTTGCAAAGCGAATTTTTAGCTAATGCCCTCTTTTCTCACCCCAGAAGGCAAGTGTGCTCAGAGGAACACTTGGAAATAGGGTGCATTAGAAAACCTGAACGGCAGGAAGGGATAAAGAGAGTAAAGTCTCTGACACATATGTGACATATTTTCCATTGATTCCCAAATTTGGGAGGTAGGAATGTTTCAAGAGTCTTGGCCCACCACAGCTCTGCCCAAAACAACTGGCACTTAAGCAACAGATGGACCAAGGTCTCTCTGACCTTGGCAGCTTTACAGGGGAAAAGTAAAGGTAAAGATGAAGCATTCTCAAATAATTTCAGCTATGTGTTTGGTAATTCCATGCTCTCACATGCTGTCCATATAGGTCTTGAATTTCCAATGATAGTTTTATTGTGGCCAGGGCAAATAATATTTACTCCCTAGATCTGTTATCTTCTTATATCAGAAGAAGAAATTAGGAGGCAAACTGAGTTATTTTATGGGTCACTCTTAACTTAGTACCATGCTATGGAAGATATAAGTGTCCAGGGATGCTAATTTGTGTAAAAGCATCATGTGCACATCAGAGCAAAAGGTATATTATCTTTTAAGTATGACCATCAATAAATGTGCCTGCCTGCAGTCTCCCACCAGTCTGTCAGCTGCTGTGATATTTCACACCAGGTCTTGATTACTGATGTCCACGCCTTTCTCACGGTAGCTATTTCCAAGATCCCAGTTTTACTGCCAGCACCTGCCTTCTCCCAGCACCATTTAAGCAGACCTGGCCCGAAGGTCAGATATCTGTGGGTCTTGGGACCATGGGGACAGCTCCAGGACAAGGTGCAAGGGCACGGGAGGTGGCCCTTTTGTCTTCAGCCTGAAGCATGCTGGAAGTGGGTCCAAGCTTTGTCACAACACAGTATGCTTCACTGTGCTTTAACTGCATCCTAAAAACACTAATTCCTCTACTTATAGCAAGACAGGAGGTGTTGAACTTGTGGTGTCTGAGTTCAAGCAGAGAGGAGGAATTCAGTGGTATGGGGCTGCCAGATGCTGGCTCCCTTACGGGTGGTGGAGGAAGCTGAGTGCCCAGCTGCAATCTGGATGTAGGCAGGATGCCAGCCTGGCAGCTTTGGGTAGTGTATGATTTTACAGCTCCAGGTGTTCCTCTTCAAGGTCTTCCAAACCACCACAGTGCTCAAATGAACCCCAGGCAGCAGCAGGTGCTGGAGGGAAACCCTGGTCCTTCACAGCCTGAAACTGTACTGCGTCACTCTCATCCCTCCAAATCATCTTCCTCTGAGCCAAGGCTCAGGCTGAAGCCCAGTAGAGACCTCAGCCTCAGGTGGGGCTGATAGCTCTCTCACTTTCTTGTCCAAGTAAGACTCTTGTTGTAGTCTGATAATGGCAATTAATTAGCTCAACAACACCCTTAGGAAAAGCACTTCTCAGTCACAGATGAGGAAACTGAGGTTCTGTAGCCTATAGCCTGATCCTGCTTGGCCTCTGACTGTCACAACCAGTGAAAATACATTCATAGGCCAAATGAGAGGACTATGGGTCCTCTTCTATATGTCCTTCCCCATAGACAAAACTCACAGAGCACTTATTACTGCTGGAAACAAAAGGGCTCGGTGAAAATAACACTAAAACCCGGTATTACAAAATTCTAGGGTGGATGTTACACCCTTTACCTTGCCCATAAAAATTCCTTGATTGATTTGATACTCAAAATACTTTAGTTCAATTTCATAGTTTTGTTTGTTTGTTTGTTTTCCATAAGCAGGAAAACTAGGTTGAAAAAGGACTTGAATAATTTTCTTTTGCTATGCTTTGTATGTATCTTTTTGGCTGGAAAAGTGGTTTAATGTAGCTTCATCCAGGACACAGACTGAAGTCAGCAGATCTGGTCCTGAGTGTCACTCCATGGCAAAAGTGCAAAGTGCTTTATAATTATCCCTTGCTTCTCCATGGGGCAACAGGCAGCGAAATGCAGCTTTGAATAGCCTTGAGAATGCACTTAGCTGTCAAGAGGCAAAACAAGGAGGCAGTGGTCTCTTTCGTTTCATCTCCCACCTTAGAAATTAGTGATGGCAACCTTACTGATTAAACCAACAACTTAAAAAAGCAGTTAAGTAGTTAAAAGTTAGATAATTTTTCAAGAGTAAGGAGAGAGACAATCAACCGAGAGAGAGAGGCAGTTCTGGCTTGTAAGCAGAATTCTTCATTCTGCTTCAAGCCCATGCAGAGCTCTTCTTCATTCTGATTTCACTCAGGATTTCTTTGCAGAAGACGATGGTATGATCTGGTTTGTTATCCCACTTGTTTATGTTATCTGAATATTCCAGCTTGCATCCAATATATGAAAATTACAAACGGGCTCCTTATGAAGTTCTGAGTGCAAGGAATATGTTTATCCTTTTAAGACCTGTTTTGTTAAAAATGAACTGTAAGATTAATATGATACTAAAATTCACTGCATTACTCCCTACACTGTTGAGGCAAACATAATGGCCTTTCCCGCACTCATAGTCAAAGAAACTTCCATCAAGCCTAGGAAGAGGATTTTCTTGTGCAGATAGCATTAGCTTGGCCCTTCATCCATTCCCAACCTTGGTGAATAAGCAAAGAGTTAACTTGGAATCCTTTGCCATTTGCAATCCAGTGTGCTGGTTTCCTGAGAGGCAGAGCTCAGAGTGAATTCATTTTTAGCTGAATATGTCATTAAGGAGCAGGATTTATTAATGACCTATTAATGCAGAGTCATTTGACAGAGTCAAACTGAACTCTGGTGCAAATCCTCTAGGATTCAAAGGAAATAATTGCTTATGGGGCACATGGTCTGTATACAGCTAGTTCCTGTCATCAGATGTGGATATATAGGCAATATTAAGTATCCTGTTTAACACTGTACACTTACATTCATTACCACTTGGAATAATAAAAACTTTTACAGTGACGATTATTTACTACTGAACATTAGCCCAGGTGAAAGAACTCCCAGTTCATTCTGGTATATAATCTCAGGTTCTGTCATTCACATGTAGAAAACTCAGCTCTCTATTTAGCACAGTGTTGGTGAAAGATAGACATTTACAGGGCCCCTCTGCCCTTGAGCTGTTCCATTAGTGCATGGAAAGCACCTTGCAGCCTGTGACAAGCGCAGCAGATCGGCACTAAATCAAAAATCAGTGCCAGCCAGGGATCTAAGCCACCATGAAGGTCACAGCCATCAGCTGCATGCCATCTCAATCCAAACAAAACACACTGGATACAGGGGGATTTTCTCTAGTCACAATAGGAGACAAACACATCATGTTAGAGTAATCTCCTGATAGTAGAAAAATGGGTAACTGACCTTTTAAATACTTTTCAGTATTTAATAAAAGTTTGAAGATAGGGAAAAGAGGTGTTGGTAATTTTTGGGTGCTTTCTGTAGTGTAATTGAAACACTGGCTTTGTGCCACAGCAACCTAAAATGTTAACAAAGAATTTCTTTCTCAGAGCTGAGAGAGCATGTATGTTTTTAAAAGCTCATGAATCAATTATCTGTATTTTTTTTAATAAATACTCCCTATTGAGGATTATTTTCTCAGTTGAATGCTAAGAAACTTACTCAAGTAACCTCAAGCAGTCAATTAATCTGAAAGAGATTTAAGTGAAAATACAGTTGTGCACAGCATCTTTCCTAAAATTGTAACCCAAAGCAAAGTCCAGAGTTGCATACTGTAATAGCAGCACAAAGATAAATGAGCAGGAAACAGTGATCAGAGATTAAGAGGTTTGAGTAAGGCAGTCAGTGTATGATCTACTGCCTGAGTTGAAAGGAGATGAAAAGGGATCGAACAGCAGGATATGCACTGGCCAAGACAGGCTGCATGTCCAGCAGTGCTACATATGGATGCCCACACTGGTACAGAGATGGACAGGCTGATGTTCTCACTGGGGTCTGTGCAGGAGATGCCTGTGTCATACACAGCACTCCATATTTCCTCCACAGAAAGTGATGTTAAAATCCATTCCCCTCTATAGGACCCTTCAGAATCAAGAGGACGGAAAAGGAGGAACAGCAGTGGAGGATAAAAACCAAATACTTCCTTCCCCTGTCGCCACCTGTGGCTGATCTCCTGGAGTTTGGAGTGTCTTCTTGTCCCATGGACACCTGACCATGGGGGTGGTGGTTTGACCCACAGTGGATCTGAGCACACAGGTTTATGTTTGGGATGCCCTGGCCTTCTGCTAATTTCCCCTGGGTTCACAGAGAGCTCGGGGAAATTTGAGGATTTGGGAGTTAAATCCCAGCATAAGTACACTGATTTTGTCCCTTCTCTTTGAATGAATTTCAGAGCAGATTCCCTAAGTGAACTCCAGATAAAATCACCTTCCCTTTTCCAGGTCTCTCGTCTCAGGCTTTGCTTGAGGGGAGCCCTTCCTATTCCCTCAGGACGAAGTATGTGCTCTGATGGACAGAGTCTTTATTTCTCCAGCTCTACACTAACTTACGTTCTGCAGCTAGAAAGAAAACACCATAAATACGCTGCTTGTGTGACTATGTGTATGACATATGGGGCATGTGGGAGGACAGGATGCTCCCCCTTCCTTTGCTATCCTAAATTGCAAAGCTCATATGCAACTACATGAGAGGAAAACAAGCCCCGTTTGGAAATAAAATGACCAGAACAGGGAAGGTAAAACTGTTTCCCTTTGGAGACCTCCATTGCCTGCTTTGGGAAGGACCATTCTTGTTAGAAATGTAAAACAAAAGGAAAGGCTCTGAATGGGTAGTATAGAAATGACATTTATGTAATCTACTTGAAGAGATCTATTGAAGTGTCAAAGCTTATTTTAGCTATGGTATTCCAGGCTCTGTCAGAATAATTGGCTGCATCATTAATTATACAGAAAGCTAATTTAAATAAGATACAAACCAATGCACTGGGTCAGGCTATAGGTTAATCAGTGCCCAGCAGTGGATACATTTTCTTAAAAGAGTGTAAGAAGCAGGGCACATACAGAAGTAATCCCTCTCGTACCACGCTTCTATGGCTCAGCCATATGTTGAACTGTCATGTTTGAAAACTACAAATGGACCTAGTTCTTTGACACTGCTTATTCCTTTCTTGTCTATTTCAATGTACTTTCCTAAATAAAGATGAAAACTTGCCAACTTGTTTTTAGGAAATGAAGGTTTCTCTTTGAGGAGAATATTTGTAGACATGAATTGGTGCTTACATTGCATTGCTGTTCTAAATGCTTATTTTGCTATCAAAAAAAAAATGCACGTCCTCGTACATGTGACTGATTCATAGATCATCTTATACAGGTTATGTGCATCTTGGTTTTGTGTTAAAATTGTATCTACATACTTACACATACACACGTGAGCACCATAATATACTGCAGGGTGTTCCTACTATCAGGTGCCAACTGAAGGCAGGGTATTTGAAAGCCAGGTGCTGTGAGGCCATTGCGAAGAGAGGGAAACCCGACAGACCTTTCTGCACAGTCCCAGCTTTCCCCCAGAAGTTTCCCGCGATAGCGGAAAAAAGACCCCAAAACGTCCCCAGGAAATGTGCGCTGTGGGCGGCTGCCACCTACTGGCACCAAGGGAAGAGCCCGAGGCAGGGGACCAGTCCCCAGATTCTGGGACACGTTTTTCCTCCTTTCAGCTGAGACCCAGGATCAAGATTTTTTTTCCTTCCTTGAGCCAGACCTTTGCGTAAAGCCATGCAAATATTTGAATGACATTGTTTTGTTTGAATTCCCCTTAATGGCAGGTTTGTATAATCTCAAGTGAGAGAAATGCTCGAAAAGAAGCCAGCATGAAGTGTCCTTTCCTCTTTCCTTTTACTTTTTCTTGATAGTTAATAAAGTTTTTGTATTCATCAATCATCGGGAGTCAGCCTGGGAGTGTGCTCTGTTTAAACACTCTGGCTTTTCAGTTAGTGCATCCCATCTGTTTCTGAAATAAATTGCAATAATCCGTGTTTAATGTTAATCAATGTATTACTAAATATGCAAATTATATTAAAAGACGTAGTTTGAAAAAGCTTTCATTTGTAAATATGGTAGCTGAAAACAGGAAGCATATCTAAAAGCCATTTAGATACAGTAGCCTAACTCTAACAGTGTGGCTGATTTATAAAGCGGTTTGCAAGTTGATCTTTCTCCCACAAGGGGATATGTAAAACTGTTGCATATCAGATTTTGTTAACATCTGATGGGTTACTGCTAACAGCGTAAAGGCCTAATATTCACAACCATGTCTCTTACTTAAATTAAAGCAATCTTATTCCAGCTTTCTAATTTTTTGCTCATCCTAACATATGAATTTACATGAAGAGTTTATGAATCACAAGGAAAGCAATTTGAACAAGCTTTTCACTCAGTGATACATCTTAGTGCCTGACTTAGACAATTAATTGTCTAAGGGGCTCTTCTGTCCTCTAACTGTCCTTTTCAAGGTGCTTAGTCTGTTAGGCTGGCTGTCCCTGTTGGTGTAGCCACAGTTTCTCCACTCCAGTGTACCACTTTGCAAGAAGGTCCTATGCAGGGCCCTTGAGGCGCTACTTCCATCACCAGTGTGGCTGCACACTCCAACTCACAGAAGCCCTAAGGCATTGCTTGTGCTGCTATGTTGTATGTAGAGGGTTGTTTGCACTGGTTTACTTTCCATGGGGCAGTCAATCACACATCATGGAAGAGCATGTGCACAAAGACCGTCATCAGGGCATGACCCCTGTGCCCAGACTCATGGCACTGAACACAGGAGCACTGGAGAGAAAATTCAGCTAGGAAGACAAATGATGAGACATTCTGCGAACAGAGATGACCTTTTGTGGTCTCACAAGGTTACCCACACACTGCCTCTCTTGCCTCTTTTTTTGCTTTGTTTTTCGTTTCACACTCCTGCTACCCACACTGGACAGTCTGCTTGATGTAACCAACTCTTCTCCATGGTGGAGCAGCTGTACCTGGAAGACTCAGGTACCACAGGCAAGGGTAGATAGAGGAGGGAGCTGTGACCACTGCAGCAGTTGCTCATGATCAAGCACAGGGGAAGCCCAGGAGGTGTTTATCTCAATTGCTGCCTATGTGAGAGCAGCTACCACAAGAGTCTCATCTTTCCTTGAAAATGTAAACTATCTTTTGAGATTGTAGGTGTCCCTCAGCTGACAGTGTTTTTCAAGTTTGTGTTTAGTTTGACAACGTATTTTCTTTCCCCATGCTGTGATATAGAGTATCCTTGATGTTTCAGGATGTAAGGTAATCTCTAAAAATACTTATTTGAAAGGCAGCTTACCCCTTACCCTGGAGAAGGTCAAGTCATGTAAGGTAGTTTCTGGTTTGCTTTTCTTTTATTTTCTTATTTTCTTTCTTTTCCCTGTTGCAGCTCCCTGTGAAACAGCCAGTGAAATTTACTGAGATGTACCACAGTAGAAGGACCAGGAAGCCAATCTATCTTTAACTCACCTGTGCTCAGTGGGGACCTCTTGAGTCCTTATATATTTGTTCTAATTTCCACACCCTTGAGAAATGGGCCACAATTTTTAATTAATTTTAGACTAAAGAGGAGCAAATCTGGGACAGTTTTGACTGTGCTTTTTTCAAATGACCATTTGATTACATATTAATAAATGTTTGATGGCTTTGACACAGTTTACATGAGAATTTCAGCACAGATGACTTAGTAGCTTAGTTTTGTTCCAGCTTTTTAGATGTCCTGAAACTCAGATCTGGTCTATGTGTGTGAGCAAACCTCCCATGAGCTAAAAGTGGGAGCAAGGTTAGTACAAACCCTGTGAAACTACTGAGTTCCACGTGGCTCTGAATGTGACACTTGTGCCACAGTTCAATAGCCCTGCAACACAACCTATCAGCCAAAGAGGGGGAGAAAGTGTGAGGGCTACTTATCTACTGTCATGCATTTACATTCAAACATATGCAAATATTTCCCATTTTGACCTGTAAGCTTAATAAAGCTATTTTGTGAATTGAAAACCTGAGAAGTAAATAAAACCTCCTGCTTTCTCCTGGAGAAGAAATAAGAGGGACAAGCTTACAAACTAGATTTCATGAAGATATAAATCTGCTGGAGAAACAGCTACTTTGAGTGCTGTACTTGTCTTCATGGCATGAAGCCCTGAGGGAAGGCTAAGCTAATGAACTAGTTGTGATTTCCCTGTTGGTTCCTTGTGTGTGGCAAGTAGGGGACTGATAGCACAGGTTTAGGTACTCCTGGGGGTACCCTTGGCAGGGTGACACAGCCCCCTTTATCCCTCCTGATGGACAGAAGCTGTGCATGAGTTTCTACCAGGAGGCACTTTTCACTGTCACAACCCTATAAATTGAGTCCCCACTTCTGATGTGAAGTAGGATCTTGGTTTTACTTCTCCTTTGCAAACTCTTGTGTCACAAAGCCTGAGAGGTTTGCCCTCAGCCCTCTAGGGATTTTGATGATGACACTGTGTTTGGCTCTTGAGATTGCCCTCAAGGAATTTTTTTACTCTTATCTAAACAAATTGAAAAAGTTAAAGTAACAACAAGGTCTGGAATGAAGATCCTGATTCATAGAGGATTTATTGACAGTACCTTCGAAAGTACTGTTTAATATGCAAGGTAAACAAATTAAAAATTCCAGCTTGTGGTCCAAGGGCATTCACAAATTAGAAATGACCCCCTGCCTGCTGTGATAGTGCTAATGATAAAAGCTGAGAGGAGCTGAATCCTCTTGGGAGAAGACAGCGGGTCAGAGGGGCTTTTGTTGAATGTACCAATCTGTTTGACTTTGACAGGCTCTTTGTCTAACTTGGGAGATGACAAGAGGAGTTGAGGTGTTTGGCAAAGATGGGGATGCTTGCCTGCAGGCTTCATGTATCCGTTATTTTGTATTTGCTCGGCTCTTGATACCTCTTGGCTGCCTGCGTCCAGGGCAAACACTTCCCATTGTCTGCAGCTATGGGAAAAGAGCAGCAGTAGCCTGAGTCAGTACTGAAGAGTATGACACAATGCAGACCTTAAATCACAAATCCAGTAACTCCTTTTTGTTTCAATCAAAAAGGTTTTAATCAAAAAGGTTGTCCCTAACCCAGACCTGAGAAAGCAAAAATGTATCCACTAAACTCTGAGTCCACATCTTGCTCTCAGACTGCCATGGAGACCAGAGTGCAGGTGGTGGCAGTGTTGGTATCAACTGTAGCAACACATTGATGTGAAGATTGAGCTGAGTGTGAGTTCTAATACCTTGAATAAAAAAGCAGAGTTTTGTCCCCAAAAATGCATACACAATTTTCCTTGACTCTGTGAAGAATTTAAGTGAAGTTCTAGTCACACTGAAATAAAAGAAAAACCACATCATCAGATTCAGATACTACTAAGTTGGATAACCTCATGCATAACCAGGTGGATGTGCACGGATATCCAGATGGATATCTAGGAAGTGCAGGCTGGGGACCCTGACTGCTCTTTGGCTAGAGCACTAAGAAAAAAGACTTTCTCTCTTTTGAGAGATATTTGTTGTTTAGCTTAAATAAGTAAGTTTTAAATAGAATGAGTCAGAATTATAATATTGTGTGATTTAGTCTGCTGTTTGTTTGGCTTTGCTTGCTCAGCGTGAGCAGCTGGATTTGCTAAAGCCTTGGGCTGAAAGATTTGCTGGAACAGAGTCAATTTTCTTAGTAGCTGGTACAGTGCTGCATTTTGTCTTTAGTTTGGGAAGAATATTAATAACACATTGATGTTTTAAGTGTTGCTAATTCCAACCTAGGACTTTTTTTATTCCAGTCTAAGGCTTTTTTCATTTCTATGATCTGCTGACTGGTCTAGTGCACAAGGAGCACAAGCCAGAAGACAAGGAGGCTGCAGCCATCAGCAGAAGCTGCAACTTGACAAGGTAAGAGCAGTTAACAGCCTGGCTATGTGGAGACAGAGGAAGAATCCGATAAGGTGTTAGAAGACCCCTGACCAAAAATCACCGTTGTACTAAAAAGCATGTGAAGAGTGCATGAAGGGCAGGTGCATAAACTGTAAGGGTGTAATTGTCCAGGGATTTCTTTGTTCTGGGTCCCTCCCTGGAGGCACCCAGCTTGAGCTGACCTGCTGCTGTACAACTCTATTAAATTATTTATTTCTATAAAGCTAACGCCTGAGACTCTTTTTATAAATCTGAGACTCTGCTGAGGGAAACCCAAGGTCAACCCTAAAGGAGGAGGAAGCGCCCCTGAGTGTGTGGAAGGAATTAAAAGGGGCAGCCATTGGCTCACTGGAGCTGCTGCTGTGAAGGGACTCAAGGCAGGGTGATGTGTGTGACACTGCTTGAATGGTAAAAGAATGCTGGGATGGTGGCTTCTCCTGTGACAACCTCATGCTTTTCCTTTATTTCTCTTGAATTCTCACTTGGATGCAGAATTGATCCAGCTAAGGTACCACATGGGCATAACTACACCTACAAGAAAAAAAGGTGGTTCCAAGCCCATATTCACAAAGAAGCACTTGCAGAAACAGCCATGAATGAAACTGTTCAACAATCTGACTTTAAAAGCTGCTGCTGGAGAAGGCCTGAATGGCATTATAGCAAGCTGGTTAGTTAGTGGCAGAGCTGCTTTGTCTGCTTTGGAAGCCTGCACATTTCAAAAGCCGTTCCTGTATTTTGGTTGTTTAGAAAACCCTATTGAGTTGTGTTTTCTAGAGACAGTGGACACCAACAGCTGTGGGTAACCCTCCTTTGCTGGGCAGTGCTCAGCTTTTCTGGAAGTGGCACCCCACACCAAAATACTCCAAAGTGTGGTTGTTCAAGATGTAAGCTACTGAGCTTTGTTCTTCAAAGGTTCACTGGCATTTAGACCCTTGGTAGTTCTTGATGGGAAACATGTCTAACAGATGCCTAGCAGAGAAGAGCAAGAGACCAAAGATTTCCCTATTTAAGCTCTTGACTGAGTGAATCCCTGCCAATTCTCTCTCACTTTCACCTTTCCCTAGCTCATCCCAGGATACTACCCTTGAGCCTTCAAGAGTGCTGAACAAAGCTGCTGGGCCACATCATTATGATCTATCCAAGAGCACCACTCCTTCTCCATCAGTGTTGAAGGCCCTTAAAGGCAGAAGTGGAGCAATGGGCCTGGTGTTTCCCCATTCCCTCACAAGAGACAGGAGCTGTGTGTACCTCCAGGGCAGCAACACGTCTTTTTTGTCCCCTAGGTTTTTCAGTTTTTCTTGTAAAGAAGCAGTTCATGCCTACGAAAAGTAGTAACAAGTCTTTTTGTCTCTTTGGCTGCATGCTGCATGACAAAATGCTAAATCCATCTCTCCTGAAAGCCTACAGTTCAGTCATCTCAGAAATTTCAATTTTTACTTATGTAGGTTCCCTCAAGTACAATCCTCTCACAAAATTACTCATGGTCTCTGGTAGACACCATCCTCTGATTCCTTATTTAACTGAAGATGAGTAGTGAGACAAGGTGAGACTATGCCACAGAACGTGTGCTCTCACAAGTCTGTAGGAAGTGTAAACAGGTGTGAAAACTCACAGCACTAGTATAGTAAAAAGATCAGGAAGGATAGCCCAGGTGCTAAGGTTGAGAGCAAGAGTATAGAATCCAGTCTCATCTTAACAACCTCCAGAGATGGTGAATCCACCCTGGGCAGCCCATTCCAATGTCTGATTACCCTCTCTGTAAAAACTTTCTTTCTAATAGCCAACCTAAACCTCCCCTGGCACAGCTTAAGACCATGCCCTCTCATCTTACTGAGAGCTGCCTGGGAGAAGACACCAACCCCCACCTGGCTACAACCTCCTTTCAAGGAGTTGTAGAGAGTGATGAGGTCTCCCCTGAGCCTTCTCTTCTCCAGACTGAACAGCCCCAGCTCCCTCAGCCTCTCCTCATAGGACTTGTGCTTGAGTCCCCTCACCAGCCTTGTTGCTCTTCTCTGGACCTGCTCCAGCACCTCAATATCCTTCCTGAACTGAGGGGCTCAGAACTGGACACAGTACTCAAGGTGTGGCCTCACCAGCGCTGAGTACAAGGGAAGAATCACTTCCCTGGTCCTGCTGGCCACACTGTTCCTGATCCAGGCTAGGATGCCATTGGCCTTCTTGGCCACCTGGGCACACTGCTGGCTCATGTTCAACTTCCTGTCGATCCAAACTCCCAGGTCCTTTTCTGCCTGGCTGCTCTCCAGTCACTCTGTGCCCAGCCTGTAGCGCTGCAGGGGGTTGTTGTGGCCAAAGGGCAGGACCCGGCACTTGGCCTTGTTGAACCTCATCCCACTGGAATCTGACCATCTCTCCAGCTTGTCCAGGTCCCCCTGCAGAGCCCTCCTGCCTTCTGGCAGATCAACATGCCCCCCCAACTTGGTGTCATCTGCAAATTTACTAATGGTGGACTTGATCCCCTCATCCAGATCATCAGTAAAGATATTAAACAGAACTGGGCCCAACACTGATCCCTGGGGGACACCACTACTGACCAGCTGCCAACTGGATGCAGCACCGTTCACCACCACTCTCTGGGCCCGGCCCTCCAGCCAGTTCCTAACCCAGCACAGAGTGCCCCTGTCCAAGATGAGGGAAAAAAGGAAAAAGAATAGTCCAGAAGTATGGAAAAGTACATAGGAGTATTTTGTTTCTCACTTTGGTGACTTGACTGGGAAAGAACAGAACAGCTATTAAAATCTGGCAGAAAAATACACACCATGATCCTTGTGGATGGATGCTACTGTTAGAAAAAATTTGTTTTTAAACATTTTTGAACAGTGAGGTGAATTAAGTCCTGGAGTAGCTTGACAAGAGGTGTGCCAGATTCTGTCACATGAAATCCCTACATGGAGAACATCTGCCTTTACGAGGACATGCTGCAGCTTGTGTGGAGGCTTGCTACAGAAATGATTGTGTAAAGTGGTCTGGTTTGTGTCACATGGAAGATATGAGTTACTGAACACAATAAGTAGCTCTTTTTGGCTTAAACTTTACTTCTGAAGAGAGACTTGTTTGGAAGAATGCCTGGGAGAAAAGAAGAGAAAATGTTCAGAAAGGACTGAAAGCCTATTAAAATGTACCTCAAGCCAGAACACAGGGGACACCAGTGCACTACTCAAGAATGTGGTACTGAAAAATAAGAGATAACCTGGCCCAGTGTTGGTGTCAACACAGCCTGTCTTATTGTAAGAGGAAGATGAGAGATGAGGAGTTTTGAGTTTCCTTGTTTATTCAAGGAAACTAATTCTCCTGAAATCCATGATCCTTTTACACCAACTTTGTGTACCAAGGCTCCCAGTATCACTGGTCAACCATCTTAACAATTTTTGTGCCCTTTTTTCAACGTTTTTGTCACAAAAAGCATCAGAGGACAGGCTTTTGAGAATCATTTGCACACTAAGTGGAGGATTGCAAGTCTCACTCAACTTTCCTTGCGGCTCAGATGCAGCATTTGCTTGAACTTGCCCTGGAAAACAACCACAGCAAGTTAGCTGGCAGACACTCCATGCTACACCATCCAGACTCTTCTGTCACAAAACTAGCCTTTAGAACACTTCTAAGCTTCCAGCTGTACATTGTGCAAGGATTTAAGAGATCAAGGCCAAAGAAAATGGGGCCCTCTCCTGACTTAACCTTACACATTACTTCAATGGAGAATTTGTATGAAAAGGCAGCAAAGGATATGGCCTAATACCACTGTCTTTTCATGGCATTTCAGTAGATTCATACAGAGACGGGACTCAGAATTAGAAAATCATTTTATTTAATGATATAGCATGAATTAGCATAGTAATATTTTTTAACCATGGTATGCTTAGAAAGGAACTGTTCCCTAGTTAATCTTCTAAATCATTATGGCTCATCAATTATAATTTTTGTTTGAACTTATCATGTAAAGTTGAATGACATTTTATTTCAAACTGTGCAGACTGAAATGTGAAAGAAAAAAACCTCAATATATGATGCTCATGTAACCTCTGCTCCAGTGTATTTCTTAACTGGAGGCTGGCCTTCGCAGTTAGATCATATATTGTCTTCTATGACTGAGCCTTTACTCCTTCAGATACTTAGTTGCCAAATTCCCAGTAACTTTATTGGAATAAATTAATAAAATAATGTATAATATTCAAGGATTTGGCTTTATTCTGTTAATCTGAGCAGGAAGATTTTTCTTGCATAATGGAAAGGGCATGAAATCCAGTTGGCATGTGGCCCACATGGTGTTTGATCAACATTCTTACACACAGACTTCACTTTCAATATTTTGGTAACACAATTCAGATAGTGCACATTGGAAAAGTGATGGAAACACGTTGCTAGATTGGACCTTGTCAAATAAATGGTGCAATTTCCCCATCACCACCATGCACAGTTCAGAGATCAGAGCACAGTATATGTATCTTTTAATTGTATGGCTGAACTAGATTTCTAGTGTTCTTGTGCCAGCCTGGTGCAGCCTGACAGGAGCACAGGAAGGGATTTCCAAGGGTAATGACCACCTCTGTCCCTACAGGCCCCTTCTGAGACTGCCTGTGTGCCACTGCACAGCCCCTCAGGAGGCTTCTCTGACCAAAACCTTGCTTTTAATTAAAAACCCTTCCCAGTTCCCAGTTTCCAGTTTCCTTCTAGTGTCTCCATGATACACAAGGGAATGCTGTTGTTCCCTTTTCACTTGTGTCTGGTTGAGCTGAATTTCTGATGTCGTATGATGTGACAAGCCTTGAGATTAAGGTGACTACGCCGTGACCATGCATGGGTGTGAATTAGTGTTTTCTGAGTGGAGGACTAAACTTGCACCTGACATGGTGTGTCAGGTCTTGCTGAGCATACTGTATGTTGGTCTTTATAAATCCATATCTGTACTATAAATATCTCACTATGGTAGCTGCAGAGATTAGTTGCACAGTCGCATCACACTGACAATGTATTCATATGGCCAGGAATTGAGTGTCACCCCAATGGAATTAAACAATTAACAGTAGAGGACATTCAACAACTTCTTCTTTGGCAAGGTCCCAGAAGGCACTAAGAAGTGACCTGTCCTCTCATTGTGATGACTTAATGTGCTATAGGTATTGCAGGCTTTTGCTGTAGCCAACATAGTATTCACTATGGCTAAGACAGTGAGGCTTTTTCCATTTTGGACCAATTTGCTACATGCATGAAACTTTACTGTGATCATCTGTCAGGCTATACTTTACCCCTCAAGAGGAATTTTTTTTTTTTTTTTTGGTAAGGCCAAAGGATTCTCTCAAGCATTTCTGAATTGGGAAAGAAGATAATACCTTGTGACCATTTTTGCACTTACTGTGAAGGGGACAGGCTGTTAAAATTGTAAGTCTATCCATAGCACTTAAGCATAGCAATACTTAAATGTCACTAGAAAACTTAGGATGACAAATGTTTGACAAACAGTAAAACAACTAAATAGAAATATGTTACGTGCACAGTACATGACAGTCTAAAAGGGGTTATTCATAAGCCTTTGTGAACAAACATACATGGCTTTCTTTCAAAATCTGTTCAAATTCAAGAAACTTTTCATTTGTCCAGTTCAAAGTCGCGATTCCTCCTGCAAGTGGCTAGTATAAACTACAGCTTCGTTCATAAAAATATAGTGAAATGACTTTTTAGAAAGATCATTGAGAGCTTTAGGGCTGAAACACAACAAAGACAGATGAAAGTTTGAACTTCAAACATTTCCTCTGTGCCTTCTGGTTACCCAGAGTCTAACACTACTGCAGCAATTTGGGTTTCATTGCTTTAGGAATTGTGATTGATGATACTCTGACTTAGAGACTCCTCCTAAAGTACACTCTGAAAGATATCCAGGGCAGTGTGTAGGTCGGGTTTTATTTATGACCTATTATATACCGATGTATTTTAAGCAGTAATTTAAATTAGCTGCATTTGCTTTATTAAATATGATTACTGTATATTTGTGCTGCTCTATCCCACTGGAATCCTAAAGAGGGCCAAAGATCCCATTTGTCAGAGTGCTACACAAATAAAAACTGAAACAGTTTGCCTTTCAAAGATGTTATAATCCAAATATAAACAGAGGTTGCAAAGAGTTTCAGGTGGGTCAGCCCATGGTGCACATGATTAGGTGACAGATTTGGTCAGCACTGTAAGACAACTTGCAGTGCATTAGCCCAGTGGTTTCTAAGGAAGTTGTTGGTTTTGTTGCAAAAAAGAGTTAGAAGAAAGGATTTGAGGGGTGGCTGTCAGGGCTTTTTTGTGGGCATTCCTCCCATATGTACAAGACAGCCTGGAAGAAAGCACATAGGTGTTCACTAGCACAGTAACGGCTGGACATGAGATAACTGAAAGGGAATAAACACTACAAGAGTGACATAGACCTCAGCCTTTGAACCGTGAAGCTGATGGAGAAAGAAATGCTTCACAGGGATCAACACAGATGAGGAGTTACCTGGGGTAGTGTGAGTCAACCTCTGTGGGAACCATCCCTCCTCTGGTGAAAGAGGGAGCTGAAGATGAACCATCAGCACCCTCAGTACCTAAACAGGGTGCCTAAGTTAGAAGGTGCAAGTTGTGCTCTTTGCAGAAGTCTGCCTCTTACTCCTGGAAGGGAATAGAAATCCCATAAGAATCACATTGGCTTAATGTAGTCATATTGAATTCTGCCTGGTTTTCACTGTAACCCTGTGTCAGTTAATAGCCATGTGTTGTAAGGTTGTAATTGGATTCATACTTTTCTCATGAATTTGTTCTAATATATTTTACTGCAATCATGATCTTCAAAATTCAAATGATATCTTTTTTTTGGATAGCTGTTGCAGGATATCATCAGCTTATGGACCTTAATATCTGGAATACAGTATAATTTACATGATTGCATCAAACATCTATCATATTTCTATCTGAGTTTGAGGCTACTGTGTTTGGATCCCTAAAATGTGTACAAAATGGAAACCTCAAAAAAAAAAGATCAGCTTATGGCTTTAATTCCTTTGTTCAAATCGACCATGAGGGCGAAGAAAATTTCTTTTTAAACAAAAGATTCAGATCCATTCCTTATGAAAACAAATGATTTAGAAAAACAAGGTTAGAATGCCACCTGGGGGCTTATATTGCCATCACACTCAACTTGAGAGCACACAGCTTGCGATTTGTACTGTCAGATAAAAAAAAAGCATTCACTCCATTTTCTTCACAAAGTACAGTCAGACTTTTAAAAATTCATGAAGGTGTTATTCCATTTTATGGCACCTGCTTCCTTAGTCCTTCAGCAAGAACATAGTACAAGAAATGGGCACTGAAGAAGCAAACCAATTTGCTCTGCAAAGACAAACACAGCATTATGGCCCTGTATAAGACACTATTTTTCACAGATGAATGTAAATCAAACAGAAGAAACACAAAAATAAGTGTATTTATTCACAAAATATCATAGAAAACACTAGATTACATCAAGCAGAGGTCACAGTTCATGGAAGGAGAAAAATGATTGTTCAAGAACAAATAAACTGCAAAAAGCAGCAAATCAAAGCATTGAAAATAGAAATATACAGACAATTTCTCTAATCCATTAAATTAGTATTAAAAGGAAGTCTTTCCACAACTTTAATTTAGGGACTGTGAATCCACTGTGACAAAAGCAAGAACTGACATGAATCTTTGCCAGAAATTAGAACAAAATACAAATGATAGCTCTAAGAAGCATGTGGGTAGCCTCTCCCCACTACTAGGATTTATCTGCACTTTTGGTGAGCTTTTCAGAATCTGAACAGATAGGAGAAATGAATACTCATTTTGCACACTAAGATGTTAAATCTAAAGCCAAAGGGAGAGAGGAGATTTTCTTGAGATGTTCACCAAGTCTCCATTTAGTTTTCCCTCGGTCAGGAGCCGTGCAATACCCTTCTCCACTTCTCCCTAATCTGCTGAAATTTTCCATGAAAGGTGGATGGAATAGTGGACTATGTGACTCCATCTCAGCTTGTATGATGAGCAGCATCACAGTCATAAGACCATAAAGCACTCAGGTACCTACTGTTGGATCCTTTCATCTAGTGAGCTCCTCCAGGGCCAGAGATTTGGGAACTTGGTTGTCCTTGTGGCAAGGTGGACCACGAAGGATGCCTGTCTCTAGGGGCAGAGTTACTGCGTATTTCCATACATCATAGATCACTTGATCAACAGAGAGAGAAGACAGCATGCAAAGGTGACCCCATATAATTGGGCAACGTGAATTTCTAATGTGTCTTCAAGGGTAGATGAAGCCACTGACTGATAGCCTTTTCTTGCAGCCCCAAAAATCTACTAAAATGCAAAATTATTTACTTGTGTCTATGAATGTGAACCCATACACTTCTTTGGCTCATGAACAATTCCAGCATTTCTTGACAGAAGCAGATGATCCTTTCTTAGGGGGGAATCACTTCTGCTCTCAGCTATAACACCATGATTGGAGCTGCAGAGATCCTCTTAGGATTCATGGGGTTAATTACCACGTGTAAGTTCCATTCCCTCACAAGTTCCTAGAGTGTAGATTCAGACTTACCTAAATCAAGCTAATATCCCAGGTCTAGTGCAACCAGGACTCAGGCCAGGAGAGGGAAATCAATGTGCTCAAGTGGTGCTGCTGGATGATCTCCTACCCCTCTCCTGAGGGTTAGATGTGAGATAGGTGATGATGTGATCAAATGCATCAGATTCTGGAAGGAATGCCCTGGTGGCACATTGCAGATGTAACACAGCACCAGCAAGAGCCATGGGGTCCACTTTTTTCTCAGTTCTTTTAATCACCTTCAGTCACTAAGTGAACTCAAGCACCAGACCGATGCATGTGACACTTAGCTGTGCCATTCCCCATCACCCAGGGCCATATCATACCTCTAAGAGGGTCCATGGAATGAAAGGGATAACTTCTCTGCAGGAATAATGGATATCTGAGCTTCTGTATCACTCACTGGATTGGGGAATGCAAAGTTAGCCATTTCCTGAGGGTGTGGATTTAACCACCACTGAATATAAGGAACTGTGGCATGTATTTTAAGACACATATGCTGGTTGTGGAGGACATATGCTGTCCATTGAAATATCATCTCTTGGCTGCACTACTCTGCTTCTAACTTTGTTTCTTTAATATGTAAAGTGTTTTGGACTGTATATGATCTTGGCAGAGCATGAAATCCTTGCAGGCACTTTTCAACTGATATATTTATTAGACAGGAGGGAAAATATTGTCTGGATTAGGTATGGATTTTGAAACTGAATCACAACTGTATTTCAAAGGTACACAGTCAGATTTAGAGAAATCACCACTAAAATAATGTTTTCCACTACCTCCTTTGTAAAGATCTCTCCAACTAATTTTTACAATAAGACTTATTGTAAATTGTTCACTTGTTTCTAGCAATTCTATTAAATGAATAAAATCTGTAGAAAAATTTGAGCTGTGTAAATTGAGGAAACTGTAATAGGCTTCAGCAATTTATAAGAGGTATACAATTAATGTGACACATTGTAAATGTTAGTTAAGAGAGCAAGAGATAACCCAGTCACAGTTTCTATGCCTAGTTACTGCAGCAGAGGCCAGGATCTCACTGGGGCAAGTTAAAAGGAAAGTCATTGTGCTAGAAGGTGGGAATTAAAAATATTCCATTTGGCTACAAAAGCCTGGACAAAAGCAATGCCATGTTAGCACTAGCCCATCATTTCCATATAGTTTAAGAGTCTGAGCACAATCCTTTGCTGATGGTTGACAGCAACAAGCCCTTACACTGCAGAAGACATTGCATCTTGGCCTAGGAACTGGAATGCTGTTTCTGATTGCACTCTTCACCCAGACATGACAAACATAGCACCTGTACAAACCATACGGGGAAACAGAGAAGTTGCTTCTGATTCCAAGAAGTGTACAGTACATTAGATGTTTGAAATAACAAAAACTGGTTTTTTTAGAGTACAAGAAGTATTCAAAAAAGAAGTATACATAAATTCATACAACCTAAAAAGATAGTGAAATGGAAAATGGAGAAAAAGTGCAGAAAGGTGACTGTGTTATTAGTTAATTCTTTAAATAAAGCATTTAAAGATGCTCAGAAGCAGAATTCTGAAGTCAGTTCTAATTAATATGATGAAAAGCACTCTCCTGAAGCTTGTCTGTGGTGGGTTGACCATGGCTGGGTGTCAGGTGTCCACCAAGCTGCTCTTTCACTCCCTTTCTGAGCTGTACAAGGGAGAGAAAATATGACCAAAGTTTTGTGGGTCAAGATAAGGACAGGAAAACATCACTCACCAATTACTGTCATGTGGAAAACAGACTCGACTTGTGGAAAATTAATTTTAATTTATTGCTAATCAAATCACAGTAAGCAAGATAATGAAAAATAAGAAAAAAAAATCTTACAACACTTTCCCTCCATGTCTCTCTTCTTTCTGGGCTTGACTTTATTCACAAATTCTCTATTGCCTCCTCTCCAGTGGCACAAGGGGTGGGGAAACAGGTCTGTGGTTAGTTCATTTCACATTGATCCTGCTGCTCCTTTCTCCTCACAAGGAGGACTCCTCACACCTTTCCCATGCTCCAGCATGGGATCTCTTCCACAGGAAACAGTTCTCCATGAACTTATTCAGTGTGGGTCCTTCACATGGGCTGTAGTTCTTCATGAACTGCTTCAGTGTGGGTCCCTCCCACGGGGTGCAGTCCTTCAGGAATAGGCTGCTGCAGAGTGGGTCCCCCAGGGGTCTCAAGTTCTGCCAGCAAACCTGCTCCAGCATAGGCTCCTCTCTCCACAGGGCCACAGGTCCTGCCAGGAGCCTGCTTCAGTGTGGGCTTCCCGTGGGGTCACAGCCTCCTTTGGGCATGTCCACCTACTCTGGTGTGAGGTTCTCCATGGTCTGCAGGCTGATCTCTGGTCCACCTTGGACCTCCATGGGCTGCAGAGAGGCAGCTGCCTCACCATCGTCTGCACCACGGGCTGCAGGGGAATCTCTGCTCTGGTGCTTGGAGAACCACCTACTGCTTCTTCACTAGCCTTGACGTCTGCAGAGCTGTTCCTCACACATATTCTCTGTCCTCTCTTGGGCTGCTGTTGCTGTTGCACAGGTTTTCCCCCCTTCTTCTTGAATACGTTATCCCAGAGGTGCTACCACTGTCACTGGTGGGCTCAGCCTTGGCCAGTGGTGGATCTATCTTGCAACAGGCTGGCACTGGCTCCATCAGACACAGGGGAAGCTTCTGGCAGCTTCTCACAGAAGCCATCCCTTAGGCCCCTGCTGCCAAAAACTTGCTAATACATTATGAAAGCTATGCAAATCTTCACGTTCACCCTGCAGGAACTTGGTGCATTTCCAGTCTTGAAAAATATATCCCAGCACGGTCTTTACAAAGACAGTGCAACACCCAGAGCCTCTGAAGCTGCCATGAAGTTCAAATCTCAGCACTTATCTACAAACATGGTGTTTGGCATAGTACCACACTGTGTTTTTTCTATCCTCTTTTTTCCGATGTGTGGACTGTGATACAGCACAACAGGTTAAAATGAAGAGGGTAAAGTCAAGCAGTGTATTTTACTCACTGCATTAAACAATAACAACCTTACTCATGTTGCTAACCTGAGTAAGCAGCATTTGCTTCCCCGCATCTGGTGTAGGAAGTGCTCTTCCCTCTCTTTTTTCTGTTTGGAGGTACCACTATGAATACCGCATTTGAGGACTACAGGTCAACTGTAGGTAGTGTTATGCTGTGCAGTCCTTCCTTTCAATAAATGAAATGCAACAAAGTGTGTCAACATTTGCCAGTTTGGAGAAAATACCAAATTATTTAAGGAGACTACTGAAGAGCAGATAGGCGATGGCAAAACATTACTGTGGAAAACTTGGCGGGGGTATCTGCATCCCAAAGATATCCCATTGGCTTTTCCCTTAGCCTGCAGGAACATCACCTCTGAGATGAGAATCAGCATAATTGAACAGAAATGGAAAAGCAGAAGTATGCTAAAGTAGATAAACATCTGCTTTGAAACTGGTTTATGGCTGTCATCACCTTCAGTTTGTTGCGAAGATGCAAAGAATTCACATCAGTTAAGGAGTGGCAATACTCAGGTTACACATCACCAATACTTGTCAAACTTATGTTGCTACAGTGTTGTTTCATCCTAGATCTAGGATGCATCCCATGCTTAAACACACAGGTTGGTCACCAATAGAAGTTCAGGAGGGATGGACACCTCTCCTACAGAGAAAGACTGTGAATATTGAGATCGTTCAGACTGGAGAAGAGAGTGATCTGAGTCAACCTTATTGCAGCCTTCCAGTACCTAAAGGGAACCTACAAGAAAGCTGGAGAGGTTCTTTTTACAAGGGCACATAGTGACAGGACCAGGGGGAGTGGCTTTGAACTGAAAGAGCGTAAATTTAGATTGAATATAAGGAAGAAATTCTTTACTTGAGTGTGGTGAGGCACTGGAACAGGTTGCCCAGAGAAGTTGTGGATGCCCCACCCTTAGAGGTGTTCAAGGCCGGATTGGATGGGCCTTTGAGCAACTTGGTCTAGTGAAAGGTGTCCCTGCCCATGGCAGGGGCGTTGGAAATAGATGATCTCTAAGGTCCCTTCCAATCCAAGCCATTCTATGATCCTATAATTTAGAAAAGCACTATAATCTCCTGCCCTAGGGAGAATCTCAGGCATTGCGTGGTGTTGCTTCTGAAAAAACATGGGTGAAAAAGCAGCAGGGCAATAACCTGTGTATATTCAGATGCTCAGAGCAGTGCCTGTTGGATATGTCTGTGCACCTTGGGGGTTTCTTTGTCACAGATGTCTGTTTGAGAATGGAGGCTTGTGTGGCCTTTTGGGATGGGTTTTATGATCTTGCCCCATGTTCATCTAAGACTCAAAAAGGCTTCCAAGATTACAGCATTACTTCATCAATGTCTATAGTTATCTAGAGGGTGGGTGTCAAAAGGATGGAGCCAGGCTCTTCTGAGTGGTGCTGAGCAATAAAACAAGAGGCAATGGGTGGGCGATGGAGCACTGAACGGATTGCCCGGAGAGGTTGTGGAGTCTCCCTCACTGCAGATATTCAAAAACCACCTGCACACAATTCTGTGCCATGTGCTCTGGGATGACCTTGCTTGGGCAGGGAGGTTGGACCAGAAGGAGGTTGGACCACTGTGGTCCCTCCCAACCTGGCCCATTCCATGAGCCTGTGATTCTGTGAAGGGCAGTGGAAGAGCAACAGGACAACAAATCAGGTGAGTTTACTCATGTTTGTTATGCCATCCTGACAGGACATCAAAGGCTCAGAGAGGTTCAGTGAAGGAGGACAGAAGATGTTCTCCTTAGAGAACATTTTGGCAGTCGTTCCACTTCACAAGGAGAAATGAAAATGGTCACAATAAAATGTTAATAATTGACGGCAATCTACAGTATGGTAAACGGTATCAGCACAAATTTCCTCTGAAATCGGAAAACAGCGAGGTAAAACGCCAGTAAATGTTTAATTGCCACCTGTGCGGAGCTCTGCCCACGCCGCCACTCACGGGGCAGCCGCTCGGCCATCGGCTACTCCGGCCGTGCCCGGCCTCGCCCGCCAGCGGGCGGGTCTCGGCGCGGCGCTCGATTGAGCGGCCTGTGCCTGAGCGCGGCGGTGGCGGGGGAGAAGCCGGGCCGGCTCCGCTCCCGATGCTGCGGTGGCTGATCGGCGGCGGCCGGGAGCCGCAGGGCCTGGCCGAGGTGAGGCCGCTCCCTGCGGAGCCTTGGGCTTGGAGCGGGCAGTGCCGTGAGGTCGGGATACACTGGGCCGTGGCGTTTCCCATTGGGTGGGTCTGGGCCGTGCTCCGCGCCGGCTCTCGGCCTGCGGGGCCTTCGGGCTGACGGAACTGGTTACGGGCTTCGTGGAGGAGAATGAGCGGAGGGCAGAAGCGCAGAAGCGAACCTCGAGTACTGTGTTCAGTTCTGGGTCCCTTAGATCAGGAGGTGCTGGAGCGTTTCCAGAGAAAGGCAGTGGAGCTGGTGAAGGGACTGGAGCACAAGTCCTACGAGGAGCAGCTGAGGGGGCTGGGGTTGTTCAGCCTGGAGAAGAGGAGGCTCAGGGGAGACCTCATCACTTTACAACTATTTAAAAGGAAGTTGTAGCCAGGTGTGGGTCGGTGACTTCTCCCAGGCAACAAGTGACAAGTGACAGGACGAGCAGAAATGGCCTCGGACTGCTCCAGGGGAGGTTCAGGTTGGACATCAGGAAAAATTTCTTCACAGAAAGGGTGGTTAGATATTAGAATGGGGTGCCCAGGTGGGCGGTGGAGTCACCGTCCCTGGAGGTGTTCGGGAGACGACTGGGCGTGGCACTTTTAGTGCCAGGTCTCTTTGACACGGTGGTGTTTGGTCATAGGTTGGGCTTGATCTCAAACATCTTTTCCAACCTAACAGATTCTGTGAAGAGCAGAACACCCACGCTGAGCTCGCCTGGGAGCTGTTGGGAGCATCCCGGCTCCCTGCCCCTTTCTCGGCGGGGCCTGTGTTGTGTAGCTGCGAGAACTGCGTATAAGTCCTGCTCTCAGTGACACTGATGATATAAATTGTAGGCAGTGACTTGTTATTTGCAGGAACTTCTTGTTTATGTGTCATAGTAGTTCGTAGTAGTCTTCTAGCACTTCTTAGTTTCTCATCCATGAAACACAGTTTGTTACATAGTGCACTGTACACTGACATCCTTCCTGCTACTCAGATTAAGAGTTTTACTAGATTTACTAGATTGTTGAGATTTTCATGTCTCTAAGAGTTTGGTGAAGTTCTTAGAGACTTAACAAGAGTTAATTAACAATATTACTGGACTCTATACACATAGTGCTTTTGTAATTTAGACAAGTATGAGGAAGTAATTATTTTCCAGCTGCTGTTCATGAGTAAGTGTGCCAGTGTCATGGATGACTTCAAATGCCAGTATTTACTTTGGTGGAAGTTTGGATTTGTGCCAGTTTGGAAAGATGATGCGTGGGAATGTCTCTGACTTTTGTCACCAGTCAGAATGCTGGTTGCATTGCAGTCATATTTAGCAGGTTTGTGTGCAGTTGTTTTTGAAAGGAGGATGTGAAATATGATGCAGTTTTGTAAGATGTGCTAGAAAATAGCATTGTGTGTGTCCCTCACCAAAGTTTAAACTCTGGCTATGGTTTAGTTATACTGTGTTTTAATAAAGCATGAACATGAATCAAGATGTGGCCCAGTTCTTCCATTCACAGCTTGGTTAAACATGACCCACAGGACTTTTGTTCCCATTGTTACCACTGGTTTGTGGAATGACAATAATTTTGCTTCTCTGAGGAAAAACTGAATAACAAATATTGCTAAAGGTTAGTTTCTAAACTTCCCCCCCTGCTCTATGTAATATTATTTCATCTAATCATCTTCATAACTAGTTCTTAAATAGGTAAGAAAGCCCATAGCAGTGTATGGGCTATGGACTTAGGGTATTTTTTTCATGTGCTATGACTTCAGACAGATGTGTAGAGTGGCATTGCACTGGGTGAATAAAGAAAACCTCTAGCAAGGCTATCCTGAGTTCATGAAAGGTAAATTTCTCCGTGCCCATTTTTATTTTTACAGTGGAATTGAAAGTCATTTAGACTCAAGCTCCTGAATCTCTTCAGTTGATGGCCATGATGTTCATCTTAGACAGGGTGGTTCTGGAAATGGGAGCATCTAAGTGGGTCAATAGCCATCATGGCCAATAGTGGCTAATTTGTCATGCTCCATGGTGCATAAAATCAGTATGTATGTGAACTCTTGTATTCCATGTTTTTGGTGAATTGCATTTGAAAATCCCACTTTTAAACACTTTACATCATGGGGGTTTATAGGAAGTTATGAAGTTCAGATTAATATTTTGGTTTTTTTTTTTTTTTGCTGATTACTGTAGTGATGCTGACAGGTCCTGCATAAAAACATGCAAGTTGGGAATGGATTCCATTAGCATCACTCTCCAGCTTTCCCTTCTAAAAACATGATTGCTATAAGAGAGTCCAATTAATAGTTTCTATAAAAAAGTAGATTTCTTCAGAGAAAGAATTCTCATTTAACCCTATGTTTTGCTAAATATTAATGTATGTTTCCTCGGTACAGTATTGCTAATGTACTGAGATTTGCTTAGACTATTTAGAACTCTCATTTTTTAAGGCATGTTTTGATTACCTTTGGCAGCTGACTCCAAGATTTCATGTTTGTCTGGCTTTTCTTTATAGCCATGCAGTTTCTACTTGCATTATTTTAGAAGGAAACTGCTATTCACACGTGATTGCATAAAATGAGGAACATGAAATGCATCAGATAGCACAAAACCAAGATAAAATCACAAGAACTTAATTTAGAAATTAGGAACTCTTAATTTTTAAAATAAACACAAGTTTCTTTCGCCATTTTTTCACCTTGTCATTCTTAGCTTATGAAGAATAGTATCATAGTACCAATGTCAAAGTAATAGAAAGTAATTTATTAATCTAGCAAGAAGATGTTCAAATTTTTGAGGATAATATGTTTGCCTTTGCTGTGGTATTACCTGTCATGTATGCTGCGTGCTGTACAGTGTTCTGTAGTTACTGTTTTACAGTGTAGGTTCTGTTGAAGTCCTCAAAGGGGAGACAGTCTTGGAAGTAAGATGATGTTGACTGTTGTGTAAAATAAATCCAGAAGGAGAAGAGTGCTGCCACTGAGTTACCATTGAGCTGTTTTGTTTTTTAAAAAAATAATGTTCCAGAATGTGTAAGACATTAATTACAAAAAAGTTGTCTTGAAGTAAACTGATGATTGAGATTGGCAGAACTATTATTCCTTGAAACTGCAGTTCTGTGCAGTATTTTATTGACCCTACCTGATGATCAACTTGTTCCAAGTGATTGATTGTCCTTTTAATTAATAGTCTAGGTGGGGGTAATTGCAAATGCTGTTCTATAAAATGATTAATCATTCTCTACATTTTTTCAAGTGGTTGGCTTTGGTATTTTGTGAATAGAGTAGCAATGGATGATTTATATATTATGTAACAGAACAGCATTTGTTCTTATTTGTTTTAAATATATTGTCTTTATATAGGATTTTAAAATTGAACAACAGATGAAAGATATGAAAGATTCACAAACGTCTCATAAGATGTGTAATTTAATGAAAAACTGAGTGTATGGTGAATTGAGTCATGAAGCTGGCTCCACATGACAGCTCATAACTAAACTGGGTTTTCATCATGCTGTATCAGCGATTAAAGCAGTACAAAATATTTTGTTAAACAGAAAATACCATATTATAATTTAAAATGCGTGCAACAGAAAGCTATTATTTACTTGAAATAATAAGAAATTATATTTTGTAATGATTTTCATTCAGGCAAAATGGTATTTCAGGAGCTTCACACATGAGTCTAGGTTGTTAGAAGTTACAAAGACCTGATGAAAATAATTATGTCAGTACCAAATAAATTTAACTCATTTTTTATGAATTTTAGAAATCCTCTGTACAGACAGTTGGTGAAGAACAAACACAGAATCCTTACACGGAGCTCCTTGTGTTGAAAGGTCATCAAGATATAGTACGATTTCTAGTGCAAATAGATGACTGCAGGTATGAAATGCCATTTCAAATTGTTTAATAGTGTCCTTGGCAATACTTCAGAGAATATTTGTGAATATGTAGTAATATTTGTAATCTTCCCTTTTTTTTTTGGTGGGGGAGGGCAGGAAAAATTTGAGTTAAAAAAACAAGGAATGAACACTCCCTTTTCTTGGTATGTTACTGTGTCTTTTGGCTTCTCTTTTAAGGTTTACTTTAATGAGAAAATAATGGTGAATGAGTTACGTTTCTTGGTACCAAGTCATTGGTTAGGAAGAAATGTTCTTTTTAGTCTGTTCCTATTTGAGCGTTCCCTTCTGTACATGCATATGAACTCTTTCTCACAGGACAACATGCAGTAGTGTCTTCTTCTGCTCTGAGCAGATACATGTGTTTTGCATTTCTGAATTGAGAATAGCTGTTATTTCACCTTTTGGTTCTATGAAAGAGTGTAATAGGCTCCTTTAGGCACACTGTAGCAATTAGCCATGACATCTTCAACAATACTGAGCGATGGTTGCTGTTCCTTTCTTTCCCATCTTCTGCTGCACTTTCTTCCAAAGCTATAGTACTTAATTCATTTGAGCTTTAGTTAATGCAGGGTTTTTTGACTTTTCAAATATTGAAATTTTCACCACTTTATTCAGAATGACTGCTTAGCAAAATTCATCACATGCCTAATCTCTGCATTTCATTTCTCTTCCAATTTGATCTTATTCAACTTGCTGTACTTCTTTGAAACCTGATCATTCTTTTGTTTCTCTCGGTCAGTTTTTTGTATATTCCCTGACAGTTTTTATCTGTTCTATTCTTCTGAAGACTGAGCTGTCTATCTTCTGAGGACAGAGTTATCTAAAAACTGGAAAACTGGTTAATAAGCAGAGATGAAGTCATTGTATTTACCTTTGTCCCTTTGGAAATGTGACTGAGAGACTGTGTTATGATAGTTGTACGTTACAACCTGGCTTCTATTCTAGTTTTTTCTAGATTAACCTTTCATGTTCTTTAATTATACTTAATCCTAGAAGAGAAGAAATAATTTTCCACCTTAAAAGTAAGGTTGTGAATTCTTTAGTCAGTAATAAAATGTAGTGACTCTTGGCTGATGTGGAGAATAAAATAGAAAACGTTTAGAGATTAAGAATGTAAGTAGTAGGCAAGGAGCTGTAGTAATTTATATCTTTTATGGATTAGACTCAGAAGGGAATTTCTAATATATTCATCAATACACTAACAAAGTTAACATGGATAACAGCTTGTTTTAATCCTAGCAGTGTATAGCAGGTGTTTTGTGAAGGAAGGTTCTCTCCTTCCCCATTCACATTGATTGGAGGAGATCATGCAGGTAGTCTCTTCCAATTCAGGAATGCCCATAGAATCCTGTTTTCTAATAAGATTTGTAATATATATATATATATATATACATATATATATATATAATATATATATATATATGTATATATAAATTTCACAGAAGACTACATGGAGGCTCTTTAGTGTGTCAGTTTTTATTCTTAATGTCATAAAAAATATATATATTAGAAAAGTTACATGTGTTACCATAAAGTTTATTTTTCCGCATTGTAGTAGTCCACCAGAAAATTCCTACAAAAATGAAAGAATCTTGTGGCTTTTTTTCAGTCCTTTTTGACCCAGACCAGTTATTAAAATAACTCTTTATCAAAGTATGTTTTCTCAAAACACTTACTGCATAGAGGTAATTGATTTTTGTAGAAATACCAGAGTATTCTTAAATTGCTGTGTGATACAAAGAAACTGCTTGCCATTTTGGGCTTCTTTCTTTGGTGGCAGGTAAATTACTGAAGCTAAACTAATGATAATCATTGTAAAGCTAAAGTCTGGGTGGCTGCATTTAATATAGACTGTAAAATAGCATATGGATAAGGAGTAAGTTATATAGCTAGTTAACATTCTGAGAGTTTGAGGAGTTTAATAGAGTTGCTTCACTGGACAGTAATTCTGAGTTTTTATTTATCAAGAATATGGTATTTTCTGGATTGTTAAACACCTGATAATATTATTCACTTGATTCTTTTCAGTAAAATTAGTATTGTTACTCAGATTCTGAAATGTTTTTATTTAGTTTCTGCAGCTATTCCATTGTGTGCTTTTTGTCAACTATTGTAAGCCAAATTTCACGCTTCAGGTCTTTAGATAATATCATCTTAGTGAGAATTTTGCAGAAGGATTTTCTTGTTTTCTCAGTGGCTCAGCTAAAACCAGTGAGTGGAAAATTTTCTCAGATTGGTTTTTGAAGATACTAAATAAATCCTATATGAATGTAACAGAAAGCTGGTTGGCTTTTTTTTGCTTTTTTTTTTCTTTCTTCTTTGCTCTTGTACTTTTCGAACATGAAGTAAGGGTCATATTGATTAGAAGATCACTAAAGAAGGCTAAGCCTGAGCAAGAGTCTTCCAAAAAGTGGACTGAAATAAAATTGCATGTAACGCCCTAGCATTCGATACATTACATTAAACAGAGTTCATAACACATTTTAAGAACAGTTTTTTTGTTGCTCATTTGACCATTCCTTCCTCCTTCAGGAAACAGACAAGGTTATAGATGGTGGTGATCTTGACTGGAAAAGAATGAGGTGTCCCATAAGGAGCATATGTAGGCAGATGGTTAGATAGTCACTCTAACCTAGAGAAAAAGATTGAATTCAAGTCAGACTTGGTTCATGCGAGATTAACATGCTAATTGGAACTTGTGTTTTCCTCATATGGTATGCCTTCCATGTGGATTTTTATCAGAAGTCAAATTTAGCACCTTAAATGTGTTGCCCTTTGAAGTTCTTTTAAGCCACACTCTAAATTACAATGGTAAATACTGGACTACTCTGTTCTGAATCCAAAAAATCAGTCTGAGAAACTGCTCAGAGACTTTTTTTATCTTTAAGCAGCAAGGTATTTGTTTATTCAGCGTTGGGAGCAAGCCAGCTCGTACTGGACAAACTTACTCGACTTGCAAGTGCAAAACTAAGCCATTTTATACACTTTAGATACATGGTTACATCATTTATTATACATATTAATAAGTAGGCTGGTCTCTGGGCGGAGTCTTTCCAGACATGCGCAATTTTCTACTGTAGGGGTCTTCTCCTCAAGCCTTCATCCCTCTGGTGGTTGCCATGGACCTCTTCCTCGATTTGACCTCTTCAATTAGGTGACCTGAATTCTTCCAGCTTGCAAAATCCTGGCTCTGGGCCTTCTAGATCTTATCCAAACGTCTGATTTACCTAATTTATTTCTGCGTGTGTACTACTGTTCTTTCTATAATAAGGCCTTTGGTCCAGTGAGCAGAACAGAACATGATATTAACCAGTGCTCCTAAAATGTTCTTCTGGCAAAACAGGTATTGAGGTTTCTTAGCAGGCCAGGATATCTCAGTTAACTCTTTTAGGCCTGGGTCCTGTTTCAGTTCCTGGGCTGAACCCAGACAAGTGGTTTGTAACTTGTTAGATGTCTTATAGTTGACTCTGACTAATAGTATTTGATTTTAAAGTGGTGTTTCAGATCTCATATTTTTAAACAAGAGAATTGGTTCTTTTGTGGGGTGTTCTTTTTATAATAGTACATATTGGAATTCCTACATCTTGTTCTTATATTAAGTATATGTTGATAAATACCTATTCAAATGTACTGACTTCAGTTTAGAAACTATAATTGGGATTTACAAATACATGTTTATTCTGTAAAGACAGATTCTGATATATCTTGTAAGTATTTTTCTTCCATAAGTGTTTACTGCTTTTCCATTACGTTATGCTATATTGAAGTTTTCAGTTTGTTGTGTTTTTTTTGTCTCTTTTTCTTCAGGTTTGCATCTGCAGGAGATGATGGAATCGTATGTCTATGGAATGCTCAGGTTAGGTGATTTTTTGGGGGCTGGCTTGTGTGTTCTGGAGAGGGTAGAAGTTATGGAGAGGAGTTAGAAATGTCTAGAAATGAAAAAGCAGAATAAATAAGAGTTGCTGCAAAGCTGTTTGAAAATGTACAAGTGGAGGGAGCCTCTTAAATTTTAGTTTACAAAGGAGAGTTAGGGTATTAAAAATTGTGTGAACTCAAGAGAAGGATAAGTTTTGAAAGTTAGAATGTTTTGGGAAGACATAGTGATTTTAGAGAGATTTTAGATGAAATGATGATGTGAAAAGCAGAAGTGTGTATCAATGTGTGCCTTTAATTACTCTTTAAAAGTGTGTTCTGTGTTTGCTGTTAACACCAAAATGTTGACTAGTAACTCAACAAATATGTAAGAAGATCCCAAACCTGCCAGGATTTTTATATATACTTAAGTTTTAAGTACATTTCAGTAGCTTTACTAGTAATACCTGTTTGTGGTATAACTGATTAGGCTAAATGGTGAGCTAGCACAAAACTCTATTGGAAAGATACCAAAGTGAGTAGAAGTTCAACATTTCATGCAGTGCAGGAACAGGGCCTTAATTGCTTGCTGTGATAAAAATCTTGTAACTTTTGAAAACCTTACAAAGACATTAGTTTTATCATGGAAATAGTGCTCTGTTAGTGACACCAGCTGTTCTGGTCTTCTGCTCTGTGTCTCTGTATCACTGACAAAATTGTAGAAGGGATGAGCATTAGACCTGTGTTAAGGAGGTCTGGTATATGAGTTACATTGTTCAATAAGAAGTCTGAAGGGGAGACATGCTGTACTGTCTAAAGTGTATCAAACATTCAAATTGAGGAAGAAAAAAAACTCAGACTGTAAATTTTTTAAAAATCTTCTGAAAAATTTATGCGACATTTATGATGGTGTAATTTTAAAATACAGAAGGGGAGACTTGAAATTTCTCTCTTTTGAGCAGTTTCAATTAGAGCTGTGCTGTAGTTGAAGGCCTTTTGTGATTTTTTAATTCTATAATTTGGAAAAGTAAAGGAGTCTTGAATATTAAAACCCATATATGTGAATATATATATACCCAGTGTTCTGAGCAGTTTGTCACTTAGAACTCAGCTTATGAACTGAGTTCCATTTTCTACTTTTGTTGGAATTTTATTAGTTTAAAACATTAACCCGCAACTGTAAAGAAGTTTGCAGCTAAAATAACGCTGTATTTTAGTTGCACGTTTAAAATGCCAGTATGCTTCTCTATGTTTGTTTGTGGAGTTTTGCCTTCTAAACACAGCAGAAGTAGCTCCGGTTGTCCAAAGCACCATCTTGAATCTACAGATGATGTATGTGCTAAATAAAGCTGGCAGGAAATTGACAGTACTGTGTTTACCATAAATATGGGTCAAATTTTTCTAATAATTAAAAAAAAATACTTTTTCAGGAGAGGGTTTGTCAACAAATCTGAATTACCAAAGTGTTCATGGGTGAATGGCCAGTATTTGCATTAAAATTAAATGAACTAAATGCAGAATTTCGGTCTCAAGGGCTTTTAGAGGGTTTTTTACTCTGAGAGTAATTTGTGTTATGTCCTTTAAACCTGTGCTTGGTATCTTATTTAATCTTGAATAGCATTGATGGTAGTAAGAAACAAATCCGTAAGTTACTTTAGAAAGGGAGATTTGAGACTCTTAAAAATTCTTACTTTCAAAAATCATGTGGTACCTATGTTTTATGCTACAGTAGGCATTTTCCATGTTTTACACTTAGTTTTCCGTGGTTTTGTTTTTCAGACTGGAGAAAAACTTTTTGAACTTCATGGACACACACACAAAATTACAGCTATAGCACCGTTTTCTTCGTCAGATGCTTTTGAAGAAAAAAGACATTTGATTATAACAGCCTCAGCTGATAGAACAGTTATTGTATCCTTTGATCTGGAGAATATTCAAATTTCTATCAGCTTTTTGTGATTTTTTCTTTTAAAGGTTGCACAGAGACAGGCTGCAGGCTGTCTCAAGACGTATTGACCAATAATACCCACTGGGTGTAATTGGGTTACACAGGAGTTTTACTAGTTATTGCTCACAAGTAGATGTAGTCCTTGCTACAAAAATGAATCCATAACAGACCTTTATTAATATGCCATTTAGGCCAAATATTGAAAAGACAGAGTTTAGAAGACTGAGACACTGCATACCTCTTTCCTAATCTGTCCCAAACAAAGCATTTATATTTATAATGCATAGAAACCTTTCAGTTTCCTTAATGAATAAAGACAGGTTTGGGACTGCACTAGTGGCAGACAGGTTCAGAAAGTGTCATGTTTCCATTCTACTGTAAAGGTATGCTAAAGAGACCTTATGAATGTCTGTTGTTTTGTTATATACAATAATTATTATGTATGGCTTGTAGGTCCTATGGGCAGGTGTTAAAATGAACAGCAATGTTTGGTGTAAGCAGTGGTACATAATGAGTGGCTGAGAAGTGGGTGTTTTTCAGACTCTTAATACCTCAATTTTCTTTTTGAAAGGATGTAGAACAAAGGTAACTGGTATGGCTTGGTTCTGTTACTGTGTTGCAAAAGACAACCTACCTTTAAATTAGTTGTTGACTCTTAATAGTAGGGAAAAAATCAATGAAAAAATAAGGTTTTGCATTGTTGATGAAAAATGTAGCATGTAATTAAATTTGTGTTTCTCAGGGAAGTGACACCTTGATACTGTGCTTCATAGTACTTACAGATTTATTTAACTAAAGCTCATGATCATTTTACTGAGAAATTCCCTGTAGAACTTTTGCAGGAGACATATATCTGATTTTTGTTCTGCAGTGTTTGACAGTTCTTCAAAGACTGGATGTATGGTTGTCTGGAGGGAGTGATCTATGTGTTTGGAACCGAAAATTAGATCTCTTGTGTAAGACCAGTCATCTTACTGATGCAGGTAAGAATGTAAATGACTCATTATACCTGTTAAAGTGCAAGTAAAATGGATCTGTATAATGATGCAAAACCAACTTGGCAAATTTCCTTTAATTCTAATGATAACATTATTTATTAGAGCCACTCGCTCTTTTTTTAAATGTCAGACTTAATAGTTTCAGAATTAAGACTGCTTTTAATCTCCTGTACTGTGTGAATTTTAGAATATGTCAAATCTCAGTAACTGTACAATAGCTTGGACTTACAGGGATAGACCTTGGATGCTGGTCTGTATGTGTTTGCTGTAACATGTACCAGATTCTTTGACTGGCTTTTTGTGTGATCAGGTGGGAGTTCTGTTATTCCTAAGTGAGCTTTGTAGAAGTATAACAGTAGAGATTACTTTTTATTATTAAGAATCAGTACTTTTTATGTAGAAAATGCAGGTTTTGATAGGAATATAATAAATGTAATCAGATATCAATGTCAATCATGCTTTTATATTAATAAATTTATATTTTGTATGTCCATATGAAGAAAATTGTCACATGTTATTGATGTGCTTTACCAAGGTACCTGTAAAGCTGTGAATTCCATTTAAAGTTGGAACTAATATTGTCCTTATTTTTGTCATGGAATAGAGCAGTGGTAGGCAAAGCCTTCTCAATCTTTGAGGATATTAATACTTCTTTTGAAAGTATTGATTATGAAATATTATGAAGTATTATGCTAAATACTAGCTGGTAGTGTTGCTGTGGTGCTTTGTATGAAGTGCTATTGAAACTTTGGTACAAGGAGTCAATGGGACGTGTAGCAGGGGCCTTGTCTTCTATTCTAATCTCATGCTTCCTTTGTGGGGAAAGAGATTGCTTATTCCTTGGGCAGTTTTTCTTTAATGATGGAGTGGCACAGACTGGGAAAATTCTGTGCAGGATTAAGACAGACTAACAATTAAGACACAAAGCAAGTTGGACATCTTAGGCCTTACTCTTCTTCTGCTGGCTCTGCACAGTATTTTAGAATTGTGTGTATTGAGGTATGTACAGTATCTAATAACTTTGGTACTACCTTTGTTTAGAATCTTAATAATTACCATGGTGTCCTTAGTACTGTCCAGCATTAGGACATAGATATCTTAACTGTATTTAAAATAAACTTTCAGTTTCACTGCAAGTTAGATGTCCAGAATTCTGCTGGATTCGGGACCAAAAGTCCTGACCTTGCCCCTGTTTGAGATGATCTGTTCAATTCTGATGCCATTTAACTTTTATTTCAGGCAATATGCTTCTGTTTTGATTATAATTTCCAAGTGGAAGGAAGATTGTTAAGAACTTTATTAATAAGGAATTAACAGTTTGCTGTGTTATAAACAGTGGTTATCCTTTTCTCCCTTATCCCCTGGTTTTTTTTCAAAGGTATCAGTGCTTTGGTTGAATTGCCCAAAAACTGTGTTGCAGCAGCTGTAGGCAAAGAGCTAAGTGAGTATGTTGCATTTATGTGTTCATGTTCCTTTATAACAGATGCTTATCAGAGATATGTGTAAAAAACACACTGCTGGAATTGTATAGGGAAAGTAAATGGTATTAGAGTGTGATCAGCAACCTTCTTTTTCCATTCTTCACGAAGAGGAGACAGTACTAATCTTTTTGAGGAATCTTATAGATGAAACTTTTCTATATTTAGAATCATAGAATTATTAAGGTTTGAAAAGACTTTCAAGATATCAAGTCCAACCTTGAACACCACCATGCCAATTAAACCATTGCACTAAGTGCCATGTCCAGTCATTTCTTGAACACCTCCAGGGATGATGACTCCACCATATCCCTGGGCAGCCCATTCCAATGCCTGACCACCCCTTCAGTGAAAAAATTCTTCCTGATATCCAACCTGAACCTCACCTGGTGCAACTTGAGGCCACTTCCTTTTGTCCTGTCACTTGCCACCTGGGAGAAGATGCCAGTCCCCACTTCTCCACAGCCTCCTCTCAGGTAGCTATAGGGAGTGATGAGGTCTTTTTGAACCTGCTTTTTTTCATGCTAAACAACCTGAGCTCCTTGCTCTTAAGACTTGCGCTCCAGACCCTTTGCTGTCTCTCTTGCCCTTCTCTGGACAAAGTGAGGGGCCCAGAGCTGAACACAGCTGGATTTGAGGTGCAGCCTCACCAGTGCTGAGTACAGAGGGACAATCACTGCCCTGGTCCTGCTGGCCGCACTGCTGATACAGGCCAGGATGCCGTTGGCCTTCCTGGCCACCTGGGCACACTGATGGCTCATGTTGGTCAAGCAGGACCTGCCTTTCTTAAACCCATGCTGGCTGGTCCTGGTTCCCTGGTTGTCTTGGATGTGCTGTGTGATCACACTCAAGATAATTTGTTCCATCACCTTCCCTGGCACTGAGATCAGGCTGACAGGCCTGTAGTTCCCTGGATCCTCCTTCTGACCTGTCTTGTAGGTGGATGTCACACTGGTCAACCTCCAACTGACTGGGACCTCCCTGGTTAACCAGGACTGATGATAAATGACAGAGAGTGGCTTGGTGAGCTCCTCCACCAGCTCACTCAGTGTTAATGCCATCTGTCCAGATCTGTCTGGGGCAATTGACATTTGTCCTAGTGCAGAAGGTCTGGGACTGCTTATCTGAGCTGTCAGATGCTAGGCTTCTCTAGAGCCTCCTTATCCCAGGATCAGAAGCTATAATGAGACAGTGTGATGATTTCTTTTGCTCAGTTGGAGACAGAATTATCTATGTATGCAAACTGGAAGTCATTGGCTAGCTGTTGGTGGAGAGTCTTTTTGGTAAGTGCTGTGTAAAATTACTGAAATTTCAAAATAGGGAATAAAATCCAGGAGCAAAAGTAGAGCATTATATCAGCAAAAAAGCAGATGTTGCTCAAGATGATTAAATACCTAGTTGAAAAATTAGCAACCTGATACTTTGATCAAAGAATCAGGAACAAATTAAGAATAGTCCTCTTGTGTTTAGACATAGAGATACAATACAAACTTCCATCTAAACTTCCCACACTTCTTTTGCAGTACCCTTGAGATAGAAAAGAAATTCCAAGACTGGTTAAAATAAAGTCTTAATTTCTGATGATCTCAATTGTCTTACTAGAGAATATTGCATCCTTTTGAATATTAATTTTTCAGTGAGATGAGTCCTCAAGAAATATTTCACTTTTAGTTTACTCATCCATAAAGATGTCTAATACTTTTCACTTCTGCTTTCTACAGCTTCTGGTGTTGACCAGGTCTATAAATTTCAGAGTAACAAGGCTAAAATGTTTTATCCTAGAGTTGCTGTAGTAAGAGGCCTTAATGATAACACTGAAATAATTCATTCCCATTTTTTGATGTCATGAGTGACCATAAGTCTTGTCTCACTTATGTTTTAGTTTGTGCCTCTCTGTGTTTTATTTAAGTATAGTTCCATCTTATTCTGAATGAAAGAGCTTATTTAGACAATTTCTCTTTCTTTGAAGTAATTTTTAGGTTGACTGATTCTAACAATGAGTCTGAAGGTTGGAATGTCCTTGAAGTAAAGCGCCTTGTTGACCATCAGGATAACATTTTGTCATTAGTCAGCGTCAATGGTAAGAGTCGTTTTATAATGTTACTGCTTTTGTTAGTTACCAGTGGGATAAACCTATGGAGTTTTTTTGGGACCAGAGTTTTAACTGGAGTGAAACTACTTTACTAGTGGATGTACTATCTTGTGTAGCTGCAAAGGTAGTGACATGTCAAAATATAATTGCATTGTTTATGGATTACAATGGGATGAAACCAGGCAAGTTGCAGTGTTGAAGAGAGGTAATGTCATTGATGAAAATGGAGCTCTGGGTCTTCTTTCCGTTAGAAAAGTTAAAAATGCTACTTTTTCCCTTGCTCCTTCTGACTCTTAAAATGGGATATGCGAGGCCATGTTCCTTGCGGTTGTTGTCCCAAGGTAACTGAAGGTTCTGAGGGTGCAGTTGTGGACCTGCATAGAGATTGTAGAGGGTCTGGAAGATGATGCAGGCAATACTGAGCTGTTACCTGAAATTCAGCCCCTTCTACTCTGTTCTTGCCTTTTTTTTTTTTTATGGAGCACCCACAGAATCCAGAACAAGTTATTACTGGTGTAATAGAAAGTGTGTATTTGTCCTTGAGTGTATCTGTGTCGGCCTGGTTAGCACAAAGGGACTTTGTTACAGAGGTAACAAGAAGCTGGAAAAAAAAGAAAACTTAGATTCTATGGTACTTGTTTCTGGGCTTAACTGTTGTCATTATTGTCTCCTTTTGGATTATGAAGAACAAGCAATGTTTGGCTTAAAGAGACAATATGCTACCTGCATTAAATATTGCTGTAGTGGTTCCTTCCCAGGTATGAAAAACAAATTCATGACGAGCTACTTCAGTCTTGCCATCCACTTAATTTGTGATCTGTAATTCTATTTATGGCATAGACATACTTTGTTGCTTCTGAGGGGTGTCCAAACACCTACTTGTCCAAGGAATAGAAGGGCTTTTTATGTAGAAATGGAGTTCAAGTACTTGTACATACTTCTGGTGGTGTTCCTTGCCTTTGCTATGCAGTACTGTGCACTGTGGTCAGTGAATGTTCTCCTTCCTAATTTTAACTTTACAGGAGAGCTCATCTCCTTTTGCTCATCTGAGGTGTGCTAGGTAATAAAATGAGTATTTACTCAAAGAAAGGGGGTTTAGTCCAGTCAGTTATGTACTGCACATTGTACATAGCTTTACACGAAAATGTAGAGCTTTACTCTTACCTTTCTAGAGTTGTAACTTTGTGTGAAATGTCACTTTTCAATATAATGTTTTTTTCCCCCCTGCAGACTTGACTTTTGTGACCGGCTCTCACGTAGGTGAGCTAATAGTTTGGGATGCACTTGACTGGACAAAGCAGGCATCTGAATGCAACTTCTGGGACTCCTCTGTCCATCCAGATGTACAGCCAGAAATAAAGTTATCCCAAAGCCCAAATGAAACTTCAGTTCAACACCTAACGTCTGATGAGGAGGTAAAAAGCTTTAAATACAGTAAACTAATTCAAGTAAGCTAGGATGACCTTACCACAGAAGACCAACTGCTTTGTGTTTTCAGTTTCCTTGTTTTAATATGAGAGATTTCTTCTAAATGTGCACAGCTATTTTTATACAGTCAACAGTTTTTATACAAAGTATTGGGTGTTGAGCTAACTGAAGGTTACAATATGTTGATGGTATTGGGAACTAACATAATGGACTTTCAACAACAGCATTTCTTTTTGACTGACAAAGATTTATTAGCTGTTTACAGTACCACTAGAGAAAAAATAAACAGGAGGTGTATGTTTTGATGGCATACATCTTCATATTCCATTCTTCTGGAAATGCAGTTTTCACAATAATGCACCTTTGAACATTTATATCTGAAGGTACTATGGAGTGAATTTAAGAATAGGCATATGTCTATAGTAAATCAATATTGCTCCTACTGTTCAGATGGGCCATACTCAATTGTATACACAAATATGTATACAGGATCCAGGCTACTGTAATAATGCTTTGGACATAAGTTCTTGATCGGAATACTCTGTCAGAACCCAGTTATTGTTCAGCAAACACTAAAAGTTGTCAGGTTATTACTTACTTTTGTGAAATGTTACCAACTGTTAGTGGCAACGTAAAAGGCGTTTCATAATTGTCATGTAGGTCAGTTACTGGGGAATGATTAAGAAAGGGATTCCTGGAAATGGATTCAGAGATATGAGCTATAACAAAGTAAAAGCTGTGGAAAAACCTGAATCCCTAAAACCCTGGAGAGAGAAACATTATGGGTTGTGGGCAGAAAAAAAGATGTGGTTATATCTAAAGGTAGGATTTGCAGTGTTATCAATGCTTATTTCTACAATGAGCCAAAAGCAAATTTTATTTAGGGTGAAATCTATAATATGACTTTAAAATACTTTGATTTTCTCCTTGAAAGCTACACAAGATGTGTTTTAAGGGAGGGGAAAAGAATTTTGAGAAGGTCAGAAGTTGTTATAACATTGAACGTGGAATCTGAGGCTACTGAAGGCTTTCTTTGGTGCATTCAAATTGCTCTGAATTTCATTCATCGTGAGAGTTTTGAATGGTGAGAAGTAAAGGTGGTTCTAGCGTTAATCCTGAAATAGAAGCTGTTTTAAGGCAGAGCTGTCTGTATTGTAAAGGTCCTACTTAAAAAGTGGTGAAGAAATGTATTTTTATAACGCAGATGTTTTAAAATGTATTTTTAAAAGCAGAATGCTGTTCTTCATGTTAAAAAAAAAAGTGCAAAATATGTGTTTTCTCTGTTTTCCAGGCTTGGTAGTTGGGTGGTTGGAGAAGATGCATGTGTCTAGTTTGACACTGAGATTGTAGGCAAAACATGATTCAGAAACAAATGGGGTGGTATAGGTTTGGCAGTACTGGGAAACAGTGCTAGGGAGTGCGTCTGGTGCCCTGATAAGCATGTGTTTGTGTTTAGTTGCCTTTTAAGATAGATGTACAATTTATGCTTCATCATCTTTTATTTTCTTGGGGTTTGAGATGACCAGGATTTTACCAGGGCTTGTGAAAAAAGAAGAGTGCTCTATGAAAAGCATCTTTTGCAAAGCTGTAAGACTGTGTGACTCATGGAGGATGAGTGATGTGGAAGACCACTGAATTTGAAGCTCACACAAAACTAGGAAAATAATACAAAATGACTCAGTGGGTTATTTTTCCTCTTGATTCGGTAATGGTGCTATCAGAAATCTGTTTAGTTTCAGTGCTTCCACAGCAGATGTGCATAAGAAAAAAGCCAAAACTCTGAACAAAAACCTGGATAAAGAGTTTTGAACAGTGTCAAAACATCATTGAATATATATACAGAAAATCTTAGTCAAAGACAGTGGGTTACAATTTTTACAAAATATTGACAGATGTGTAGTGTGAACTGATTATGAGACATTGATGTTTGGTTTGTGTAAGTGGAAGCAGGCCATTCAGGGAAATGTTCCAGCATTACATCACCATACATCACCTAAACAAGGTATGTTCAAAACTGCAAAAATGTACTGAATGGAAGCATTTTGCACGCTCCTGGTACTGAATATTAATCATCTGTACATACATATGATTGTACATTTGCCCGCTCTAAGATTGTCACAAGTCACAAGGGGGTCCAGGTCCAAAGATGTGTAAGCTGTTTCTGGCTTCTTAGGGTCATGATGGTTGCAGGATGGAATGCCTTCACTCTTCTGAAGAAAAGCATTGAATGCAAAATGCACTATTGTGTAGTACTTTCCTGTGAGAGAGTTCCTTTTCTGTACTCAGTAGAGTTGAAATACTTGAACAAGGCCTCCTTGTCCAGCTTCAGTTAAATTTCAAGAAGAGGCAAAAATGCAGAACAGCTTCCTGTATTCTCAGGCTTTCTTGATAAAACAAAAGTTTTTCAAAACACAGAGCATTATTTTAGTGTAAGAAAGTAAATGTTTAATTGCAGAAGTGTATTGATTTGTTGGTATCCTAGATTACTGCTTAGACTGTAAGGTACAGGTTAAAAATACAGAAACTAACTGCTTAGAGTATAGGAAGATATTGCACATTTGCTCAAAAAAAAATCCATATTGTTTTTATATGACTTACTAATTTCATATGTTTGGGATAAGGCAGCAACAGGAGGACAGAAACAAGCTGGATAGTGCAGGCTAGATGACATCACAGTATCTCTGGAAATCTGTTACATGTGGGATGATTTTTCAGTATCTGTTTCTGCAAGTTGTTCCATTAAATTTTTTTTCCAGTATGTGTTTGCTGCTGTTGGGAAAGGCATATATGTATATAATCTTCAAATGAAGTGTGTGATTGCCTGTCAGAGAACTGCTCACGACTCCTCTGTGCTGCACATCGAGAAGCTTCCAAACAGGTACAAGTCACAGTACATTTAGTTAATGCAATAAAGAAAAGCAAAACTTGGAAGGGTGACTAGACAGACTGCATTTCTAGGGCAGGGACTTATCTGCAGTTCGATCTGCTTTTATTAGGTAGAGCTTGTTGATCTGGTTTTTGAAAATTCATCATTGTAATTCAACAGGAAAAGACTATAATCCAGTATATCCAGATAGGTACACAGGCTGAAAATATCTCAGCTATTTTCAAAATCAGACCTGATAAAGCACTTTTGTCTACATTGTGAAAATACAGCTTAATGGCATTTTACTTCTATAAAGCAAAGGCATATGACATATTCAGTAAATATTTTTCACTAAATATTTTGTAACAATTGAAATGTTTTAACAAAAAGTAATAATTTCCAGCCTTTGTTCATTAGTGCTGAATTTCTAGCTCGATCTTGATTTGAGAGCCAACTTGGACAATCTGCTGCATATATATATATGTATATTCTAATAGTAGTTGTGTTAGATCCCTTTATACTCTTGTTCAGTGAAGCAAAAGTCTATCAGAAGATAAAAATTAGGGCCTTGATTGTGTAAATGCATGTGCTTTATGAAATAGGGTACCTTTCCTTTTGTTATTTTTCTGTAAGAAAAGGTTTTTGCTTAATGAAAATAAGCTTATGGACACCATTTAGTTGAACTATGTTTGCAGAGTGTAAACTTATGTTTTGTTTTACATAGTGGTATGCTTTTAAAAGGGGGTGGAAAATGTTTATTTTTTCCACCTATTCTACAAGCCTGTTATAGTTTGTTCTGCTACAGATGCACTTTGAGGCAACTTGCTGTCTCTTTTATAGAAACATCACAAGGTGATTTTCACAGATAAGTATCCAATGCTAGTGTTGCTTATCAACTGTTTTTACAGGCAGCTGATCTCCTGCTCAGAAGATGGCAGTGTGCGCATTTGGGAACTCAGAGAAAAGCAGCAGCTGCCAGCTGAACCAGTTCCGACAGGTTTGCTAGTAGTGGGGGGTGAAAAGAACATTTCAAAACATAACAGGAGACCCAATATTCATATAGGAATAGGGAGGCTTTCAAGCTTTGTAAGAAGAGATAATATATTGTGTTCAACCAACTGATAACAGGTCTGGGTGAGAAACTGAAGAAGGGATGGGTATACAAGCCCCCCAAAATCTGATATGGGACATTAAAAGGTCTAGGTAAAGCAGTTCTGTACCATAAAGCTTATTTAAAGTTTACAGTTGTATCAACCAGTTTAACAAAAATTAGGACCTCTCCTGAAGAACCTTCATCCTTCCCTGTTTGTACCAAATAGTGCTGAATCCTCTACCATGTAAGATTAAATAGTTGCAGAACTATGTGCAGAAATCTAGAAAAACTTGCAGATGAGCAGCTGGCACAAAAAAAAGGAAGTGTTTTCCACATCTCTTCTTTGAACTTTGAGGCTCTATACAACCTCACTTGCATACTACCTCTGGGCATTGGAGTCCTCAGGGCTAGTTGCTGGTGTTAGAGCAGCATTTTCCTCAAGTACAGACATTCACAGAATCATAGAATAGGTCAGGTTGGAAGTGACCACAGTGGGTCATCTGGTCAAACCTCCCTGCTAAAGCAGGGTCATCCCAGAGCACATGGCACAGCATTGTGTCCAGATGGTACTTGAGTATCTCCAGTGAGGGAGACTCCACAACTCTCCATTACTCTCTGGGTAGTCTGTTGCAGTGCACAGTCACTTGCACAGTAAATAAGTTGTTCTGTATACTCAGATGAAACTTCCTGTGCAGCAGTTTCTGCCAATTGCTTCTTGGCCTATTGCTTGGCACCAGCAAGAAGAGCCTGGATCCACCCTCTTAGCACCCTCCCTTCAGGTACTTAGACATTGATGAGGTCTCTTCTCAGTTGTCTCTTCTCGAGGCTGAACAGGCTCGGTTCCCTCAGCCTTTCCAGATGCTCCAGTCCCCTCATCATCTTTGTAGTTGGACCTGCTCCAGGAGCTCCATATCTCTCTTGTCCTGAGGAGTCCGGAATTGGACACAACACTCCAGGTGAAGCCTCACCAGGGCTGAGTAGAGGGGCAGGGTCAGCTCCCTCAACATGCACAGCATTTGCTCCTGGCAGTGCTTTTCCTAATGCACCCCAGGATATCACTAGTCTTCTTGGCCACAAGGCCTCACTGCTGGCTCATGGACACCTTGTTGTCCACCAGGACACCTTGTTGCCCTTGTTGACTTTCAGACAGTTCTCTGCCCATCGCTCCAACCTGTTGAGGCCCTTCTGAAGGGCAGCACAGCCCTCTGGGGTATTGGCCACTCCTCTCAGTTTTGTGTCATCAGTGAACTTGCTGAGGAGGCATCTGTCCCTTCATCCAAGTCATGGGTGAACAAGTTAAACAATACTGGGCCCAGCATTGAACCTTGGGGGACACCACTAGTGACAGGCCTCCAGCTAGACCCTGTGCCTCTGGGATCTGCCATTCAGCCAGTTCTCAGTCCACCTCACTTTCCACTGATCCAGCCCACCGTTCCTGAATTTGCCTGTAAGGATGTTGTGAAAGACAGTGTTGAAAGCTGTGCTAAAGTTGAGGTATACAATACCCACTGCTCTCCCCTCATCCATCTAGGTAGAGAGTGCTTCATCACAGAAGACAATCAGGTTGGTCAAACATGACTTTAGTGAGCCCATGCTGACTACTCCTGATCACCTTCTTGTCCTCCATGTGGATAGAGATGTCCTCCAGAATGACTTGCTCAATCACCTTTGCAGGGATTCAGCTGAGGCTGACTGTCTGGTAGTTCCCTGGGTCCTCCTTGCCCCTTTGAAGACTGGGTTGACATTTGCTATCTTCAGTCATCAGACGTCTCTCCTGATCTCCATGACCTTTCAAAGATGATTGTGAGCACCTTGCTGTGGTGTCTGTCAACTCTTTCAGCCCTGGTGCATCCCGTCAGGGCCTGTGGACTTGTGGATGTCAGATTTTCTAGGTGGTCTCTAACCCAATCCTCCTTGACTAAGGGAAAGTCTTCCTTCCAGCATTCCTTTACCTGGTCTCCCAGGTCAGAGATTCCCGAGGGCTGGCCTTGTCAGTGAAGACTGATGCAAAGATCAATAATTCAGCCTTCTCTGCATCCTCTGTTACCAGGGTTCCCCCTCCATTTGGTAACGGGTCCACATTATCCTTAGTTTTCCTTTTGTTACTGGTGTATTTGAAGAAGCCCTTCTTGTTGTCTTTCACATCCTTGGTTATGTTTAATTCCAGATGGCCTGTCTTGTCTCATTTCTACTTGTTCTGAGAGTCTCTCTATATTTATTCCCAGTGGCCTGACCCTGCTTCTGTCTCCTGTGTATTTTCTGCTTATGCTTGAGCAGTGACAGGAGTTCTCTTGTAGTGCTTGGTACTTTTTGACCAGGCCAGCAACTTCTCTGCACACTGGCAGGTGTGGCCTTAGACAGGTGCTCTGGACAATATAATAAGTATTAAGAACTGGGAACAGCAGTAGACTTGCTCTCTTGTAGGAACTTTTTTATTCAAGTTGTGAATAATTTTCTTGATATATCTTGTTTGCCTGGCTGTTCATCTCCTGTTGGTAACTTTTGCAAATATATTTTTGCTGCCTGGCTTGATTTAGAAACATTTTTTTCAGGAATGTTGTGTCTTCAGTATTGCTGGTGATGGCTTATCTACACAGTGACAGGTGGTATTTGGCTTCACATTGGAAATTTATAACTTCTATGAATCAAGATGTTTGAAAGAAACCAGTGAGATGTTGCTGTTGATTTGCTCTATTTTTATTCTAGGGATCCCCTGAGAGGTTGTTCATCTTACCAGTTACCTCCCTTGCACCAGGGCCATGGTTTAGCACACTTATAGTTTTGTGTGCTGATGGGGCTGAGGGAAGGATTGGGAATAAAGTTTGAACTGCACAGTGAACAGAACCCAACTGTCTTACTTCTGTCAGTACTATTGCATAGTTCCCCTGGTGGCTGTGGCTGTGCTAGTGGAGTACTATCTTTACAGTCCAGTTTGGCTGATAGTTTTAAATCTGAATGAAGCCAATGGGCCAACACTTTAATGCTGTAGTGCAGGACATACGGGAGAGACTGGTGCCTCATTTTTCTCCTCTTTGCACAAGTAAAGTTTAGGAGCGCAAAGCAAAGGTGAACATCAGTGTCATGCATCTACCTTTGCTGTTCAGTTAGTTCATTTAGGAAGTCTTTGTGTTTCTTCGTAAATCTGTGTATTGTATCATCCAGGTGTGTAATTCAGCATGTTTACTAAATTATATCTAATTAGGACAAGTAGCTGTGTTTCCTTCCTCCCTCAAGATGAATAATGCAGATATAAAAATGCTGCAAAGTACAGTGCTTCTGTCATTTTGCCACGTAGACTGTCCTGTTTTTAGATTTTATGTGGCTCTTCAGCTAGAGGAAATAAATTGTATTGTTATTTTTGCAAATGAGAGACTTTTCTTCCCCCAGGGTTTTTCAACATGTGGGGCTTTGGAAGGGCAAACAAGCAGGCAAATCAAGCTGCCAAGAAGATGCAGGAGAATACACCTATATATTTCTTGGAGCTGGTTGGGGATTTGATTGGTCATTCATCAGCTGTGCAGGTAGGTCAGCTTTAGTAAGAACAAGAAAAAGTGAATGTTAGTAAGCAATGTAAATTTGACAGCGTAAATTTGAGAAAACAGCTGTAAAGCTGTAACTTTTGACTGTCTGGGTCTGGAGGCTGGGAGCACATTGTGTGGTATATTTAGTGCAGTATGAAAACAGTAATACATACTGACTTAATATTCTAGTGAGAGCTTGCTCAATGATGCCTGAGGATTGTGTGTGCATATATGCACATACATGCTACAGATAATCTGGTAGTGTATTTGGTTTCTTTTATAGACTGCAGACAGTACAACTGGGAACCACATGCATGACCCAGAGTTCATCTTAAGTTCACAATCTAAACAAGGGCTTATGCAAAACAAAACACATTCAGTAATGTCTTAGCCTTCTGCGCTGTGAGCATTAAGGAGGTCTTTTAATGTTAGATCAGTTACCATTCCATGCTTCTGTATGCCTAATATAGTATATTTTTGTTTTAAATGGCATTTTCCCTCCACACCTTTCTGTGTTTGACAGTCTGTTGGAGTAAGAAATCACTTTCTTACAGTGGTCTTCTGTACACATTCTTGGAAGGAGCAGGGGGAAGGGCAGATAGAGAGGAACGGTGTGATTCTGGAGTAGCTTTGCTCGCAAGTATTCATGAGACTGATGGGATTTCAGAACTGCTACTGCCAAAACCTGAAAGTTTTTCTTTAAAAGCTAAGGTGGTGAACCTTTCTGTTATCTTTCTTTTGAAAAATGGTTAAAAGAGGTCTTATTATTGACTTGGAAAGTTGCTATCTAAGAAAGAGGACATAGTGTGTAATTCAGTGAGGGACACAGCATAAGAAGGTGAGAGGTGTATGTTGGGTCTTGGCTGGGATGCTGCAGAGTCAAGGGGTAATGGAGATGATGGTGGATGTGATTTCCTGCAACCTTCTACATGTGGAAAATCATGGGGTTTTTTTTAAACTATGGGCAGACTGGAGCTGTTGAGGAAGAAAATGTTGAGTAGTGATGAAATGTGGTGGCCAAAATGAGGGTTTGGCAGACTATTTCTACTGGAACTCCATAACTAGTAAGTGGCTGTTCCCAGAACAGGTAAACCTTGTCCTGAATGCTTTCCCTGACCAGATCCCTTCAAGAAAATGAAGGGACAGGGCACTGTGAGCATGCCATAGGGACATTGCTGTTGGCTATTGTGTTGAACTGCAATTAGTGGTTAATTTTGGGCAGCCTTGTGAAGGTCTCAGAAGTCAGGAATGACCTCATGACTTGTCAGTTCCATTGGTCTTTCAAAATCCCTCCACTACTGCTGTACTTTTCTCCTGTGTTGTATTTCTTGCATGTTTGACTTCCTCTGTGTGATCAGGTATGTGCTGATGTCTGTCACAATTGTTGGCTCTTTGATCCTTCCAGGCCTGGTGCTAGTAGTCTATTGTGTTGTAGGGAAGGGGACAGTGTACCCAATGAACAGAACAGGCTTCTGTTCCTAAGAAACCAGATCATAGTTCAGACAAGTCATTCACTCTTCTGTTGCTGACTTGGAACAAATTGCTTCAAGATTCTGTCTTTTAGTGCTTTCTGTCCATAAGGTTTTAGTGCTATTTTGAAAAGATCTTGCAGTATGAAGTGCTGTTTAAAGAGGTTTTTTGTGTAGTGATTTCATGGTCTCTCAAATGTACAGTATACAGTGTCATTTTGCATACCTATCTATAAGCAAAGCCATTTCAAATATGTCTATTTGTTTAGTCCAGCTGTAAACTAAATAGTTAAGCAAGTTGACCATCTCATGCAAGCATCATGGTAATAATAATTGTTTCATTGCAGATGTTCCTGTACTTTGGTGAACTGGGATTGGCTACATGCTCTGCTGACCACCTCATTATTTTGTGGAAGGATGGTGAACGAGAATCTAGCCTCCGCAGTTTAACACTATTTCAAAAATTGGCACAAAATGGTGATTTGCAGCTCAAACTTTAAATTGCTTGAATACAGGCTACATATATGTAAAGTGGATGTGTGTTAAACCTGAGTGTAAGGTAATGTCTGAGCTACTGGGAATCTGACTACCAGTAACGCTTACACTTGATGTCATGTACCATATTGGAAATTTTATTAGTTGCCATTACTCTTCTGAAAGGAGAATTTTGCATGTTGGCTTACTCTGTCAGCAGAAATGGTGTTGTCTTGAAAGACTGAAGATAATGATGGCTCATTAAATAGTTTCTGATGTTGTTCCCACATGGGTGGATGTCAAGATTTGTGAAAATCCTCAGATGAATCATAACTAAAACAGTTAGGGGTATCCACGGTGCTATGTGCAGAAAGGAGGCATGGCAAAAAATCTGCAGCATAAACCCCAAAATACAGTGACAAAAAGACAAAAGCTGAAGAACCACAAACCAACCCCAAAGCAAACAAACCAACAAAAAAAAGCAAAGTTAACCCCAGAACTGATAAAAAGAAAGGGCGAGGGAGAATGAGATAATGAGTGATAAGTTACCATTTGAACAAGAAGAGCTAGGGAAAGGGAGAATTTGGGAACTTAGTGGGTGCTACTGTCCTCAGGTCTACTCAGAAGATCCAGTACTTAATGGTTTAGGACTAAGTCTTGTGCAGCTTTTGAATGCCATCTCTTCCCTTTGAATCTATAAGAATTGGTTTCAGTACAAGAGACCACAAGGGTGTAACTTGGTACTTAAGATACAGTGTTTGCAGTAAGTGCAATTAAAACAAAGGGCTAAGCAGATCCTGGCAAGAGGAGAAGCAAAAGGAGGAAGCTCCTAGTTTCCTAGAAGAAACCAAGAAGCCTTTTAGACTTGCCCTCCTCCAACGGCTGTGGGCACTTGCCTTCCTCCTACTACCCAGAAGCCAAGCTTTGCCTCTTGAGTCTGACCATAATCTCTAGAAGGTAGAGCAGAGGGACAATAAGATTTTGAGCTGTATTTTTTTCCTACCTTAGTCAACTAATTACCTATAGGTAATCTTATTTTGAGTAGAGAATTCAAAATAACTTATTTCAAAACCACAAAACAGGTGGGGAAATTGTTAAACTGCTGCCTTCTTTCAATTCAGGAAGGTTAAATCAGTGTTAAAACTTAAACTGCACGTTCTTTGCTCATTGGCTCTTCTTTTGACCAGCCTAGGAAAAGCATTTGGATTACACCTGAGGATAACATACTTCTGGTTTTATGGTATTAAACTGGAGAGAGAAAGGCATGTTAAGTCTGCATCGTTTCACCTGATCTTCATTGCATTTTTGGCTTCCCCAGCACAAGCTGGGGAGATGCAATTTTATTTTGGCTCTTTGCCTTGTTTCAGCTGAGAACTGTTCAGTTGTTTATAAAGTGTGTGTTTACACATTGTTACTAAACCTATAAAGTGAAAGCTTATAAAAATTAGATTATTTGGAGAGAATACTGCTATCATCAGTTATAGCTAGAGACAAGAAAGCTCATATTTTTATTCTCTCTTATACCATGAGAACAACTATTTTCTTTTTATGTGACTGCTTTTAAGTGAATACCTGGTAGGAAAACAGACCTATTTAACTAAACAGTTCTAGTCACAAAACTCACTGTGCAATTTACAGGGATGTAATTCATCCTTAAATAGTCCTACATGCATGTATAAATATTTATATCTATCAAAAGTGCCATTGTTCTCAGATACACTCCATTGTTTTACAAATGAACTTTGAGCATAACAGTGAACATAGTAACAGTATACTGTCCCATTCCTCTGTTAAATGAGAGTTTGTCACTTGCTGTTGGGAGGTGCAATGAGCACAATTACGGTGACCAGATGAGAATTTTTACTTCTTACTTATGTTGTTTTAAACTTTTTTCCACCTTGCGATAACACAGAATTCTGTATGTTCACACCATCAAAGTAAATATCAGACCTACTCTTAATACTTTTACAACTCTGAGGTGACTGTCTTACACATCTGTGCACTGACAATAGCATGAAACAAGCAGCTGTTAGTCACTGGACTAGTCTAGGAGATCTGACACAACCGGCAGATGATGATTAGTCTGTGCTGATTTATTTTGCTCCTAAAGAGGACCTATCTCCACAGAGATTGCTCTTTTTTTACTTAGTCTGACTGTGGGAAGAAACACGTGACCTTGCAACAAATGTATTGATTCCACATAAACACCTTGGCCTCAGTTCTTTTTCACAAGTTGAACTTTATTTTTTAGATTCCTTCCACTGTTCACATTTTTTTTCTTGTGACAGAAGTGTGACAAAAATTATGAATTGAAATGTTTTACATGGATGTGGTCTTACAGTGTTGCTCTATTTAACAAATTAAGCTTTGAATCTTAGGAAATTCTTTTCTCTAATGCAAGCTGCAGTGAGCATTCAGTTATCAGAATAGTTAAGGTACAACCACCGAGAGCACTAGTTCTAAATAAAGAAATGGAAAAAGCAAACAGTTTACAGTATTAGAAAACAGACGTTCAACTAATCTGAATAAAAATCCATTGAAGAATGTTGCCATAGATAATAGGAAAGAATGAAGAAACACGCTTCACCAGAAACACAGTTCTTCAAGTATACACAACACAGCATTTTAATACACAGCAACCTGCCTTAGCTATGACAAAAGTAAGGATCTGTTACAATTCTAACAAAAATATAGCTTATATACATTTCTCTGCACATACATTTTATGAATGTTTCCTTTTGTTTCAGAACTTGGTACAAAACATACAAAAAAGGTTGGCACATTTTGTAAGCTACCTGCAGTAAACAGCATTGTCACTATGTTACCACAGGAGTCTCAATGCTGTTTGCCTTTTTTTTTTTTTCTTTATCCAGTTTGATTCTTAATACAGCGTAGGGGGAGTGGACTGCTTCTTCAACTGCAGCCACAGCTTTGACAGTCTTGCCTGAAGCCTGGAGTGCACAGTGTTAAAAATCAGCAGTTCTGCTCGTATTTATTAACTGAATAATCCGAGAATAATCTAAAATTTGAACTCATGTTCTGCCTGTGATTAAAATGAGATGTACAAAAATATGCATTTGTGCTTTGAAAGCCTTAGCATAAATTTAATATCTTAAAACTAATGAAAAACTATGTTTGATTTCTAACTTATTTACATATTTTGAAGTACTTTTTACATCACAAAACAAAACATCATTTTATTAGGAGGATAAAGCAGTAAAAATTGTAATGCTGTTATAAATTATAACCTGGAAATTTTTTTAAAAAGCAACAGGTTCATCCTAGAAGTAAGTAGCACAATATTGAACATATCATAAAATTCAGATCAGTTTAATAAAAGTGATGACCATGCATACAAACTCCACTTTATAAAAAAAGGATGGTGATCAAGTGCCACAATAGTTTTCATGTAAAATGTGATGAAATCTTGCATGATAATGTCTGTAAGATGGCAGAGAACCATGGGGATGGTACCAGCTATACAGAACATGCTTATTTTCCTTCATTATATGATCAGTTTTAGGGGACGTTGACTCCTACCAAGATTTTATATGGAAAAGAAAGAACAGGTGGTGCTCTGAGAGAGAATCTCTGTAATAATAATAAGGTTGATTTAAAAGGTGCCAGCTTTGGGTTTTTTACTATATCCGTTTATTGAGGTTTTATTGTTCTACTGTGCATGTTCTTTTTAGAAGTATGGTTCAGAGAGCTGAAGAACATTGATAGAATTGGAACAAATTTATATGAGATAAGTGGGAAATTTTTATGCTTATTTGTCAGGCTGTTCTCACTCTCCTGGTGACTACATTACCCCTCTGTCTGAGAAATAGTTGTGTGAAGTGTTAGTGAATACAGTTGTATCAACTACAAGATTCAACAAGTGCATATTCAGTATTAGAAATTAGTTTCAGAAGTACATTTGCTGCCACAAAATATTATTTCCAAAGAGCACTTAGTCATCTGTGGATTATATAGCCTCATTGAAAAACATTTTTCTGTAGAATTCAGAGAAGCTTAAAAATTATGCGTGAAATATTTCCTTCTTGTTATGTAGTCTTAATCCACTGGAAAGGTAATATCATCCCCTTTGTAGCCAAGAGTCCGCAAGTGATTCACAGTGAAACTGGTAGAGCAAGAGGTCTTTTTTTTGATTTTGTGTCAGTTGTTGTTTTCTGATGGAAGCCTCAGACTCTTGCACTTTAAATCATCCAGCGTTTTCCAGTGTTTATAGTTATTAGCCAAGTGTTGCATCAAAACAGGGAGATGTGCAAATGCTGAAAGAACAGGAGAAACAGTTGTACTATGTATACAGAATGGGCAGAAGAACAGCCTGACCTCGTCTGAAATTGGCATTCTCCTACTTCTTTTGTTCCTTCAGCTCCTTAAACTAATACTAAAAGGGGAAAGATTTTTTTAGTGTGTTTCTCTTTCAAGAAAATCCCTTTCTTAATGCAGGATGACTTTATTAAATTATGCTAACAGGCAACCACATTGGTCTTAGTTTCTGCTGCTCAGAAGAAATACATTGCTAAAGAAAAAAAAAAGTAGATGAGAAAAAGCTTATTTTTAAGCCATTACTCTTCCTCTACATAGATTGCCTGGTAAGTGCTCAACTTTATAAAGCATGTGTTTTGTGCAGTGAAACAGGCTTCAGCAGTATCACTGCACAATATCCTGTGCTGTACTGCTTATGTACAGGTACCGACCCTCAAAAAAGTGGACTCAAGGCCAGTTTGAGATGAGTCATTTTAGTCTGTAGGAATATCTGCTTCAGAGCAAGGAAGAAGAAGTAAGCAGAAGTACTTACCATCCCATGCATCAAACATATCTGTTATAAAATAATCAATGAAGGAAATCTGAGACTTGGGGATGCTGCAGGTGTTTCTGTCAAATACTGGCATTACAACAGGCAGACCCTGTCTCTTCTCTTCATCAGTCTAAGAAGACAAAACTCCAGTTAGCCACTAAAGCTTTGCTGACTTCCATGCTGGAGTAGCAAAGCTCAGGGGATTAGATGAATTGCAGTAGGAGATTTGACACAAACCTTAGAACCCCTGAGGTGAACTGCCTCAGTTTCATGTGTGTTATTTCATCTGGAACAGGGACTGAAATCAACATCCCTTCCCTTTCACAAGTACTCTTATTTTTGTAGTTCTGTGATTGCACTTAGCTCCAGCAAGACAGAATGCTCTAATCAGGTGATTAGAGTACACCAGCTAAAAAATGGTTGCGGAGTCCTTTAGCAGAGGACTGGTCTCTCCATTTTTCCACATCTCTACTGGCTGTTTCAAAACCATTTGTCTTTTAAGTAAGAAGAGGCTGTTGCTGAGGCTACTTTCTCTGCTGGTATCAAGTTATAAGATGAATGGAAGTAAAGGTATGCCCTTTAACTCTGTGTCCGCAACTGAAACAGGGGTGGTTTTGTTGCTCTTAGTATGGTGGAGGATCAAATCACCTCGGCTGTTTCTTAGAACTAAATTACAAACCAAAAAGAAGTCCCATTTTAAGCTGTATGGGCAGCACCTATGCTGGAATTAGCAGCAGAGCAGTCTTCAAAATTAGCAGATGAGGTGAATGAACAGCAGAACAGTTCTGAGCACCTCACATTGCTGCATGTAGGCTAGTGCCTAAGCTGGGCAATTTAAAGCTAGCTTATGACACCTTGACTGCTAGGGAGATGCAGCCTAAATGATCCTTGATCTTACTTAGGACATAACAGAATTTATTCACTGTGATTAAAATGAAATTCAGACATGTCTTTTAGTAATAACTATCAAATGTGTGATCTGAATTTGGGTGGTAGGCATGCCCACTTTTCTGTCTTTCCACTCATAGCTGCTGATTTCTGTACCATTAGTGGCAAAAAAAAGCTAAGATTTTTATCAGTTGTTCAAATAAAGAACTAAAAGAGTATTTCACTTTTAGGAAGCTGGTACATTTCTGTCAGAAAAAAATGAATGTGAAGAAGTGAACTTGAGCTTTCAGTTCTGTCTGGAGAGATCCCATGCCATAAGTATTTACACTGGCCATGTGCCTCTACTACTCATCTGCCTGCACTGACAATAGTTTGGGTCCTACCTTAGAAGAGAAAGGGCCATCCTAGTGGTTCAGCTGAGGGCTGCATCAGACATGCTTCTTCATGCTTCTTCATTGGGACTAGAAACTAGAATGGTGACGGTCTTGAATTTCAGCCAATTAAATTGACTAAGACTAATCAAATCATTTTGTTTTGGCCAGATGAAGAAAGTTGAAAATGTAAAACTTCCTTTTCACCATTCTGTACAATGAGCTTCATGGTGAGCAAACTAGCTAACTGCCTGGCGTGAATTCTTCTGCATGAAACTGATGGGCCAGTTCTGGCTGGGAATGAAAAAAAACACGTCTGGACTCTGGTCACACCAAGCAGACCCTGTGTGGAACAGCAGACCAGCAGCTGATGTGCATTTTCTTACATAATATAATGGTCAAATCATAAAAGTATACGTACCTGTGCGAAATACTCCTCTGAAATCCTCCCTGCCCATTCAATACATAGCTCTAGAGGGCGACATGGATTTGCTACATCTGCACATTTAATCATCATGCGCTTGATCAGTGTCTGGTTGTCTGGAAAATTCTTTATATTGGCTGTACATTCAGTGTCGCTGCCTTCACTCTGTAAAGCAGAGATGATTACAGTGACCAGGGGCCACATCCCCTGCTGGCAGGAGTGAGGGTGTTGTTATCAGCTCTACTGCACTTGGGGAAGTAAGCAGGCACCCAGTCTGCCGCCTTCTGATGTCATACAGAGCACCAGGAATTTGGAGAAGAAAGTGATGTCTGAGAACTACAGCCTTACTAAGTAACTAATTGTAACCCCCGTACATATTACAGTTGTGAAGATTCTGAGAATTAATAGCTAAGTTTTTAAAATAAATAAAATAAAGAGCTATAGGCTCTTTATCAGGTAGGAGGTCATTTTCTCTGCATCCCAGACTTGTCCTCTTGGAAGAGGACCATGATATAGCAGATGCATCCACCAACTGCTAGCTCATAAATGATCCTCAGTGCTGAGTGTTTAAATCTGAGGGTGACGATTTTAGGGGACTGCTTCACTTAGGGCAGTTTCTGGAGTTAGATTTTCATTCCTAAATGAGAAAACTGAGGCAGGCACAGGGAGCTGAACTGACTTGCACAACTGACATTACTTTTATATACAGAAAAGCAGAGCTCTGACATTCAGTTCCAGAACATTTACACATAAAACTGCCTTCTTTATGCCAGACTTTGAACCCTCAGCCTGGAATCATCTCTGGTTTTAGTTATGAGCAAGGGTGCAGTCTTAGGTAATCTACGAGATTAACAGTAAGAAAACACAGGGGCAGCAGACTGACTGCAGAAAGTCTCTACTTGGTAGACAGTAAAATATCAAACTGCTTACTGACTGCTCTGGAGGGCATGTGGAGGTGACAAGGTAGTTGTTATAAGTCCACTGTGGCATCATATTCTGAGTCTTAAATAGTTTAGAAGGGCACAGGTATGTTATGCTCCTTGTGGAGTAATAAAAAGCCTACACCTCAGCTCATCATGGCATTAACACTGTTCTCAAAATATTTGTGTGATTATGTTCTCCCTTCACTGCTAAATTCAACTCCTGAGTAAAAAACTGAACATAAGTACTTTCTACCACAGCAACTAAATTAATGTCGCTGTGGTTTATGGAGAGATATTTTGCAGTGACTTTTGCCAGTTCAGGCACTAATCTTCTAACTTTATGTTTAGCAGTTAATTCTTTTTCAGCATGGATAGCCCAGCAAAGACCTGCCAAATTAACCCTCCACCTTAACTGCTGTTCAAGACAAAAATAGAAAGAGCCACTGTTAACAGTAAAGAACAACTTAATACTGGGGGAAAACAACCAGTCTGTGGTACAAGTGGTTCTGTGCTGCACTTTTATTGTGAGGTAAGTTCAGCAGCATTTGTGATTTCCAGCTCAAACTGTTGGGAGAGTGGAGCTCAGCAGTTCCTAGAAGTAGTTCAGTTCAACTGACATAATGCTGTCTCAAAAGTCATAAACCCTACCAGTCCTGACTGATTTCTGTACCCTTGACATCCTGCAGTGCAAAAAGTCCAGTTACAGATAACTACCAGAAGCGACTTCTATTTATTTTTAGTATCGTTGACTTTCAATTTTGTCTGTTTTTTTTTCAGTATTTCCAACAAAGCACTATTTTCACTAAGGTGGGCTAAGGTAGTCTTTCCTCAGGTAACACTGCTCTGGAGAACCCTGTCAGGCCCTGAATGCTCAGCCTTGAAAGGCAACAAAAGAAGGTAAGAGGGGCATGGGAAACTCAGAGGCAGTTTATGAAACATACCCTGGCTGGAGCATTAGGGTGTGTAACTGATAGGAATAAAGGCCTGGCCATCTCTTGGTACAGTCAGGAGTGGAGAGGTCTCAGGAAGGTATTCTTCAGGCCTCGAAGGCTCTAGATTACACAGACCCAAAACCATCAAGGTAGGTTCCTCAGTTACATCCCTAGGCTCAGGCAAATCCCACTGTTTGGAGACAGGACCATAGGCACAAGTGCCTACCTGGCTTCATGCACAGAATTTTCCATGTAAAACAACACCCACCTGCATATTTTCTGAATACAAGATAGCTTTGAAGACAAAGCTTATAAATGAAATGTTTAAATGAGCTAAGGACAGAGCCAGACATAGAAAACAAGAAAATGAAAGTATTTGTTTAAACTTTGATGTGTGAGGTCACAAATCCGGTTGTGTCATTTTGGGCATTACCACAATGCAAATTAATCAAGGTGAATGAAAATGATACTTTAAGTTGTCTTGGAAGAACCTAACTGAAATGCCTGATGAAGTCCCCCAAGCACTTACGTGTGGGCTGGTCTCCTCAGGTGCCATAGGCTTGTTGATACTGTTCACAAATTTGTTCACATGCTCAAAGTGCTTCGTCATCTCTGTTGCCAAAACCATATCGATAATGGCCTGGCGCAGTGTCCGATAGCGATTTCTAGGAAAGAAAAAGAGTTCCTGCTCACAAGCCTGCCAGACAGAGCTCTGTCCTTTCCTCATACCTGCCTAGGCAGTGCTGCAAAATGCTGCTCAAGGGCTCACCATGTGAGCTGGCACCTTCAGAGACAGGAACAGTTTAGGGATAGAGGAATGGACTAGATCGTTCCTCTCTGGGTTCCTCCAGCTCTGTTATTTTTACCTGATGAAAATCAATCCCCTGAGGTTAGTAAAAATTTACAGCTCAGTTTCATAATGCTGTAACACTAAGACAAGTTGTCCAGGAATGGCACCAACACATCCATGTGACTGTATGCTAGCTTGGAACTCAAAGCTCAGGTTTTTCAAAAACAATGCTGTTTGGGGTCAGGCTGTTTCCCTTTCAGATCTGTTTCCCTCTCACCTTGCCCCTGCAAAAGCCAGGCTCACGCGATGGAATTCCCAGGCTATAGCATGCCACAGGGAGCCTCCAGATCTCCCAGAACTTCATGTTGGTCTGCTACTACCCATTCTGCCCCATGTGAATGCAGTAGTGCTTGGAAGCATAGGACCTTGTGCAGACACAGCATGCAGCATCTAGCTGCTGGGGTGGAAAAATATACCACAGAAAAGTAATTTCTAGGCTTCTGCAACCAAAAGGCCGTGGGCCAAAATGCAGTCTTGAGGTTGTCAACTGGACCATGTTAATGTAATCCATAAAAGATTATTGAACATCTCTATAAGATTCCAAAAATTACAAATTGGAAGGGGCGGTGAAGGGGAAAATGAAAGCTTTTTTTAAAAATCATGTCTACATGGGATTCTGGAAGAGGTTAAATATTAATATCTGTATTTAAACTGTATATTCTTGTTTAGAATGTAGGCTCTCAATCTGCCCCAAACTAAAACTGCCAAACAAGCAATCCACACACAGGCACTCCTCTTCGCCAGAAGACGCACCTATCAATATTCTTGAAAATGTTGCATTTGCTGTCTTTAGTTGTAAGCTGAAACGCCAGTGCTGTGTGATGACTCTCTAATACAGCTGTATCATTGTAAAGGACAGCTAATTCACTGCCTGCATTGCACAGGAAAGAGTTGGTCCGTCCAGGGTGGTCTACATCATGAATGGTGGCAGCTATTAATGCAGCTACCTCATCTAAATGGTCCAGACTTCCCTACAGGAAGAGAGAAAAATTATGATGTGGCACAAAAATTACGGTAAATATTTTCTGATCATTTCTAGGTACCCTTGATTATGCAAACATAAGCTTCAGTGTAAGGATCCTACCTCCTTGCAATCATTTTCCACTCAGTCTGCCCACAGATTAACTACTACAAAACTCTCACTCCCACCCCTACCCATATACTCTTTTCTTTAAAGAAGCTTTTTACTATGCTGTCACCTAAGCAATACCTTGGCATAAAATTCTCTAATGGATAGATCATCTGGATCTGTCACACACATCTGTGTGTGCTTGCCTGAATGCATCTGTACTGTCTCTGCCTCTACACACCTTTTATCTTAGTGGGACAGACTGTTTCAGTTGGAAGTGACCTACAACGATCATTAGCCCAACTGCCTGACCACTTTGGGGCTGACCAAAAGTTAAAGCATGTTGTTGCCCAAATGCCCTTAAACACTAACAGGATCAGGGCATCAACCACCTTTCTATGAAGCCTGTGACCACTCAGTAAAGAAATGCTTACTAATGTCCAATCTGAACCTCCCCTGGCACAGCTTTGAACCATTCCCACTCATCCTATCATTGGGTACCAGGGAGAATAGCTCACACTTCCCTCTCCAAAGCTTTTGCAAAACTTTATTAAGAGCTGTTACTAACCAAGACAGAGAAAAGAGCCAGGTTCCCTCCCCACCCTCATTATTGCTACTTAAAAAAATTAATTTGTATAAACAGACTTCAGAGAAACTGTATGGGTTTGCTGGCTTCACAGGAAGACTTCAAGGGCAGAGAGAGTTTATGAAGCCAGGACAATTATTTAAACATGTGACTTTTGGATGACACACATAAAATGGTAAACACACTGAAACCCTAGCCCAGAGGACTCCTAGGTGAGGGTTCTACCTTAACTCTCTCCTTGCCAAGGAAGAAGGCGGTAGCATGCAGGACATCTGCTGCGTGTGTGGAGTTGTGGTAGGAGTTGGAGGAATGGTAGTTGGCTTCAATGACCTGCAGCCATGCCCGCAGCGTTACTTCTGAGCAGTTTAAAAACTCAGAGACCCCAAACCGGGCAAAAACTTTTAAGCCCAAATACACTAATGGCCTGAAAAACAATAGAAGAAAAAAGCACTGTTGTAAAATAGGAACTTGTGTTGTTCTAAAAGCAATATATTTGATGAAGAAAACAACAAGACCTTAAAAAGGGTGGGGAATGTTAAACATTTTTAAATTGCACATCTATAGCCTCTCAAAAGCCTGGCCAAGGTTACAAATTATTGTATCTACCATCCTTTTAGACATTATTTTAATATGTTTTGTGGAAATGGTGCAGTTCCATTAGAGTTTGAACAATTCCTGTGGCTTCAGAAAAAACATCTTAAAAGCCCAAGTCTTTTGTGGTTTTTAGTATCTGTCAATCAAAAAAAAAACACATTTATTTTTTTCCTGAGGAGGAAAAGCAGTCTTTGAACACGACATGGAGACATCCCAAAGACTAAGAAGCCATAAGACAAAAAAAGGTCAAATATCAAATGTAAACTGCTGTGTGTGTATATGTGTGTGTGTGTGTGTAATGATGGGCAGTCCATGTGTGAAACAGTAAATATAAAACCTCTAATCTTTTTTGGTTCTTAAATCCAGATCCACTCTGGGTTATCATTTATACTGCATTGCCTGTGAGAGTCCATCAGTCATTTTTCTCACTCATACAAGATGATCTGCAGAGCCTCTGAGCTGAGAAAGGCATAATCAAAACCCAGCATCTGCAGATTAAACCCAGGCACATTCCTAAAATGGCCATTTTCTGCAAAGAGAGTACAGAAGACTGGATAGTCTCTGATTCTTTGTGTCTTTGAATGAAAACCACTTTTCTCTGTGGGTGACATGATTATTTTTGCAGTCTGCATGACCTCAAAACTACTGATGTCTCTTGATCGTATCACTGGTTTGTCCTCCATTCCATTTTTTTATCCCTATAATCAAAAGCCACAGTTGCCTCAGACCTTCCCAAATCATAGAATAATTTAAGTGAGGGAGGGAAGAGGCTTGCTTTTTCCAGCCTGACCATTTTTACATGAGCAGGAAAAAGAGGCGTCTGCAGGAAATCTAGCATGTAGCAACATCAGACTGTGCCAAACAGTGTCACCTGGATAGAGTGGACGTAAGTCACGCAAAACAGCTGTCACAGATTTACTATGTCTTGCTTCAGTTTTTCCAGAGCAAAGCGCTTTCTACTACAGCTCATCAACAGCCTTTCTCTGGGCACCTAGGGCAGGGAGTCCAGTACCTTTTATTTGTAACAGCCTCCAACTCAAAAATATTGAAGTCCCAGGTTTCCTCATTATCTAGGAGCTGTGCAATACAGGGTGGAACATCATTGATGGTGTTTGGCACTGGAAGGTGACTGTGGCTCAGGTTCACATCTGTTGAAATGGAATTTGGGAATCAACACATTTCTGGATTATTCCCCCTACACTACTGCAACCCCCTGCAGAATTCCATTTCGAAAACAACTCTTTTTCAAGAAAAACAACCTTTTCCTTACATGAAAAAGTCTGTAAATGCCTATAAATATAAACAGTTTATTACGTTTGAACATTAACCAAAAAGATCAGTGAACATTTCTTTGACAATTTTTTTGCTAACATCTCAAAATGCCTTATTTTAATTATTTGAACCTGCTTCAACTCCAAAATGGAGTTGTTCTGCACTTGTTCTGCAGTCATTTAGCCAACCATTTCCAAAGGCATATATGCCACTGCAAATAAGCCCGAAGCTCTATGTCAGCAGCGTTGACAAAGGAAGTCACACATGCAAAGGAAGTTTAAAACGGTGGCTTACTCTTAGAAAACACATACTCATTTCCTGACAGTCTTCTCAAGCCATCCTGGAAAAAAAAAAACAAGTTTATCATAAGTTTTAGGCAGAGTGACCATGCATCACTAGTTGCAAAAACACTACATGCATTTTCTCTTTAGCTACTATTCCTGGGTACTAAAACCACTGCTCTTACTGCAGCATTATAAGCACCATCCTTGTTTGAAGATTTTTCAAAACAGACATGAAAGGATCCCAAGAAGACTGGTATGAGATCTCCAGAAAGGATGTTATTAACTATACAGTATATTGCCCTCTTTGACCCTTTCTTTGGCACCTGCAGGATTTCATCATTCAAATTAGCCACTATAATTTATTTTTCATTTTCTTTATATTATTTTGGCAGGAATTAGCTTAGTGTACATTAAAAAATGAGTAAATCCTTGATGAAATATAGACAGTCTGTCTGTTGCTGCTGTTACAGGACCAAAGTGAGAACCTGATTAAAGTAACCTCACTCCTACACTGGACCAGCTGTAGAGCAATCCCTCTAATCCCATCTAAGCTTCTAGAGTTTCTAAAAGGTATCTCCTTCAGTATCTCCTGAGACAAATCAGACTGGATGATACAGTTTCTAGTGGCAACCGTGTTCACTTATATATGAGGATGAATGCACCCAGTGGACTGAGTTGTGGGCATATCTTACTACATCTTAGTGCCTACTGCTGATAAAGAGGTCGAAATCCTAAAGTGAAATGGTGATGAATCCCCTTCCCATTGCTTGGGACATTTTAGCACAGCAGAGCGCTGAAGGGTGGTATAGGACACTTACAGTAGTAACTTCATCTTTAGTAATTTTACTCACAGTCATCAGACCTCCAACAAGATCACTTGTGTGAGGATCTTCATCTTTGGTACCTAGCTGAGGGGAGTAAAGCTCTGTTGTCCGCAGGATTTCCAGAACTCTGTCCAAGGCCTCTGCTACTGTGATGGGGCTGTTTTCCTGGGCAGCATTAATTATGTTAATAACCTGAAAGCAGATTAAGGAGGCAGGCAAAGAAAAGTGAATGGCATTTTTTTCTTTTCTTATTACAAACTCTTTATTCTTGACTTGATTATGCTAATTCTCATTTAGCAAATGGAGTGCAAATTCTCCCAACCCTTGAAGTACAACTCTGAAAATGTAAATTTGTGCTCAGATTTCCTGGTATCCATCTACTATTTTTAACTGTCAGACTCCTGGGAAGTGAAAGCAGAAGGGTGTGAAATATCTGAAATAGTTGCAAGTGGGTGGACCAAAAACTAGCAATGTCCCAGTCCTTCAGCGTATCCAGTTCTGCTCTGAAGCAATCATTCAATCCCTAGAGGAAAACCCAAACAAACAAGTAAATTCCTGGATGTGATTCAGATATCCTGACATAGGATGTAAAGCCTTAGTTTTCTCCATGAAAAATAAAGGGCAGAGAGCAGAAAGAGCTTGGTTGTAGAAGAAGAGGATGGCTGTTTGAACCCCCACCTTGTGCCTCAGCCACAATCTGGGAATGCAGCAATGACAGCAGCAGCAAAGGCTGCTCCTGGCTCTGCCAGGACTGAGCAGAAGAAAGCCCCAGTGCTGTCTTCTCCAGCAATCAGGGGCTGTTGCAAGGGCACTACAGGCCTCCCTGCCGGTATGACTGAGGATAAGGAAAAGTTCTTACAGTAACAGTAGTACTGTGAAGTAAGTGCTTGATGAGAGCAAGAACAGATGGGGAGAGAGTTAAAAATGAGGGTGGGAGATACCTGGTGTGTGTTACAAGTGACTATGCAGCTGGTTTGCAACAGAGTTTTGTGTAACACCGTGAACAAAAGACTGCAGGAAAGTGGGGGAAACAGAACATGGTGCAGGTGCTCCCTCCTCTATGTGCTATCTTATAAATATCAATAGCAAGAGCAAAGGTGAGACTGGAAGCACATCCTCCTACACATACACAGCCCAACAGAACAGTGTCCCCTTCCTGCTAGCAGCAGTGCATCTAACAAGGGCACACTTTCCCCCTTTTTCATATTCTTTCTTATGACTAGGATTTGGAATGCAATGATGAGATGTAGAAAGTAGTATGGATAAAAAAAAGTTATTTATATTATACTGTTAAATACAAAGTGCAGGAAACCTCTGGTTGTCTGTTCACCAACTACATACTTCCCTATGAGAGCAACTCCAGACTCTTGAGATTGTGGAAAAGTCAGTGCTCAGGACTCACCTTTGTGATAGGAGCTTCTATGGTCATTGAGTGAATCCTTGCCATTGAAGAGTATCGTCGGGTCTGTAAACTTGGAGCTGCTGTTCAAGAGAGCCACAGACTATAAATCAGATGACAGCATTTAAAGAGCAGCAGGCTGAGGAACAGCACAACATAATCCAGCCTCATGTTCCACTTCTGTATTTCCTCCTGCAGGTTCTTACTTTACTGTTTCATTTCTTGCTCTGTTGTTGACCTCCTTGGCAGCACCCCTTACTTTTACTATCAGATATTCCATGCGTCCTTCACTTTGTAATGAAGCTGTACCTATTATGTTTCCTGCCCAGTACCTGCCAGTTGCTCTTTGATTGCAGTGAGTCTTTGTCAGACATGGCTCCTCCTGTGAGTATGTGTGTAAGTCCCTCATCTTGGTGATACAACTGGTCTAATGAAACCCGTTCCTGCTTCCCATAAGCTGTCCTTCCCGCATTACATAGAGAGGCAGAAAATAATCGCTGCCACCACCGTCCCAGCCCCAGCAACCAGTCACAAATGGGATCAGGAGTAGAAGTACTGCTCTCAAGTAGCCAGCAGCAATAAATCCCTTCATATTCAACACTAATAAAACAAAAATACTGGTTCAAGAGCACAAGGTGAAGCTTTCTGAGGGAGGTGGCACTAACGCTTCATCACACACTTTTAGAAGGCTTCTCCTATCCCTTGGCACAGCCACTCCTCTCTATGAAGGCACTCTGCACTGCCATGCATCATATAGCGATGCTGGTACTCGTGGCTGAGGCACTGTTTTGCAAATTAGAAGAAAGAAATTTTGCAGCAGTTATAAAAAGATGGAGTAATTTCTCTTTAATCAGCTATGAATCTGGTTCATCTTCTGCAGTTTTATTGCCTAGGCCAAGTCTGTTCTTTCTTTATTTGTAAATATATATATATTTATAATATTATATATCAATGTATAATAATTCTTGACAGTTTACTTTCTTACCATCACTACTTTGAGATGTTATTGACTTAACATCAACTGAGTCTTTCCTTCTGTTCTTGCATTTGTAGGAATTGGATTCTGTAAATACAAAACAAAAGCTTTAAAAATGCATCAAGTAAAACATCTACAAAGCTTCTTCCATCTAAAGTTATGAAAATTTAATTACATGATCTTAACAATATGACATAAGCGGGGGAAATACTGTAATCTCTGCACATCAGAACAAGGAACTCAGTGTCTATCAATTTAAAGCAACATGTCCGAAGTCACCTGGAAAGGTGTTTCACAAGGAAGTCAAGATGCCTTATGGAATGGGAGACTTGCTTCACCTAAGTTTAGCTTCCTAAAAGCAGCAGTCTTGCAGGCTGTTGATGTCTAGGGTGGTTATCAGAGAACCTGCTTCAGGACAGATGTCTCAGGCAGGTGCATTGAACCCCTCCTGCAAGGCCCTTTTGCTTCCCATCAGCCACTGAACAAGACTGAGTTTAACAGCCTAAAACTTTAGCCAAGTGAGGAAAGTCCCATCTCGGTCTACACTGTTCGAGCCCAAGCATAATTCAGACTCAGACAGCTTTTGCTTTTATTTGCAGTAATTTTTTGTGCGCTGTGTTAAAGAAAAATCTAGCATGCTGAGAATGATTATAAACAAGCAGTTTGGTTGCTGTGAAAATTAACCATGCAAAAAGCTGTTATTCTTGAAACTAATGTTTGCTAAAGCAAGAGAAATTATCACATCCAGCCAAATTCAAAAGCTGAATGAAATACCAGGAAAGAGCCTCAAAAAAAAAAAAAGTGGTAAAATTTAATTTTCCTCCAAAACATTACAATCTTCAGTTCTCCCTACTGTTGAAAAACAACAACCATGCATCTATTCACCTCTTTGCAAGAGTGTCTGAAATGCCACTCAAGGATCAGAGACCCTAGTAAGCTTTTAAAAGCAGATAAAACCATCTGAAGAATCAGAAATATCATGACATTGATATTCTTAACATAAAGACCATGTCACAAGACAGGATGTAGGCAGCCTGTCTTTAGCAAAATAAAATGTTAATATATGATTCTCCAGAATTAAAAGTCTGTCCATCTTAAAAATTACTGAAATACAGTTTCTGTCTTAATTCTCTTTTTCTACTACAGATTTATAAGATTGCTTAGGTCTTCTTATTTTGCTGTAGTCCAAACTGGAGAAACTGAAAGCATTTTCCTCTGTTGACATCTAAGAGCAGGGCATAACTAATGCATGTTAAATAATTTTATTTATTTATTTCATAGTACTCCTCTTAGAAACCCCATTCCTGCATTAACATTTGGATTAGTTTATCATAAGGCACTAGAGTGGGAGCAAGGATTTACACATAAAGATAGCTGTGAGTGGCTATAGTTGACAACTCTCCTTGTGTTAAATGCCAACTAGCAAGTCAGAAATTTTGCTAGTGCCACCCCAAGAGTGACAGGCACCTAAAAGCTACTCTCTGCCATTCTACAATTTCATCTGTAAATAATTCAATGCCTAAATAAAAAATTTTTCTTTACCTAGTGAGCAGAATATCTCATCATCCAGATTTGGTACAAATCACACCATCACAAACAGCACAATATCATGGATTACTTTTCTATGCTCATCACATACTGGTATATGCCCATGGATAAGTTCTGGAAATTTATTCTTGGAGCACAGCCATGGACCTCAGGGAAGGATAACCTACGTCACATGCTCTAAGTTTGTCTGCGTTCACTGCACCTTAGTCATCAACATGGCATCAGTGGGATGGGGCTTCCAAGTCTTGTGTAAATCTGTCACAAAAATGAGCAAACCTAAAATATTAGTAAGCTAGTAAAAATGCTTTAACTAGTAACAGTTGTCCTTTGGCTTAATTCATAGGCTTTCTCACCTTCTTGTTTGCAGGAAAGAAACAGTGAGAAGAAAATCTGCTTTTATTACAGGGACATGGGAGTAAGCAGTTTAACATACTGTGGATCAGTTCTAATGGCAGCAATGGGAATGAGAGCAGCCAATTATATATTGTCTCTTCTTCCCCCTGCTCACTGCTGTTTGGCATCACAGAGCTCTCTGTTGTGTGTATGCATCCTGGGCTTCTTGAAAAAGTAGGAGATGTTAAACAGTCATTGTTTAACATTTGTGGTATGTTATATCCTCTTCCCATGTGAAAATCAGAAGCTGCCTGACATTGCACAGCAATGTTGTCCATCTTTCAAAGCAGGAATAGCCTCAAGTGCCAGAAGGTAATAGTGCATGAGAACCTGTTCACTCATAGTAAGACATGAGTGCTGCGTCTGTCTGAGATTACTAGAGTCACAAGCTTAAAACTGGCCTTTGCTGCTTCCTCCTTCAGGCAAAAGTGTTATTGCAAATACTACACAGCACTGGAAGAAGGGATTATCTATCCCCTTATGCTCCACACTTTTAGTCAAAAGCTGTCTGCAGAAGTCCATGAGAGCTGGAATGTGCTGTCCGCAAGTAAGTAAACCCACCTGAGACACAGGGCAGGGGTTTTGCAGACATCCTGCAACAACCCACCACTGACAAACTGACTAGCTCAGGCCTGGACACCTCAGACAACTATCTTAGCCCTGTGCTGGGGCCAAACCAGTGGCCTGCTGACAGGTCCTAAACTTGGAAACACTAGGGCAGGTGTGCTGGCACAAATCAGCACATTCCACATTTCAAACACAAAGGGCTGCCAAGGTACACCAGCCTCAGGATCAGACACAGTGTTTTAATACAATGAAGAGCAATGCATCCTAACTTCAAATGCACAGCAAGAGCTCTGCACAGGAGACTGAATTATTGTTGATTATATTATTACTGGTTATTGATTATGGATTATAAATGCAATTCATGGTGCAACATCAGTGGCAGCTGGCATCCGTCACTGACCATCAGCTCTGACTACTGACTGGACAGAGGGAAAGAACCCTGCCATGACCTCCAGCACAGCAGCATATAGAGGTAAAAGTATTCTAACCTGATTGAGAATTGTCTCCTGTGTACTTCTCTTCATGGTGACTCTTGTAGACCTGAAGATTGGAGTAAAATATGTATGTAAGGCAGAAGAATACAAAAATAAACAGGCTACATTCAACACTGTTCTTATCCAGAATTTTCCATTCAGTTGTTTTTAAAAAGAAGGTGTATGGCAAAGACTCTTCTTTAGGTGCAGTTAGATGTAGAGAAATAATATGAAAGGAAACGGATATGTCATGCAGATAATTGCAGATACAATAGTGCTTTTATATACTAAGTTCCTGTTTAACGCCTGTGTTTGCAAGAGAACGGATATTCTTTTTAGGTATTGTTTTAAGTGCAAATTGCATATGAACCTGAAAAAATGAAATGCAAAAAATAAAAAAATCCCAAAATATTAATTTTTGCACTTTAAAGAAACATTTTCTTAGCACTATCTAAGCTAATTTTGCATGTATCCTTTCATAGGTCACTAATAAACTTGACTTCAGAAAACTCAGTTATAAAAACAACTCTCTGGCAAATGAGAGGTAGAGGTAGGTGTCATTCATCAGAACTTTATTTCCAAGTAATTTTTAATCATTCTCATGAAAAATTTTAATTATTTGTGCTTCTGAGAGAACTTCGGTAGCCCCAACAACAGGTATTCCAAGCTTTCTTAAAATTTACATAGGATATTTCCATCATCTTAAAATTTACACATATTGCTTGGACTACAATAACACAGATTAATATTCCTCTGCTTTTCCATTCTGCTCAGAAAAAAAAGCGGTCTCCAATTAATGGCAATTTAATACCTGCTAATAACTTCACCCTTTCCTTTGTTACATGGTTACAAGAAAGTATTTTGCTGTTAATAGGAAACCTGAACAAAAATGTCAGTTCCTCAAGTCTTCCTTCTAAAATTAGCACATTATATATTTCATTAGAGCTAACAGAGACACTGAGAAGGACTAAAAATAATGCATTACTTTTTTTACTTCAGTCACTAGAGAAGATACACATACTCTCTGTATACACATACTCTGATACACATCCTCTTTTCTGTCATTCTTGCAGACACTCTATCTTTTTTTCCTCTTTGCAGTGGAGGGGAGCAGGTAAAGAGGGTGAAAGGAAAAGAGAAGAAAATGGAAAGGAAAAAACCCATAAAATTCAGATATGGTTTTCTGTAATGAAGGAAAAAAAAAAAGAGGAGAGGGAAATCCTGTGCTCATGTTCCATATAAATTTTGTTCAAGGGAACATAAGAAGTGACTCTTCCTCCAAAAATAAATTTTAAACACTTCTCTTGTAACCTGGCAGAAACTCAAAGAGAAATGATCTTGTACATACAGAGTAAGATTAAGGAATCTCATCAGATATGGTGCAGTGTGACACAATGCATCTGAACTGCTCATTCTGGTCCCAACCTGGAGCTTCTCTCAGAGCCAATGGATATATATCTCTGTCTACTGCACAGCTGGCAGAAACATTGGCACAGTCCTCCAAGTGCTCTACTAAAAAAATAAACCCACTTTTATGTTCTGAATACTTCTCTTCCCCTTCTGCAGGCATGTCCTGAAAGAGCCGTGTAAGGTAAGTTATGAAGGTAGTCACACAGTTAATCTTGGGTCAATATGTTCTTAAGAGGAGAAACAACACCTTTGTTTTAAATTTATGAATGTGCAAACACTGGACTCAATCCTGCCAGGTCTCAAATTGACAACAGCAGCATTAATAATTACCTAGGCTGCAGCACATGGAAATAGTCACATGAAAGTCAATCCCTATTCATAAATCTTCACTGTAAGAATGCTTAATACTCTCTTACATAAATTTTTTCCATGCATAAATCTAGCATACTAAATTTTTGTATGTTATAAATCTGGCACAGAAATACATGAAGGTTTCTGCACAGTGATCCCTAATAATACTATGATATCCCTTACAGAAGCTGTTGGTAATGGCAAATATCTACTTTTGTTTAAGGTGAAACAATGCATAATGTGTAAGGATGTTTCAAAGTCAACATACATTGTCTGAATGCTGAAATCCAGCCATTTAAAATTATGACAATGCATTTGCATCAAAATTTGAATCATGACAGCTTTTACTGCTCTGTAACTAAATAAATAGTTTGTTTGATTTCCTTTTATCCTACCATAAAGATTTATCTGTGGCTTGAAAAAGAACCTAATTTTTTTAGGGTAAAGAAATGTTCTACTGCTGCAAGTATTCAGGCATGGATTTTAGGAATACTGCAGTGTCCAGTATCTCCTACAGGCAGGAGGTATTTCAACCACAGAAGTGAAACAGAATAATTACATAGCTGTGTTGGATGCACCTTGTTTTTTCCCCAAGGGACCTTACATTTCCATACACCATGCTTTCTGTTAGGCTGTGGTCTTTAGCCTTTGTGGCAGACCTCTATATCTGTGGAGAACCTTTCGACGGCCATATTCCCTGGGATTACCAAATGTGTAAAGCTCCCTAGACTATCAAATTTGTGCTCAATTCACCAGTAACTGCTTATGAATGAATACTAAAAAGACATGAAGGGTGGTGCTTTTCATCAGTGCCAGCAGTACAGAGAATATAAATGTCGCCTTGGACACAAGTTGTCAGATAAAATTTGTTTCATAAGTTCCCTTGTTCTCATTGACAAGGAGGGGCTGATAGGGCAGGGGAAGTTCAAGGACAGCCTGGGTATCCAACCATGAAATGGAGAAGTTCAAGATCCTCAGGACAGTGAGGAGGGCACACAGCAAGCTCACTACTCGTTGGAGGAGGGCCAGAGGAGGGCACAGAGATGACCAGAGGGCTGCAGCACCTCTCCCATGTGGAAAAGGAGAGAGCTGGGGTTGTTCAGCCTGGAGAAGCGGCGGCTTCGGGGAGACCTTGCAGCACCTTTCAGTACCTAAAGGGGCCTGCAAGAGAACTGGAGAGGGGCTTTTCAAGGGTGTCTAGTGATAGGACAAGGAGGGACAGCTTCAAACAGAAAGATGGCAGGTTTAGATTAGGCATCAGGAAGAATATTTTTACTGTCAGAGTGGTAAGGCATTGGCACAGGTTGCTCAGGGAAGTTGTAAATGCCCCATCCCTGGAAGTGTTCAAGGTCAGGTTGGATGGGGCTTTGACCAACTTGGTCTAGTGGAAGGTGTCCCCTGTGGCAGGAGGCTTGGAACTAGGTGATCTTTAAGGTGCCTTTCAAGATAAATTAGTCTGTGATTCTTACTGGCTTAGGCAGTCCAATAAACTGGGCAAAGAAAACCAGAAAAGGACTTTTTTCTGTATTCCAATGAACTGGGCAAAGAAAACCAGAAAAGGATTTTTTCTATATTCCTACTGCTGTTTTTTACAGAAGGCTGCAAATTTGTAATTGTGTTATACTCATTATCTTGCAAAAAGAGTACAGTATCATATCTACACTTCTCTGTACCAGTCTTTCAGCTGTGTTTTTTTTAAAGAAAAAAAGATCAGATTGTATCTCACTTTCAAATCAAAGCAGCTATAAATGAAAAAACAATGAAGAGCTTTAAACAATTAATTAAAGAGAATACATTAGAATACATAACTTTATCACTGCTTCTGTTACAAAACTCAGTTGCAGTCTAGCCTGAGATTTTAAAAAATACTGTGACTGTAAATACTTTGCTGCTAATACTAAAACCCATGGTTAATTCAAAGATGAGGTCAGTTTACAGTATTATGAGTCTTACTTTTCAGTGATAAACCTTCAAAGTTCTTCCAAAAGTTATGCAGTTTTCTTCCTTGACTACCTGCCTCCACAAAACTTATGCAAGGAGGATAGTTTCAGTGGGCAAATTTTACAGACTACCACCTATGAAATTCTTCCAGTAGTAGTGGTATTCCAATAATGTGTTAATATTCAGTATTGTTCTTCTAAAGAAGGGACAACTAGACATACTTGTGACTTTCTAAATACTTTTTCTGCATAAGTGTCTTTACCTATATGAGGTGTAAAAGCACATAAAAGTCTCAATAAAACACATAACCCCTTCCAGAAACAATATGGAAACATATCATGTTTCTCAAGCACATCCTTGGCCTAAAATGTTGCCAGCCACTTCCTATTTCACCCTTACAGACCACAAGCTAAAGACAGATTTCACTCTTTACTCACAGAATTTCAGACTTCTTTACAGGGCATGTGCTAGAGTATTTTTGGAGCAAAGCATGTGATATGATCATTTGCCTCAGACACTGTCAGCAGGTGGACAGCAGGAGCAGATTACAGCAAACAGCTCCCCATACGACCAGCTTGTTGCAGGACCAGCTGGTGTGGATGAGTGCCTGGATTGCAGAGACCTGGGTCAGCTGCTGCTGCTGGTTTACTTGGGTTATGGCTTGAATGACAGCCCTCCAGAACACTTGTTCTAATGAGTGTGTGAAGTCTCAGGTGCTGCATGAAGGCTACACTTTATTTAAGAACAACACATTTGCAAGCCTTATGACTGCTGAGCATAGGTCATTATTAGGCATAAATACACCAGATAGACTGTCAAGAGCAGGTCTAGAAAGAAGGCCCTGAACTCCCTTTGAACTATGGTCTGTGTTGCTCCACGGTATCATGGACTCAACTGTCACATTCATGCTCCAGAAAATTAAAGCCTTTCTTCCTCTACTCAACAGTCCTACAGAATGAGAATAGCCGATGCAAATGCTGAAGTTTTCTTGCATGCTCCAACAATCAATGAGAATCTCATTGTAAATATAGATTACATCTGCTTGCAAAAATTGATAAGCCAAAATATATTATTTTACTAAAAGCTATGAAAATTATCACATGAAAGAAATACAATACCTGTTTGTTGTTTTCGTTGGTACAATGCAGCCTTTTGAGGGACACAAAGTGTCTTATTTTCCTAGCAACAGAAATAATCACTTGTTACCATATCAAATGCTAAAGAGAGAAGTGAAGTGATACACTGCTATTTTCTATAGCAGAGATCTCCATGCCCTCAGGAAACCAGATACCAAACCCAACACCAGCGAGATGACTGGGTGACCAGCACTTCTTCAGCATTACAGTGATGTTTTTGTCCCAGGACACGTGATCCTTTTGCTCCTTCAGGAATTCTCCTGCACATCTGGGAGCTGAATTTGGCAATGTGCCGATTCTACACTGCAAAGGTGGGAGCATGTGCAAGCACACACACAAACAAGGGGATTGCCCAGCTGCTAAATACATGGAGGTTCATGCCAAACTTACAGATTGAGAAAGCAGAAAGAAGGCCCTAAAAACCAGAAAGCAGGTATGTTCTGGACAAGTTAGTTACCCTCCTTGTCCTATCACAGGTGTTATCTTCACATGCTGCTGGATACTGTCTCCTGATTTTCTTCTTGCGTAGTAAACTCCTTGCCATTCCTAAGGAAACACACACAACAGAGACAGCATCTAAGAATATATAGCTTGCAGTCAAATCTTCATTTATTATTGCATAATCCTTACATAGTAAATTGTTACATTTTATTTCATGGTTGTCTTTTCTAAAGTAGTATAAAATTTATTACTAGAGAATAGCACCTTTAACAGTCATTTGCTAACATAAGGACAGGGTAACTATGTTTCTCTTACGAGAGTGCATGCAACTTTTACAAAGAACTTCAGGAATCATCTACTTAGAGGGGTTACAAACATTCTTGCTAGGTACCACCATAAGCAGCAGTGGTTGCAACACATCCAGATGGTACCTCCCTTGGGACCAGCAGAAACAAACTGTACTGAGCACCATTCAGCTTTGAAGTTGTCGGTTGCCAAGCAATATGTATGCTAAATTTCAAAAATCCTTGACCTAAAGATGTCCTTCAACTAACCTCAAAGAAGAAATATTTTTAAGGAGAGAACTACATGGCAGCAGAGTAGGATTAAACTGGAAAATGGGTGGAAGATACCTTTGAGTAGCAGTGCGAGCTGCTGGGCAGCCCATATAAATGAGGAGGAGTGCAGCAGGAGTGGCCTGCAGGTCAACTGCAGACAACTCCAGACAGTGACTCCAGATCATTGCTGGAAGTGATTCAAAGGTTCAAGAACTCCCCAAAGTTCTTGAAGCAGAATGTGAAACAGGGAAAGGTACTTCTGCAACCTGTGGGAGATGGGATAAGAGACTGTTGCTTGGATTAGGGGAACGTATTGCCAGGCCCATCACCACAACAACAGGAGTTCACAGGGCTCTGCAGATAGAATTCTAACTGTAGTTAGAAAAACAAACCCCACTGAGTGCCAATACTTTTTGGTGCTTCAAGTATGCAGTCAGTGAAGGCTCTGCAGTTTGACAGAGCAGTTAAACCTTTGGTTGGATGATTCAGCCACCTGAGAGACTGACTGAGGGACAAATATTACATTCCAACTAACAAAAACTCCATGGGCTATAAGCAAAATAGAAACAGAGAAAACATTCTGATACTGATCTTAAGCCAACAGATCAGTAGGAGTTCAGTCAGATCCTAAAAGCAAAGCTAATGAAATCTGTAGTCACTTGTCTGTGACATGGGCTGTTGTGGTCCTTAGACATCTAAGGAGCAGAATTGTGGTCTTATATGTACACTCGTGAAGAACACACCTTGTGTTCTTAAACCCAGAATGATGAAAAATAATGCAGAATATATAAATAAAAAATAAAGCAGAATCTATAGCAATGAGATTGTTTTATTTGCTTACCTTTCCTTTTTTAATGAATGTGTTTATGTTGTCTAAAAGATCTGCACAGTTTTTATCGCTTTTAGGTAATTCAGTAAGTTCCTTGCCAATAAGCTCTCCCTTGCAGTATCCCATCATCTGTTCAAAGGCTGGGTTAACATACTGCCAAGACAAAAGTACCTTTTGTCAGTATCTAAAGAAATGTACTTAAAGGATAATTACTCACATTAAACTATTGAAGTGTGACAAGTTATATGGCTAAAACCACAACCACACATCCCTACAATTAGGTGTTTATCATATAAAAATACTATGTGATGGTGAAACATTTTATTCAAGTAAGAAGCCAAACACAGCAAGCAATATGTAACCTCCTATCAGAAAGCACAGAAAGAGAATAATACAGGTTTTACCATAGACAACATTACTGAAAATTATAATCTAAATACAGTTACTGAAGGAAAAGTCTTATTCAGCAGGTGTCAGTGTGCATCATCCAAAAATTAGGCACTTAATTCCACAAGGTTTTCTAATGGGCAACAAAACTAAAATACTGAAATAGAACAGGAACTACTGTGCAAAGATCTCTTTGGGGTTCTTCTTTTCCAATTCTATAAAATAGTTAAAGTTTCCCCCCCTACCTGAATGACATGATCTTCACTGGTTATTTCTACAGCTTCCTGACAATGGTCTAATGCCGTAAACACTGCATTACAAGCTCTGAAATTAGCAAAGGATTAGCACATTAGTTTTATTGTTAGAACATTTTGTTAACTATAAATACATTATGAAATTGTACTTATCGGTAGATGAATCACAAAGTTGCAGTTGTTTTGACTAAACCATGTCACTATCTTCAGTATGACTTTTTTCAGAACATCCAGCCTCAGACAGCCTTGTTATCATGTTTTTACTGCAGATCACATTGTAAAAGTGCTTATAGGCACTGCAGCATCTTAATAGTATATTTTTATCTACATACATGCTTTAAACAGCGGGAACTAACAATTAGCAGTAAAACTAACATGCTACTGTTACATCAGAAAGTTTTGTGATCATTAAAGATTAGGAACACAAAAATCATCATAGCAGATATATACAAAGTTTTCAATAAGCAAATGGATTGGCACTGTCAAAGAAGCTGTAATACAACATAGTTAAAGGAAACAATCTAAGCCATCTCAAAGTTCTAGTCCAAAAAATGTCAATTTTCCTGCTCCCAAATAATAATGCAATGACTTGATTTCCATACATCCTGATTTTTAAGGGCCAAAATGATCTTTATTACCCATTTTTTTTCAAGGTTATCCTTGAACTAATGCATGAAAACAAAAGCCTTATCTTCTTGCTACAAACTTTAAGTCGCTTAAATTATGATTTACACAAATGGCCTTAACATAAGTATAGGCTCCTAATGCTAAGGAAAAAAAGTATATCTTATAGAATCACAGGATGGTTTGGGTTGAAAGGGACCTGAAAAAAGATCTCTTTCCAACCCCGCTGCCATGGGCAGGGAAAGTGCATCATACTAAAAGAAACAACCTGGCATACTGGCTTTGATAGATGTCAGTATTTCATCTTTGATTTGGACTAAAGACAAACTAATTACCTTTTATATGCCTCTCACTGCAGGGAGCAAATATGCATGAACATTCTTGTATACAGTTATTACTTAAAAGAAACATCTTGCTCCAAGACTGAATAGTAGAGTTTGAGTTAGTACCAATGACTAGAGAACTAAGAAATACAGGACGTTTCTACTTCCGCTTATCATGGAATTAACTCTAACCCAAATAGGATGCATGAAGAGATATACACAGAAACACTGACATGTAGCTGCATTGATGAAGATTTCTAGACAAAAAGTGATATCCAGAAGATGACAGAAGTATTTCAATTCATATAATAAAAGGAGCTTTTACAAGTGATTTTCCAGCAATCCAAGCTGGTTCCCAAGTGTGATTTTGTGCTGTGTGAAGTAACTGATTTATCTCAGTGACAGATTTATCTCAGTGACAGCTGCAAACAAATGTCATTACAAATGTACACTTTCTGTATGAAAACATACAAGTATGTTTTCACTATTCAAGCCTTAGTATTTTCATTTGATCTGGCAATCAACCCAGCAAAATTACAAGCTCATATCCTCTTTGATTGACACACAGATGTCCAACCAATTTTCAAATCAGAAGCAACAATGCGGAGAAGCAGAGTCCCTGCTAGGAAAGGAAAGACATTTCTGACTACTGACATGACCGTATCTATTTTCTTGGGCTGGTTCTACTCTTTCATCATGTTTCTCTTGTGTCTGAACACTTGAAATATCCCGAGTTTAATTCCATAGACTAACTTTCTGCATTCTCTTCCCTTTCACTGTTACAAAGCTGTAGAGAAGACCTACAGACCAGCAACAAGTGAGACAGACATACAGTACAACACTTTTTTACCCACTTAATTAAACCACGAGTGAAAAAAAAAATTGTAACTAAATAGCATTTCCAAATACCAGCTCTGTTTAGTTTTTAATGGCACCTGCCAAATAAGGCAGAGGTAGGGATGAGACATCAGCTTTTCCAGGTTACAAATACAGCTTTTCAGAAAGTTTACCTTTTAAAAGGCTACCTTATACCCCCCGATTTTAGTACAAAAGTTGCTTGTAAGTATTACTTGTGCTTGTTAGATGACAAGGTTTAGCTGCTTAGCTATATTGGGCCTACATCTGTTAAACTCTTTACTTAATTATTCTGGGACTGCATCTGGTAGTGGCAGTAGCAAACCCAAAGATACCACCTTTTCTTTCCATAGTATTTTACAGTGCTGCTAAAGGTTCCCAAAAGAGTCGTGTTCAGAGGTGATGTGGATACATATAAATCCACAAAAATATATATAATGTTTATTATCAATATACAAAAGACATGATAACACAGGATGAATTTTATATAATATTATTTACATAAATTAAAATGAAGTAGGCTCACAGTTTATGTAACTCCATACAAAAGAGCAAGAGCAAGCAGAATTGCTGCTGTTTCCATAAACAATATGGATGAAAGAACTGTCAGCAGATGAAATGCCATTGGGGACTGACATTGTTTCCTTCCAATTTTAATGAACTTTAACGGCTGTAAATGAACTTAGGGAAAAATATGGTAGCCAATGTGAATCATGCTCCCTGGCTTGGAGTTCTAATTATTTGCATTCATATTTGATACTACTCATGTAGAGATGCACAAAATGTATTTAGATCTTGTTCTTGAAATAAAATATGAAATACAAGCGTTGTGTGTTTAAATGACAGCTTAATCCTTCCATATAAAATTGATGTTTCTGATCTACGCTGACTTCATTCAGAAGATGCTTATTTAATCTTGCATTTGCAACTAACAGCGAACCAAGTCAGGACCACCACAACTAATAATTAACTGCTAAAATTCAACTTCTAAAATGTCATAGCTGCTTTATTCTCCTGCTGAGTTTTAGAAAACAACTATTAAAATTGTGTAAGCCCAAATTAGATTTTTTCCCTGGAAATTTTATTATAATTGCATTCTGCATGCACGAACACACAATCACTTGAAAATATGAAGTCATTTAGGGATCAGTTTGCAAAGAAAATCTTCAAAAATCTATTTCTTAAACAGAGTCACTGAAACCTGTGGAAAAATGGTAGTATTTTCTGTTACTGGAATTTAAGACACAGAGAATGACCCCTCCTCTGCATTACACTCAACTTCAAGGGCTTTTTCTTTCATGTACTTGCATTGCAAAAGTATCTATATGCATGCATAAGCAACTATATTAAACATAAAATTAATCACATTTAGGAAAAAGTGATAAGAGAATGAAAGTAATTTATTTTCTCATTATGATAAAAAACTGTGTCCCTGACCCACCAAGTCTTGCCCAAGCAAGAAAATAATCAAGATTGCATTCAGCTCAATCTATTAAATATAAAATCTTAGACACACAAGATCAAGAATGACTTTGTGAAGTTCTACCATCATGTAAATTCACAGTTTTCTGACCAAGCTTTCTCAGGGTACCAATTACTAAGACACTTAAGTTTATCCTTTACAAAATAACAGAAGGAGAAAATACAAAAGTATGTTAGTTAACATGCACATGCAAAACACACATATGCATAGCTGGGAAGAAGCAAGAAGCAACCTGATATAATTACTTAGACCAAAAGGTTGATGCTTGCAGTTTCTTACACTTCTACATACCGTAATTTGAACTGAGATCGCACTTCCCCATGTTCTATTTGAACCAGTTCATTGTAACAAGCAGTCACACTGCTGTTCTCCATGAATTGCTGGAAAACAAATCAAGAGTGCATGAAATAGATCGGAATGGTTTTAAACTGTTATTTCTGTTCCTGCATTTAAAACTCTGACCTTATAAAGAGAGCTGGCATGAGGCCAGCAAAGGGCCGCAAGGGTGATTAAGCACCTCTTCTGTGGGGAAAGGCTGAGAGAGCTGGGACTGTTCAGTCTGGATGGGACTGTTCAGCCTGGAGAACAGAAGGCTGAGGTGGGGAACTCATCAAGGTACATAAATATCTGAAGAGTGATTGTAAGAGGACAGAGCCAGCCTCTTTCCAGTGGTGCCCAGTGACAGGATCAGAGGCAACAGGCACAAACAGAAGCACAGGAGATTACCGCTGAATATCAGGCAACACTTTTTTTTACTGTGAGGGTGACCAAGCACTGGCATAGGTTGCCCAGGGAGATTTGAAGATCTTCAAAAGCTGTGTGGCATGGTCCTGGGCAACCTACCTCAGGTGTCTCTACTTCAATAGGGAGATTGGGTAGATGACCCCCCGAGGACCCTTCCAACCTCGACCATCTTGTGATTCTGTAGAAATATGCTTTTGTTGTACCTTTTGTGTTGAATAATCATCTGTTCCTCAGGAATGAGTTCCTAGTTTTTAAGACAACATAGCTATCTAAGTACAAAACAAGTATAAAAATACGCTAAAACCTCAACTGTGGATTTTTCCATTTGGTTCTAGCAACTCAGTTAGAAACAGAAAATCTAAAAAAAAACCCAAAACAGTCTTACACAAAACCAGTATCGCCTTGATGTTTCATTTGGAACATCTATCCTTAATTCAGAATGGAAAACCTTAGAGACATAAAATATTCATGCTAAAAAATAGAGAGAAAAAAAAATTTATTTGCCATTTTTTTCCAAGCAAATGTTGTAGCTAAAGCTCAGAAGTTACTTTGATTCACAAGTAATCTCACTGAGCTGTCAATGTGAATTCAGAAGTGCAGAAAAGTATGTAATGTAAGGAGCATGCTAACAACAGTGAACAAACTTTTACTCCAGACAGAAGAGATCTTGTCCTCTCTTTGTCAGGCACAGGTAGTAATCTAAAAGGTCTTGTGCTTGATCCTGCTGAAATCAGAAATTTTACATTGCTACAAAAGAAGTAGATTATTTGACTTCAAATACAGTTTATTGAGGATCACATGCACTGACTTTAGTTACCACATGAAATACCCTGTGTTGTCACTAGTTCTCACAGCACAGCTGCATGCAGAGTCAAGAGGTAGCATGCAAACCTCCAAGGAACAAAAAATAGCTTTTAGGAAATCTGTGCTTCTCTCCTGTATAAAACCTGTGGGGACCAATGGCTTAATTCCAAGTTTTAAGCAAAACGTAAAAAAATAAAATTAAAAACAACTGTCGCCATGGGTCTGTTTCACTCCTTAATGCAAAGATCTTAAAGTATTTCTGTAACTCTCACTTCACACACTAAGGGAAAACAAAACACACAGTATCAAGCTGGCAGAAGCAAAGGTGCAAATAGCATTGTGCTTTTGCATAACAAACTGTCTGCAAACAAACTCCTCTTTTATAGCACTGTAGATTTAGATTTTCAGTTTTAGAGTGCTCTTTTAAATATTCAATTTTGTGCTAAATTTAAAACAATATAAGAACAAATCTATCAATAATATAAAATTTATGGCAACCTTATTTTATAAACTAGACTTACTAGAATATAGTAAGTCTCTTTAAAAACAGCTTTTTAAAGCAGTGCAGTTTACTGACAAAATTAAACCACTGCTGTTTACTGACAAAACTCTTGGCACAAATCTTTGGCTAAGAACCAAGAACTGCAGCTTACTGAAGTGCTAAACCTGCTCTTAGGTGTTGTATAGTCTTCTGCAGATGTACAGAATCAGTTTATTTAAGTTTACAGTGCTGATGCCATTCATTCACTGGCTGACTCAAAGCAAAGAAATCAATTGGGACCTGAAAATAGCAGGAAACATTTCCTTTTTTTAATCTCTGCCCCTAATGTGACACAAGAAAAGGAAGATCTATTAACTCTCAAATATTAGAGGCAGACAACAACAGTTTCTTTTTAAAAAGTTTCATATTTATACAGTATATTTTCATTTAACTAACATATACCCTTAAATTATTTTTTACTTCATTATAATTGGATTCCATTGTTGCTCTATACAGAACTTCACACAAGCCACTGGAATCATTAGCTAGTAGGAGTGCATTATTCTTCCTGCTTAGCAATTGGTACTAGGTTTAACATTAAAAACTTCTTTTATTCCAATCCAGAGAGTTTTAATAGTATCTGGTCAATGAGAATCAACATTTGTTTAGGAAAAAAAGTTCAAAATACAAGACAAGACTGTAATTCAATAATTGCAAACATTCAGATCCCCTGTTTGCTGATTTAAATCATAGCTAAAAATCAGTCAGGAAGCTAAATCACCTATTCAAATTAGTCCATCCTAAGTAGGCCACCATTATTAGATTTATGAGGTTGAGAGGAAAAAAAAATCAGCATAATTAATATACTGGACTAACAACAGCATTAATACACAAACACAAAAGTGGTTAATGATGTAGGGGGGAAATCAGAAGATGCAATAAAATAGACTTTCTTGAGAAGGAGGAAGACAAAACAGAAATAAGTAAACAAGAAAAAATTATTATTTAAACAGCTATGATTTTCCAAAAATAAATTTCATTTTTGCTCCGGAGGAAGAGATTCCCTACAAATACCATCTCTCTTGAAGAAGGGTATTTTTAAATCTTTGTGTGGGGCAGTTTCATGTGTTAATGGATTTAGTCCTTACTGATCCCTATCTATCCAAGCAGAAATAGTTCCTATGTCTATACCACTGCAAAAATGGAATGTTTGACATCGGATGTGTTTTAAAGTCTTGAAAATAATTCCAATAGGGAATTATTATATTGCACAAGCTCTCTGATAAATTTGGGACAGCAAGAGGGAATGATTAGAGCAGCTGTCAGGTGCAAAAAGATTTTATTTTCCTAGGCAGACAGTGTGCCACTGGAATGTGTCTCGATGCTGCAGAGTGTCTCCTCTGGTTTTACTCAGTACTATACCTACAGTTATAATCTAGCTCATGAAACATTTTCCTGCATAATTTTAAAATGAAACACTAGAACTGAGAAGTAATAAAGTTTGCTTTGAAAACTATTAAAGCTTTTTTTTTTTTTGAGAGAGAGAGAGAGAGAGATCACTAAGAAAGTACTGGCATTCTTGAGCTGACCTTTCTCTTAGATTCACCTTTTCCAATTTTCAGAGTGTCTATGTGCTTTAGAAAGGCTTTGGCCTTCAAATCATTTGCCCCCACAACACCCTGGCAGGAGAGGCAACACCTAGTACCTCTTTTTATTTTGAGATGATCTGAAAATGGTAATTCTGGTGCATGTTCTGCTATGTAAACAAACTTGAGCTGAATGTGAGTTAACTCAGATACTGGACATCTGAGCATCTGAGCATGAGATTCTACCTGAATTAATTCCACTCCTTCTCTGATATTCCTTACTACAATTCATTGTCCTAACTATATGTATATTTAGGACAATATATAGTTAAATCTCTCTAACTACAGTGCCCACTGATGTGATTCTGTTGCCTAAGTACATAACTCCTTATGAACTTAAATAATACCGCTGATTTATAATATAGCAACATAATATTCATGCCCATCCAAAGCCATTCACACAAAGATTAGAAGAGGGTAAGAAACCTAGATATTCGGAGCTGAGAACTCCTGCTTTTCTGCTCTCTCCTACAAAGATGTTTTGAGAAACAGTATGAACAGTTATCTTTACTTCTGCTGCCTGTACAGGAGAGCTTCTAACTCTGTCCTGAGAAGAACTGGTGCAAACCAGGACAACAGACCTCATGGGAAAAAAATAAATTCTTCTTCACATCAGGAGTTGGACCAGGTTTGTAGTCCCATTGGAAGAGGAATCCCAGCAGTCTGAGACATGCAGAGATGTTGGGGTGACTAGTCAGCATGCTGCAATATGCAGCACATGTTCATCAGTCTCCCATCATTGTTTTTTAATGCAGTCATAAACAAAACCCACTCACTGCCCAGTCAGACCACAAGAAATTAATTTCAGTACTCTTGCTATTCTGAAAGGATTAGCTAGTCTCTTATTTCACATGCTCCTGGAATACATTGTTGAAAAGAAAAGAATACCAAATCAACTGTCACAGGTTTCTTATCAATAAATTTTTGACAGAAGAGGATGTATAGTTTTCAGTTTGAGGAAGTAGAAGTGTCTGTAATTTATGAAGTTACTATATGTTTTCTATATTACATGGGCAAATTATACTTACCCTATCAAAGCCTGCATCAAGAAGGGGAAGAACAGAGGTCTCTTCTTGGTCAGCAGATCTGTGAAACAAAATCACAGGATCATAGAATCATTCAGGTTGGAAAAGACTGTTAAGATCATCAAGTCCAATCTTTCACCCTGCACTGTCAAGTCCACCACTAAACCATGTCCCAAGTACCACGTCTACACGTCCTCTAAGTATGTCCAGGGCTGGTGATTCCTGGGCAGCCTGGTCCAATGCTTTGCAATCCTTTCAGTGAAGAAATTTTTCATAATATCCAAACCTCCCTTGGCACAACTTGAGGGTATTTCCTCTTGTCAGATCCCTTACTACTTGAGAGAAAAGACTGAGCCTCACCCCGCTACAACCTCCTTTCAGGTGGCTGTAGGGAGCTATAAGGTCCCCACTCCGAGCCTCCTTTTCTCCAGACTAAACACCCCCAGCTCCTTCAGCCAGTCCTCATATGCTCCAGCCCTTTGCCCAGCTCTGCTCTTCTCTGGACTCACTCCAGCACCTCAATGTCCTTCTTGAATTGAGGGGCTCAGAACTGGACACAGGATTTGAGATGTGGCCTCACCAGTGCCAAGCGCAGGGGAGGACCATCTCCCTGGTCCTGCTGGCCGTGCTATTTCTGATACAGGCCAGGATACCATTGGCCTTCTTGGCCACCTGGGCACTGCTGGGTCATGTTCAGCTGCTCTTTAACCAGCACCCATGAGGGTGTCCTTTTCTGCTGGTACACTTTCCAGCCACTCCTCCCCCTGCCTGTGGTGCTGCCTGGGGTTGTTGTGACCCAGCACTTGGCCTTGTTGAACCTCATACCATTGGCCTCAGTCCATCAATCCAGCCTGTCCAGATCCCTCTGCAGAGCCTTCCTACTCTCCAGCAGAACAACACTTCCACTCAATTCTGTGTCATCTGCAGAATGACTGAGGGTGCATTCAATCCCCTCATCCAGATCATCAGTACAGACATTAAAAACGACTGGTACATTGTATGGTCACACAACATTAAAGAATTAGATGGTATAAATTTGACAAGTTATCTACACATAACTAACTCAGTGAGAACACTTTTGCATAAAATACATACATAAAATCATACTATTACAGAAGTTGATGCTACAGTCTTCTTTTATAGGTATCTGCAGCTATTACTACAACCTGATAGTTATTCCCACAGCAAACCTGACAGATCCTCTACAGAAGTCCTGTGTCTCTTCACAGTCAGGGGATTACAAAAAGAAAGAGAATAAAAGACATCCTGTGATATCCTCTTAGAAATAATCTCAAAAAAAGTTATTAAGAAAAAGGTGAAGCAAGTTGTAAAATCTTGCTCAGCAGCAAATTTAGTCTATTTTTGAATCTTGACAGGAATAGTTCTCTTGTCACTCTATTTCCTAATATTTTAACTGATCTAGGAAATTATTAAAATGACAATGGATTCAGTAGTGTGTAGAGTTCTAATCAGGGTGTCTGAAGGTATTTGATGAAGATGTATTTAAGTCAGTAAGAACTCTCCCTGAACATGTGGAGTATGAATTACTGAATAAGGATTTCAGGATAACATTCTGGTAACTATAGCATAAACAGGATTGAATTTTGCTCCATTACCTCGTTCCCTAAAAAACACAGTGTGTTAATTGACCTAGTTATTTCCTTTAGAAAGTAATATACAGCTTTCTGGTTTTGGTTTGGATTTTTTTTTCTTTTAGAAACTAACATATATCTTTCTAATTTTCTTAGTATACAAACCATTCTGAACCTGATAGGGATAATACTAGTGCGCATGAAAGGAAAGTTATCAAACACTCAAATAAAACATAAAACATCACTAGCCCATTTCAGGTGAAAATTATTAAACTTACCCTGTTAAACTTGTTAGTAAGATGCTTTCTGTTATTAGATAACTATTATGCATAATATTCTTATAAAGTAAAATAAAAATCTCTCACAAATCAGTAATACTTACATACGTGGAACCACAGCAAGTATTACAGTATGCTCTGATGGCTCTACAGCACGAATAGACCTGAGGAAACAAAAATTTCTCAGCTACACTCAGTGCTTTCTCAATGTTGCTCTGAGTATCTTCACTGAAAATATAAATGAAACCATGACTGAAAGACACCATTGAGGCTAGAAAACAGGATATTGCACTGCCAAACCTACCTATCCCCATTTAGACAAACCATTTTCATTTTGCTGCTAGATTCCTTTTGCTCTATGCAGTGCGGAAGGCAAGAGCTCCAAAAATACACAGCACAAACAGCAGCTTTTCAAATCCACTCTTTGTTTGCCCTGTGTACTCAAGTTATTTGGGGCAGACTGCCCTGAATGCGTGAGTTGAGAAACCCAGCACATTTCAATACCTGCTAGCTAATTTAAACAAGAATCTCTACCACTTCTCATATTTACCACTGTCCCTCTAGACATTCTAAAATTTTCTTTAGAGGGTGAGAAGTGCTTTTGAGGTATGCAAGTAAGAAAAGTGGGTATAGCAAATTATGACAGACTATCATTTATTAATTGCTGAATAAACAAAATTTAGCACCTTGCATAGTATTGGGAAACTGAAAAAAAAATGACAACCAATTACCAGAACACCCTATTCACTTTTTACAGGTGAAAAGTAAGTTTTTCACTCGTATCACACTGTCCTGAATAAATGATCTTTATTTTTGTTTGTTGGTCTTTCAGAAAAACTTACATCAGCACGAGTATTTGAGCATTAAAATGCCCCTTGTCATAAACATGGCAAATTTCAGGTCATGGTAGACTAGAAGTACAGTATGGTGCAAAATGTATTCTTCAGCTGAAACAGCATATTTTAGCAAAGCATCCCAATATTAAGCACTTGCAAGTGCACAAATGCTGCTTAGATAGAATCATGTGGACCAGAGGAGTGATGTGAAGTTCTACAGAGAACTGGCAGTGCCTGACCTAGTGGGCAAACATGCTCCTTTGAAGTCTGCAGCTTCAGACTTTGCTGTAGTAGTAAGCCAGGAAAAAAACAGAAGGGAATAATTTAACAACAGCTCTGGCTTATGCTCTGATAGAAGCCCATGACCTAGAGACAATTCTGCAATTCATCTTTGCCAAAAGTGTAGTTGTCATATTGTTATTCTCTTACAGATTTATGCAAACCTCCTAGTCTCAGTTCCCCAACTTCCATTTTCTTGTAATTTTGGGTGTTCATTTTTGTTTCTTTTTCACTATTTTTGTTTTAAAATTCAGAGGTTCTGTTTTGTACAATATATTCTGAAGCTCAAGAGAAGCATAAGGTCATTTAAGTTACCTGCAGATATCTTCTGCATCAAAATATCTGGAGTTCCTGTGATCTATAACAATTATTTCCTGGTGCTTATCAAGAAAACATTCAAGTGCTGACTCAGGAGTCCAGGCAATATTGCACCTGTATCCAGCTCTGTCACAAGCCCACCAGAAACCATTGCTTTGGTTGTCTTCTTTTGCAAAGATGAGCAAAACCTGCAAAGGATGCAAAACAGCAGCACCACATTAAACACACAAAGTAGTCCTCTGCATGGTGCAAATCTTAACAAACACTTCTGCTCTACGAAAGATTGAGTCTGCTTTGAAAGTGGGAAGGTTGAAGCACAGCTTGTAAAGCAGCTGATGCAGTAGTACAACGTTCTTAATGGATAGAGAGGTCATCAATAGATAATCAATAGTTAATTGAGTAGGTCTGGTTTTCAGGACTAGCTTGCTAGATGATGATTCTTTCCTACCTCCTGTTCCAATTCATTCAGTAACCACCCAGAGTGTTCAAACATCATTGCCACTCCCATCAGGCCATCCAAGCTATGCACACTTTTGATTGTAAGGAACTGTCTGAAATCATCACTTTTCCCTGAATAGGGAAAAACAATTAACATAGCACAGTTTTATTCATAACCAATATTATTTCAATACTGAAAAGAGCAGGTTTGGATAGGATTAGGTGTGTGTGGGAGAAAATCAAACATCACAATTTTGTAGTCAATAAATTGTCCCAAATTGTCCCTGAATATATGAGGTAGTTTCAACAATTTCAGCTGAACACTTAAGGAACTGCTCACGCAAAATTGGATAGGATGTGTGCTGAGGTGCCATTCTGAAAAGCAAGGAGATGCTGTAGGAAGCCTGTTTGCTAACTGACACGCAGAATAGAGACTGAAAACGGCTGTATTTCTGTGCTTCTCATGTAAGAGAAAATGTTTTTAGGAGAGAATATCCACTTCTATAATACATACATTATCAGAGTACAATTTATTCAGCAAGGAACACAAGTCATGTAGACATCCCTCATTACAATTTGCATATATTTACCATAGCGACAGGTAACTAACCATGCTGCTCTGTGTGTCAGATGAAGAAAAGGGCTAATTTAGTGCAAATATACTGTGAAAAAGAAGGGCTCACAAAGTCAAAAGTTTATCCACAGCTATTTAAATTGCACTGAAAGGCAGCAGCTAGAGAGTAATCACTTATAAAGCAAAATCCTGTTCATTTCACAAATAAAAGTCATACCTGACTTCAATGAAACAACCTGTCTGTGAAAAATTTGCAAAATTTTGCTCCAAATGCCCACAAGAGAAGTCAGTAACCTTTCATCTGTGCTGCTTTGTGCAGCTGTGGTGTCAGCCCAGGAATTTCAACACCGTCAGTCTAGAAGTTAGAAAAGGAGCATATCTTTCCTCTTATCCTGAGCTCTCTGGATTGTTGAATTCTAAACAATTAAAAAATCAATCAGTGTTACTGTGATAGAACCACCAGTCAAGATTTCATTAAACAGTGGAAGAAAAATATGTGCTCAGAATTTCCATAATTATTAAGAAACAAATTAGGAAATTTCAAATTATTAGAAACAGGTTTGATTGCAACTAATAATAACTAGATTTGGTTTACTGACACACAACATCCAAGGTAAGTGTTGCCATTCTACCTAATGCCTGATTTTTTTTCCGGCCATCAAAGTGATGGAAAGCAGTGATGTGGTCAAGCTGCAGACTTTGTCTGCCCATTCTTGGGTCAAGTGCCTACTCAGATAGAATCTTCTGTTTGGTTCCAGCTGCCATTAGTTTTATTTTGTTCCTTTGTTTGAAAAAATATGGTTCAGAAAAATTTGGCATAGGAGTGTGCATATTTTTTGTATCTTCCTTCTCTCAGCACTTCTAGTTTGGAAAGAAAGGACTGCAAAATACAATAATTTACCAGCTGTAAAATAATACAGCCTAATTAAACCACCCAATCTCTCACTGGTAGCTAATTATTAGTGTGCAAATCCTTCCGAGAATATAAACGTTAAACGTTGTTTTAAAGTTTTACTACTATGCTTTCTCATTAGCATTTGTATGAAGCTTACTATTAATCACCAAAACATAACCTAACTAGAAGTATAGCCTAAGATACTTTCTCAAAGTCAACATAAAAGTATAACAATTCACATAAACAACATGATCAAGGAAATGCTTGAATTTGATCTGTGTCCCTTGGCAAAAAAAATGCAGGTAGTTATCTTTCGCTGCATAATTTGCCAATGTTGCTGTAAAAATCAGTGCTGCCCTGGTTTAGGAGCACCATGAACTTTCTCTATGGAGACCTTTATAATTTTGGTGATGTACTTTTTACTCTCTTTCTAAGTACTTGCTTCACACAGCTATTGCACATCTTGCTCCCAGTTTATTGTACAAATATAGAAAATGGTCAGAAATTTTCTCTAAAGAGCTTGAAATAAAATAAGGGACACCAGCTTAGGACATGCAGGATACTCAAAGAAAACAGAGAATTACAGCAACTTAAGAAGTTATTTAATTATTTTCACGTCATCATATCCCAGCAAGAGACTTTTAAGGTGGAAAAGACATAGTATCCCTGAATTAAGTTACAAAAATTTTAGTCCAAAAATTGGCATGAGGAAACAACAAAATGCTGTGCGTCAACATGGTTCATTTGCAGCTCATCAGGGAATTTCAAAATCATCAGACCAGAAATGGAGTTTGATGTCAATGCTGTGAAAGAGATTATGGCAAATGAATATCCTAAAAGGTGAGAAAATGAAGCATTTGAATAGGTGCACACCCAAACGTTTATCAGCCCTAATAAACACTTCTGCAACAAGATACAACACCTTTTTAATGTTTAAACACTAAATGTTTATAAAAACCACCTACCTCCTCTGTCCTCTGGAGAGGGCACATTTACATGTACTTTTATCATGGTCATTTCTAAGGTCTCAGAATCAAACCATTCCTATTTGCAAAGCTTGGTACGAAATTGGGGCAGATGTGCAAGCTATATGTGGCATGTTAGGATGGCCAGGGCTTGTTCATTTACTTTAGACTCTCCCCCTTGCCTCTTAAGGCCAGAAGCACCTGGGTCATGATCCAGTATAAACCAAAGCAGATTTTTTCTCCAACATATACAGTCATAAAGTCCAGTGAGGAATCTATTTATGGTTTATGGCAGGTCACAGCCATAAGGTCACAGGTAAGGTCACCTCTCAGACAAAAAATGTGTGCCATTTCAAGGTCGGCACAGGTGTCCCAAAATAGCATAAAACGCACACCAGAATAAAATGAACTTTGCTAAGAAAAGTAGAAAAGTCCCAGTGGCAATTGTTTTAACAAACTGAACTTGCTTCTCAGACAATTGTAAACATTATTAATCACCCACAAACAGACATTTAAAATGTGACATTCCGTAGATGTTTGCACTGTACAGAGAAACATGTAATTGCATTGTTACGATGGAATAAAAGATTAGCACACATTTTTAAATGTATGGATGTGTGTAACACTTGCCAAATTATCTGAGGCAATATGGTGTGTTCCACAAACAAAGAAGGTGGCTTTACATGAAGTGTTTTACCTTTACCATAATAAGTTAGCATATGGGAACGTCTTCGTAGAAAATTCTTCAGTTAATGATTTTACTTAAAGAATGGTTTCTGCTTTACTTAACATGGATGTTTACACCGATTCTCACTTCTGTTATGCAGGGACAAAAAACCATCCCCGTCTGGCAAGATAGCAAGGCGAATGTCAGATTTAAAAACAAAAAAAATACCACTTTTGCTTCTTATATGAAAAATCTTCACTTGTAACGGCTAACACTGAAATGATGATACTTTGGCAAATCCAATTTCTACAATGCAATACACTGACATAAGGACTGAGAGTATTTGTAGTTGCTAAAGGACTGCTTTAGTATCTTTCTCAAGATGATCATGGTTTAAAGAATATTACTCTGTGAAGAGTTCTACATTTCTATGTTGAAATTCCCTGCAAAACCAAAGGCTGTTCTATTGCTGAAGCCGCTGTTCCACAATCTCGTTACAATATCAACAAATATTTCATTGGATCAAGTCATAATTAAGATGCTTAATAGTCATAAAAAATTAAAGCTCTATGATGCATATATACAATTTAGTTTCCCCAAGAATAGCATTTTTTCCACACATAAATTTTTCACAGAAAAAGTGATGGTGACTAAATGACTCCGTATTTTATAGAATTAAGTGACTCCAAGGTTAATTCAAATGAATTACATATCACTAGAACAATGTTAAAGCTTAAAACTATTTAATTTCCTATAATCTGAGAGTTCCAACACTTGTTATAAGCTAAAAAAAATAACACTTGGCATTTGTTTACTGTCACAGGAATAAAACCTACAGAAAAAGAAGCAGGTATAGGTGATGGCTGTTGCTCCTTAAGCTGAAGTTCAACCTGTTTTGTTGGAGGTCATATGATTTCTTGGATTGGGGATCTGTAGAACCACAGTTCTTTGCCCTGTTACAGTTCTCTGTCCTGTTGTGCAAACCCCAGAAAACCTGGATGTGTACTTAAACTCCATGAAGCTCTCTGCTTTGGTATATCAGAACTGAATAGTTTTTAATATGCACAGAGGAAGCTCTTATGTCTGTATGTTAATGCACATACACACATACTCCTACTAACAGGACATGGGTATGATGGGACATTAATGGAAATCTAAGCATATTGTTTACCAACTTAATTTACTTGTAAATCTCTTCTCAAGCAATCAGATACAGCAAAACACCTATTACCCATCTCACAATCCTTGTACAAGTGAAATGAAAATAAGATACTTAACTATAACTATTAACTATTAAGACTGAATTGGCTGTATCAAGAACCTGAAGGAGCATCTTACCTGAATTGGGTATTGTGTCAGTCTCATGGGCCCAACTTGTATTTCTGTAGTTGAAGCCTGCTAAAGAAGAGCAATACAGATATTTTTTTCAGTTCAGGTCTTAATAAGATAGCATTTTACACACAAAAAGGAAAGACAAAACAGAACCACGAAAGAGGCTCAAAGGCAGGCTGGCATATGACTAGCAGCCTTAATTTGGCTGCTTTGAAGTGTATCTTACATGATCATATTCACTAAATTCCTAATTTTGCTTTATTTGCTTGCAATTTAAAAATTGTAGGGTTTTAAACAAGGAATCAAGAAACACCACTTCCTTTTCCCTCTCTCCCCAGAAGAGTACTTTAGTTACATAGAAGGACTTGTATGTTGCTTAAGACTACAGAAAGCCATTTATTTCTGGCCAAAAATTGCCCTATTCATTTGAATGTAATACAGAACTAGTATTAAAGGTCTTGTGACATACACTAAATAACAGTGTTTTAATGGGTTTGATCAGGAAAGAAGTGACTTTTCAGACAAGGGAACTTGTTTGAGTTGCAGATTTAAAGCTGTTTCCCAGAACAACTCTAGTTTTCAGGTAAAAACATCACTACCATGTGAGCCATGACATTTTCAGAAGACATGAAAGCACATCATAATTTAAACCTACTGCAAGAAAGCCAGTAGATATAGGTGGTGGCTGCTTTGTTTGTCATATTTCCTAGGAGTTGGACTACCTTAATACTTTTTGTATCTTGATACATTTCAATACACTTCTCCTGTACACCACTGATTTGTTTCACTTCAATCCATTAGTTACAGAAGGTTGTTAAGCAACAGAACAATACATATGTCTTCCCACAGATGCACATACATTTGAGTCTTTGAACCCTTAAAATGTTGTTCCCCTCATGCATATGGAGAATTAGTTGCAAGTTACCAATCTCCAAAAGGGCAGATTCTTTTGCTTTCCTAGATACCAGTTACCCCAGGTACCTGGGGTAAGCAAATTAAAGCAATCACCCCCCAAGACATATAATTTGACCAAAATCCTAATTGTAGACAGAGTCCCAGGGCCATTCCCTGACACATAGGAATCCTGGAGCATTATTTCTGTGGCATTTTGCTCTGTGATGCTCGATAAGTTTGAGCCTTTTACACAGGCAACACCTAATCCTTCAAAAATGCATTTTTCAAAGGAATATGTAACAATATTCAAAATTATTGAAGGTACCAGTATTCAACATTTTCCTTCCGACAGTACAATACTGTGTTAAGTATTAACAGCCTTGCCTGCATGTGAGACAGTGGTATTATGTATAGCTACGACTGGCACGTTGGGCTTTCATGCACCACCGCACATCGATTCTTCTCAGCCCAACAACATACGTCAGAAGGTGGTAATGGGCAGTACTCCAAAAGATTAAACTACAAAGCCTGCCACTGTTCTCCAAAGCAAAAACTGCCTCCAATATAAATGTAGTTAACCTCTCCCTTTCTCACAGAAAAGCTTCACTTCCCACTTGAGCTCCCGCTGTAGCAGAAAGTAGCTTAGTGCCTGTAAGCGTATCTCAACAGAAATGAAAGCACCTATCATAAACCATGACTTGAGAGTAAGATTAGAGAAACAGTTCTCTGAAAGCTCCCACCTTCTCTTCCCCTTCAGCCAAAAAAGAAAAACAGCACATTCACACTTCACTGGTACTATCTAGGAAACTCTTCAAGACATTTTTTTATCTTGATTTACTTTTATTAAAAAAAAAATGTTTAGAAAATCTGTAAGACTACACAACAGATCTGGGTCAGTGTCAGAGCAAAAGTTTCTTTTTTGACAGTGCACAGCTCAAACTGTCTCAGAATCTGTGGATCAAGAGTCTGGGATTTTTCAACAAAAGAAGAACACAGATATATCCATGTATGCTAGGACACAGATATTTATTTTATTATCCATTTATTAATGCTAGGGAAATATGCTAGGGAACTCACATTGTACATGAATGCCTTCCACTTCCTACCACTTCAGAGGACATCCAGTTTTAGTCACTCTGTATTGCCAAAAATGGAATAACTGCCTCCAAGACACAGATCAATGCAGACAAGTCTATCAAATCCTTTACAGAGTTTACTTTATAGATTAGCCACTTTTCTTATCCTATTTATTGTAAAACAACAACAACAAAATAATCCACTCACTCAGACTCTGACTCAGAGTTTTTCTCCCTGCTGCTTCTGTGTCAGCCTCAGGAATAGAAAACACTAGAGAAAAAGAACATGAAAATCAGGGTCTTTCTCTCTCTTCCTCCCTTCCTTTCAGTTTCAGGGTGTTCCTGCCTTTCCTAGCAGCAGGAAAGCATGATGAAAATTGAGAAATCTGAGCCTTCTGATGTAGGTGAACTTGTCCCTGTCCTGCTCTGTGCAGAAATGATAGGGTCAGAACCACAGAGGGATGCAAAATAGGTGCTGTTATATATGAAAGATTGCCATGTATAGCCCTTAAGTCCCCAAAATGACTAACTTCATTACTTATACAACACACGGAAACAGATGGAACTGTCAAATTAAGACTGGTAATGAACTTCAGTATGGGAAGGATAAATAAACCTTCTTGTCAAATATAGCAAAAAGTACATCTGAAATACTCCTTCCTGAGTCTTGTTTTACAACCCGAATCAGACCCTTGGATTTATATTTACCCAAATTACTGTGGGTATAAGTGACTGACTCACTTTTTCAAAACTCAGCTATGGGAGGCAACAAGAATAATGACATGTGTCTGGCCTTCACAAATGTCCTATGAATCTCTCATGGGCCTAAAGGAACAAATTCCACATCTTCTGAACTTCCAGAAGAATGTGACCATGTGGAAATGGCATAGCAGTGATACCATGACTGCTGTTCATTTTCTCACATAAGTGAATATCACATTGCTGATGATTTCCAATTTAAATGAAGCTCTCATTATGTGACTGACTGCTAGGAAGGACTGTTAATAGATCTGCAGTCTAAATCAATTGGTGTAGTAGCTCACAACAGACTTTTCTGGTAAAACACGGAGAGATAAGCCTGATTCCAAAGAGGTCAGTGAGAAAATCCCCGATTTCAGTGAGCAGAGGAACAGACACAGTGTTGGAAGCAAAGAAATAAAAAATAAAGTAACCACCTGGAAACACTAAAAGCTTAAAAAAGTGAAAAAAATTTTGGTTTAACATTTTAAACTGCCTAATATTATTTTCAATATCATTATAACATCCTAACCAATCTCCACAGGAATAAGTTATTAATCAAATAATTAGACGAAATCAATGGCACTTTCTTAACTATTACTTTTTTGTAAATCAGTGATCATCAATTACCTTACTATCATAGCAGTGACATTAAGCAAAATGCAGTTACTGCTTCATTAAATTTCCACCTTTCTAAATTATCAGTACAAAAATCTTTACCCCCTTATGCCTGCAGACTTACAGCCCCTGCAGTTTATGAATCATCAATAATTACCAACACACCACTGTAATTAGTGTTGACTAATTACTACAGAAAAATCTTCTTGCATAATTCTGTGCTGCTCCAAAGCAACAACTGCAGCTGCAGCCAAACAAGCAGTGAAGCAAGGTGTAGTGGGTTGACCCTGGCCAGATACCAAGTACACACTAAAGCCGTTCTCTCACTCGCCCTCTGCAACTGGACAGAGGAGAGAGAACAAAAAACAGCTAAGGATTCATGAGCTGAGATAACAGCTGGGAGAGGTCACTTACTGATCACCTTCACAGGCAAAACAGACTCAAAGTGGGGATAGTACTTAAATTTATTACTAACAGGATAAGAGCCAAAGAGTGAGAAATAAAACAGTCTTAAAAACACCTTCCTCTCCCCTCTCTTTCCTTCCATGTTCTCCCTCCTTCCCCCCAGCAGTGCAGGGGAATGCGGGTTTCAGTCAGTTGTTTCTGCACTGCTCAGAGAGAGGAGCCCTTCCCCTGCTCCCGTGGGGTCCCTCCCACGGGAGACAATCCTTGATGGACCTCTCCAGCGTGAGTCCATCCCTCAGGCAGCAGTTCTTCCCAAACTGCTGTCCCGTGGGTCACTCCTCCATGGGATGCAATCCTTCATGACTGAGCTGTACCGACGCGAGTCCCCACAGGGGACACAAGTCCTACTCGGGAAAAACCTGCTTCAGTGTGGGGTTCCCTCTCCACAGGTTGCAGGTCCCTGGTAGGACCCTGCTCCATCTTGGGCCTCCCACAGGGTCACAGCTTCCTTCATGCATCCCATGGCTTTAGTGTGTACTTGGTATCTGGCCAGGGTCAACCCACTATACAAAGGTGTTGTGAGTTCAGCCTCCTGAAAAGGCTCAGGATGGATGTGCCAGTTGAGAAGCATCACACAGATGCCAAGGTCCCTTTGGACACCCTTTTGTCCAGAAGGCTCCTTTCCTCTACCCTCTGTATCTTTTTTCTCTTTAGTTACTCTCACACTGGTGCATCCCTTCCTTCACCTTTGTAGTATGTTTTGAGACCTCTGTCCCTTTGGTTTAGCAAATGGGTAACAGGACTCTCTTTTTGACCCAGCTTTCCCCTGGTTACATCTCCCCATCTTTGCTAGGGCTCACTTGCACTTCTCTCCAGCTTGCTTTCCCCCATCCACACCACTGGTGAGAGCTGACAACTCAGCCTGCCCTTTGGCACTTACCATTTCCACTTTTGATTATACCACTATTTTCAATCTCAAATCCCTTGTGGTGGTGTTGTTGTTGTTATTGTTTTTTTTTCCCCTGGCGAAACTACAGTCCTGAAAAGAATTACAACCATATATGATCTCAACACAGGCCTTAGCCAGTTTGAATTCCCTTATGAGACACAGGACACAGAGCTATTTTCTAACACCCCTGGCCTGGAGCTGGTGTCCTGCTCCTCTGCTTGCTACAGCACACCTGACCAGGGTGCCCAGCTTCTCTTCCACTGTTAGCAGAGTTACACTCCTCTTCTTTGTCTTGCCTTCTTTAGCAGAACTATATCCCAGTCTTTATCACCTTTTACTTTTTTTATCACTTCTGGTCCTTTCAACTCCACTGGCATTTTTGTGTAGTTTAACACTTGGCAACTCTTTCTCTGTTTGGAGTTTCCTCGCGTTTCTTTTCCAGCTTCAATTGTTACAAAGAATATCACTTGACCTGTTCAGCAATTTGTGGACAGATTTACAAAGTTCTTTCCACCTCTGAGTCAAAAAGTCACTAAATGATAAGCTGTTAAAGATTAAGTAGGACGAATCACTACACACTCATACTGCTGGTGAGTTGGTTCTGAACTAGATGCCTTCTGGCTTGACCTCTGTGGCTTTTTCAGACACCATCTTTCCCTGCCTCATTCATTTGACCTGCTGCCTCTGTTTGTCCTCTGTACCCACTCTCTTTCGGGAACCACTGCTCTCTGCCACCTCTGTTGTTAGAATCTGTTGGTCCTTTTTTTTCTTTTTTTCCTGTTAAATTCCCCTTGCTGTGGTTTCCAGTTAACTTTTGCATCTGCTTCCCCAGCTGCTCATGCCCTTCATTTTTTTGGCTCCCACTAGAGGACTGCCAACTCACTCTACTCCACAAGCTCCTCCCCTCATGCCAGCCAGCTGCTACCTTTCCAAGGAGTCCAGAGGAGCATTACATAGTTGAATAGCTCAACTCTGAGGCTAATGCAAGGTCATGTTATTTTATTTCTGAAAATAATGATCAAACACACATACCATTTAGAAGAAATAAGGTTTCATCATTGTTGACACAGCCACTGCAATCTCTGCAAGCATCTCTAACAGAAGCCTGACCCATCAGATACATAGGAACTGGCTAAAAAAAATGCATATGCATTTCAAAGAAGTAGTCTGTTCATGACATATGTGACAACACACATCGAGGCATGCAGCATGAAAACACTACATACACAGGCAAAAAACTGGACCCCAAATCCACAAAGACATCTAGGTTTGGCAGGGTCTATTGTGCTTTGTAAGTGCATGTAGCTCAAGGGTAGAGTTCACAAATCTGTGTCTGGTCCTTCTGCTTCTCAAAAGCAAGCAGAATTGGGATAAGGCCACCCTGATGCCTCCAGTTAAAGCTATGTCACTGCACACAAGAGAATTGAAAATTTACCAGGGAGAGGAACAAAGTCAAGGGAAAGTAGAGCCTTCCCTTTTGTGACCATTTTCACCTCTGGGTGAGGAAATCAGGCTCCTGTTGCATACTCTCAATCATGACCCTTGAACACCTTTTTTGCAGTGACTTGTGTCTGAAAAGAAGCCTAACTTTCTTTCCCAACTCCCTCTTTCTCACCAATCTTGTCTTCACCTGGTGGGAGAGAAGCATTGGAAACCAAGCATGACTAACCATAGGCTATCATACACCAGATGCACCAGCCCACTGTCATCTCTGCATTTCCCTTACGCTCTGAGAATATCAACCCAACTTCTGGGGACCTGCCATAGAGATGTCTCTGGCTGTGAACTCCACGTATTCTTCAGTGTGAGCCAAGTGCCAAGATTTCCTAGCTTAGTAGAGCTGAGATTGGCAGCAGTTCTGGAGATAAGCAGAAGTACTCATAAAAACATCAAAGTAAGGATCAAATGCCTGAAGCTGAATTTCTGTGAATTACAAAGTTGATAACATATTGAATGTTTTTATGTTTGGTTCTCAGAGTCAGCTCCTACAACTGCTTCTGGGTAAAGCTGAAAAGATCTGTCTGATCAGAATCAGCTTCAGGAACAGATGTCAAGATTTCTATCTTTCTTCCTTCATTTTCACTCCTCTCTATACTGTTTCTTGAATTATGTTTCAAATAAGAAATTAGGAAAGGAAGCATTCAAAACCATAGATGTGTTTCTTTTCTGTATCTCACTCCTTTTCCCCCTGTGCAATATAATCCATTCATCAAGCAATTACAGCCAGTAGTGATAGTATAAACTTCCTATTTCAATTTAAAATCATTGGTAAGGGAAGAAAAGTGAACCAGTGGGATGCAGACAAACCTCTGAAAGACATGGGGAAGAGAAAAGGGAACAAAGGGCAGCTAGCACAAACAAGTCACAATCAATGGATCATCCTAAGGACAACAAAAACTGAGAAAGAAAACTGTACCTCTGTCAGGTTGCTAAAGATTTTAGATGACTGCTTGAACAAGCAAGTTGACACTTGTAAAATAATCCTATGAGCTCTAATATAATGTGTCTGATATAAAAGGATAACCTAAGAAAGAATATTATTTAATATTATTTTAGGACTTTTTGCATTCTGTTCATACTTCACTAGTGGCTGCCTTGCGAATGCATTGTCATAACAGGACAATAGAACAACCAAGTGGAAAAGACACTAGTTCAGCCATTATGGAGCTACATTTGACAAACAAACTACTATTGTGGGGCAGCCCTCAATTCTGCTCACAGCAGCAGCTACTTATGGACCTGTCAGTGGCACAAAAAGCTCAAAACTCCTTAATCCATAGAGGCTAGTCCAGACGTATTTTAGTTCTATAATTTGCTGATTAAGGTTTTCAACAGAATATCAAAGCAATCCTGCAGGATTGTACACACAGTTTCTCACCATGCAGATTTTTCTCGTATGAATTCAATGGTCATGATCTGCACCTAGGTGCTACTAAGACCACTCAAAAATTCTGATTCTTGATGTCAGCAGAAAATAGAATTGGTGTCCAAGACACAGTTGGTTGAACATATTTGATTAGGATGTTCCTTAATAAAACACTGCAAATCTCTGGGGAGATTTCTAAACAAATTCCCATGTTCTTTTTAGAAACACTGTGAGAAACAATCAAAAATTGGTCAGACAAACAAATCTTGGCCCAATATCCGATCTTCAGAAGTGGTCAAAAGCAGATGTAAACTGAAAAATGTAAAAACAAGGTAAGCACAGTGATACTGTTCCTTACGCCACCTCAGCTTGATGCTTATAGCTCATCTCAGGTTATGCTTTGCTGTTCACAAAACAGCAGGACATGTAAATTAAGATCATACTTTTCTCCACTGACCATGTACAGTGTTTCAAAATCTACAGCAGTAAGAAATGGCCTCCCCTTCTCCCAGATATTCAGAACCTGAAAAAGAAGGGCCTGATTAATGGCTTGAGATGCTCAGTGGAACAGCAATGAATCACAAAACTTTTGGCTTAAAGGGACCCCTGAAGGTCATCTAGTCCCTCCAAGTGGTGCTATCACAATGCTATCACAGGTCAAAGATCCCTTTTCAGCATGGTTGCTGTGCAGGCAATTACACTGCACCCTGTATGGACAAGAAAGGAATTAAAATCTGTTTACTGGACAAATGGTTTAACTCCCAAACTACAACGTTCTTAGATTTGTGAAAAGAAAACCAGCTACAGAATGCAGTCACCAATGACATCAAGTTTATTTTGAATACTGACTTTGTCAACAGAATTTTCTCTGAAAGTGTGTTTATTTTGTCAGCACACACATTTCACGTCACTAAATATGCAAGGCAGGTAAGTTATGCTAATGTCCTTGCAGTGTGAAGATGCAAGGGGAAAACAAACTTTTCCAAACATCTATCAAAGTAAACAGAATCTGCCCAAGACTTGTGGGTCTTGGCATGGTGAGATCTCTTTCTGTAAATCTGTTTGTAATTACTGTCCATTCTCAAATTTGAAGGAGCATGAGTCACACACATTAGTGGGGAATCCAATCAAATCTTTAGGGGGGGATCCAATCAAATCTCTGTACACCAACCCTAGCAAAAACCACAGCAACTAAGCCTGAACTGTTTCAGAAATACATGCACTGGTGTTTACGAGAGAGAGCAAAATTCAAGACTATAGATACAGAAAGATTTAAAAACTGTTCCTATTTTCATCTTTGTATGTTGAACTAGCCAAAAAAGTAACTACTGTGAGGATAGAAACAAAGATCCAAACAAAACAACCTTATGCTACCATGTAAATTTATGGTGAACCCATGCTTTCAATGCTGTACATAATCTTTTGTTTTCCTTGAGATAAATTAACCAAAACTAGAAAAATTAAAGAGAAAGCAACAAGAATTTTCATGGTATTCCAAGGCATTTTTTGATAACTAAAAAGACTAGGTTGCTTCTGCCAGAAGAGAGCTATCTAAGGAATGGAATAGGCATCTATGAAATCATGAACAGTGTAGGGCAGAACAAAGAATGACTCATCAATAGTATCCACAATACAAGAAATATGACGTTTCCCTTAAAGCAGGCCACTGGAGGGGGCGTTGGTAAAACAGCAGTTGAACAAAATTTACCGAGGGTAGGCCCCTGTGTTGCTGCAGAACACATCAGTAGGAACACAGCTTCAATTCACAAGCCCCTCAGTTAAAGGTTAAAAGAGGCCCAGGGAACAATCCCTCTCCATCTACGCTCTTCTCTACCTGTTGTGTAAGGCTCCTTGTGCTTACTCGAGACAAGATAACAGGCAGACAGACCTATGGTTCAATACAGTAGATCAGTTCTTGCACATGGCTATTGAAATTGATAAAAAAAAAATTGAAGTGAGTTTCAATACCAGAAATTTCAGATAATATGATAATAGATACATGAATGGAAACAGCAAGAGCATAAATCTGCAGCAAGATATTAGTGAAATAAACACGATCTTCTTCCACCACCTCTTGGTCTAGGTAAATACTCATAACTTAGAAAGCATAGAGTTAGTTTGCAATCAAACAATTACTTCAAAATTAAAATTAACTTTGTCTTCCAAACACTGACTAAGAAAAAGCATCTGGCAGTTGTCTGCATACACCTGAGGGTCTCTGAGATCAGCATTTGCCCTAGAGACTGTTCGGTTCCCTTGGCTTTGCCAAAAAACAAATCCCAAGTTCTACTTCTGTGCTGGGTTGTGGGAGGCATACCTCCAGGGTTCTGTGATGTCAGCAAGAGCTTGCTGGAAGACAGTTACACATTTGAAACTCTTCTTGAAAATTAGCAAAGGAAGAAGTTAAGTATTTTACTATGTGAATATTCAGGAGTTTTCCGCAAGTCTACTACTAGGAAAGGACAACTTGTCTCCGTTCTCTTCATCAATGTATTGCTGGCTTTTGTTGTTCCTTGTTGAAAAATATTTTAATTCAGATAGATGTTGACAATGTCCTGGTTTCAGACATGACAGGATTAATTTTTTGGAGTAGCTGGGAGGGGGCATGGCCAAGACCCTGTAGTTATTCTATACCACCTCACATCATTGCTTGGGGCAGGGGGGGAAGGGACTCTCTCTATTCCTGGGAGAAGGGGTTCCTTCCAGGCAAGAAAACTTGGTGGATGGAGTGGTCCAGCACTGTTTATTGTCGGGGGCTTTCCATTGTTTCTTTCTCTTATACCTTTTGCTATTATTATTGTTACTGTTACTGTTTGTTTTCTTATCCCATCGCTGTTTCCAGTAAACTGTTCTTATCTCAACCCACCATCTTTTCTTTTTGTGCCTCCAGCTGGAGGGGGAAGAGGGGAAGCAGCAGTGTGGTTTTAGCAGGATTACTAAATTGAAGGATGCCATTCCTAAGCCATGACAGACAAGAAATAGCATGCTCTCAAATAATTTAATGCTACTGTTACAGTAGTAAATAACCTATCTATTTTCTTACTGAAGGACATAAATATTGTTGTCTTGGTTTCCATTGTTTAACATAAACTATACAGAATTTTACTGAAAGTGAACAAAATCACTAAGACTATGCCCCTCAATAGCCTGAGAACAGTCAGACGCAGCACCTGAAATACTGACGTGCAAGTGCACACATAGGCATTATGGACTCTACTCCAAGGGTTAAAAGGAAAAAAGCCCCTTTTTGACCCAAGGTATGTGCTGCGTTTTTAATCTACCATTTCTCCAACACTATTCACTGTAGATACTACTAGCTATCAATATCAGCCTAAGGCTGGAGTGGGTAGCAGGCCGCTTCTTCAGAGATGCATGATGGACATCACCATCAGAGCTTTGGTTTAGTATCACCTCCTCTTATTTCTTCTCTTGGGTAGACATAGCTGGAAGAATTTTTTTCCTGGTTCAAAGAGGTCTGCTCCTATTATTTTTTGCCAGCTACAGCAATGCATCTACATACTATCTCGGCCTAAAACCTCTATAAAACACTACATTCCTCTTGCTGGAACAAAGGGAAAAAAAACCCAACAAAAACCAGAACAAACATGTTCTGATGACAGTGAGTCATTTATTGAAGTTTTCTGAATTGTGTTTCACTTAGAAAAAAACTCAGCATTGAACTTTGATCTACATTTCACAAAAATACCAAAATAAGCTCCAGTAAAGAAAAGGGTATTGTATCTAAAGAACAGGAATATGTCCTTTGAAGACATAATGGTGCCTCTTCCTTGCCCCTTCACAGTCAGACAGTGTTTGTTTTACAGCACTTCTGTCCTGTTTGTTCGAGTCTGGAGACAGCCAGCTGAAAACAACTAGTTTGGCCTTTTAATTAAAATGTTAGCATCTGCAAGATATGCCTTAGAATTATACCTAGAAACTCTATCAAAACAAACAAACAAAAACAAAAATACAAACCCCAACAACTCCAAATTGCAAATACACAGTACAAATAGCAATAAAACAAAAATTAAATCTTCCCAAGTTTTTAGGATAACAGGTACATATGGGCACTTTTCCCATTACCATGTAACATTGACTCTGAAATCCAAAAATAGCATTTAAATATATGTCAAAATTAATTAGTTTGCTGTCGCTCTTTTAATTAGAAATCCACAAATAGAATTATTTCAAGAGCAGACCCTACCATCTCCATGTCTGTTATTGTGCAACTACAAATTATCAACATGAAAGTCTCTGCCATATCTCACACTAAAAATTGTGCAGACAATGAAAATCAGAGCCAAATTCTCATCAAAATAAACAGCTCCAAGGTTCCCATGATGACTGAATAATTCACGATCACATTTAATTCAGTTTAAGTTTCTATTTTAGTTTTGACAAAGCCACTGCAGACGGCAGCAATCATGCCTCAAATATTCCAAGACTGATATCCAGATATCACCTTCTGGGATGTGCACACTGTCTTGCCCACTGGTGAGTCATCTGACTAAGCCACATAGATGTTACCCAAACCCAGCATTTTTCACCATCTCTATTTTGTCATTCAAGACTAAATTGTTTATGAAGCTTGTCTCACCTATTTTAGTTTATAATCCTCAGAGACAGAGATCACCTATCACTTTTATAATATGCCACATAATAGGGCACACGGGCTGATTAATTCTATAAGCTCTACCCAAATATGAATGAAGACTGAGGAAAAGTAGAAGCAGTATTTATACAAGGTAGGTAGGTATAGGTCAGAGGAAGAGGGAGCTTTGATCCAGAGGAACAGAGTAGCTGGTGATAGATGCACCTGAAGAATTCATACCTTGCAGAAGTAAGAAATGGCCTGATAAATCTGGAAAATTAATTACTAAGTCTTACAAACTTGAATGCAGTCATGATAATTTCACTCCCATTACTCTAGTCATGTAAATGCTGGTAGGATCAGCATCTAATTTTAGTGTTTAACTTTTGCATACAGTTGCAATCCCATTAAGCTCTGCAAAAGCATAGAAAGAAGGCCTAGCATAGTCCTTCCTCTGTTCTGCTGCGCTAGAACAATTTATTACTTATGCAATAAGCAATAATGATTTTGGTATTACTCATCACTATTTACACAGTGTGTGTGTGTGAAATTAAAAGCTTTCTGAAAAAAACTTCTTTTGGACATTTTGTTCCAGTCTTAAAAAGGAGAAGCACCACTAAGTTAAGTGCCACATTTCAGACCCAGCATTATAAGAGTCATGCCAATGTTCTACAGAGTGCTCTTAATGCTACTCCAGTCTTTATGTACTGACATCTATTTGAACACAATATGGTCATTTTAGTCCACCATCATTAGGATGTAATTATACAACTTACTACCAACACATTACTGAGAAGATAAAAAAATGGCACTGTTATATTCTCCACAGATAGTGAAGCACAACCCTCTCACAAAAATCTTGACAACTAATCTTCTCCTACAGCTTCTGCATATGCACAGTATGAACATCCACACCTGAAAGTAGAAGTTCTGGCTGAGTGCAGTGTTAACTGCCAAACTTTCTCTCCTTAAAGAATAGTTACAGTTGCCTATTTTCAATGTGCCTGATATGGCAGAAGTTGAATTCAGTTCAGCGATTGTTTAATTTTATTTTATGAGCAATATTGCTGGAGACAAAAAGGGCTTCTTGTACAGTTAAAGGCAGCATGGTCCAAATGCTCAGCATTTCACAGAATTAAACCCTTATTAAGCAACAGGAACTATATACATATCATGAACCATAGAAAAGTATTAATCTCCTCTCCAAGAGATCACATGCACAATCAAAAGCCTGACACTTTCCAAACAACTTTATTTAGAAATACTATCTCTAAAAGCCATAAAATATTTTAGTTTCAATTCACAGACAAACATTTTCACCAACAGAGATTTTATAAGGCATAATCTCTTCATTTTAGTGGGTTATACTCCATATCATGTACAACTCTAATGAATAACTGCTTATGCATGTTATTTACACTCTTACACTACAGTCCATGAGATTACAACACAAAAACATATTCCTGAAGTTTTCTGTTATATCTCTCTCTCATATATATCTTTATTTTACAACTTTGGATGGACTCTGCAGGGAAATATGACTTATTTCCTGTTAATATTGTACTTATTCACAAGTGCGTATCACAAGACAGGAAACAATAACTTCTCTGAGTTTCTTGCTGAGTTGCATTCAGTTTTCAAAGTTGAGGAATATTTGATTGGCATAAACTGGGGGGAAATGAGCTGCCAAGGGAACAGGGAAAGTGATCTGGGCACTCAGGCCACTCATGCTGAAAGTCTGTGACAGAGTTGTATGGAAGAACAAAGACATTGAGTTATATTGAACAGACGATGAAAATCAATACCATTTTACAAAATGTATGGGGCCACCCGAATATAAGCATGGATAAAAACCACATAAAAATACATAAAAACATATAAAAATATAAAACCATATAAAATATATAAAACATATAAAATAATTAAAAAGATATTTTCTAGAAAAAGAAAACTTAATAAACCTCTCCTGTTCAAGACTGATGAAGGGGATTTGCTGGAATGCAAAGCTATTAAAAAAACTGCAGGAAAAAAAAGCAACTGCGAGGTAGGTAGGGTAGCAGAGAACCTTGACTGCACCAGTCTTAGAAATGAGCTGAAATTCAAACAACACAGAGAGCCCACTATTACTTATGTATGTTGCTATCTGTTAGAAGCTTCTTAGCTGAATATAACAGGGAAAGCAGAAATGGCAGCTTAGGACTCCCATCAGTAAACTCAGAGAAGACTTGAAATAAACTTTTTCAAAGCTTTGATGAAACCAAAGGAGATACAGAAGGTGGCTTCCTACAATTGCAGGGGCCAGCTTTCTGATCCAAGAGTCCAGAAATTTTATTTTACTTCACATAGCAAGTTACTGTTAAAGTTAAAATGCTTTACTGCAAGTAAGTAAGAGACATTGGGCTGGGAGGCCTCCTCATCTGTACTAAAATGTCTGTAATTGTTACAGTTGATGACCATAAAAAGTTCATTTTTGGGCACACATAAAAAAAACACTCTGACTAGCTCACTGGTCCCACCTGCACAAACCCTGTAATGAAGTGACAACATAGATTTCTGGATTCTCACACTGAGTAACATAAGAGCATCCCTGATTATTTCCATTAAGGTACTGCAAATACAAAAAATACTACTCCTCCTTACAGAATTTAGACCTCAAGTCTTCAGATCTGCATATTACTAAAACAATGAATTTTCACATATGCAGCTCTTCTACTGCACATGTGAAAATAATACTTTTCCGTTTTAGACCTTTGTAGCGACATGGAGCTTACCAATTGCTCTATATTTAGCTGCCAGACACAGGTTATGACCACCCTAAGGCTGTTTCAGACTTCTGGGTGCAACGACCCTGTGGAAATGTAAAGTCAAACTGGTGTTCTGGTTTTTCCAGTCAAGCTGGATGGTTCTACTCGCGTGCTTAAATATTTTGCTAAGTCAGGCTTCAATGAAGGCCAGGATTGCAAAGACGCAACAACAGCTGCGCTGGGTCAGACCAAGCCACCAAGCCAACATCATGACCCTGAAAATGATCAACACAGGATAATATGTATCACACTAGAATAAGCAAGTGTGATACCTCCAACATCCATTCCCCACTGCAGACCTTGAGATTTCCAAAACATATAGAAGTAATTTTCTTAGTTATTAATCCCCTAAAAATCCCTCTTTTACTTATTTTTTTCAGAGTCGCTCTGAAGTCATGCTATGTGCTCCATGGAACACTAGCTCCTTTTTTTATATATAGCTGTGAAGCACGGCACAGTCTGACACATTCTGCAATTTGCAGTCATTATGTTTTTCACAGAAACTGCCATATAGCAGGTACAGATTACTCAGAAAACTTTTATTAAAAATAAAGCAAAGCCATTTTTAAGTCCTCAAGGTAGATAAAGTCATGTTTTCAAAGTTAGTGTGAATCAACATATCCCTGAATCTACAATAGGTCTGAGACAACAGCCTTGATAGTCTGGAAGGCAATTTTACAGTCAGCACGGTGGACTTACCTTGCAGACAGATCTGTTCTGAAGTGGGAATTTGACTTGTGTATTCTAAAAGACAAGTGGCCCTGACACACCACTGCAGTAGGTGTGAATCTGCAGTAGGTCAGAGACAACAGCTCTGATAGACTTCAAGGCAATTTTACAGTCAGCTTGATGGACTTACCGTGCAGAGAGATCTGTTCTGAAATGGCAATTTGCCTTGTGTACTCTAAAAGTCAAGTGGCCATGACACACCACTTGCGTGCATCTTGTCTAGTAGTTTGTTTTTTTCCCTACAGAAACTGAGACTGCTGCTTCTCAGATCCATATTCAGATAATTTGATTTTAAAGAGACCTCAGGAAAGGAGCCCCCCCGAAAGTTAACAGTAAGATAAGATAGAAGGTGAGAAGTTATTTTGCTAGTGATGAAAAGTACGGGGAGTTTACAGAAGCATGCACTGTTGACCCATTTCAGTATCAATTTTTAAAAAACTGTGTACTGAATACATATGAAACGCTGAAAAAGTACCATTTTCCCCATAAAAGCCCAAGTGCTAGGTTATGCTTAATATTTCATGTTTTAGAAGTTTCTTACATTTAAATTCCTCTTGCAGCTTCCAGCAGAGAGGTGATTTGCAGATACAGTTTTTTCTGCAAAAGTTCCAATGAAATACATTTGTGTTAATGGTCTTCTTTTTATATTTCACTTCACTAAAAGTGAAATATATGTTTGCCTCAACAAACATCCTTTGCCATTAAAAATAAAAATTAAAAAAGTCATTCCCTAATCTGGTATTTTAATTTCAATCATGATGCATGCAGAGATATTTTTACTTTATTCAGTCACTTTTATCACATTTAAACTATGATTGCCTCAAAACGCCATGAGTAAGCTAAGAAATATATATTTGGAAGTCTCCAAAGGAAAACTAAAAGCAAATTTAGGAACAGTGTCCATTTTTCTACGGAACGACATCTTCATCTCTGGGTTGGGAACCATCCTTTCAGCTAAGGAAGCATCAGCTTGGAATTTTCTCCCACTCGGCAACACTGAGACAACCTCTGTGGTGCTGCAGGAACCCTTATCACAAAGCAGAAAATCTCTCTGCAGCCACTTATGTCAGGGGGGCAAAAGCCACATCATTAGAGGCATTGGGTCATCTCAGAACTTGAGACACCAAAATCTCAAGCTTTTTGTATATCAGATCATAAAAAAAGTTTACCCTGCTTCTACATGTAATAAAACCTAATGGGTTAGTAGTTATCTATCATGCTATTACATTAAGAAAGTGAGGAAACCTTACTTATGTTCACAGCAAATAAAAACTATTCCTCCATTTCTAATGCAGGCCAATTACTTTGAGTTTTCTTTGTTGCATAAGACACTTGCTAAAAATTGCAGTGAAATTTTACACAGGTTCAAAGTAACAAAGATTATACTATGAACACAGTAATTTCACTGGTATCCACCACAAATCATTTTATTTTCCCTGGAACCTAGTGCAGATGCTGTGACTGTACAAATAGAATAAATACACTGTACTTGGAAAGGATTTATAAGTGAGCTCTACTGTAAATACCAATTCTGAGAAAATGAAACAGCTGCAAGAGTGCCTATCTTATTTAAGATTTCTTGGTTTAATGATTGTCTATGTTGCTCTTGACAGGTAGACTGCAGACATTTCTGCCTGAGATTATTACTTATCACTGAAATGTATACAGCACGAAGTAGTACAGAAGTCTTCATGAATTTATATGTACAGCAGAACACACACGACCAGCTGTCATTCACTTTACCTTTCTGTTGCTGACAGTAATATCAGGTAAGCATTTCATTCATGTGCTGCCTCATATGACTAGGTACTCCATGAAAAGAAACATAACGACAACAGAACCAGTAATAACCTACTCACCCACCTTGCTTAGCTTCTTTTCACTGATTTGGGGTCAGAAGCATACCAAATCAGAAACCATATTTATATAAAGATTGATTGCTAAACTCTTCATCTTAGTGTTCCACTTCACCTTTTCCTTCAAAAGGGAATAGATTTTCATTTCTGCATGTGCTCACTCAACACATCTGCAAGCATTAAACACAAACAGTGAAACCAGACCTGTAACAACACAGATGATGTTATGGCTAATGGTGAGGAGAGTAAATAATCACTCATTTTATTTTTTATCCTGAATATTGATCTAACAGTGCAACGTCTGCCCAAGATGCAACATCATTGAAAAAAGTAATAAAAAAAACATGTCAGTTACTAAGCAAGGAGGAAGAGCAGCAGCAAGCACTGCCATCCCATCTTGGGAGCCACTGGGCCTTTGTAGAGCTGACCCAGTTGTTCAAGGCCACTTACTTCTCCCTTATAATAGTGGCACAACTGTGGTGCTAATGCACCTGGTCAGGTCTCTTAGTGCAACACTGGCAGTGTCTCAGCAAGAGCTGTAGATCTCAGTCCTACTCTTCCAGCCTCCAAAGGGAACATCACTGGGCTCCAGTTAGGTGTAGTCAGTGCAGTCAGCTGATGAAGTGTATATCCAGCCTCGCAGTGTGTATTCTACAGCTGATGTTGCAGTAATCATTAGCACTCAAACTTTAGTAACCTAAAGTTGGTTTAAAACTACTGTGGGTATCTCTATGGTAACGTGTCTTTGGACCTCTGCATTGCAGCATCAAGTGAAGTTAGCAATGCCAGACAGCGAGAAATTTTCAGCTGGATCCTCCCAGCAACCAGAAAATACTAATCTATTAAAAATAAAGCTTTTAGAAGAAGTAGTAAATCAGCTGAAGATTTTTATCAATATATAAACAGAATCTCAGCCTGACTATAGTAAGTTCTGATTTACTTGAAACATTTTCCCAGAATTTTGTCCCTGAAATATTTCACTTGTTGAATTGAAATTTTCAAACAAACAGGAGCTCCAATTCTCACTAACTTCCCCTTGGCATATGAGTCAGTTGCCAAGACTTTTTGAGCAGACAAGCAGCAAAAGTTTGGAAGGAGGTTAGAGAAGATGCACAGAAGGCTCTTCCCTGTTCTATGCTTAATCCTGTGATGGGCAGCATGAAGGTACTGCTCTGTATCACACATTTGTGTCATGATTCTTTCCTGTTCATGGCACGTATGCTGGTAGCAGAAAAGAAGATATACCTACGTTGTCAGATACTAATCAGTTTAGATAATACTTAGAATAGACAGAAAACACCTCTCCTTCAGAGTGAGAAAGAATGATTGAAGGCAGCTGGTAGACGCAGGATATGAACTGTCCACATATTTAAATGTATCCTGCTTTGATCCCATTCTCAGTAATGGCAATCCCTCTACAACTGGTCAAATGGCTAGGTGGGTGGGGGAGGATTGGGAGGGGAATAAAACCAAACAAAACTAGAGGAGAGGCGCCAGCAGATGGCTCACCCAACCTGCAGATAAGCACACAGCAAGTATGTGCACAAACATATAAAAGGATCTCCCATTGTTCAAAGAAGGCAGACTATCTTCTTCCTCTGTGATCACTTCCTCAGTAATCCCATGCTGAAAGAACAGGCAAAAAATTAAAAACCCTGTAAGAGAGAGAGTGGCAGATCAACCAAAGGGAGTGGTGGCAAGAACACTGCTGGCATCTCCAAGTGATGCAAATCTCACATGATGCACCTATGCTCTGCTACCACCTCCTTCACACGTCAAGAAATGCTGAACACCTGTCAGGGAGGGTTAGGAACAAAGCATTCAAAGAAGCACCATTGCCCAGCCCAACTACAGCTAAAATAACTAAGGGCTGTGTGGGTGATATAATGCCAGCTGTTCTGGTCCTTGATAATCCCTTAACCAGGGGGGTTATCAGGGCCCAATCATTTATTTTTATTGAATTAAAAATAAAATGTGGGGAAATGTAAAAAAAAATTGAATTTGCCCATTGCCTATCTGAAAAAGGTCAGATCTTCATCTCTCTGATGTCAGTGTAGTCTTTCTAGATTGCATTCTAACAAATGACATGGTGACTTCTGAATTGGGACCACTGGACTACATGTATAAATTTCACATTTCTGTACTGCAGCTGGAAGTGCAAAATGATACCAGGTTTTTACTGTTCTTATTTTAAGCTCTTTTGTTAAATTTTGAAATAAAATGTTCCTCTTCCTTCAATGATATACAAAAATTCTAGAGTACTAATTGATAAATGTAATAAAAATAATCACATTCATCTTCTTCATGTTCTGTTAGTTCTGTTTGGTTAGAAAGCTAGCTCTATTAAATGTTCTTACAAAGTGCAGACAATGAGAGTTAACCTGATCTCTCTCCTAAAAATTTCTGAAGTGCACAAAAGTTTATTGCTGCTCTTTCCCAGTCAGATATTCCTAAATCTGCCTGATGACAGTATCTTGTTGGAGTAGTTCTCCAGACTAAACTCAAAGATGATCATATATATATCTAGTATCCATTTTACAATATTAGCAACTCAAACAAAAACACCTTGCAACTGTGAGCAAGCTGTCTCCATTTTCTTTCATTTTGTTCCAGTGGATCCTGTGCAGTTATATGACGTGTTCCCAAATAAAACAGAGAAGACATTCTTTACTCATTTGCCATTTAACAGGCTACAGAACAAAAAACATACATGTATCATACAGCAATTTGTAAACATACACGTGGATAGGTGAACTGCGTTATGTATTGACATCAGAGAATAAGCCGTGAGCGTGGTGATTAAGGGTCATCCTTTGACAGGCAGCCATCTGCATCAACCATGCAGGAAAACAGTGCTCGCTGATAAGACTTTACATGTGAGCTACAGAAATACAGAACATTTTTCAGTTTTAAGCTGTCTGCAGATTTGCAGATATTTGCAACCAAACAAATACAACAATAAAGCAAACATGAAAGGATGGACTAAAGGAGTTACTTTCAGCAAGACAGATTTTTAAAATCTGAGGCAAGGCCACAGATGTCTCATAGCTCTAAGGGGGCAAAAAAATTCTTGATCTAAAAATAGCCTCTTGTATAAATCTGGTGGAACCCATGAAAAAGACTCCCTTCTTTGAAGACAGTTCATTACTACACTCTTTGAACTGTATGGGTAGTCCCTATGCCACTAAAATGCTAAAGAGCCAAAAGAGATCTGTATGTGCACCGGCTGTTCTAGTTAATGCGTGTCTGCAAACAGACACCCTTTCTGGTTGAGAAGGCCTGATCAGTACCACTAGTTCTTCTGCTATTGATAATTTTATGATATTTCACTTTCACAAACCTGAAAGAAGTCTGATATCTCTAACAGCATGATGCACAGAATCTAACTTAAAATGATAGAATTTTAAATATATTATTTTTAAGACTTCTTTTTTCTTGAGTGTGAGTCTTAAATAATATCTATAAACATCTTTTTATAAGCCACTAACAGTGTGAAAAAAACCCTAAGTTGTGTTGCTCAATCCAAGCCCACCTGAAGGACCAGAGGAGTAAAAGCTGTCACACTGAAATAAGAAAAATGCCCGAATATATCAAAGAAACTGTTGCACCAAATAAAGTGGTTATTTATCCAAAATCATTTTTGAAAGAAAAACCTACCACTAAGATTAAATTCATTCCTATGTACCAGACCCACAGAGGTAATACACCCTGTGAATCCTCTGCTGGCAATATTCTAATTGTGGTTGCAAAACAGGAGTGCATCCTGTCATTACACAAAGTTATCACAGAAGTTCCCAGAATATCAGAACCAGTTATACCAGAAGTATCTCCATATTAGAACAATTTTCATTCTTATGTTCTGCTTGGTGTTTTGTTTTGGTATAGTTTTGTTGTTGTTATTTTGGTTTTCGGGGGAGTACCTTTTCCCCCTCTTTTGTGAAAACTCTCTTCAGTGCAACAAGATCCTCCCAGCAAGCTCTTTTTCCTGTCTTATAGTAAAAGTACTGATTTAGCTACCAACATTCTTCTTACAACTATCAGGTATTACAACAAACCAGCACAGTTTGTCTGGAGTAGTACTTCTGACAAGGAATAAAAAACATATGAAGGTAAGAGGCTTTTTCCCCTTAGAGAATATAGAACTTGAACTAGCAGTTGGTTAAGAGTCTTCAATTTGTCTAGAGAAATACTAGCTACTTCTCTCTTGCTTTCAAATGTTTAATTGCAAGACTTAGACGGAGTCCTCTGCTGTTGTGATGGGATCGTTTATAAAACCCAGACAATCAGACTATCAACCCAGACTATTAAATTACTTTAGGTAGCAGTGGATACACTACTACAGCTTTGTACACAGAACACCATCTAGGCATTTCCTGTTGCATCAGTCAATCTGATGCTTAGCACTGAGCGGTAAGATACATTTTTGTTGTGCAGATATTATAAGATCTGGACAGAAATCACTAGATTAGACATTACATATCCTCAAGACTTACAAGTGTCAAAGGCATCCTGTGCCACCAAAACAGATCTTTTTTTTCCCCCCTAAGATACCTATCTACCCACAGGCTCCTTCATCCCCACTCCCTTTGGCACAACTCTCTGTCCTGGCCTCCTCCAGCCCACAACAGATGCCCCTTCCACAGCCACTCCAGCTTAGGCTAAATTGATCATTTTTTTTCCTGCTTGAACAATGATGTCTCATTGCTTAGCTCATCTAAGATTTTCACTTCATCCATGTCTTCTCTAACCATCCACCACACTGTTACAGTACTCCAGCTGACCTTTTCATGTCTGCACAAAACTCTAGAAAAAAGGTAGCAAAAGATATCCCAGGTCTCCACCAGTGCACTGCAGCTGCCATCCAGAGCTCCATGGGGATGGAGTGCTGTCCAGCAGCTGCAGCCCACCACAACATGTCCATGAGAATGTAAGAGTTCTAAACTTTGAGATGTCTTGCTATCCTGGCCTCCCTCACTTTGCAATCTGAGGCAAAATGAAGCAGGCTGAAGCGAGGTCACAGCAAGGTACTCAGCATGGCAGCTACTCCACTTCCATGAGTCACCACACTGCGTGGAACACTAACACGGCCCTAACCATTTAATACATGGGAATGGTTTTATTCTGAAATGGAATATAACCACATTTTCCTGAAACCTTGTATTACTTCACAATATAATTAAACAGTTGTTTAAGAAACATCTGTCTTTGCAACAAGGAGGAAGTAGCAATTCATCAGGCAGGATTCTTTGGAATGCATAGATTTCAGGGAAGCCATCTCAGAGGCAAGAGGAAGAGAAACCCACAATAGCCAACAGTCCAGGAAGCAGGGTACTCTCATGGGAGAATCTCTTTAGACTCTTTCAAAACAGAAACTTGCACTTGAGTGTCTCATCTCCAGAAAAAACCCTAGCCATTACATTACCACCTACACTGGGATCTCAAAAGAAATTTGACTAACTTTGGAAAACAACACACACAAAAAGTTAAAGTCTAATTTTACCTCTCCTTTTCTAAAAGAGATTTCTTGGCTTTCTGTCTAACACAATGGTTTGATAAATTGCATTTCAAAATGGACACAATGATTATTAAACATAACTGCAGGAGAACAATGGCCATTAACAACAGTCAAGTTCACAGTGGTCTCAGACAGCCTTCCAAATCTGTGACAGGGGAAGAGGAAAACCACTTTCAATGGCCCTGTGGCAAAATGGCTGACCTAAGAGCAAAGGGAAAATTGACTGCTGGAAGCAGCTCCAAAGCTAACAAAAGAGACCTCATGCCCAATTCCACACTCAACTAAACTGATTTTTTAACAGCACTGAAAGGTATGCCCCAGGTAAGTATATCACTATTTGATTAAAACATGTATATAATGAGATAGAAATCAGAACTCACCCCTCCAAATATAAACTAATAAATAGTAATTAAATCTAACATGTTACAGCCCTATATGCAAACCGGCTGTGAGCAGTTTGTCCTAGACTTACAAATAGATGTTGAATACCTTGATTTCTAACAGCTACATTGCTTCAATACTCCATTCCGCCCATTTCAGCAGTGGACATTGCAGACCCTACTAATGTAGAGTTTCTCAGCTAAGTGTTGTTTCTTGGGAATTCTTATTTAAACAGTTTTATAATATCTATACTCATGCTTACACTTGGCTGCATTCTCTGTGAATTCTGTGTGCTGGAGTCCAGGTGGCCCAGATTTTTGCAATTCCTGCTCCACTCTTCCATGCTATGAAACCAACCAGTGTTGGTCCAGTTTTCCCATTCTGTTAGAGAGCAAACTGCCTCTTCAGATGCAGTATGAATCCAGGGCAAGAGGTCAATGAATCCCAAATCTACATCAAAAGTAGTTCTGCATTTTCCAAGTGAGTAACTCACATTATTAGGAATTTAATATAGAGAGTGATTCTAAAGTAGCACCATTTAGCTGAGGGGTTTCTCAGCATAAATCTACGCTCTACCCATTCTATACTCAAGATATGAAATATTTGGCACTGGAAAGCCAAATCAGTGCATAGAGATATGCAGGGATTTTTTTTGACTATTCTCCAGAGTACCTCTCCATTCACAGAGTCAGAGGTAACCCAAAGGAACAGCATGTCTCTAATGCATTTTGTTCTTTTATGGCTGACAACATGGGTGAGAAAGTAATTTATAAATAATTGGATGCTGAAGGCTGAGGTTGTGGTTGACATAAATGGCTGACCTGAAAGGGAAAAATAAAGTTTACCAGCAAATGGACCTCGCAAGTGAAGAAAGTTACCTGCACTAGACACTGTCTCCAAAAAGCTGTACAGCATGGCACCTTACTCAGAATTAATAATGTATCTTTGGACAGCACTTCTTCCTCACACAGATGGAAAGATGACTCAAGCTTCACAATCCAAAGGCATCAGTGTTTTGGGGGAGTTGTGGAAGCTCCTGTAGAATTAGCTCATTGTGCTTTACGGTCTGTGAGATCGCCCCAAGGAAGATGCCCTCAGAAAAGCAAGAGGACAGTCAGGTGTTGTGTTGCTGCCCTGCCAGACTGGTGACTTAGTGGGCTAGAAATACCCCTACTGATCTGGGCCAGAAGAGACAGTACTACACAAGGGATCATCAGGTGGCAGTTGTTACTATAAGCTCATGCCCTCAACCACTTCAAACACACAGGCTGCCTTTCACAATGTTCTGTACTTTTATCTTTACATCAGTAAATGTGATTGTTGATTTTCTGAAGCCATAATCCTGGCTTTGGTTACCATGGCAAGACTCACTAAAGACAGTTAAACTCTGCTACACCATAAAACACTTCACATGTTTTTTTCTAGGAGACATGCAGCTACATACAGTCTTTGCTAAAGGCAATTTCAGAAAATTACATGTACACTAAAGATAATTCTACAAATTTTACATACGCTTTGGGCTACACCGAAAAACCCTGTAGACAGAGTTGAGTTAGAGTTGAGATAGAGTTGCATCTTCCAAAAACATAAGAGGAGTGACAAACACGCAGAGAGGAAATACAGGCAGAGGATAATCTACATAGATAGTAAAGTACACTGAGATCTGGCAGCAAATTAAGAACTACTTCACAGAGCATTGCCAAATTTTTGAAAATACGGACTTGCATTACTCCTTACTTCAGGAGTGCCTGTGTTGCCTATGATCCAGCCTGATACCACTACCTGATCTAGGAATCCATGGAAGTACAGAAACCTGTCTAAAATAACAACCCCCTCGAGAAGTTGAAGGATCCCATCAGGAACAGGAAACATTTTTGAGAATCAGGTGTTTACATGCTCATTACAGCAAAAAGGTCTAGCTCATCATCTCATTGTGATAGATGTCCAAGGCACAGAAGGGACACTCAAATCAGCTGGAAGGAAATGTCTCCAAGAGGTGTTTGGTAGTCTTACCTCTCTTAGTCTACCTGCAGATCATGTATACACATTTACTTCAACCTGCTTAAATACTCTGTTGTCTAAACCACTACTTAAAATATGATAGAAAACTAGATTATTCCTCACCTGAAGGACAAAAATGGAAAACTATGTGCCCACTTTTTGTATCACACCCTAGTGATTATCAAACATTCTCAGCTGCAGGAATTCAAACCTATCTCCTGCACGATAAGAGCATGCATTATTCCCCAAAATATCTGGCACAGCTCCTCAGCTTGCATTATGTCTTTCAGCTGTGTGGTCAGTTTTATTTTAAATCCCTTTCGTCTGCATCCAGCACAATCATGGAGTGTTAGAAACTGTAAAAAGATTCACATCAAGCAGAAGGTGAAAACCTCAGTCTCATTTTGCCCATAGCAAACAGTAAAAACTGGAAAACACATGCTAATAATGGTCAGTTTGCTCAAAACTGCTTGGTATTTTGGGCACTGAAAGCAGATGTTCCAAAATAACTTTTTACCGGAGAACTTAGAGAGTCCGTGGGACTCTGCTGACTTCCAGTGATGAAATGGCTGAGGCTCATGGCTCTCTTACAAGCTTCCAACACTTTTCCTATACGAGTGTGTGCGCATTTTATATTTAATGATATAAATGCATATCATCAAGAACAGTTTTGGGAGTCCAGAACGCTGTGTGACTCAATGTGCAGTCACATTTTAATCCACCAAGCTTCTTTTTGCCAAGTGCTTTAATATTTTCTGAAGAAACGGTATTATCTGTTCTGTAACTCTTCTTCTGTCTAGCATTGCTTAAAAGCATAACTACAGGGCTTGCTGAAGTTTACCTGAATCATTCGAAGGAGGAATGGAAAGGTCAGATAAAGAACAGTAAATCTTTACGAAAGTCCTTTTAGTGTATTCATTTAAGATGTCTGGGCTTAGTCATAGAAGAGCCACTTCTATACTAGCAATATCCTTTATGGTAAGAGTTATTCAGGCCAGCACCTCTTATAGAACATCTAGCCTGAATTAACAAGGCTCTGCATCATAACATATTTCAATACTTTTTGGCCTCCACAATCTTTTCTGCTTGAACTATGTTCAAGAAATGTCTTGTCTGGTGTGTTTTACATGCTACAGAACTTACTAGCAGACAATTAAACAAGAGTATACTTCAAACAGAACAGGAAATACAGTGATTTTTCTTACACATGATCCTGCTTTAAAGGGAAGAACTGTACTCAAAATCAAGGCAATGCTTATGACTGCATTTCTCTGGTACCCATGGACCTGATGCGACTTTCTCAGTACCTGGATTTCTCAATGCTCTCCAGTTTGTATTTGGCAGCTGCATTCTTTTACATAGTCCCCCAGATATAGGAAAAAAAATTGTAAAAGATAGGCTCTTGACATTTTGAGAAGGATATACCCACTCCAACACTTCCACCTTGGAACTTAACACAGACCAATGCTGGTAAGAGATACTGTCCCATGTATTTTTTCTTATTTTTGAGCTTTGCTTCTAATAAACATTTTGCTATAAAAAGCCTGGAAACTGTCAAAACCTGCTCCTATTGTGACTGATCAAGGGAGGTTCATAAACAGACCTTTCTCTTCCACAAAGAACACAGCATAAGAAAACCCAAACCATTACACCTGCTGTTCTTGTAATTTCAAGATGAAAAATACAATAAAGTAATCAATAGAAGACTGCAGATGGTTTTGGGTTTTTTTCCATCTAGCTTACATGTTAGCAACAAGAGCTTTGAAACTTGTCTGTTGTTGTAGTTTTTAAAGTTTGGCTAATGCCAAAGCCTCAAGATGTTCAAGAAAGGAGAATCTATTCACTTCTGCTTAAGATTTGGCCATAATTAAAAGATGTACTTGTAAACAAAGATAAGGTAAACTTTTTTTACCTTTTTAAATCTCCTAGGAAGTGTCCAAGAAACTATTTACTCCTTGCTAAACCTTGCTGGTTCTGTTGCAGTTCAGAACCAGCAATAGTTGAGCAATGGGTCAATCAGCCTTTATACAGTTAGCACCTTTCCATGTTCAAAGCTATGCTTCAGTGATGTAAGCTAAATGCCTTGTATCTTTATATAAAGCTGAGGTAAGGTTTGAGATATTAATACTCTTTGTTTTGATACTGTTTAGTTTTATTAAGGAAGGAACAGGGGCAAGGAATGTCTGTTTTTTAATTGAGTGCTTCTGACCAAGTACCTTAGTAACACAGTGTATGGCTGGGCACCAGAAACCGTGGGTCCTTTTCCAAATCAGGGTGCAGGTGCATCTTCTAATACTTAACAAGTCCACTTGAGATCTTTGTCAGCAAGCTTTAGATATTAGTTACTAAGCTTTCAATCCACAAAGAAATTCACACATATACCAGAACTGTTGAATAGTTACTCATAATCACTGTGAGCAGGATGGGACCAACACATCTCATGGCTCTGAAAGTTCAGAACTTGTCATTAAGGAAAGGAGAAGAAAAGAAAACAAAAATATACTCTTGCCTTTGTAACACTATCTCACCCCAAATGAATACAGATCAGACAGACTTTAAAAGTAAGGTTTAGATAACTCATATATTCTAACTGACGTGGGATCATTGTGTGTTTGGGGGTTTTTTTGGCTTTGTCTTTTTTTTTTTTTTTTTTTTTTTGGTTTGATTTTGGTTTGGGGTCCTTTTTGGTATTTTATTTAAATTGAATAGTGTTGAAATCATTACAGGCTGATTTATTTTAATGCCTGTTTCATATTATGGTGTGGATTAGTTTTAAAACATTGTATAAAGACAGGATCAAATGTAAATAATGCAATACTTGATTGTGTAAACAATTAAAGATCAGTTTACAACACAAAACACCATGCAGCATGGTTTAAGAGGGTTAAACAGTTACACAACTGGAAAATTATATTAATACATAATAGTGCTCACAGCCATTTGACCATTTGTTTTGTCCCCCAAACAGAGTTAGATGAGATTTTGTGGTGGTTTAACCCCAGATGGCAACTGAGCCTCGGGCAGCTATCATTCACTCTACCACCAGCAGGATGGGGAGAGAATCTGAAGAGTAAAAGTGAAATAACTCATGACTTGAGATACAGACACTTTAATAGGCAGAGAAAAACATATATATGTGAGCAAAGCAAAACAGGGAATTAATTCACTACTTCCCGTGGGCAGGCAGGTATACAGCCAACTCCAGGAGAGAAGGATCCCATCACATTTAATGGTGATTTGGGAAAACAAATGCCATCACTTCAAACATTCTTCTCTTCCTCCTTCTTCCCCCCACTTTACATCCTGAGCATGACACCACATGGTATGGAATATCAAATATGGCTGATACATGCAACTAAGCAATACAGCAGTTAAAACCATGTAGTATTGCTAGATACTCCTTCTGTACCAAAATAAATATTTTCATTTTGAACTTCTATGGAAATAAATATTGTTATCATATACTACTAGAGAAACATATTTCCACACATTTCCACTTATAGCCCATCAGGTATCATATATGATTTTGCCTTTATGATAGTTCTATAATAGTCCAACCTTGCTTTAGTCAGACAACCTGTACGAAACTGTGCCAAGATTGGCAGTAAGAACGGAGTCTCTAATTGAATTTTAAAAATTGTATAAAAAATTTTACATATCTTAATTTTTATAAGAATGAGAATATTTCTACTATATAATTGAAATAGTTTGTCAATAACTTTAAAAAACCCCCAAAAACCAGAAAATCTAACAAACCCATAATTAGTAAAAAGAACTGAAACTATAGAAAATAATTACAAAATCACAGAATCACTTAGGTTGGAAAAGATGTCCAAAATCATTGGGTCCAACTTTTGACCAATCCCCCTTGTCAACTAGACTGTGGTACTAAGTGCCACAGCCAATTGTTTCTTGAACACTTCCTGGGATAGTGACTCCACCACCTCCCTTGGCAGCCTATTCCAATGCTTCACAACACTTTCCATGAAGAAATTCTTACTGATGTTCAACCTGAACCACACCTAGTGCAACTTGAGGCCATTTCGTCTCACCCTGTCACCTGAAAAGGCCGACCTCCACCTGGCCACATCCTCCTTTCAGGTAGTTGTAGGGAGCAATAAGGTCTCCCCTGGGCATCCTTTCTCCAGGAGAAACACCCCCAGCTTCCTCAGCTATTCCTCATATGATTTATGCTTCAGACTCTTGAACAGCCCTGTTGCCCTTCTCTAGACTTGCTCCAGCACCTCGATATCTTTCCTGTAGTGAGGGGCCCTGAACTGGCCCCTGATTTGAGGTAAATCCTCACCAGTGCCAAGCACAGAAGGATGATTCCTCCCCTGAACCTGCTCTCCACGCTATTGCCAACACAGGCCAGGGTGCCATTGGCCTTCCTGGACACCTGGACACACTGCTGGCTCATGTTCACATGCTGTCGACCAGCACTCTCACACATCCCCCTTCTCCCCACCCCCTGTCCTTTTTCTCCTGGCAGCTTTCCAGGCACTCTGCCCCAGCCTGTAGTGCTGCTTGGGGTTGTTGTGACCCAAGGGCAAGACCCAGACAGTACTTGGCCTTGTTGAATCAGTAAGATTACAGTGCCAATGACAAAGTTCAAAAACATCTGAAATATTTTCAGTTTTAATAACCAGAAAGTTGACAAATATATTTGTTTATAAGAGCACATGATGGAACAGCAAATCATAAATAATTATTAAGAACTGAATTACCACTTTAACATTTTTTTTAATTCTCAATTTAATTGTGAAAGTATTTTTATTTTGTTCTCCACCTTAAAAAAAGAAATTTTATTTTGTGTTAAATATTCCACTCTGAAATGTAAAAAAAAAAAACCCCAAACAACAAAATCCCTGAATCCAAGAAACACAATTGTTTTATTCCAGTTGTTCTTGAACTTCGTCCAGGTTCTTCAAAATGAGTGAAATGGTCAATTTGACCGCAGACAATTCTGCAAGTTTCTCAGCATTTGAATAAACAAACTGACAGTGGATTGTGGGGGTGTTCGGTGGTTTTTTTTCCTTTGACTTATCTTACTTATGTTTTCTAAAGATGATTTCTGGATTTTTTAAATTATAAAGAAATAAAACTTTTTAATTTCTTCATTATCTTTTAACAAAATATTTCAATATGTTTAAGCCCATGGAATTACTTTGTGACATGGTATCCTGCTTTAAACAGAAAAGAAATCTGAGGTGTAGGTAGGATCATGACACCATTTTTTTTAATAATAAGCTTTGGAAGAGGGCAACAAAGCAAAACTTAATTTCTAGAAAGCTTTCAGAGAAGTTAATGAAAAACCTGCTCTGATCGGGGAAAAAAAAAAAAAAAAAAAGGAAAAGAAAATCCAGCACAATCATCTCTTTTTAAAGTGCTAAACTTAAGTGAAGACGTTGACAAGCAAGTCGCAGCAGTACCTGCCTTAGGTACTGAGAGGGAGACCCAAGCCTTCCAGATACCCTACAGACACAGACCCTGCCGCCCTTTCGGGATCATCCCCACAGCCCTATGCCAGCAAGGTGCACTTGCATACGTGTGCGCATCACAGTGATTCTGTTCTCAGACGAACATCCACGCCTCGCCGCAACAGTTCATTCGGACCAGACATGGGGGCAGGAAAAGGGATGAAGTAAACCTAACAGCAGGTACGGGTTTGTTGCAGTTGAGAATTACACGGGGGGAGATTTTATTCTGCCTCTCCCAGAGGCGCCTACTCTCTGCTGTCAGTCACAGAGCTCGAAACGAACCCTTTCCCCGCTCGCGGGGTGTCCAGGACTGATCCCAGCAAAGGGCGCCCCGGAGCCTCTCCAAGGCGAGGATCAGCGGGGCAGAGAGAGGCGAAGGGAGCCCGAGGGGCCCGGCGGCCGCTGCTCCCCCCCGGGCGAGCTCCAGGAGTGGCGGCCCCCCCGCAGCAGTGCCAGCCCGGCCCGGCCCGGCCGCCGCAGCTGCGGTGAGTCAGTGGGCACCAGGGCACCGCTCCCGGCAGCTGCATCCCGCCCGCCGAGCATCCTCCAGCGGAGGAGGCGCCGGCTCCGCGCACTGCCCTCCCTCTGCCGCGGCCGGCGGGGACCCACAGCGGCCCCGCTGGAGACCCCTCCGGAGCGGCCACCACTTACCTTGACGCTGGAGCTGCTGGTCTGGGTCTCCGCCTCGACGCTGCAGCAGTGGGGCGTCCTGGACCGGGCGGAGGCGCCTCCGGACTCCCTGCGCTCCTTGCGGCGGGGAGCGGCGGAGGGCGGCGGCTGCCGGCTCTGGTAAGCGAGGACGGAGGGAATGGAGTCGGCTGCGTCTGTCTTGACGAAGAGGCCGTGCAGGGTGGCGGTGCCCTGCGAGATGGTGGTGGTCTGGTGGGGGGAGTTGGACTCCTCCGAGTCCCGGCAGTAAATCACACCGCTATGCGAGACGTGGATGCTAGGGGCGCAGCCCATCCCTTCCCTTCCCCACCCACCCCGCCCCGCTGCACCGTCGGCCCGCTCCGCTCCGCTCCACTCGCACCTGCCGCCCGCCCGCCCGGGCTGCGGGGCCGCCGCCCCTGCGCCGCGCACCCCGCGCCGGCAGCACCGGCGCCTCCCCCCGCCAGCGCTGCCCCGGCCGCTCCCGCCCCTCCGGCGCCTCCCCGGCACCCCCGCCCGGCTCTCCGCGCCGCCTCCAGGGATCCCAGACCCGCTAAGCCCCTTCCCCTCCTCGGCAGCGTCTTACGAAGCGTCTGCGGCCACCGAGTCTGCACCCAGTCAGGGGGGAAGAGGAGGGGGAGGAGGACGGGGAGGAGGAGAAGCATCGCCATCGGCGATGCAGCCTTCTCGCGACCCGGGGAGAGAGTCTACTTTCAAGCCTTGGGTATGTACGACATTTCTCTCTCTCTCCCTCTCTCTCTCTCTCTCTCTCTCTCTCCCTCTCTCTCTCTCTCTCTCTCTCTCTCTCTCAAAACTTATTTTGACAGTCAAAATGTGCCTCAGTCATGGGTGAGCAAATGTCAGTTGGTTGGGGGTACTGCAGGGAGCAGTTTGGAGCCACATAGCACTCACTGCAAGTTAGGAAAAAAGGCCACAATTGTTCTACAACTCTTAATGCTGTTTTTCAATTAAGCCAATATTCAGTGACACAAGTTGCCATTTTACCCTAGATGTCTGATAGCTGCCAATCCCTGTTTTCAGTCCCTGGGGAGATAATCAAGCAAAATATTTAATGCTGCAGAGACTTACACACCTTCTTAGCTTTCCACAGTGAATAGTTTCATTGACCTCAGTGAAACTATGTAGGAGGTGTAAATCTAAACATGTGGGGTTTAAGTCTTTGCAAGATTTTAGTTTAAATCTCTCTGTTTTCAATGGCACATAATAAATCCTTCAGGAATTGGTAATGTCATCCAAGCAGTACGCTGCCTGCCTAAGAAAGTATTTTATCTAACACTCGGTTACCAATGAACACTTGTGTATACACCTTTTCTTCCTCTTGGAGTGTTAGCTGATGTGTGATTGCTGTTTCTCCACCTCGTTTTTAATGAGTGATGTAAAAATACTAGAAATGTGAAGCATGGTTGGTGCAAGGTTTGTAATGTTGAATGACAAAGTGGTTTGAACATGTTATTTGTGCTCCTAATGCTCCTGAAGTGCTTTCATGGATTAGATATGAGTTTATTCAGAAGTTTCACAGCTAAAATGCCTCAGTTTAGAGAGACTTTAAGCATTTACACTGTCTCTGCTGATCTAGTTCATGGGTCATTGCAATTATGGAAATATAGACTGGCACTCAGCCATTAAGAAACTAGACTGAGATCACCAACCTGTTTGACATAGTATTTTACCTTTTCCAGTTACCACAGAGAGCCCCTGTTGCCCTGGTAATCAAATTTCTCTAAGTAATTATTTTCCCTGCTAGTTGTCAATGTTCACAAATCAAGTTGTGGCTCACATCCTGCACGTGTTTGCATGTTTGCCTGCTGCCACACTGCTCTGCTGGTGGCTGTCTTTGAGGACCACTTTGAAGGCAGGCTCAGTGTAAGTAAAATGAAGCAGACTGTGCTTCATCACCCAACCATGCAGCCTTTCTTGCTGCTCAGTCTGCAGTTCTGGATGAGACCTCACAGTCTCTCAGAGCATAATGCACCTAGTTGGAGATGAATGTGTCCTAAAAGCTCATTTAATAACAAAGACACTTGTGTGTATTCCTTGCAATATTTTCAAGTCTCTCTTCTTTTCTACTACTGGTTGGGAAATTAAAGTTAGGGATTTGAGTTACCTGCTGAAGACTACATCTGAGATTTGCACCGGAATGCCACTCAAACCCCATACGCTAGTGTAAACAATGTTCCCCAAAAGATATCTAAGAGTTGTTGACTATATAGTTTGAGACTTTGTTCATGGGAATTTAACCACCCTGGGAATCAACAGCATTTAGAATTTTAGTAAAGGATGTGAACATAAATCATATTTTGACTTTGCAGACAGAGCTTGGTGAAAATGTTGTCACACCCTAAACTGTGTTGCTGGCTATTCACAGCCCATTTTTCTGAACTGATATCAGTTATCAGATATTTCATCAGTCACTCCATACCCAGGTTTCCTCAACATCCCAGTATTCCAGTTTCTGCCCTGTTCCTACTGAATTCTGTGACAACTTTGCAATTGATTTCAGACAGCATTGCAGGTATCTGCCCATTCTCACATGCATTTCCCTTGCTTAGGTATAACATTTGAGTTGATGTCAGAAAATAAGTTGTAGGAATAAGAAGTCACAACTCTGGAGAAGCTTTGCTAAATGCAGTCCTCAAGTAGCTCTCCCTGTACTGTTTGTTTTAGGGTAATGGGCATCACTAAAGAAGATGAGCTTGCCTGTGCAAAGTGCCAGAGCGCTTGAGAAGGCTGCAGGATGGGGAACTGTGCAGACTGCTGAAAAGCAACAGAAGAGTGGGTAGAGTAACAATGCTTTGCCTGACATCAGAATCACAGGATGGCTGAGTTTGGAAGGGTTATCCAGCCCAACTCTCACTGCACAAGAAGGGCCACCTCAATTGTTTTGCTCGGGATGGGCATATCTGGATGTTTTTTTAATATCTCCAAGGATGAAGACCACCCCTCTGGACTAACTATTCCAGTGCTCAGTCACCTTCACAGTTCCCTGATGATGTTCAGAGAAAACCTCCCATGTTCCAAATTGTTCCATGTCCATTGCCTCTGGACCTCTCACTCGGCACCACTGAAAAAAAGGCTGGCTCTGTCCTCTTTGCACCTTTCCTTCAGTTAAACATTGATGAGATATGCTCTGAGTCTTCTCCAGGCTGAGCAATCCCAACTCTCCCAGTCTCTCCTCAGAAACAGGGGGCTCAGAAGGAGCTTAGAGAGACAGAACAAACAAGTGACTGACGATTAGTGTGAGCAGAAACAGAAGTGGAACTGAGTGAGTGGGTGCAGAGGAGAAGGATGGCTGTCTCTTGCTGAAGTAGGAACTGAAGAAATGGAAAGTTAAAGATTATTTTTCCTAACATTAGTACTCTTCCTGCATCTTGCCTGTGAGAAGACAACCATGAACTTACTGAACAAGGAGAAAGAGGAAATATTTAAAACACATGCATGCACACTTGCACCGCCTCTTGTAGCACACTCAAGTCATGCTCCTGCAGTCATCTTGCTGCAGGATGCTTTGACAGATGTCCACTAAAGCAGAAGGCTTTACTGTGAGCAGCACGTGCTAATTCAACCAATGACTTACACAAGGAACAGTTGATGTAGTGCCCTCAGAAATGCATATTTAGTATGGCCCTAGAATGAAGTCAGTACATCCAGACACTGGAAAATATTCACATGTATCAGTTTTTCCACTACTAAAGAGTGTTCACTGGCTTTAACTGCAATTTTATAAATCCTAACAAATTTTATGCTCACAGGAAACCAATTTCTTACACATGACTAATTTCAGCATGATGAATTTAAGCATATGACTGATTGTGGAATGTGGCAGTGGAAACCTGAAGCATCTTGTATGTTTTTTTCTAGCACAAAACAGTGGGTATACATTCTCTATGGTGTTTACACCTGCAAATCCCTCCAAAACAAGGAATATATGCTCCTCCAAACTTTATATCCCTTCCAAAGCCAGGCATAGGTTTCTCTCTGACCTCAATATTAAGTCTTTATGCTACGAGTAGATTGCTAAGTTTATGTTGGCATTATTGGAAGTAACATCTCTAAATCCCAGTTCATTGCAGTAAGAATATACGACTTCAGAGGTTGCATTTTACAGAGACATGAAAATCTGGTACTTGACAACCAGCTATAGACGACAGTTACCTCTATTCATGGTTCATTTACTGTAAAACCAGTTTAAGAATGTATAAATAAGCCTGTACCAAAAGAAAAAAAAAAAATCACTAGGCTCTTAGGAAACTCAACAGTTAGGAGGCTCAGTCCTTTCGTATTGGTCCAAAAAATTTCTAAACTACAGTAAAAACTAACATGCTGCATACCCAGATTAGAGCAAAGTAAATTATCCAGACTACATGCTGTGTTTTAAGTTAAACTAAATATGAGAAAAATAATAGCCATGACAGCTAGAATAGAATTCTTCTCTACATACCTCTGTTTTGTTAAAAAATCCCCACCTTTACAGTATTTGATAATTTATATTATACAATGTTAATCTCATGCTTTTACTCATCAAAAATACAATTAATGATAGCACTTGCAAAACAAAAAGATATTAAATACAGATGGTGAAGGTTATTTCTTTTGCCTGAGAAAGAGCAAAATGTGTTTTTCAGTTCACAAATCCAATGACTCCCTAAACAATGAAATAAAGAGCAACATCACTGAAAGCAACGACCTTTCTCCAGCTCAACCAAAACCATCCTATTTTCTTAATTCCTGCCCAAAACTTTCATTTCATAACTTTGAAAAATCACTTGTTGCAGCAAAACTGTTTTAATTTACCATGGGCTTGTTACACTGTGTCTGTGAGTGCTACAAATAACAGTTTCCTATTAGCAACGTCCTACAATAAGATACCATCAGGTAGGAATTGTTCAGTCAGAATGAGTTTGCTGGGATTGATTGCTAAACTCACTATAGGACTTGCCTTTGGCCTTCCTTTAACACTCAGATTATGACTGGCTTGGACAATGCCAGTTATCTCAGTTTTCCCCAAAAGTTTATAAAATCCTTTACATTATTTTGCAAGTGGGGAAACTGACTCATGGAGAAGCTTGTTTCAAGGGAGCAAAGCTGAAGAGGGAACTCAGTCTGGTTCCCTTTCCATGAGCAGCCCTTGCCACTGAAAATGTTGTGAGGCACAAACTGTGCTGAGAGTGCACAGAGAGGCAGGAGGCCTTCATTCACTCTCTACCTTCTCCACCCCTTTGTGTGTGAGCAAGGAAGAGCATTGGTTCCTGCTCTCCTCTGTTGACACTGTTTCTCCCTCTCTAAGGGTAGGGGAAGATGCAGTCCTGGGCTTTTGCTCCTCACTGCTGACAAGTGATGAGCTGCCCCAGGGATGAAGATTCCCTCCTGGGGATGGACACCTGCAGTTATTTTCTTTAGAATGGGCCAAGCTGGTATTGTTCTTAGTATCAATGTTATATTGAGAGACACAGTATACCTTTATTACACTGCTTTGAAGAAGAAGAGTAACGTATAGAAATACATAGCAACAACAGTCTTCAGCCACCAGCAGTAGCAATTGGTATTAGCATTATTACCCTGGAGGAGCTTAACTTTTCACAGCACAGTGGTCAGACACTTCTAGTTACAAGCAAATTTTCTAGGACAATAGTGATTACATTTAAAAGGCTGAGGCTGCTGCTCTCCAGCAAACCCTTTGGTTTGGATGGAATCAAGTACTTCACAGTGCTCAAAGTTAAGAAAAGCAACTGCAGCTCTCCTGCCAGCACTGAACAGTCCCCATAGCAGCACTTCAGTGGTCGTTTCCTTACTTTTCACTCTTTATTACTTTAAGGACACAACTCTGCTCCCTTGATTGATTCTACTCCGGGAATATTTGAAATATCTACGCAGCAAATCCCTCTCGAGTTGTCACCGCATCAACGGGAAGGATGACCCTTGGGCTCTGGGGCTCCGGCCACTGCTGAGCACAGCTCCTGCCAAGCCGAGCCGCGCTGAGCGGGGCCAGGCAGACGCCGCGGCGGCACTGGCCATAAGACACATCCCTTCTGATCCCGCCGCGCCGCCCGCAGCGTGTCAGCACCCGACGCCACCGTGCCCCGGCTTCGGGCGCCCCGGAGCAGGGGTCAGCCCCGGGGATAGCCCCTCCACCCCCTGACCCACCTGGCTTCCCCTTACCTTCCTCCCCGGCCCGTTCATCCTCCGAGGAGCGGAGGGGAGCAGAGCCGGCGCTCCGTGCCGGCTGCCCAGGTGAGAGGGGCGGGCGTCGCCGCCACCGCCTTCCCCGGGGCTGACCCGCCTTCCGGAGCTCCTGCGCCCGCCCGGCCCTGCTTTGCTGGAAGCGCTCCAGGAAGATGAGTTTCGCCACCGAGGCTCCAGTAGGGAAGGAGCGCCAAAGGCTTTCCCGAGTTATCCTGGCCACCCGGCGCATCCCTTCGCCCTGTACATATCATTGTTTGTCCTGATCGGGAACATTTAGTAATGGGGGAAAGCTCTCGGAAAAGTCCGAGAACAAAAGTCCGGCGAACAAAGTGCTCTGAGCCTGGCATGGTTCTGTATGCTAAGAGTTACACAGCCTTTGGGAGATAGCGGAGCTGATAGCCTGTTGCTAGTGCTTTGCAGGATCCTCCTGTAAAATCCAGCCCCTCGGTCGAGGAGAGGGGAGACAAACTGCCTGGAGTTGAGAGAGAGCAGCATGACCATGATCTGGAGCAAATCTCAACTGCCAGATGTGGGACCAAAAACATACTTCAAGCAGTTTATTTTCATCTTTGAGATATTGTATTTTACAGCAAGTACCATGTAGGTGGAAAACATCATCTTGGGAATGACATCTTTGCACTTGTCCTGATGCTCTCATTTTGGTACTCTTTCCCTCATGTCTTAAAAACAGCTAATGGCTGTTTTCCCTTTTGCAGTATTGCCATTTCTGCTGAGTTCATTAATATTGTCAACGCTCTGTAGTGGTATGCAAGGCCTCAATGAGGGAACTCCACAGGATATTCAGATAACACCGCAAAAAGCAATCCCTACTCAGAAAAAGTCAAAGGCTTGCACATAAGGCAGTGGAGAGCACGTGAATGTCACAAAAGCAAAGCAACATTAAAGATGACTAGGAGCTGTGCGATAAGTGGTGGTCAAGTCACAACAACTGTCTAGCCAAAACCACAAAAAATCCCCCCCAACCACAACACAGAATAAACTCAACACACTGAACCTGTACAGAAAATTAGTTCTAGAGAGGAGAAGCAGAACCAGTGTGGGTTAGCAAGTTATGTCAGATTGAGGCTAGGGACTGTGAAGAGCTGCCCTACTTCTAGGGGAAAAGACACACAGTCAGCAAATACAATCCTTGAGCTCCCCAGAAACCCTAGACTATGCATATATGGAAATGTCCTCAAAAGCAGGTCAGAACCCCCCCCCTCCCCTTCTGTGGCTGTACCTCTGCAAGAGCTATTGTCAGGGAGCTCATGTCCTTGGCCCTCTCTCAAAGGTCCTGGTCCTGCAAGGATGAGAGGTTTGCTACAGCCTCAGCTGCACACACCCATGTTCTTGGATACATGGGACTGCAGCCCAGGTGTCAACCAGCCAGCTGGAAATCTCAGAATCAGCTTTGCCCAGTAATTTCAAATGATTGTCAGAGAAGCAAGCATCACAGTCTGCTCTGGGACCCTGCTTTCCCCAGGTGGACAAATTAGGTACTATTAATTACTTCTGCCATGCTGTGCAGCCATGCTGTCTTTGCAACAGAGACCCAGCAGAAGGAAGAAGGATCTTACCCAAAAACAGCATCACAATCAGGGCAGGGTGCTCATCTGGACGCAGGGGCTCAACAGTGCCCACAGCACTACGTTTTGGATATAGCAAGGTAGAATTTTTGTAGTTTCCTCACAGTCCTTTCCCTGCATTTCTCATTCATTAATTTTTTTAATCTAGTCCTCACATGCTAGCTTGGATCTAATCTCTCTTCAGGTTTTCAGGTCATCACGAGGACAAACAGAAAAAAAAATCATTGACAAGTGATGTTAGAGGCTGAGGCAAATACATATCTAACAACAGTCTCTGGTAGAGCACAGCTGGATGAAGACACTGCCTGACAGAGATTTGTCATGTGATATGTACTCAAAAAAGTATTGCTTGTGGCACTGGCTAAGAAACAATAATTTTTCAGAGAGGAAGTATCATTCAATAATAGTAATAATAATAATAATAACGTTAATAAATAATAGTAACAATAGTAATAGATTTTCATTCCTGAACAATTCACTGCCATTTTATATAAAAGATAAAATTGACAAAGCTGTGGGATTTATAGCTGCATTTCAGTGCCTGATTCTTGGACACACATTGTACTGCCAGGCTTTTCCACTGCTTAGCGCTGTCTCAAAAGCTTTCAGAGGAAATGAAGGGCTGATTTGATCCTGTACTGCCACATCTCCATAGACTTTCTGACCAAAAACAACAACAACAAAAAAGCATGAAATTGTTGAATCACTCTGAGTCCTACTTCTTGAGCCTGACCTGCAGAAACAAGGGGATGGAATGGAATGGTCGCACTTCAGAGTAAGGGTTCTCCGTTCAAAGTTTTTCCAGCAGACTTCAGAGAGTGCTGATAGCATTTGACTTTGATGGGACTGCTAGCATGAGTAAAAGACTCCAGGAGCCTTCATCAATCCTCTTATCTATAGGCTTCAGAGTGTATCAATTATTTAATTTACCCTAGTTAATCTTTTACAGTGTAATCTTTGTATGCAGTCAATGCCATAATATTTTAAGTACATATCAGCTGATGCTATAAATTGCATCAGTTGATATGTACAGTAGCTTCTTGTCTTGCCTTGGAGTGGTTCATTGGCTGACAGACAAACAATTTATTGTTGATGTGTCCTCAACTGACGGTCTGATGGGATTATTTTATGTTCTTATGAAGTAAATAAAAAGTAATTAAATATAAAATTAGGATAAAAATAGCACAGCAAAATTTGTAAACTACAATCCAGAAAGCCTCAAACATCACATGAGGCAAATACTCATGTGGGGTATCACTCCTATCCAGACTTACTGCAAACCAGAAGAGAACACTATACAACACTGTGAAGAAGAGCTATAGATACTGAAAACCCAATTCAAGGAGCCAGTCTAGCAGAATTAAGCATTCTAAGCTATTTTTGTCTAGAATAGGGAACATACACTTCACCATGTATTTCAGATGAGATTTGCTTGCTCTCAAGTATATTTAGGACACGTAATGACAGGTCTTTTTCTCAGTGAAGTTCACATGAAGACAATGTTTTGTTCTACCACTATCCAGTACAAAGCTTTTATGGACCATATGGTCCACTCCTGACTCTGTAATAAACTGTGCCACTAGGAGAATCAGAGGAAGGAAACATTCTCTAATTCAGAAAATTAATTTCAGAAAATCTAATTTCAGTTGAAAGAAACCCAGTAAATTCCTGACTTGTACTGCTGTGTTCTTCAAAAAATAAGGCATTGCAGAGCAAACTCATGTTAAAAGTAGCATAAAATAAAAATTTTCTCCAGCTCAAGCAAAGTTCTTGACACTTTTTACTGTCTCCCACAAACAAACAGTAACTAATAACTTTGGGAATTTGCTGTTGAGTATTCACTGACATAAATTTTGCTATGAAATAGTATTAGCAGTATTCATCTTAGCCATTGTAGGGAAATTCTTCTTCTCATCTTGGCAGGCTGCATACTTACTGAAGATACTTCTATCCTGGAAAGACATGAGCATGGCTTTCAAGAGCTACAAATACTTGGCAGAATCCTGTTACTTGGATGGAGCACAAAAAAAGAAAGCAGCATGAATCATTCTGTGCCTATAATCTCTCAGGGTAATGCTTCAAACACTCAAATGTGAATTCCACTATTTTAGAGCATTCCACAGCAGGACTGTGTTGTAAGAAATCCTTTGTCAAAGATGATGATTACGTCACAGATTGTGTACTTGTGTGACATCCATGCATGGATGGACAGGCCCAGGGCTCATGCCAAGATAACTATGATGAATACAAACTTCATGTGAGTCACTGACATTTTTAAAACTCATTAGTTCTGGGACAAAAGACAATATGCCTGTGCAAAACATGTTAATACAATGTGTACAGAGGAATGCTTTGGCACCCACTAGAATACAAATATTTTAACAGGTGCATTTGAAACGTCTCCAGTATTATTGCTCTAAGAAACCACTACCCAGCCCATTGTACAGAAATAATCTGATTTTTTGATCTCTTTGCAATAATGCGATGATCTTGCACAAACACAGTCACTTCTGAACAACTACTGAGACAGACGCAGCAGAAGAATCCTTTCCCTTCCATGTTATAATGTCTAACCCAGAGCCATTCCACCAAAGAATGGTATTCAGATGTGAAAGTCATGGCTATCTACAAACAGACTCAATTTAGAAAGTTCAGCCCTCTTCTTGGCATTTTGCTTTCTATTATACATATGGATGAACTAGTGTAAACACACACAAGAAAGAGTTACTCTAGGAATGGCTGAAGTGAATTAATTTTAGAAATATCATGAAGATTTTCTAGTCCAGCAGCTGGCAGAAAAAAAAGTCACTGAACCATTCTACTTCATGTCACATTAAAATTGTATATCCTTTATATATATTTGTCTCAATGGTGTCTACAAAGTTAGCTGTAATTACATCAGGCTTGGAGAAAAACAATTTCCAGAGCTGAGGAATTGAAGAGCAGCAACACTTAAAAAAATCATAAAGAGCATAATAAAATATACTGGTTTTTGAAGGATCTGGTGGCAGAGCTATACATTCTTTTCTGATCTGCATGGTGCTGTCTTTAGTACAACAGCTGCAATCTGTTTATTTCCACAAGCAACAAAGATAATTTGTGTTGCCCTCCAAGAAGCATCCAAGAGTCTTCGCTACAGCTTAGTCTCTCTTTCCAGCTGTGGTAGTAGGTGTGTTAAAATTATATCTGCACAAAGGGCAGAGAAGTCTTTTGCACATGGCAAAACCACCACAGGCTGTGGTGGGTTCAACATATAATGCTGGGAGAGCAGCAACAAAGAGGTGCAGTGACCCCATGCACAGCAGCTTGGTGCCTCTATCCTGAAAGCAGTCTGAAATTGATAAAACTGGGGGACATGAGTCATTGAACGGCTTGCTGCATATCAACAGTTCTACTCACAAAGTGGCAACATGATTATCTGCAAGCCAAGGACTCCCAGTCTGGTTACAGCCTGCAGCTCATCCAGACTGTATACTTCAGAGGGATATGGATAAATTGCTGGAGTGGTGGTAACCAGATCCTCCCTATCTTCCCGTGTGCTTTGCCATGGTGCTGGGTTGCTGTACATGCTTGGCATGGCTGTGTAGTAGGGGGATGTATCTGCTTCCTTCTTGGGAAGATGTCTGAGCACACTGGGCTCAGCCTCTAGGAGGCACAGACTGACTGACTGATTTGCTTACAGGCCCCTGAGGCTGGAAAATTACACCACACAGACTATGAGGTCTCCAGAAGCAAAGCACTATCTGCCAAAGTCACAAAGGCAAAGGCACTACTCAGTTGAGTGACAACTTCTGATGCAAGGACAAAGAGTATGAAAGCTGGCACTCTTCCTCAACTCGTTTCTGGTAACAGAATGAGCACATGAGATTGCAGGTCAGAGGGCAGTCCTACCTACTTGAGAACATCATCTTCTAGAAAAATCTAGGATGCAAGACCATTTGCAACAGTATACAACTATTTGCAACTTGTTTGCTGACCCAGGCTATTTTCACCCACAACTCAGGTAAAATATTCTTTATTTGCAGTCAGAAATCACTGTGTGCAATGTTTTCAGGCTCATATCAATAAACCAAGTTCAAATCCATTTTCAAATCTGACCTTTAAAATGACATAATGGATTTCTCAGTGCATTGTATGAAAGTGATTATTTTTCCATAGTGGGTAATTTCAGATAATAATGAATACCACAACTTCAGCTAAAGAAAGAAACAAGCTCCAGGAAAAAAATCATGCTGCCTTAGACTTATGACAGTACCTGTTAATTTTCATTAAAATGTGCTTTTGCAGAGACTATTCTGCCTCAGTTTCCCTTCAAACTTCCAAATTAATCTCATTACTTCTCTCTTCCCTGTATCTTTTTCCTCTTCTCTCTTTGAGCATTTTCTCTCTTGCAGTTTTTGCCCTTTTGCCCTATCTGTCTGCAGGGACACACCTTGGCTTTCCATTCCAAATAATAATTTTCCTGAGAAATAACAGTTTTTCAAACTACTGCCTTCCGTCTCTATCTTCCTCTCACCTCCAAGATTGTGGACTATGCTGTTTGCTTTATCTACCTAATTTTCCTGTAATTAAGTGGTGATCCCTTAAATCAGGTTTCTTCTTTATGCTTTCTCCCTATTCCATCAAACAGTTCTTTTAAAGGCTGATGATGTTCCCATGTCTCCGAGTCGCCCATACTGCTGGTACAGTAAATTGTGATAGTGATCTTTCACTCACAGGGCAATCACAATTGCTCAGTTGTCTGAGCTCAACCAGTATGTGATTCCTGGAGAGTATGAAAGAGTCTACACACAAAGTTCTCAAAGTCACAACAACAGCTCCCACCTGTTGGAGGTTTTTAACAGAGGATGGTGACATTACATAGCACAGTGAAATGTACTTACAGGAAGAACTGCAACACTCATCATGCATGAGGCTCATGCAAGTTCTGTATATTTACTTAGGCTTTTTAGTATGGGTGACAATGTGAATAGTTTTAGGACATGGAATATCTCCTCGCATGGGAAACAGAAGTTGGCAAGTTTGGAGAAGACAAATATGCTTATGTCTGGTAGTGGACAGAGGAGGGCATGAACCAAGTACTACAAGTTTCCCTATCCTGAAGTGGTCCTCGATTCTACCACATCTATTTTAATCACCTGGAAGCCGTTGTTTAATGCTGAATTTACATTTGTGGAGTAGTAAGTCATGTTTGGCCATGATGTGAGGAGCTACACAGTGAGACTATTTGTGCTGTGCTGACAAACGCCATTAAAATAACGTCAAGGTGATGAAGTACTAACTTGTTCAGCAAGAACCTCTCACCTTGCAGAAGCTCTAAATAAAGAGACAGAGGGAAAACAAGCAAGCAAACAAACCAGCCAAAGCAAGCAGGAACTTGAGAATTAAAGCCACGGCTAGCTCCACAGAAGCCAAAAATCTCTGAAACGATTATTTATAAATTCCCGGTAATATTGCTATCAGGGCACCCTCTGGTGGCTGAGAATAAACAGTTCTAGAGATGGAAATGCGATCCTACAGGGAAAAACTGAGCAGAAGACGTACTGTCTCATTGACTTTGTTCGGACAATTAATCACTATATGCCTGTTTTCATTTGGAAGACAGGGAAATAACTCAACATTCAAACCAATTTCATTATTTATCTTTTGGCACTGTGTTCCCAGCATTTCCTTAATTTTCATGTCATCTGACTGGTTACAGACTTCTGTTCATTTAAAACCATTCTACCAATTTGTTGTAAATTACTTTTCTTTGGAATGGGAGATTAGAATCAAATGAAAAATAATAAGAGAGAATAGTGCTACAGAGGAAGATATGATGGGAACAGAAGTAAAATCTGAACTGATTTCCAATACCTGTGGCATCAAGGTATAATTTAACTTAATTGCAGAAACATACTGGGTTTTTTTGGTTTAAAGACCAGGCCATTCACTATTTTGCACTTGTATTTTACCTGTAAAAAGAATTGAGTCTGGTCTAATCTGTAGTGATCATACATCACAGCTTTAGAGTACCATACTTTTCAGGAAAAATGTAATTTTACATATGCACAGAATATGCTTCATGTTGTCTCTTTTCCACAATAATTTTACTTACAGTCTGTTATCAGCTGCGTTCAATGTGTAAGAAGTGCACACTACTAAAAATATGGTTCTACAATTATTAATTAGTCTTACTATTAAAAAAAGAATTAAATTCATCCCAGATAGCATGAGAACTCTTATTCATATGGAAATTTCCTACAGAAATTTCTAGATCCACCAGACACTACTTCTGGAGACTTTGTCTTAGTAAAGGCACTTGTAGTTAGGAAGAGTTGAACTGGTTCTGCCAGACAGAAGTTAAGATCTTGTACTCTTTTATGTCACTACAGCTTACATAACTGAGCTTCCCACACCAGGGAAAAAATTAATGAGTATATTGTTGTTGTTCCTATGGAAAATAAATATGTTCTCAGGCTTATGGATGGAGAAGAGAAAATGGAAAATATGTAGATGAAAAACATGGAAGACAATAATTCTCCCAAATAATTAAAAAATCCAACCTGGAAGGTGGAGATCTAAATTCTAGAGTATTTCAGACAGTTCACAACATCTTTTGACCTGTCCTTGCTGAGTCCTGAATACAACCATGATAGTCCACTAAAAATACATATTCCGTCTTAACCAGTCAACTACTGAGGAAAAAATCTTAAGTCAGAACCCAGCAAATATGTCTAGTTACCAATTATCCTATTACTCTCCTTACATACGTGAGAGACATAATTTCTACCTTGATCATGATATGCAGTCAGAGGGGTCATTTAAAATCTTTGGTGGAGCACCTATTTGAGGAATACAAGTAGGAAAAAAAAAAATCTTCATTACAGTTAATTACAGTTAAAATGGATTTGGAAGAGAAACCACTCATATTTTAGAGGCAGCCATGAAAAATGTAATGAGAGTCAGACCCTGATCTGCACTTACCACAGTTGCATTGGTGTAACTCTGCTGCCTTTGAAAGACTTTCTCTCCCTTTATACTTCTCCCAGCGAGATGAGAATCAGGCCTGCAGCCTACTTGCCCACCCTTGCCATGATGATGATGATAACGGTAATGAAAAAATTAATGGACCTGGAGTCAGTATTAAAAATTGCTTGTACCTAATACTAATTTTCCTCATGGCTGTGAAGCCCTCTTTTTGTTGAGAAGAAAAACAGAACAGTTACCAGCTGTTCACATAATGGCTAACACCAATAAGGGAAGACATGCATGTTAATGAACTGGGGGAAGGGAATCAGAAGGGGCACTCATCAGTGTGCAGCTGTAAGTGCAAATCCTTCCTCTGAGTATTTTTGAAATCTGACATCACGTTATGCTGGCAAATAGGCATGAGACAGAAATCAGCCCCAAACAAGGAAAACAGCACTTGCAGAGTCTACTTTCAGCCCTGACCAGGTGAACAGCCTGTCTTTCACCATGCTGTTAACAGTATTAGGACAGGTATTTTCACCACATGTGGCATCTTCTAAAAAATTATTATTGCAGTCACAAATGACCAGTCAAACTGAGATGACCTCACAGGTCCAGCAGAGAATAACAAGCGAAGAAAGACATGTGTGGATTAGAGCTGGTGAGAGAACAATAATGCCCTTTGTTCTGTCTAGTCTGTACATCACACAAACAAGTTGAAGCTTAAAGGCTTGCCTGCATGCAGAGTTGGTCTTCTTTCCAAGTTGATTTAAAATGTGATGTAGTTGTTTCAGTTCAAAAGCCAGCAAAACCCAGTTCTCCCTTATTTTAAACCCTGCTTATTGTCATCAGGTTTGGATCAGAGAAGCACAGACTTTTGCTGAAATATGCCATTTAGCCCAAAGTATTGTCTGCATCTAGGCTTACAGTACTCTTAACTAAGCCACCTCAGTTTTGGGAAAACAGGACAGGAACTGCTCCCAGGTCTCGTAGATGCAACAGACATCAGGCTACCATAGGTGCAAATTCCCTGCTTGTAATTCGCTTCCTCTGAATTTTCTGCAAGCAGTCTGAAGAGGCTTTAGGTCCTTGGAGGACCTCAGCAACTTTATCAGAGTCCTACAGAAGGTACCTTTGTTCAGCTTGTTCACACTTAACGATCTTGGGAGGCTAAATCATCAGAACTGAACAATGTGGCCTGCTTGAAAGAGAAGCCACATCCACAGGTGCCAATCTACAGATCTATGGATTATAATTCTACATAGCCAGAGGTAAAATTGCCAATAAGAAAGGCAGTGTCTAGTGCAAAACACAATAGGTGATGCAAAACTGCATAGCTAGGAGTATCTGATTTACATCTAAATCTACATTTACACACTAAAAATGCCTTTGAGTTTTTAGATGTGTAAACAGGTCTTTACAAAAGGGTTAAGATTTTATGGAGGGATGCTCACTTACTAGGTTTTTATTTCTCAGTAACAGATGTGGCACCGAAATCAGTACTGCAAGTTGTTATATCAACCTCCATATCGGGCTCAGATTGAACAGGAGCTGCCAGGGACACGTTCTCTCCTGTTTAATATGAAGACAGTCTTTTTCTTTTTTCTTTTTTTCTACTATTCTAGCTGTGTTTCTACAAGAAAAATGTATGCTGCACAGCAGTCAGCACTTCTCAGCAGGAAAAACTAAGACCAAGAACACAGAGATATATGAAATCAGAGAAGAAATGGAAAATATGAACAAGAGACATAAATTAGAAAAATAATTTAGAAAAAATCAATTTTCTAGTAAGTTCTACTTAGTCTCACAGAACACACTGAAATGAAATGCAAAACAGGGAGTCCAATTTCATCAAGATGCAAAGGTTGCACTTTATGAAAGCCAGTGGCATTGCATGAATTCATTTAATTCTGAAAAAGTGTTCAGAAAAGTAATTTCAAAAAGTAAAGGTTTCTGTTGCTTTTGCAAATGTCTGTAGCAGCTGTGTCTGAGAGACGGACCATTAACAGGATGAGGTGTATGCTTAAAAAAAGCCCACCCAAACACGTGTTCTGAAACTTACGGTTGAAGGCAGAGAGAGCACTTCAAGAGGCAAACTGATCTGACCTGACCTGACTGACCAGCTGATCCCTACCTAAGTGTTCCAACAACATAGCTAGGTTGCTCCTGTATATGCTTCTTGCAGCACACAACAGCAGCCAGAATAGGGCAGGAAGAAGCTCCTGAACATCTATCCTGGCCGCCTTCTTGGAGGCAGGACCTTGTACAAAACAAGAACTCACTGGGAACAGCTGTCCAGCTTGCTATTATAAACGTGCACTCAGCCTGGAGATTTCATGACACTGACCCATGAAGGGGGAAAGTTTTTCAAATCCAGTAATCTTATGCTGTACATTAGGCTGATTTGTACTTGTTTCTCCCCTCATAGATTTCATAGATAACTGCTTACCATCCTCTTCAACATCATGCCTGCAAACACTGTCCATGCAGTCTTCTTTTTTTTTTAGGACTAACAAATCAAATTCTTTAGCTTGACATCCCAGCCATGTTTTCCAGTCCTCTAGTCATTCTTGCTATGGTCCTCCAGACTACTTCCAGCTTCTGTCACATTCCAAGTTGGTGGTAGGGATAAACAGAAAAAGAGGGTTCTAAAGGCCAAACGAATGCTCAGACTGTTTAGACAAAGCTGTAAATAATCAGGAAAACCATGGCCATTTACTTGAGGAAATCAGCCTTTGCAGAATTTCTAGCACTCTTCCTACATGCAGATCAATGGCTTTCATTCTGTAGAGGCATGAGGGCAGAGGTGTGTAATTCACTCTTCCAATCTGAGGAAACCCAGGTCCCTTGTTCCTCTGATCATCAGCCAGACAGGCAACCGAATTTTCAGCTGTGACTTCAGTTATAAAGGGGGTTGAAGCCACCAGCTTGGTAATAACGTATTCTCTGCACACCTTCATCTGCCTCTGCCTCAGCTCCCAGTAACAGCCCATGCCAGGCCAGAGCAGAAATATTTTCTGCACCTGGGAGATGTTGTGCAGGTGTGCTCCTCTGTGCCATTACTCTGATCATAATCCCCACTGATGTGGCCATGCTGGAAATAAAAGTCTCCACCTTTTGCACTCCTGGTGATAGTGTCGGTGCCTATATAGGAAAGAGGTAATTGTGTGCCAGTGCATAGCTGCTGCATGATCCCTTTTGACATGAAGCAACAAGGAAAAGCACAGAAAACATTCAGCGCAGGGGAAATCTATCCAACGGGAGTTGCAGTTCTCAAGGTTGGAATTTGGTCAAAATACATCCATGTGTCCTGAAAACCTTATGGAAACTTTAACAGCCCAAAGAAGTTAAAATCTTGGATTTTCACCTCTTCTGGAAAGATTGCAGCACAGTAAGACACTGGCCATTTATTGATCAGAGCCTTCAAAGATTGGTTTTGTACATCAAAGCAATAAAGCGAGTTCATTGATTTTAAACACATGAAGAACTAACAGGATGGTCAACCGGGCTTCACTAAGGGCATATCATGCCTGGCAGATTTGATGGCCTCCTATGATGAGGTTACAGCATTGGTGGGTAAAGGAACATCACTGGACTTGTGCAAAGCATTTCATATTTTCCTACACATCTTTGACTCTGAAATGGAGAGACTTGGATTTGACAAGTGGACCACTCAGTGATTAAGGAATTGACTGAATGGTCCCACTGAAAGAGTTGTGGTCAATGGCTCAGTGTCCATGTAGAGAGGAGTGAGGAGTGGTGCCCCTCAGGGGTCTGTATTAGGACCAGTATTATTTAACATCTTTGTCAGGGACATGGACAGTAGGATCAGGTGCATCATCAGCAAGCTGGCTGATGACACCAAGCTTTGTGGGGTGGTTGACATGCTGGACAGGCCCCAGCATAAGAAAGACATGAACCTGTTGGAGGAGGGCCAGAGGGGGGCACAGAAATGACCAGAGGGCTGCAGCACCTCTCCCATGTGGAAAAGATGAGAGAGCTGGGGTTGTTCAGCCTGGAGAAAAGAAGGCTGTGGATATACCTTCCAGTTCCTAATGGGGGCCTCCAGGAGAGATAGGGAGGTTTTTTTAATCAGGGAGTATAGTGACAGGACAAGGGGGAATGGCTTTGAACTGAAAGAGGGTAGGTTTATACCAGATATACGAAAGAAATTTTTTTACTGTGAGGGTGGCGAGGCACTGGCATAGGTTGTGAAGGGAAGTTGTGGATGCCCCATCCCTGGAAGTGTTCAAGGCCAGGTTGGATGGGGCTTTAAGCAACCTAGTCTAGTGGAATGTGTCTTTGCCTATGGTAGAGGCATTGGAACTAGGCATTTGAAGATCTTTAAGGTCCCTTCAACCCAAATGTTGTCACCACTTGCTGCAGCTTCTTCAGCCTCATGTTCACGCACTAGTTGTAACTGCATTGCTGTAGCAAGGGTGGTGCAGTGGAAATAGCATGGGAATCCCAGTCATGAAAAGGGCTGGTCCAAGGAACAGCATGGGAGTTTTGATGCAGGCCAGAAGATGTGAATAGGAGTTGTGAGTGGGAAAAGCGAAGACAAAGAATCTGACCCAGTTGCTTGCTAGCTTAGGACATTCCCTCCTGTGAAGGGAGGGAAAAGCTAGGGACTCTGGAAATAAAGAGGGCATGAGAATATTATGATACATTAAATCATGAAGCATGAAAACTTCATTGAAACAACACCATTAGCATCACGCAGTTAAGCATTCAACAACTGGAAACTATAGTTCTTGCACTTCTGCAGCACTTGAGAGCCTTATTGTAATGTTAACAACATACTCTTCATGTTGATTTTGTATGTGATGTAGCAGTGTGCTCAGCCACGTTTTGGTCTTGGTTACTATATCCCATTCTGAGAATCTAGGGCTAGGGACCTATTTCTTTTCTTTTTAATGCTACCATAAATTCCATAGCATTAAACTCAAAGAGGAGTCATCATAAAAAACGCCAAAACCAAACAGATACAAGCATCAATGAAATAATATCCCGTTCTTATAAAATTGAAGAAACTTAAAAGTGGCAAGTAGCTAGGAAAGCTTAAAGTGAAGACTGCTATCTTCACTTTGAAGAAAATGATTTTTTACTCTAAATAAGCCTTGCGGATTCCAAAATATACTTCGTAAAATCATTGCTAACTGTCAGATGATTGAGTCATTCCAACTGAAGCCAGTAAAAAAATAGTTGTGGCACTGCAGCTGATGACAAGAGTTAGGTGTTTCAAGGCTCTAGACTATTTTTAAAAGTATGTAAAAGAATATAAAACACATAATTATTCAAATAAAAAATACACAATCTGAAATATGCAGTGTTTTGAAAATAAGCAAGTATCCTGACACCTGTAACATTGCTGCAATTTGGCTGGTAATATGATTATGCCAACTATTAGTGCAGTTGTCACCTGAAATGCTGAATACAAACAGTGGGTAAATGCTTAGTTTAAGTGAGCAAACATAGTGGGGCTTCTAAATCAATGACAATAGAAAGATCTTCCTTGGCTAGTTGCTGCGATGCCACACATATAGTTTGGCAGGAGGATGGTGCTGTGAAGGAGGAACACATTTCTCAGTTTGGGATCATGTTGTTCCTGTAAAATCTGACACAACCATTTTAATTTCTCCTCCAGCTTGAAGAGTTAGAGAACGTGTATATGTGTGTAGACTTCTGTACCAACACCCATGCCATTATCTATTCAGTAACACTGGCCTATGAGCATCAGAGGCCACATGCACTCACTGAAGTCATGGTGACATCCCAGTTGAGATTCCTATCCTTACATTCCAAAATTTGTAGGCTGCTCCTTCAAGCTGTCAAACTGAGGCACACTGTCTATATCCACATCTCAATAACAGAAACTTCTTTCTTTCAAAGAAAAACAAATAAAAACTATGGTGAACCAAATGACATGATTCATTAGTTAAAATCCCCCAAGAAAACACACTCTACCTAAATCAGTTGTGACAGCTATTAATAATCCTGCCAGCTGCTACAAGAGGCCTTTGAAATGTACTGAGATCTCAACTTAAAGGTCTCCTGATAATGCATCCACTGCAGCATTTTAGAAATGAGCCTTACACTCAGTTAAGCCTTTTTAATCTTTATTTGTAATGACTAAAGTGATTTATCTAGGCTTCAACAGTTCATTAGTTTTAATGGTGGATATCGGGAATTGGCATATTACCACAGCCAGGTGTCAGCAGTATCTAGGGGAAAGAAAATACTTTACTGAATGCAAGTCACAGGACAGTGAGGAAAGAGATGAGTATCATGTCACATGTTGTAGACAGTTGTTGAAACATTTTTGCAATGTTCCACCACCACTTGAATAACTCCAAATAAACAGTTTTGGAGGAACCAGCTAACCTTGGTTTTTGCAGAAGGCCTGAGGAAGAACAAGTGGCAGCTTGTTTGTACTTTCAAAGTGTGAAGATTACATGCTTAAAACCAGGTTCAGTTTTCATTCAGCTCTGGCTATGGCAAAATTCAACGTAAATGGGCATTCAAACAAGCAAGGTGCAGATTTCAACCATCATCCCAGTGTCAGGGTCTCTGCAGGGTGTCACATGTACAGACGTGGGAAAGAAGATAAAGCTGAAACTCACAGTCATCTTTCACATGTACTTCTCTATCAAGTCAAAACATACAGAGGACCTCTCAGTTTGTAATAAAGCCCCACATATTGCAAATTCACCAGAAAATATATCATTCTTTAAATATCTCCCAAGTCTGACACTAAAGACATGCAGTGGATAAAGCTATTTTAAGGAACTTGTGATTTTCCTCCTCACGGGTACTGCAAACACGTTCCAAGTCGAGTCTTTACTGTATAAAGGCACGTCCCAAATGACGCATTTATGGCAAAATGAAAAATGGAGCTACTGTGCAAAAAAACCAAAAATCATTCTTTTCAAGAACATTCCAGTTGTAGTCTCCTTCTTGTCAAGCACTTTAAACAAGCTCTAAAATGCTGGGAAACATACCTCAGATACACCTCAGACTTTTCCCTGCCACTGTCTTTGTGGAGGATCAGTGCACCTACAACAAACTAAGCAACTGCCTATGTTGCATGCAGACCTGTTTCTGAGCAAGAATTTGGGGACATCAGGACTTTGTACAACAGAGAATACCTCTTTAAAAATTATGTGACAAGATGTCAAAAAGCCAAAATGGTCCACTGCTGTGCCACTCACTGACTGTATCACTTTTCTTTTTAACCTATTGTTTCTTTGTTATGCTCCATAGAGAAATGCTGGACTTGTAAGATTGCCACCAAGCCAAGTTTCCAAAACTCCTGTTTAATATTTACCATTCAGACTCATCACATGCTTGCAGTTTTCCTTGCAACTTAACCTCTGTTGGGTCATGATTCCCAGCCTCAAGGATAGCTGGTGGAGGGTAGAGTGGATTTGGACAGCAGATTTTTCCTTGTTGGCAAGTCTTAATCTGCCCACTGTTCTTGGGCTTTTTGTTGGTTTTCTTGCTATTGTGAGTTCAAGACTTTTTTCTGCCTGCCTAGATGTGCCTGTGGCCTCCATCCCTGTAACATCCAAATGTCAATCAGTTCTTCACCGCACCTTCTATGGTTGCAAAGCAGCTGAACCTCTTGAACTCATCCTGTCCAGTACCCTGCTCAAGCAGGGCCACATAGAGCTAGTCGCTTTTTTAATATTTCGAAACAGAGAGAGAAAATAAATATTATTATTTCCATTGTGTAGCTAAAGAATCAAACAGAAATATTAGGGATTTGCCAAGGAAGTTACAGAACTGAAATTCTATAATTTTGATTCACAATAAGCCTTATTCAACATCACTGGGCACTTATGACTGTTCTTGCCTACTGGTGGTATGGACTGAATAAAAAGGATAAAAGGCTGACAAAACAAACAAACAAAACCAAAACAACAACAACCAGTGAGCAGTGTGGTAACTCAGATACACATCACAGTTTTACTTAACTAGCACTTTGTTTGTTTGCTTTTTGATGGGTATAAAGTGGGTAAATGAAAAATCTGATAATCTAAAAGAAGAAAATTTAGCCAGGGGAAACAAAAAAGAACAAATAAGAAGAACTGTAGGGAAAAATACTGAAGATGCACAGGTGTTAGCGCAAGACCCAAGGTACTACAAAATCTAGGTTGACAGTCTGTGCAGGCTTTTTAATCTCACAAAGTCCAGCAGTTGAGGGTTGGCCAAAGCAGTGTTTGCAGAAGCAACCAGGCTTGACTGAAGACTGCCAAGACAACGAACGCCAGTCCACCATTGTCCTTGGATAGAAAAGGGAGTGCAGAGGAAGGGGGTGAAAAGGAAGGGAGAGCAGGGGGAGGCTGAGGAGTAGGGGCTGTAAGGCATTTCCAACAGATTAGAGGGAGTCAGCTCTTCGCGGGATGAGGTCCTCTGAGGCTACTGCTGGGCCGGCTCCTCCTGGCATGCCTTTCTCGGCGTCACTCCCGAGACTCCACTCGTTCATTCTTAGGATCACTTCTGACCCTAAACGTTAAAAAGTCATGTGGGTGTATTTTTAAGCTAGTATCTATGGCTCTCGTTTTCTTTTGTGTCTGTTGAGCCTCTGGTCACTGACGGACTGCCTACTTCTTCCGCTCCTCCTGAGCTGCAGCCTAACTACACCCGCGGCCACCTCCGGGCCACACGCCCACTCTGTGCCTCCTTCGATCCCGCCAGCCGAGGGACGGCGGGGCGGACGGGGGAGGCGGTGCCGGGCTGCGCGGGCCCCACGCCTCCCTCACCGCCCCCGCGCCGTCAGACGAGACAAGATGGCGGCGGTCGGGCCCAGGCCGGGGGAGCGGCAGCGGGCTCGGCTGCCCGGTGTAGCGCGGGGAGCCGGGCCGTAACCCGCGTGTCTTCCCTGCTTTATTAACCACAGAGCTCGAGGAGCAGCAGAAGAGGCAGCGTGCGCCCTGTTTGCAGCCCTGAAATGACACCGAGACACTTGAACGCGGGCGGACGGGAGAGGATGGTGCCCTGATGCGCTGAAGGGCTGTACCAGTATCAGTGCTACAGAAAGCAGCACGCAGGTATGTGCATCAACAGAGAGGCAGTGTTGGATTAAAGTAAGACGCAGATGAAACTCGTTTATAAAGCAGAAACTTGATGAGAAGAAACCCCCACATTCAGTGGTCACGGCACTTAGAAAGTCCGTTGGTCGGCACCTTTCAGTACCTCTTGTTCGTAACAGGATTCTGTTTTTGTCATCTCTTCCTGCTGCTCTGGATTTGTTACTAGTTGGCAGAAAGCCCCAGTCGGGTACCCTTCTTACAGCCACCTACATCAGCAAAGGGCCTGTTCTTGCTCAGACAAACTCCAGTTTCATGTACAGTATGTTTGGTAGTAGTAGTTCCCATGTACATAGTTCAGCGCCCCCACTGGCATACGTTTAGTCCAGTGGTTGTCATACAACAATGACTGTGCTCCCTGTTTTTATGTGCCAGCTGGATTGTTCAGCACTTAAGATAAGAATGTGCCTACTCTTCTTAGTTTACTTTAAATTTCAGAAAAATGTTTGGTAAGCTGGCAAAATTTTCTGTTAGGACTCCAGGAAACTGTTTATATAAACTTAAGAACTTTAAGATTATATACATCAGTAATATTTATATATAAAGCAAACTGCTAAAACTTTTGACTTTAGATGTATCAAAAAGCAAGTCTAAGTATTGTAAGTTAGAAAAAACAACAGGACAGCTGGAGGACTGAGAAGGTAAGACAGCTAAACTTCGTGCTGTATTTTACCGGTTATAGCCTCCAAAATTACAATAGTGCAATGGCAACTCATGTTCCCCTCCTGACATGAGGGAAAGCAGTACTGCATTTGCACATAAGGCTTGCGCACAACACTGGTAGCTTTCACCTCACTCGTTTATAATTAAAACTTTCTAAGAGGTCACTGAGGTAAGAGATTGAAAAACCCTGTTTAGCTCAATACATGTCTTCCTACTCAGTAAAGGCAACAAGTCATTGATTACGGTTAGTGAAATTTTCAGTTGTTTTGTTAACAATCTGTGTATTAATGGCACTGCTTTTTCCACTTTCCTAGGCAGCAGCAGGAGAGAAAGAAATTTATCATAGCAACACTGAACCAAGACTACGTCTCAGCTCTTCATGTGGAACTGCTGACAGAGGAAGCTGCAGAACTGAAAGCAGTCAGTCCTTGACTGCATGAGACCATGCCTCTCACAGAAGGCAAATGATGTCTTACTTAAAAATATTTATGAAATGCAAACTTATTGATTCAGTTTTCTTAGAGCTGTTACACTTGAATAACTGCGCAAGGTTAAGCTTCCTACTCACTTCAAATTAAGATTTATAGTTTGATTTGCTGTGAAGACTACGGAGGTCAAATAAAAAAAAACAGCAAAAACTTTTCTTTTAGCATACAGGATCTTTCTTTCTCCTACTACAGGAGAGCCTTTTTAGATACATGGTGAACTAAAACTTAACAAGTACAGAACAAAACATACACAACAACATTTTTTCACAGAAAAAAGTAGCCTCTGAAAACGTGAAGTTGTCAGTAAAAAGGAATACAACGGCAAAGTACATAATAGAGCAATACTTTTATATTATTGCAACAGCAATAATACTATCAGTAAATACTATCACTAAATCAGTAGAAAATTAACTGCTTACAAATGCAAATACTGACCTAATATTAATTAATAGTGCTGCAGGCATTGAGTGTGGATAACTGTATTTTCAGCTTTGTAGTGCAGAAGTTCTGGTTGTAAACTCGTGTGCTCTAATGATTTAAATAACAGTTTGGACCTTTTGCTTTATACTGTTTGTGTATAGATAAATGGCTGGTAACTTGTCCTGGGTTTACTCCACAGTGCTTGAGAGTTGCCTGTGTGATCGAGTAAGATAGTGGGACTACCAAGTTTCCTTTATTTGAACAAGTATCGGAACTTTTGACCAAAGTGGGATTAAGTTCTACTCATGTTAGGAGAGCACTCCTGTCCAATACACGCACAAGAAACTATCAAGAAGCACACTTCTTAAATTGACACTGCTTTATTGTGTTTAGGAACATTTAATAAATACCAATCTTTTGGCTTCAGTTTGGCAATCCTTTCCCACCAAAAATCCATTGTGTTGGGTTTTTTTCTGGCATAAACTCCATTGCCAGCAATGGATGTATCAGAAAAAGAAGTTAATAAATACAGACAGCAGTTCTCTAAACATACGTCTTCGTTTAAAGGCATGATACAGATTTACTAAACAAATGTCAAACAAGTTCTTCACAGAAGAAAATTTTACTACAAGCTGTCTCTGAACATTGTTTTCTTCACTAATGCTGGTAGTTTATTTCATTGAGTACAATATTTTTGAACAGTACTGTTGAATCATTTAAAAACAAGCTTTTTCCCCCTTTTCCTCAGCTTAAGGTAAGCTGAAACATGTAATTAGTACTGAACTGTATGAATTTAAGACTGGTGTACCTCTTCCTGAGCATTTCATGACAATCATGAAGAAACAGCAATATAAGACTTTGTTAGTATGGGCCTGGGGAATTTTTTTCAGTTGTTTCAGCTTGCTTTTAAACCACTGTTCAAATGTTAAAAGTATCATATTTAAGTTTAATAGATGTTTTGTGTAAATTTTTGTGAAGTTTAAAAACATGATGGAAGATTCCTGCTTGTGATGAGAATCACTTTCAAGTACTTAAATTTGAATATCCCACAAAACTCCATTGCTTATTAAAAATGTGTTTTTATAAAAGCATGAAGACTACAGAAAACCAATTAACATAACAGAGTTAATCTTGAATAAATTTTTCCACAACTGTATTTTACATATAACCAAACTCCCGCTTTAGCAAAAGCAAAAAGAATAAAAATAAATTCTCTTCCAACTATTTACACTCAGGAATTACCTTTCTGAGGGACTAGATACTTTACTCTACAGTCCCTCTAACCCAAGATGTATTCTTAGGTGTATCCCCTTGTGATTTCGGGTCTTGGAAGTTTTCAGCAAACCTCTCTCTTGCTTTGTCCCAGTTCTTTTTATTCTTGCTCTGGATGAGTTGAACATCTTCAATTGAGATTGGTCTCCTAGTACCGAAACCTGCATGCTTCTGATGTAACTCAAGTTGGATCTGTCAAATGCATTAAATTTTTTGTAACTGCAAGTTAGGTATTCTAAATACTTCATATTTTTCTAATACAAATTCCATCCCCCACTCCCAAGCACTTCTCTTTCAGGTTCTAATACACCTAGATCATACATGAACAGTACCATGGAAATGATGTGTCAAATCACCACCTCTAGAACCATGATTTGGAGTGCTGATAGATGTCACCTGCCCCTAACATTACTGTGAAATACACCTGAGTGAGCAGCATATGATCCTGTGCTGGCTAGTTTGACAGTACAGGGCATGCTGTGGCTCTGAGCAACACCAAAAGCAACACATATCTGGTGACAAAAATGGGGCTACCGTGCCTGCCACAGAGGCCTGCAACTTGGTGGCTACAGTGATGTCAGCTAGCTTTTCCTCTCTTCTGGCCCATCCTCTGATTTTTGTGCCACAGCAGCCTCAGAGAAAGTGAAGAACTCTACCCTAAGCTCATCTGGAATTCACATCACTTAAATGATTTCAATCTTCCTCCAGACTATTGTATTCAAATATGACGTTATTAATTCAATGGCTAGAAGCTGTCTGTCCTCCTTTGCATAGTTTCCTAACAAACACAGACATTTCTGGCATTTTCTACTGAAGGGACAACGCTATTGAACAATTTCAAAATACCTCATTAGTCAAGAAAAAAATTATTTGAGATTAGTCTGACTGAGATTATTCCTTCCTAACCAGGAGTTTGAAATGTTTCAAGTGAATAGTGGCATACAATTAGATATTTTTCACTGCAAATAAATTATTATTTTTGTTTCAAGTGAAAACCAGAAAGACGTACCGGATTCTTCATACCACCACCATCCTTTCCCAGGCCTTCCCCCTTCCTCCATCCCATCTTCTCCAACATTTTATGTCCTTTGTTGCTGTTGCTGATTTCACTTGGAAGAAAATTTAAGGTAACTGATAACCAAGAGTTCATATAAAGAGTATGCCCTCAAATACTGAACAACAGAAATGTGTGTGCATATGCTGCTCTGGAAACCACAAATCAAATACTGTGCTGCTCCTACTTCCATCAAGAGCTATCCAGAAGACCCTAATGCTACCTTTTACAAGTTCCTCCAAGAGTATCTTTGGTTAACAAAGCCATTCCAAGCATCTGGTGACTATCAACTTTCTTAAAACTGCTTCTGAACTATTTGCTTGCTTTAGGAGCTAAAAGCTACATCATGGGTGGGTGGGAATGGACTGCACTAGGGAAAAGGCAGTATCTGTGCCAAGTCATCCTAATGCATTTATTTCATTGTCTCACACTTCCTTTTACTAATTTACCAGCATCTAGAAGGTCATGTTTCTTAAGAAAACCACCCCAACTACAACTACAGAAGCAAAGGAATAATTGAAGAGGAACATATATATTAAGTATCAAGATGTATGTACATGTTTTATGACAGGCTGGATATTGACAGTGAAAGAAATTGCAGGTGAAAAATCTGCACGTGTACTATTACTGGGACTGAATAGGAAAAATAAAAATTGAGCCTCTTGAAAAATAGACACTACAGAAAATGTCAGTAGTGCAGCTAGGTCTTTGATTTTTTGAGTTGAGAAGGAAGTGATCTAAGCATCCTTACTGCCCAGTTGAATTCTGCATGGAAAGTGATGAGTTAAGAAGAAGACTATGTGAAATGGGATGTATGAATAGCTTACAATTTTCTAGCTCGCCTAACACATTATATACAGGTAATTTGTAATCTAAAAAAACTATATGCTAGTAACAAATTGATACTTTATCATATTTTTTTTAAGATTCACAAGAAAAGGACATGGGGGATACCTCCCCTGCCTTTCCAACTTACACATGAACGGAAGCTGAACTGTCATCTCTCTGGAAGGTTCCTTCACTTCCAACAGTCTCTCTGCGTTTTCCTGCTCTGTCTTTGTACTTTGGATTCTTCACTGCTTTGTTGTCTTCATACTCTGTGTTCTTTACAAGCAGATTAAATTCCATCAAGACAAAGAAAGTGGGCTTTAAATTCTGCACTTCTTCCCTCCAAAGCAAGGCAGCTTCAGCCTACTTCATTAATTCTAAACCTTATAACAATAAACTACAGTCCTCACTTAGTTTACAGCCATAACCTGTAAGGCATATTATTGCCATCATCACATAATGATGTAATATTGCCAATTTCAATAATTTCGCAGAAGCTGTAAATAAAATAACAGGTTCTCTTGAATCTTCTCTTGGTATGAAGAATCAATCTCTTCATATCAAGCAGAAAACCAAGTGGCCATGGCACTAGCTTTTTGTATAAACATTTAGCCTATTCCTCAGCAACTGTTTTTTTCAGAATAGATGACAGAACTAAGCATGTCTACAGATTCTCTATTAATATTATATTGGTAGCTGAAGAATCTGAAAGAAACAATGGCATTCTGATTTGTACATGAATATTTAACTACAAATGCTGGATGTAACCCCACAGTTAAAGTTATATCTAAAACAGAAGTAACTTGAATACATATATACTATATTGCCCGTATGTTCACGTTGGCATTCTTCTATGGACTTAAAAACTTGAAAAACATTCCTTCCACCATTTTTTTCAGTTGCTCATTATTTTTCCTTTCCAAATAAAAGATAGCACTGCAATTCAGTGAAAACTTAATCTGCAGAAATAAAAATAAAAATGTCTTGCAAAATCTTAACCTCAAAAGGATTAAGAATCTTGTACCCATTGGAAAGACCTTCTTTTCCTAAACTTTAAAAAGAATTTTCACGCCCCCTTACAATCATCTCTCTCAGTACAGGTTTGTTAAGAATTATTATTTAGGGTACAAAAGACAAGCTTGAGTTATACTAACAGGCTCAAGTTTGAGCACATTTGAAAACTTCTCTAAAAACTTAAAACAGGAATCACAAAGCATTAAAAAAATAGAAACCAGAAGATTAAAAAAACTTAATGAACTTCCTACTCTAAACTCACCTGTAAACCATATTTTACCCGTATTTGTTTTAATGCTTTTCTTCTGACTAACTCTCTCTCTTCTTTGCTAAGTGCTGGGCAAACTAAAAGGAAGAACACAGGATTGAGTTTCTAATTACTAGTGTAACAATGTTTTGAAACATGACAAGTGTGAGAATTTTTGTTCTAACATTGTTATAGACACACATACCAAGAAGAAAATACATCATGTACAACTATTTCCAGTTGACAAGAAAACTGTAAGAAAACTAATTACTATGTTTATATTATAAACAGCTATAATAAAGCCATAATAATAAACATCTCCTGTGATAACCTGACTAACCAGAGGATTCCTTTTTCCTGTCCAGGCGAAGATGTGCTCTGACTTGTCCTGGTTCACATCCATCACAAGTATCACTGCCGGGATGTATATGAAAAGAAAGCACAGTTTCACCAATCTTCACTTCGTCTCCATGCTCCAAGATGTAGGGATCACATATAGTTTTAGGCTACAGCAAAAGAAAGTTTTGGCAGTCATGTTAGTTACTCATGAAGGACACAAACTCTATTTCATGCATGCTGCTTACAGTTCAGTAATTCAGTCTGGTCTCACAAATGCAGGCAAGTATTTAACTACAGTAGGGATTTCACTCTTGCAACTGCAAACACAGTGGATTTTTCTTAGTATAACCAAACATTATGTACTGTAAGTGGCCCTAAAACCAGAAGGGAACCAAGGCAGACAGTAATGTATGAAAGAACCCATACAATGGCATTGTTAGTGATTTGCCATAACATGTTTAAAATGTCAAGACTACAGTTTTCTGCAGTGTACAGAGCCTTAAAACAATAAGTACTCACCTGGAGAATCTGATTTCCATTAACAACTGTTCCATTCTGACTGCCTTGATCCACCAGAACATAATTTTGCAAATCATGGTCAAAATACACTTCTGCATGAAACTGATAAATAGAAGCTTAGGTTAAATGTTCTTGTTAAGCAAATACTTCACAATTTAAAGGCTACTTAAATTTAAGTTTTTGGAATATATTTTGAGACCTTTAAAATGAGTGCTTTGGTACTCTAAGTTAATAGAGTATTCCATACCTTATGATTTCATCCAAGTGAAATGTAACTCAATGGGCCACACCACCACGAGCTAAAGTATACTATTAATAATGTAACCTTTTTGACCATAAACTGATTCAATACAGAAAAACTATATACTTCTAGTGTGGGAACTATGCTTTATTTAAAGAACTGTGAGATTCAGTAATACAGCATTTTTAACTGTTTGTATAAATAACAGGCTTTTTGCTTTTAAGGTAAGTTACAACACTCTCAATTAAAAAAAAAAATCTGGTCTCGTTCTACTGCTTTAGGTTACTTGGTCTTTCATATCTGAAATACCTCGCTAAATGCCATGCTTTTGTAGCATTCACATAATTCAGCTTCACCTGCATCTTAATACTCAGGACACAATGACTAGCCATCATTTGCTGTTTCTTTTATTTCTTTTCTGATATTGAGACTAACAATCTATTTATGGCTTTGTTTGTGCTGTTGTTACCGCTCTTTATCGGTATTGTTCCCATGCCCACACAGAACACAGAAGACACAACTCCTGGCCAAACTCACAAAGATATACACTACCTCCAAAAAAGGCCACTGAACAAACCAAAGTACCAAATTCTCCAGCCTACTAAGACTTCCAGTAACAGCAGTAAGTCTAAAAAGGCGACTGTTTCAAATACGACAAGCGAATATCGCTTTTGCAATAGCAGAATAAAAAAGTCATGAGTCAATCTGAGAAGAAAAGTATTAAATTAAAACCAAATCTGTTCTCTTCTTTGAGCAACAGCAGTTGTTACGTTCAGTTAAAAGAAAAATATTCTGAAGACTGGTTAGCATTTCCAACAGGAATACTTCTGCAATGGTGGAGACCATCTGTTGATTCAATAGTTTAATTTCTACCTCTGTTCTATTGAACAGAACTAACCCAAACTTCTTCTAAAGAGGCTAAATCTGCAGGGTGTAGCATTTTTTTAAATCTCACTTTCCACTCAAGAAAAGCAAATGCCAAAGTTGTCCACAGCTATTAACTGTGAATAGTGAGGAAAACAAACTGGTACATAACTTTTTTTTTCCTGCAGATATGTCATTTATGTTTCTGCCTTTCACTCCTTACCTGAAAAGTGAAGTAACTTCTTATTAAACTATCAGTACCCATGAAGTACTGAAATGGTAACATTACAGAAAAATAAAAGCCTTTTGACTTCTTTATTCACCCAGTTTCAAATACATGCCTCAAAAAGTCATAAGTAGCAGGAAATTACTCTGGAAATTATTTAGTATGAAATATGGTACATGGCTGGTTAATCAGAACTATAATCTGAAACAGACATAGTAAAGCATGTTTCATGAGACATTTGCATTTAGAGATGTTTTTAGCAAACTTTTTGTTTGGATGGCATGTCTTTATCAATCTACATTTTTCATTTATTAAGAGTGCTGCATTTAGGGTCTGCGCTAAAGTATTTAGCAAAACAGAGCACAAAATTTATCCTTAATCTTTCTAAACCAGAACAAAAAATTTCCATTCAATCTACCATTGAAAGGCATTCTGTTAATTTTTCAAACTCCCTGTACATCACATTTATACGGTTGCCTTGATGAAAAATAAAATAAACCCTTTTGCTCTGAGCATAACAGTGAGGATTGCATTACTTTGTGACAAGATTCTTACTAGCTGACATCAGGATTTTATATACCGTTAAGTACTTAACAGAGTAGTAAGTTTTCCTCAAGTTCAATAACTATGAAATTAAAGATTCAAAATACAGGTTTTTTACTGTGCATTACAATGTAAATTAGTAAAACTCCCCTTTAAAAAAAGTACTTAGCTTTTCTAGACTTTGAAAACACAGTTGTTTAAGTTCCCATTCAGTAAAAAACCAGTTTTTTCCTTTTTCTAAATTCAAATGTGGCTAAACCCACATCTTATTCTGAAAGTTCTTCCAAAAAATTAACATGATTTTCCAAATTTAAAGCTATAAAACCTAAAGCTTCATTCATACATTTATGTCTGCTGATCTACCTTTCAGCAGACATAAACAAGAATTACCTTACTGACTCCAACTTCAGGAATCTGAAGTGTATGTCCAACATCTTTTTCTCTGTAAAAGCAAGTTAATATATAAATGACAATGAAGTAGAAAAAGGTCTATAAGTGGCTTACAAAAGGTGTATTTTAGTTGAAACCTTAATATCATGTTTCTCTTGTAAGCTATTAGGAATCTTTACAGATACAAAACACAAGGTCCCTTCTCCCATTTTTACACACTATACGAAGTAGACAATGCATAAATGATAAAACAGTACCATTAAATTCTTATCTATAAACCTGACATTTCTACCTTAACTTTTATACTCATGCAATGCCTGTAAATAACAGTCTGAACTCTGCATCCTTCAGGCTCTTCAGTGCATCTTGGCATCAGTCTTCAATGCGGAAGTTGAATTCTTGATAGCATTAGGCAGGTAATACAAGCAAAGAAAAAGTGATCTGTACAGGGTGGTTTTTTTGTTTGTTTTGGTTTTTTTGTTAAAAACATTACAGTTGGACGAAGGGATTTGTGTATTACATTCTTATCCTTAAGCGATGAAGAAGCAATGCAGCTAGCAAAGGACCTATATGCTAATTCCAAGTAGAACTGTCTTGTGTTGATCTTCACATAAACGTACACAGAAAACCCCAGCTCTAAGAGCAAATCAAAACACATCTATTACTGTTAGATAGAAGGAGCTTTTCAGGGGCGAAGTTTTCAGTAAGCTTGGATGAAAACATTAAGTCATCATTAAATTCATCCTCTACAATGAACCAATCAGATTTAGAACTGTAAGAATGCATACAGCCTAGTACAACCCCCAACTTATTATCTAAAACCAATGAACAAACCCTACTGAAATGTGAATGTGTGAGGAAGTCTGCGATATGCTTCCTTGTGATCCTGAATTTCTGAAGGGTGTTCTTCCCTTTCTGAAAAAGTTACTTTAGTTGCCAAGAACAAAGTTTACTTACTTTCTAAAAAACAATTTTCAAAGAAGGACTTGCAGCTATGCTGCCACTAGGGCTCAGATACAAGATCAAGTTATCACTAACAAATTTTGAGGGCTGCTGAGCTGCATTAACTATGTATGCTGTTACATTATCACAGCAATATGCTGTTACATAACCTAATTTGAATCTCTTATTGTGGACTAAGCTAACTCACAGTACCTCACAACTGCTGCAGGCTAGGAAGACAAGCATGAAGAGCAGGGACAAGCAATCCAAAGTGCTTTCCATAGCTTTCAAAGCAAGGTAGTTTTAGATATATATAGAATATTTCATTTGGTTTTACCTTCCAATTGTAGCAGGTTTCACAGCTGTGATAATATAAAGTGATCCAGTCTGTAGAACTGGTGATCTTATTACAATTACTCTGATACAAGGAGGCCATATCTTTTCTTCATCTATAATTATATAGAAAAAACCACCACCATTATTATCAATAAATTACAGTTTTACCCCCACAGTCCGCAGTTTTCAAAAAACTGATATACATTCAGCCATTACTTGGCTGAATAATATGCAACTTTCATAAAAAGAAATGCACAACTGCATATGAGAGAAAACTTTGATGACATTACTATTTCAAAGGCTTTCTGACTGCACACCAAAGTGTTACAAACGTTTTCCTAATGCTGCTTATTTACATGCGCACTACTCTTTATAGCAATAAAATATAAATACATTCACAGAATTTACTAGTATATTATAAATGTATGGATCATTAATTGTAATATATTAGGATAAAATTTACTTCGAGAAAAGGCAATACCTTTTTGTTTACATCACAGACCTAGTGCATACAGAACTTTATATTTGACAATTTCTTTGTCAAATATTTTTACCTGTTATTAGCACTATGCATCAACACAGATAAGAAAAATAATAGACAGAGCCTACAGATGCATATGCTTTTTTATCTCATTATATTTTATTATATTCTAACAGATGTATGAATTCTGTACTTGGCTGTACATTTGCAGAAACATCTCCAATAATCTTAGCTAGGAATAGACATAAGATGAGAAGACACTACCTTAAGAGGTACTAGGGGAAAAGAAACTGTCTTCAGTTTTTATTACTCCATTATTACTGCAGAACTGAATAGTAAAAGAAGGAAATTTAATCTGAAAGTCTGATGATAGCAAGGACATTTTGATTGGCATTAATCACTTAGGATCTGAGTAGTTAAGTAAAGTAATGAAAACATAAGAAACAAACTATTTAACTGTGAGCAGGGCACAGGCTACAGTACAGTCTTCATTCAGGTTATATTTCTTTCTGGGATTTGGAATATCCTTTGCATACTGCTCGCATTAAGCTTTTCACAGGTTACCTTTATTTTTTTTATTGGCAACAGACCATTCACTTCTTGAGGAGTTCTTAAGGACCTTAAGGACCTAGGAGAACGTTTTCTTTGGTATAAAACAGTATACAGGTTTCCTCTCTACACCCATTTCTTACAAGTTGTCACTGGAATACACACAAAACAGCATTTCAACCAGTACTGACTACTCCACATTCCTTTTCATAACTGTGGACTCGAATTGAATTATACATGACAGTTTATGAACAGTATCAGAAATACTATATATTAATTTGGGAGAGTTAATACACTGAATTATTGTGAGTTCTGTTCTACAACCTCTATTTTAGCAACAGACTTTCTTTTCTCCCTTCACTGTCTTAATCTAACCAAATTTTATTCAATCGCTGAGGTTTCTACAGAAGCACAGGATGTTATACTGGGAAACAGCTTTTTATAAAAACACTACTACTTACATCTGACTACTGTGCAAGTGAAGAAAAGAAAAGAAATCCTGGTAACATACAGCACTTTTTAATTGAAAGTATCTCAAGTCACATGCTTTAATATATTTTTTAAAATTATCCAAACTGTCATTTGTTCTTAACAGGCTCCTGGAAAAATACAGTAATACCATATATAATCCACAATAATTCACCTTCATTTTCTGAGTCTTCTGAATCATGAGTTTCTTCACTCGTTAATTCCTCCTCACTGTAGGTTTCACACTCAGAATCTGTAATTTCACCTTCTTCTGGCTCACTCTCTGTGTCTGCTGTTCTACTGTCATCTGTACATGCTGCAGTGTCTGGTGTACTTTTGCATGAATGTGAATTTATACTGTCTGTAGAAACCGATTCTTTGGCTGTTAGACTGTTTCGTGGTTTTGTGTCCATTTTAGTCTTCTTTCTTATATTTGAAGATTCATCTTCTTCAGTAGAACTTACTTGCTCAGTAGTGGAAAAGCAATTCAGACTGTTAGATGATTTCTGCTCTTCTGTGTCCAAATCCTGGAGGGGAGTTTATATAAAGTTACAGTATTTACAGATCGAGTTTTTCTAAAGAATGCTATCATCCTGGAAGTAAATTCTTCGCTAGGAAGAATTATTTTTACAGTTATCAAGAATTGGTCAAATTTCCAGAAACTTTTGCACAGGTAGTCAACAGAACATTTGAGTAAAACCATTTTCACATTCTAAAAAACATGACTGAGACCGTCATCTATTTGGGAAAGTGTGACTGCCCTCCTCTTCTAAACTTCACTTATTCCTTCCTCTTTTCTCACACAAAACTTAAGAAACTTGTACTCACTTCCAAACTTGTACAACACTGTCTTGAATATTTTCATATTTTGCTTTTATGACACTCACTTCTGTCCCTCTCTTACTCAACTCTTGCAACTTGCTTAGAAGTTCTTTAGTTTATCTTCATTGTTTCTTCCTCCTGTTTTTGTCTTCTCATTTTTTTCTACCATGGTCCAGAATATCTGGAATGCCCATTTATGCTTGTCTAATGACCTGTTCTTTCTCCTTTCAAAACTGCATCTTTAACAAAACCTTTAATCAAGATAAGAGATAGAGACTATAAGCTTAATTAATGCTATGTAAAACAGTTCTAATGAAAATCCATTTTCTACTGCAAAAAAATTTCTCAATTTCTTTACTGAATATCAGACAGACTGGATCATTGCAGGTGCTTCCACAACCACTTATTTCATCAGCAGAAAGAAATAGCCTGACAACTATCTCAAAAAAAAAAAGGAAATAAAAAGAAAAAAATGAAAAAAAAAAAAGAACACAAGTGGCTTTAAAAGCTAAATAAAATTTCAAATTTTAAGTTATGTGACATTTTGAGTTCAGAATGAATACATTCAATTACCCTGAATTGTATCAAATATTGCAGCACAGTAGTTAAAAAAATACATCCTTGATCTTTTCGTGTATTTCCATGAAAGAGCATTTTTCATTCCAAGACACATGAAATAATGTGAATGCCAACATCATGGAAATTAAAGCACTTTCACTTTCAGAACTGTAAAAACACATCAGTGCCACAGACGTAAGACGAACACGAGAATTCGCCTCAACTGTTGGATAGGACAGTGTACTTCTGAAACATGTTTAGTAAGACAGCAGATTCTCAGGAAAAATCAGCAATTTTAAAAATATTTCATGTTATAACTGAGAGACTATTTGTTTAGGGTTTCTCCATACTGCAGTGGCCCTTTTCCCTGAATTCTCTAAGTCCTGGAATAGGAAGGAATAGGATTACAATGCCACTGTGTAACACTGTTTATTTTAAACAAAAGATGTAGTAATCCTGCCAAAAGTAAGACTACACAGTTCATTCATGTCAAACACATAAATTCCATTAGAAATATTTTTGGAAAATTTGATTTTTCCTTTTATGAATTATATTTTTCAGTATATTAATATTTGTCTATATTTATGTTTGGTATGGATACTGGATTGATACCAAACATACCAAAGTGTTCTGCAATCCTAAATGTAAACTAAGTAATTTAGAGTATTCTAATCTAATCTAATCTGAAAACAGAGAAACTAAATGGTCCACTCAAATCACAGTCGAGGCAAACAACAGATGACTGTGATGCACTAATGCCCAAGAACAATGCTTCAACCACTCAGCTCCTTCTCCACAGTGAATCCAGTGATACTCATTTTTGGCATCACTTCAGATATTTTAAAGTAAAAAGGTGCAGTTTCAAAGCCTGGCTACTAAAGAGAAGACTCTCAGTTCTGTGTTGAAAACAGTAATTTTTAAAAACACCCTAATAAACAGACCACAGAGTCCATACGTACATTCATTCTATGATTTTGCCAATATGACCATTAAGCCTATTCTCAGCAGTTTCTGTATTTTTCCACAATTGCTACGTTCAACTACGTTTCTTGAACTACGTTCAAGAAAGCAAATAAATTAAATAGTTCTGTTAAGCAGTGATAAAAATGCAATCTTTACATTTAGAAATCCTTGTACAAAACTGAGGATTTTAAAATTGGATTTTGGATCGAATATGGATTTTGAGCACTTCGTGATTTCATAGATCTGCATTAAAATACACATCTTGATGAAGTTTATAAACTGATACTGAATGTATCTTAGAGCATTTGAGAGGGCCTTTACTTGTGGTGAAGAAATCCTTTTTCATTATGTAGGACTATGTACTGGTTTTGGCTAGGGTAGAGCTAATTTTCTTCACAGTGGCTACTGTGGGGCTGTGTTTTGGATTTGTGCAGGAAACAGCACTGATAACACAGATATGTTTTTGTTATTGCGCCACTTGGCCAGAATGGAGGCTGGGAGGCAACACAGCTGGGATAGCTGACCCCAACTATCCACAGGGATATTCCATGCCATTTGGCATCATGCTCAGCAATAAAAGCTGGGAAAAGGAGAAGGAACTGGGAAGATGTTGGGAATTAAAGCCTTTGTTCTCCCCAGTAATCATTATCAGTGCAGGAGCCCAGCTTTCCTGGGATGGCTAAACACCTGCCTGCTCAAGAGAAGCAGTGAATTAATTTCTTATTTTCCTTTGCTTGTGTGCACAGCTTCTGTTGTATCTCAACCCATAAATTTTCTTACTTCTACCTTTCCAATTCTCTCTGCAATCCTGCTGGTGGTGGACTGAGCGAGCAGCTGCCTGGGGTCAAACCACGACAGAGTACTAGTACTAACACTGAACACATGTAGCATATATTAAAGTGTGACTACACAAACAGCACCTAATACCTTGCTTCCGTATAGTCACTGCTTCAAAACCAGGAACTGGCAGTAAACACTGAACAACCCAATACATTCTAGCAATGCACTTCATTTCTTGATTACTTTAACTCTTCATCCCAAACTTACAAGACACAAAGGATGCAAGTACATGCTCATTATAACCACGTTTGTTACACCACGATATTAGGCACGTATGTTCCTCTGCATGTTGCTTTGCCTAATATATCTAAATAGTAGACTGATACCAATAGTCACATGTTGGACATGGACTGACTCTACATGATCCAGGTTTGAAAAACTTTCTATCTACTGGGTATATGATCTCTGGGATTTTTCTCACTAAGCTTGAGTAAAGTTGAAGAGTGCAATCAATCTGACTGATAACAAACCATTTTTTAACTACAGAGTTAAGTCAATTCATATTTCTGCATCCCTGGCAATGTCAGCCAAGGGTACGAGTGAAATCAGGATTTTTATGTATCCCATGAGAAGCAGTCTTACAAAAATAACAAATCATGCTTGTGTAAGTGGAATTGATGGGTTTGCTTTAAAAAGAATAGGCCACAAACTACTGATTACAATGACCTTTTGAAACGCAGACTGTCCTACTTAGAATATAATGTCAGTATTATTGAAGTGTTTTTAATGAAAAATTCAAAATATTTTAAGCATTTAACTATACTTTTTGCTTTACTGTGACAGAGCAAGACATTTTGTCTCTTAAAACTTCAGTTTTTCTGTATTAAGCCTGATCAACATTCACATTCATGCAATTTTTGAGCATGTCTACAAATTAAAACAATTCTAACAACTGCACAGTTTAAACTATTTTTTTCTCAATTTGTTTTATACAAAACATAGAAATATGTACAAATATAATTTTTCACAAATGTAGTCTGTTGTTTTTTGGTTTGCTATAAGTTCAGTAGCTGACTGAACAGAATCACTGGTACTCAACACTCATCTACAGGGATGAATAGTAGATGTTTAGCATTGACTCTCTCAATTTGAAATATTAATCTGACATTCAGTATTTCACTAAAAAAACATTTTCAAACAGTTAAAAATAGCTCTTTCACTCAGATGATTAAGCTTTCACTTGCTAACACCATTTCACTAGTACTTCAGTTACTCTCTTCTACCCTACACAATACTCGATTTTCCAATGCAAAAAATCCAATCAAATGCCAGAAAAAAAAACGTGTAAAGCTCTTCCTACATCATATAGAAGCCATGTTATACACTGGTGGACTGCTCTGAAATACAGGAAACAGAAATCTGCCTTACCTAAAGAATGTGTAGTTTGTTTAGTCCAGATGCTTTATGTTATACAGTGATGCTAAATACTTCTCAAATATTCTAGAATGCCATCAAAGTTTTCTTCAGATGTTTATCTTACACAGACTTTCAAATATATTTCAAAGTTAGTTTGCAGGCGAATGGATTTGGATTAAATAGCTTAAAAAAACTTGTTAATTCCTTCAGAAAAAAGGTATCTAACTATCAGTTTCTAGTTATTATTTTTTCCTTTAATAAAAATACCAAGGTTAAAGGTAAACATCCATGGACTAATGTGTTTGTTGTCTCAACTCTACCTTTACCAGAAGCTGCCAATCCAAAAGAAGAAATCTTCAGATTAGCCGTGGTTTCTGTCAACTGACGTACCTAAAGATGGGATGAATATCAGCAAAAAGTAAACTACATGTAATAAAAAAAAGTAAAAACCACTGCTTCAAGAGTTCTATGGGAAATACTACTAAAAAAGCTTTGCCTCTCCTACAGAAGCAGCTAGGATGCATCTATAATGGAAGAGAATATGGCAGAAGTTAATTTTTTGGAGCACCATACTGAAATAAAATTAAGTGGGTGGTAGTTTAAAAACAAACAATTTTTAAATTTAAAAACAATTTATGGAAAAAATGGCATGTGTCAGTCTCTGCTTCTAAATTTTGCTATGTATTTCTAATGGCCTCAATACAGCAAGTAGAACTGCATGATCACTATTGCATACAGTCTATCCTCCAATTTGTATGGAAGCCCTGGATATAGATATTGGGCCAGGGATCACATTATCATTTATGCCACTTTTTTTTTTAACTTTTCCAAATTTACTTATTCAAAGGTTTTCTTCATAAAGAAGAAAATACAGTGTTTCTTGCCCCAGATTTTTTTTGGCCTACCCCTATGAAAAGACATCAGAACTGAACTATGTGCCCAGAAGTTTCAAAGTATTCTACCAATCCTTTTATGTGAGCTGCACAGAGGCTATGTAATAATTCATCCTGGCAAAAAAAAATTCCTGATTGTCTACTAAAAGCAAGCAAGCAGACAGCATACTTTGTTTCACAAGTCAGAAGAAAACTATTTGTAATAGAGAAGCTTGGTGACTGAGAAGAAAGGATCTCTTTAAAGAAAGTTCTTGTATAGATTAGGAACTTTCCTCAGGTGATAGTAAGCACATTAATTCCCCTCCCCTTTTTTTTTTTTTTTTTTGCAATTAGAAGTACGTTCATTTTAGCAGATGCCTACGAGTATTTGCTTGTTTGGTAATTCAGCCTGTTAAAAATACAATAGCATTTTAACAGATTAATTTTATCCTTTACATCTGCAGAATTATATTGGATTTTTTTCAAGAATGCTGCGATATTTGTGAACAATTCACCTGCCATTTCTGTAGTGTTAGGCATCCCAATTTACTACTTATAAATAGATACTATATGTAAGACAGCTGAGAACATCAAATTCTTCACAATAGCTAGAAATTAAACCACAACTAAAAACCCCTGCTGTGACCAGAAAGTTAACAGACTGTAACTGGAACAATATTTTTTAAATTATAAAGGCATAAACTCTAGTATAAATTAAGTCATTCAAAAAAATCAGATGCAATTTGATTGCAATCAGTACCATCTACATAGAAATATATGCTGTGATGATCTACATACACAGCTGTTAAATTTCCTTATTTCTTGTATTTTGGCAATATAATAAATATAAATATCTATCAGTATGGGTTAACATTTAACCCTTTAACTGGAGAAGGAAGAAAAGTGTTTCATGTACTTGAGAGTGTGTAACTACTGCTCGCTGTTTTCCCCTGCTTCACATTCATATTCTTATAAACCACCTTATCTTCATTCAAGAATAATAAAGTTCAGTGGGTATACGACACATTCCCAGAATTACACTCTGGTATTGCTTTTTTAACACTACCAGTGGTCCACAGACCAGGCACTAAACCAAACCCTTCTCCTACCTGTACCAGCTACAGAAAAAGAAAGTTGAGTAAAACCTACTTTGGTCAAGAAATGTGGCAATGTTTGGAGGCCTTTTTCACACTAGCAGCACAATTTAATAACTGGCTGGGAAAAGCAATAATGAAGTACTAGTCTTGAAAAGAACTGTCACAACGTTAATAATTTAAATGGTATTCAGGGAAAGAAAAGAGAGGAGGTTGGATACGAGTGTGGAGAAATGCATTTCAATAGACAACGTTTCAACTATGAAGTGCTACTTAAAACCAGACATTTTTAGTTTTGTTCTAGCATGAACTAATTACTGCCTTTGTCTATATCAGACTAAACTGAACAATTATATTGCCAAAAAAATATCATGCATCTACAAATGTGACTGTGCAGCTTATAAACTATTTTTTCAGTTTTATAGCAGAAAAATATAATCTTTTATTCTGGTAAATCTTAATCTTTTATACTAATGTAACATACATTTTTTTAAAATAATCAAGGAATTCCTTATGTGATTAATAACCACACTACAAAAATAAAGTATTTTAACTCAGCTATGCAAAATACGACTGTAAGGTACTTTGGTTTTTCTAAATCTAACAGCGCATTTATAAATAAGTGCACTGACAAAAGCTATTCTTTTATTTTTGAAGTCTGAAATGGAAAATATTTAATGTTTCACTTTGTATTCTCCATTTTTTTAAAAATTAAAAAAGGCCTTGTTTTCTTCTATGACATTAACGTTCACTTCCTGTTCACAGATGCAAAGATCTGGGCACTACAGAACACTTCAGATGTTTTTCCTATTATCTTATTTATCAAACAAATTAGTTCAAAAATAAATTACTCAGTTCACCATCAATAAAACACAAGCAGAAATGGATGTTTACCTTCTACCTTGGGACTATGAAACGCTCACACAAAAGATTTGTTAACAACACCATCTAAATAAAAATATGTTATTGATATAAAATAAGCTAAAGACAAATCAGAGGACAGAAGCAGACTGTGATGGGATCCCAAAAAGTAGTCAACATTACTTGCTAGGTCAGAGCTATAGATGCCTCAGAACTTTTAGAGAGACACTTGTCAATATGTAACAGTTCATCACAGAACTAAATTTAAGAGACCTATTAATTAGTTTAGCATGAAGACTTATTCCTACAAGCGTTTCATGATCCTTTCCTGACACATGATGAATAAAGCTCTGTGTTAACAATGCCTTTGCAGTGTGGCAGAATATTTGCACACAGCATGCCCAGAACCTGGATGGTGTAAAACTGCACTTCCACTGCATTAGCTCCCTTCTCTTAATTCTAAAGGATCCTTATACTTAGTGTTGCTCAAGTGTCCAGCTCAAGCTTTCAGAATGGAATGGTTCATGCGAAGTTCTCTCAAGGAGTAGAAATTTCTGCATTAGCCACAATCTGTTTATAAAAGGTGTAATCCATTAACAACCACTGTCCGTTTAACATAACTCCACTTGTTCTTAAATGTAAATAGTTTCCATTTTCAAATATTTCAGAAGACCTCAATCCTGATTACAATTTTTTAACTGTGCACAGATGCTGCGTAACTATTATGTAAGAGTACCTGTACCATATTGTAATTAGTTCAGATTTCAACCAATATGCTTGTCTAAGGCCTACATAATGAAACTATGCAATGATTTAAGCAATAGCTTTAAAAAACATAAACCAAGTAGCACTGCAAACTAGAGAAATCAATATATTCAATTATATCCTAAATAATGAAACAAATTTGCAGAATAGGACTCAACATGAGTAAGAGTGTTCATGAAGGAAATACTTCTTGAGGTTTAATAACTGTTATAATAGAACTTCCTGATGTCTATGAGTGAGTAAAGTTTTTCAAGGCACTCACTAAGTACATACTATATGGTATGCCTTCTTAGCACTCAGAAAAACAACAGAAAGGAAGTCATGCTTTTCATAACTTAAAATACCAATTAATTGCAATGGGCATTTATTAAGCTTATCCACACCCTAAGGACAATGAAAATGTATTAACCAAGCAGAGTATCAATAGCAAAGCACAGTATGCAACAAATTAGAACTTTAAAGACATTTCCTCAATCCCAAATGATAGTAGAGATACAGTAATATGCCAATGGAATGAACTTTGGAATACAGTCACAGAAAAAGGGTTATTTATGTCAGTGGATTTTCAAAATTTACATTTTTTGATTCATCATGTGAACCTGAAAAAAAAACACAACCAAACAAAAAGAACAAACTACAAGCCAAGACCCCTAAACCAAGACACTGAGGTTAACACTGAATTTTTGATGTAAATCCAGCCCACCCAGCACCTTGAACTCATTCTAGTGTGCTTGCTTATCAGAAAACTTCACTGACACTTAATATTGGACTTCTTCACAGTTGCATTGCAATAAGAGTCTTGAAAAACTGAGAGGATCCAAGTTAAAAGTTTCATCCTTAATCACTCAAGGAGAAAGTTATTTGAACGCTAACTACATGTTAACAACCTGCTATATGTAGTTTAAATATGTTTAAACGGTTTGAAAATAAGCACACACCTTCTGCATAAAACCAAGCCCCTTAACCTATAAATTATGAAATGGAAAAAAAACCAACAAGTTTTGCATTTTCTGTCCGTCAGTTCTGAAGTTACCTTATATTCATCTGCAGTAATCCTCTCTGGCTCTTTTCTCTTCTTTTTCCCTTTTTTATCCTTGGTGTGCTTAGTACCGGAGGCCTGGTAAGACTGCAGATCCACTCGTGAATGAAACTGGTATCGTCCGCTTTCCACATCACAGTAGTAATAAATTCCAGTTGTTGGGTCATAATACAGTTGATTTTCCTTTATAAGAAATGAAGAACAGTGTAATCATCACTTCAATAAATACACTGTTCAAAGAAACACCTTGTTAAGAAAGAACCACATTTGCAGTTTAATAAAATGTACTCAAATGTACTAAAGAACTGTAGTGGCTTGATCCTGGATGGCTACCAGGTGCCCCTCCAACCACTCGTTCAATCTCCCTTCTCAACAACAGTGGGAGAGAAAATAAGATGAAAAGCTCATAGGTCAAGACAGAGATCACTATCATGGACAAGCCAGATTCAACTTGGTGAAAACAGGTTATTTACTACCAGTTAAAACAGAGCTGGAAGATGAGGAGCAAATAAAAAACATCTCTCCCTGTCTCTTTTTACACTACTTCTACTAAGCCCTTTCATTCCCAGGTCCTCTACCACATGCATGGTGTGGGGAAATGAGGAGTAGGGGGCTGAGATCAGCTCCAAAAAGTCCCTCTCTGCTGCTACTTCCTGCTTCAAGTACGGGTCCTCCACAGGCCACAGCTCCTGTCAGGGAAACCTGCTCTGGGCTCTGGCATGGGCTCTCCACAGGCCGCAGTCCCTTAAGGAGCTGCTTCTGTGTCGGGTTTTCCATGGACTGCAGTGTGAATATCTGCTCCAGTGTGGTCCTCTTCTACAGAGGAAGAGGAGAATCCTTATTCTTTGACCTTGGTGTTTGCAGGATTGTTTTTCACACTCATCCTCCCCATACACACCCCACTGTGTTTTGCCCTTTCTTACACATGCTTTCAGAGAGGCACCACAGGTCCTCTAAAGGCTCAGCTGTGCCCTGCAGTGCAACCATGTCCAGGCAGTCCTTGGCCTCTTCTCACACAGGCTGCCTCTGCAATCCCATGCTTCACTATCAAAACCTTGCCAGTAAACCCAATACAAGAACATTTCCTGTAATTCAGAACAGTTACTGAACAAGAATTGCCTTGTGTACTTGTACCACTGTAATCTATAGTCCCAAACACTTATGTATCTAACTAAATCCACAAACTATTTCAAAAGCAATGGTATAATTTAAAACCTTAAAAATTAAATCCAGAAGCATTCCTGAAAACAAGCAGTTGTGTATCACATGCATTTTTTAAAACTTAGTTGAATGCAGTGCTGCAAACAAATCCTCTGTTTTAAGCACAGCAGCTCCCTGGAATTTCTGACAGTATATGTATCTATCTAGATGTGTATACATATACACACACCTTACAGGACAGAAAGAAAACATCCTCAAAAGCTTTTATGAAAAACATATAGCAGAAAGTAACATTAAGAAATTCTGATCCATCAACTATCTCCTTTTTTTAAAGTATGTCCTTTCCTATAACATTAAACTAATTGGTAACGCTGTACAAGTAAAAGTACAAGCATTCAATGTATCTTCTCTCAGCACTCTTTTCACTGTGGAGGAGCCACTTAGTTCAGCAACCTGTCTTTTTCTAAACAAGTCATCTTTTAACTGAAGCTTTTGAGAGAGTTACAGGTCAGCTTTATAGTAAAAAATTTCTACAATGCTAAGTATCTTAAAGATCTAAGGAGATCTTAGCCTGCTATCTTTAATTTGACTGAAATAATTTAAAAATGAATTAACAAACAGCCAATACTAATAATCTTCAAAAACCTCTTTTTCATAACATAAAATCACCTTGGATCTTAGTTTTTTGCTCACATCAACTTTTACTAATAAAACTTCTGCAATAGAGAAAAAATGCCAAGGATTTTGGAAATGATCCTTACCGAATTATAATAGAATCCAGTGCTGTGGTCATAATACAATCCTGTATTTTCATCATAAATAAATCCAGTTTGTGAAACAGCTGCCTCTGCAGCAGCTCTCAAGCTCTCTGCCAAAGAACCCTCTGGTACTGAAGTATCTTCTGCCTCCTGATACCAGAAAATAAGAGATTAAATTTTCTTCTAGAAAGAAACTGCTCTGTGAACTTGGGACTGTTTCAGAAGGCAAAAATTTGGCTGCGATTTACTGATAAGCTCCTACTGATTTCAACGGGACCGAGACTTTATCCCGTGTCTTTCGTTTTCCCCCATCTTTATTCAGAGTGGTTCACATAAAAAATACACACAGTGAGTATCTTTCAGTGCATTCCTAAAACAGATTTCTGCTCTCTGTCCCACTTCTGTTGCTACATGCTAAGGCACAAACTCAGTTGAGTGACCTAAGAGAAGGCTGTATAGCAGAGAAGAAAGCCAACCCACAGCAAAATAAATAAATAAACTCCACCAACAACTTACTTCTCCCTAAACGTTGCCTCCTTATGTCAATGGAAATAAAAATAAAAAGTACTATTTAAGAAAGTCAACATGGCCATATTGAACATACTCTGCTTCCAGGTCCTGCTTCCAGGATATGTAGGATATATATGCCTTTTTAAAAAAATAAACGAATACCAAACCCCAACTCTAGGAATATGCTACACTTGGAACATACTACAAAAAGAACTAGTTTTGAAGTACAAGTCTGCTAACACCAGCACCAGATTATCATGAAAAATTGTTTCATAAAAAGACATCAGGACCAAAAGCACATCTTTTAGACGGAATAGTAACAGTGTACTGACTTCAAAACTGGTAAAACCCCAGACAGCTCAAAAACCTGTAAATTCTGGATGAAATTTGCCTCTTCTCCATCTTCAGCAACTTCAGTGCTATCCACTCTTAGAGGAATATTAAGACCTGTCCCCAATTCCTCTGTGGCATTATCCTCATTGCCTTCAGTCCCAGGATTGTGCTGCACTGGTAGTTCAGATGCAAAATCTTGAGTATCGGTGTGATTGTAATAATTTTCATAGTAGTAATAATCTGCGGGGAGGGGAGAAGGAAAAGTTGAAATTGCGTAAACTAGCAAAGCAATATTTTACTAATGTAGTTTAAGGATGCTAAATCTTAAACAGGAGATTTACACAAGTAAGTAATCTAATGCAAATTAAATAGTGCCTCTATTAAGTAGTGCCTCTGCTTTGAATTTATTCTACTCCTAGTGAACAAATTATGTCTTATTTTAATGTACTTTAAAAATTGGTAAAACACCTATGTTTGTAACATATAAGATTACTACATAACAGATTATTATAGCATGAATTCTGCTAGTCCATGCTACATTTTATCCTGAACAAATGGCTTGAAAAAACAGGAACTGGTCTGAAAGATAATGCCAGGTTACTAAGTGTAATTCAGCAGAACATACAGACTTGAAATGTATTAAGATGCTGTTCCAGATCCCTGTTTAAACAGTCACCAGCCAGCCTCTCTACCTGCTTGTGACCACACGGCATAGTCCTCTGTCTGTACTTCTACGCTAGATGTATCTTTCTCCTTCCTATTATGGATTTCCTCAGTGAGTTCTTCTACCTGAAAGAAAAACAGTATGTTACAGAACCCAATACTGCATTTTAGTGCACCAGAAAAGAGCGTCAGCCTATTTTGCATTCCATAATTCAACCAAAACATAATGGCATCGCAGACATTTCAACTGATTTTGTTTGGTAGGAGACAATTTTGTACTTGAATAGTTGGCATAATGGAAAACTTAGTTTCTGATCACAAAGGGAGCAGAGAAACTTAACCAAAGTTACTCCTACGATGCCCACCCTGTAAAGTCAGATTTCAAGCAATAGCCACTGTTCTGTGTTGATGTACTGTGGCATTTACAAATCCCAGACTTGCAGAATATTCTGAACTGGAAGGGACCCACAAGGATCATCGAGTCCAACTCCTGACCCTGTACAGAACCATCCCCAAGAATCACACCATGTGCCTGAGACCATTGTCCAAATGCTTCTTGAACTCTGTCAGGCTTGGTGCTGTGACCACTTCCTTGGGGAGCGTGTTCCAGTGCCCAACCACTGTCTGGGTGAAAAACCTTTTCCTGATTTCCAATCTAAACCTCCCCTGACACAATTTCAGGCCATTCCATCAGGTCCTGTCACTGGTCACACACAGAGGACGGATCAGTGCCTGCCCATCCTCTCTGGATGGAAGCTGTAGGCTGTGATATGAGTCTCTCCCAAACTTGCCTATTTGGCGGTAAGAATCCGTGGGGTAGTTTTCCCACTCTACCTCACACCTTCTTTAATAAATATGTTTCCTTCTGCTCAATGTAGTTTTTCCTCCTGACTGTGAAGCCAACTCTGTGGCAGAGAAGGCAATACCGTTCTCCCCACCACCGCCGCCGCTGACTCGGGACCCCACTCTGGCATTGGTCTCCCGCGAGCCGGGAGAGCCCGGCGGGCTCCGGGAAGCGCGGGACCGGGCGGAGGGGGCAGGCGGAGAGGAGGCCGAGGGGCCGCAGAGGACGGCAGGGCCTGGGGCTGTGGTTCCGGGGCGTGGGGGCCCTACCTGTCTCTGCAAGGCCTCGCTGTCCTCCCGCGCCCGGCGGTACAGGCGCTGGGTGCGGCGCAGCCGCCGCCGCGCCCGCTCCAGCTGTGCCCGGCACTCGCCCAGCTCCGCCTGCAGCGCCGCCGCCTGCTCGTCCGAGTCCGCCTGGCCCTCGCCGGCCGGCGGGGAGGCCATGACGGCCGTCCCGCCTGCCGCTCAGCGCCCCCCGCTCAGCGCTCGCCCGCCACCCGTCCCGCGGCGCTATGGCAGTGGCTGCACTGGCCCGTCCCGCCGGCCCCGGCCATGGCCCCCCGGGCGCGGGGCGGAAGCGGCGGAGGGCGCGCACCGCACGCGCGCCGAACGCTGTCCCGCCGGGCGCGCGAGGGACCGGCCCGCGCGGCGGGAGCGCGCGCGCGACCCGGAACGCGACCGGGGGCAGCCGGAAACGGCACGGCGCGGCAGCGGAAGTGCGTGTGCGCGCGGCACAGGCGGGAGGGGCCGGGGTCGGAGTCAGCGGGGCCGGGACTGTTGTGCCGGGGAGGCAACGCCGAAGGAAAGCTGAAGGGGGAGCAGCAGCCCCCAAAGAGGGGCGGTGTGTGAGCTCGGGGCCCGAAGCGCTCCAGTCTCTTACCGAGCTCCACTAGTGCCCGCACTTGGCCGCGCCAGGCGGAGTTTGCTGGTGGTGGTGGGCCTCAGGGCCTCACCTGTAGAATATAACAGAGCGAAGAGTAATTGTAGCATGTACTTTTATAAAAAACTTTAAAGTACGTCACTTTTTTGTTTTGTTTTTTTGATGCTTTTATTCTGGGGAGGGACGGGGAAGAAGCTTTTTGAGAGTGGAAGAGTACATCATATCCTGGCTGGAAACGGCCGTGGGCGCTGCAGTTGGAACCATTTAAGCAGCATTCGAGGCTGCTGTCAGTGCTGAGAACTGCAGCGCTGCAGCCCTGTGTAAATTTCTGTTGCTGGGATTTCTAGAGGCAGTTGCTGAAGTTTTTTGGGTTTTCCCCCACAGCCCCATCTCAGTATAATAATTTTTAACCCTTCATCTCGCAGGCTTCATTTTCTGAAGTGAACTTTGTCTCTGATGACCACAATGCTTTTCAGTTGTTAACTCTGTGATATGCTTTGTCACTTTCGTGCTTGGCTCCAGAAAAGAGAAATACATCATAGAAGGCTGTAGTTTTTAGATAATAGTTTTTAGATCTGACAGTAGTGAATGTATTGCATACATGGGCATCTATGTCTGCTAGCAGGTATGTCCTGAATGGTGCACCACCTTTAGAGGAGGTTTTCACCTGATTGCTAGAAGTCATGTATATATTTCATATACATGCATATATTTTGAATATATTTCATGTATATATACATATATATATATATATGAAATACAACTTTTTAATTATTATTTTGACTTTTCCTTGGTTGCAGTTGCTTGCTATGCCGAAAGAGTCTCCAAAGGCAGGAGGCTTTAAAGTGTGCAGTGTGTCATGGTGCAGACACAAAGTTGTACCTGTACTTCTGTGGCCTGAGTTTTGGCTGCCAAATACAAGGAGTTGGTTTATTTCCTGTCAAACTTTAGTCTCAGCATCAAATTAGTTTTGTCACTGCAATCTATCTAGGTCCTTCAGAATGTTTTTAGTTTGGCCTCATGCTGTTATTTACTAAAACTTGGTAGCAACATGGGAGTACAAATAGGTTTTGGGTTAGACCTCAGACAGCACAAGCTTGAACCTTGTGTAGCTGTTGCAGAGAACTGATAATATACCACTTTCAGTCTGAGAATTAGAATCTGGGGTAGTGCTATCTTTATCTTCCTTGTAGCCACTGAAATAATGACCCACTTCCAGTAAAAAGGAAGTCCAAAGACAAGTGAATTCAAAAATCACAGTAAGTTGCAGTGTTAATTTAGCAGGAATGCTACTGTTTGCTGCAAAGTCATGCACTTAAGCGCCGCTCATTAATTACTGTTCTGATTGGAAACTCCCAGAATCAAATGCCTGAACTCTGGAGGGGGGGCTACGTGAGCAGGCAAGAGGCAGACCTTCATCTATTGCTGTCTGACTAAAAGGAAATGGACAAAAAAATACATGCAGTTTGTCTTCTTTAAGCATTTGGTAAAAGAGAGTAAAGCTGTAGTGTGGACTCAGGGTTCTAAGAGATATTACAACAAATAATACAGTTTCAGACCTCAATTTTGCTCCTGTGTAGTTTCTCATTGGAAAGGTGCGTCTCATCAATTGAGACAGTGTATTGTCTGTATCAAAAAGTGTTTCATTCTGGGTCATGCTTCTGTTTGAATGAAGACAGTTTTACTTAATGTGTATAAGTAAACAAAGACCTGAGTTTGAGGAAGATACTTCTTGAAAGAGTGAAGATTTCATCCACTGCCTTGTATTAACTTCAGGGAATCACACTCTTCTTTTTAAAAGATTGGCCTAATCTGAGGCCTTTGGCCTGCAAGTTTAATATTCAATTGTAAAAGTAATGGATTTTAGAGCTTAAGCAGGGAAAAGAGGGTGAAAAAGGATGCCAGCACTTCAAACACTACATGTTCCTAACGGTTTGCAGCAGATGAAAATGGAGAGGAGGGAGGTGATGAGTATCCCTGCCACCAACCTGGCAGTGCCTCTGAATATGCCCCTTTCCTGCCTATGTTCTTGGTGAGCCCTCGACATGGTCTGATCAGCTGCTGTTGCACTACCCTGTGCATACTCTTCCTTGATCCTCTGGGGTGGGGTAGTTACTCTTGCAAGTATAGGTGGCATCGCAATCCAGCTAGACAAAAGCAGATGCCTAGCTCCTGCACCTTCTGTACTGAAAGGAGGAGAGGACTTTGATTGCAGGAGCACTTGCCGCCAAAGGACGGAGGATCGTAGAAGGAAGATGAAATGGCTTGTACGAAGTGTGGACAGCAAGGCTGTTGAAACACAGACTGTCTGGCTAAGGGCATTGTCTCTAGGAGAGCTCTCCTCACCGTGCAGCTATCATAAGCCCAAACCTGCATGAAAGAAATGTAGAGAGAGTGAGGAGGCAGAGGTCTATTACTGCCTGGTGTTTCGCCAGGCTGCTGTCATGCAGGAACAACCATGAATTGCAGGGACATTTGCCGGCCCAGCGTGCCTGGCTCTCCCTGCCTCATTCCTCTACCCCAGTAGAGGATGTTGTCCTCATCTATGGCTTTTTCCAGGTTTCTCCTTCTCCTGAGAGACAGTGCAAAGAGATGGAGGGGTGCTCGACACCATCTTTGCCATCACAGTCTTCGTGGTCTTGTGAAAATTGCTTTGTCCCACCTCTGAGATGTTAAAGGCTTCTGCGAGTGTGATTACATGTGTGTAAAAGTGAGCTTAAACATGCTGATTTCAGATTCCTCGTGATTTGTAAGCTGAATGCTGATAATCCTGTATACTTTATATAGAATCAGTCAACTATACCTGAGTGCTTTGCTTGGTACTGCTTGCTACAATCCTGCTGCAGCAACTTTGAACCAGTTTTAAGATAGCAGTATTAAGATGGCTTTAAAGTTTCTGCATTTGAAAGTCCTTTTGTCCCTGCACCACGGGTAGCCATCTCCCTTCCCAGCATCCCAAGGCTTCTGGCATCACTCAGAGACCAACTGCATGTAATAGACTTACCTATTGTCCTACTGCAACTTGCAGTAGGTTCCTCAACTTGCAGCTAGGGATCCTGCTCCCATGTTGAGGCACTGGAAAGTGAGACATCACAGCACACAGCACTGCAGAGTTTGAACCCTGTGAACATATTTCCAATATTCTAAAGCTCTTGACCTTGAGACATTCAAGAGTAAGAATGTGAAATCAGAAAATCCAAGTAGGTCTAACTATGACTTCACACAGTGGTCCTTTTCCACTTGTGTTTCTCTGTAAAGCAAAAATGTTAAACGAAACTAGCTTTTACCACTAGATGGCATTTAAGTATTATAGGTATGGTTGGTTTTTCTTTTTTTTGAGTGTCTTGAAACACAGTGCTGAAAATTGCCTAAGTTGGCAGAATGGATAGCTAACCTAATTTTCTTCCTCTCTCCTGCTGTTGTAGACAGACACTGAAAATGGCTTGTGGCTGTTCCTTGGGATGATCTGATCTGAAGGCTGCCAGCACAGCAAAAGAGCAAGGCTTGCCTGCTGCATCTACAGTAATTGATACCCCAGAGAGAGTCACCTGCTTCTAAGAGATAGTCAGCTTCTTTCTACCCTGCCCCTTATGAATCACAACTACTGGGAAATCCTGTGTCCTTGCTGATGCAGAGCGAACAGACACCTTAACACAGAGACCCAAGTTGCTCCAAGTTGGGATGTTCTTCTCTGAACTTATTATGCAGTAGAATAAACATGGATGCCCCTTTCTTGCTGTGCAAGAGATAGCATTGCCTGCTTTTTATCATTACCCCCTGAGCAACTTGCCTCAAACAGCACGTGCACATACAGAGCTGTTGCTGTGAATCACCATCCACCTGCCAGCAGGGACAGTTCATGGAGACAGCATCAACCTAAACTCTTTGGTTTTGATACTAACTTTGCTTCCATGTTTTATAAAGCCTATTAAACTCTTTTTTTTTTCAGTGGCATAAAGCTGCCAAACATCTGGCATCTTCGCTTACTGATTGCAAATAAACTCTTGACATCTTTGCTCAGTTGCAAAAGCAAAAACAGGTTAATGCAAGTAAGAGTCAAAGTAGTAAATATAGGTTGTTCTCTGAAGACAGCAGAGCTCGGTATCTGGGTTCAGGCTGAAGATCCCAGAAAGAACAACATCTGATGCTAATGATTCCGAGATAGTTGCAGCTAACCCTCTCTGCAATGCTGCATTCTACTCCAACAAGGATCCCACTGGCATAACATTGAGGGTGGATTTGTTAGCTTGTGTCATGTGTGCCCCAATGTCAGCGCAAGAGCAGGGGAGTTCTTTCTTTTCTTGGGGTATGCTGTTATGGTGTCCATTGCCTGTCATATGCTTGCACCCAAGTAGTGTGCCTTCCCACTCTGCTCTTTACAGGTACCTATGTGCGATCCCACTTCATCCTCTCCATCTACACTTCTGCACCAGCTCTGCTGACGTTCCTCCTGATCCTCACCCTGGCCTCTGGCAAACCTTAAGCTCACAATGGCCACAATGACACAGAAGTGTATGTGTAGTGGTTTGAACCAGGTTTTCCCCCTGAAGCTAAGAAAGTGGTAACCCCCAGGGGGTGGTGATACTGGAGATTTGAACCAATCTGCGCTCCTGCGAAATATAAACATACCACAGGCAAACGGAAGAGAAGTTAGCTGTAGTGGTAGTTTGGTGATAGAAGGGGTAGCCGTGTTGTAAGACCACGAGGAGAGAGGGCAGGAGCCCCCCTGGGGGGGCTCCAGCCCCCGGCCCCTGGCTGGGGGGACTGCAGAGACTTGGAACAGTGTTAGACTGGGCTAAGTGTCTGTAGTTAAGCCGGGAGATGTTTCTCCACTGTGGGCAGCGGCAGGAATAGCAGTGGCCAGCGTTGACTGGAGAAAAAGCGGCGGCACAGAGCAACAAAGAGAGCAGCAAAACAAGCATGCAGCAAGAGGGAGAACTCCTGGAAGGAGAGCCGAGAAAGAGAGCTAGCAGCAGAGAGACAGAGTTTGGGGGGAAGAACTGCAAAAACTCCCCTAAACTTTCTTTGAGATCCCTCCAAAATGGAGGGGGGTGGACTCTTACTGATTAGAAGTCCTAAATGGAGTAAAGGAGCTAAGAAGCTCGGTTGTCCTGAGAGCTCAGCCAGGACAGTGTGTAGGAGGTTGACCTTAGGGGCCCTCCCTTGCTGCAAGCTACAAAGAAGCTCGCAGCCATCTTGAGGCAGAGCACAGGAGCTCTGCAAGGGGCTTGAGTCCCCTGAAGATACCAAACTGTCACGAAGACCCCCTGTGCTCGTGATATGACCGTGGTGGAACGACCTTTGTCTGGGGTGAACATAGCCCATGGAAGACCCCTTTGCCTGCGTCGAGGGGCCGAGAGGGGCTTGGAGGCCTCCCTTGTGTGTGCTGGCAGAGATCCAGCTCCAACTGCTGCATGGAAGACACAGAGAACCTGCTGCCTTAGAAGATACTGCTGCTCAGAGACTAGAGGGATCTTTCGTTCTTCCCTCCTGGACTTTTATTTGGAGGGGAGAAGAGATCTGATCCATTGTAAATACTTATGCCATGGTAGAGATAGTTGAGATCGTGTGTATAATGTATTATAATATTTATGTGTACAGTCATTGTAATATATATTCCCTTTCCCCCATTCTGAGTCTCGTGTTTTGTCTGAAAAAAAAATCATCCCACATTAGGTTGAGATGTGGGAGGGGGCTTAGACTAGGGAATTAGATTTTTGGAGTTCTCAAACCATGACAGTATGGTTTGCCTGCACGCTGTGTACAGGGTCTTTCCCTGTCTGTAGCATGCCCCAGAAATCAAAGATAACTGGTTGCTGCAGGCAGCCAAACAGTTACACAGGCCCACAGAGAAGCAGATGGCTCAAAAGAAAGAAAATTGCCTCTGGCTTAGTTATCATGTGATAGCAGGGGACAAAAGTGTGACCACCTCTCCATGACCAATCATACAGCAGAACCATGCAGCTTTTATGCCTATTTGATCTGCAATACTTAAATATTAGTAATTACTAGTAATAAATGTTATTACTTATAATATTTCTTGTTATAAATAGTTGTGCAAGTTGCAATCTTCCTACTTCCTCTCATCATGGTCATGCTACAGGTTGCATAATTTTTAAGTTCTGGTTTTAATAAAAAATCAAAAGGAACACAGAAATATTGGATTATCTGCAGGTGTGAATTTGCAACACATTGTAAACAAACTGCTGACAATTAAAAGGCTGTCTTTAAAGGAATTTTTCTTCCAAATGGAGTCCTTTTCTATCTGGGTCATTGTGGGGAGAGTCAAAAAAAAAAAAAGAAAAAGCAAAAGAGGTGGTTTTGTGAGGGAAAATAGGAAGCAAAGAAAGCAACCTCATCAGCGGCTTAATAAATTGGCAGCTTTGTTTACCTAAGTTATATTTCATGAGAAATTCTATAGGTGTATTACCGGCTAAAAAATAGCTGGAGAAGTGATCACAAAACTGCTGTAGTCATTTATAGCCGTGGACATGTAACTTTTCCTATTGCAATGCATTGCATTGAGACTCTAATTAAGAGCAAATCAGGTGTGACCTGTTTTAATAAGTATGTCATATGAATTACCCAACATTCCACTGGAAGCCTGATGAATTAAAATGATCTAAGTAGCTTTATTATCTGAATCAGAGCCAAATGGAATTTAACCTAGTTGAAACAAATTTTTTTTCAAGTTTTAATATCAATTATTAGATAATCAAATGAGAACCAAATGCAACTCAATGTCCAGGCTATCAACGGTTTTGATATGAAGCCAAATTTTTAATTTTTACATTTCATTGTGCTGAGACATAGGCAATATTTCTGATTTTTATTTAGTATATGCTTTTTTTTCCTGAAAAAAATACTGTCTTTTCTATCCTGTGATAAAATAACATTTAAGATTGTGGTGTTTTAGCTCTTTTTTCATTCTCAGCAGCCCCTTGAGTCTGATTCATTCCTCACATCCAGAAGAGCCTCCATCTCTTTGGAATGGAACAAAAGTTGTGTCAGATAAGCAATGTTCAACATGATATCCTGTTCCCAATTATGCCTCTATGATTTTCTTGTGCTTTCTCCTTCTGGGGGCTGGTGTGTCCTGGGAGAGAACATTCAGGCTGTAGTATTTTCAGTTTTCTGTCTGAAACAGGTCCTTCAGTATAAACTTTAAAAGGGTATTTGTGGATATTCTGTAGGAGTCTGTATCTGCATTTAACTTGTATTTTCATGTTACACACACACATTTGAATTGAAGAGAGTTTAGAACTTTTATCATGCAAAATGTAATTTTTTGGAGTCACTGTATTTAAAGGTACATACTTTATTTCCCCACTTAATCCTCATTAGAAATATCTGTATCTTCTTTCCAATATATTCCATCAAGTTCTAAAACAGATCAGGAAGAATATTTATTGCAAGGAGGACACACAACATGACTAGGAAGGCTGTGCTCTCGAAGGGACATGCTGTACTTTGGGTCAGTACCTAAAGTTAACTCAATTCCAAAAATGCTGCTGAAAAGCCAGAGAAGAGGGGTGTAGCAGGTATTTCAGAGGGTTCATTCTGCATTGTGGTGAAATTTGTTGTGTCTTTCTTTTCTCACCATTGTGCTTAATTGGCTTCCCAAACATCAATAAATCACAAAAATCAGTGTTTCTTTAGTATGAACAGAGCCCTGAAAAAGTTCTTTTCTTCCTGTGTGTTAGAGAAGTGCAGCAAGTAAGCAGGAATGCACCTGTGTTTTGAAAGCAGGAAGGTTAACAGTGAAAATTCCACCAAGACCATGGTCTCAAAGCAGTTCTCAACCCAAATGGTTTATCTTCATCAGAAGCTATTACAGTGGTTTCTTTCCACACGGAGATTCTTCCTGCAAACCAGCTGCTTTGAAACCTTTAGGTTAACCAGGCCCTTCTTTTAGTTGGCAACTCAGGATGAGTGTGAATAAAAATATGTAGGAGAAAGTTGTTCCTCGGGTTGTAATGGCCACTTTTGTCTCTGTTCCAACACAGATACACTAAATTCCTTTCTTAGAATTATTTTGATATTTAATGGCCTATACTGCTTGTTTGCTACTATATTATTCCCTTAAATCTCTGTTGCTATTTACATGTGCATATACACACACAAGTCACCACAAAATTTCTGTTTAGATCCCCATCAGTTGCAGAGCATTACAGCTGCCTCTCGTTATTAACCACACCAAACCTCACTATTTGGACTTTTGTTCCAACTCCAGAGTGCTGGTTTGCACACGGAGTTTTTAAAGAGTATGAGACTGACTACAAGTGAAACCAACAGAAATGAAACTTCTCACTGTTAATGCAGTGTTTGATACCTGATCCAGCAACTGAATTAGTGATGACAAAACAACTTTGAAATAGTAGCAAAACCAAATGAAGACCTAAATTATATCCAATGCTGCCTCTTTCTCCCCTGTTCCCTGCTGCTGGTATTGCCTGTGCCGAGTCATTCAGCAGCCCTCTTTTTCACTACAGATGGAGCACAAACATTTCTAAAAGTTTCTGGTTGTGTCCATAATGATGTTCAGAACCCACCTACTCATATCAGGAATGCTGTAGTATGAAAGTGTAATGCTACTCACTCTCATGCCTCTGTTCAGGTGACTTCTTGGTATTAATTAGCCCCAGCATCATAATTCTGGGACAAACATCTAGATTTTTCCTGTGCATAATAAGAGGGTTAAGGACAGAATTTTTTACTACATTACCAATATAAACTAATCACCTCTACCTGAGGAACATACTAATAGCATTCGAGATAAGAGGAAAAAAATCTGTCCTGTGCTGGCTAGATTTTTCAAGATATTTTATCATAAAATAATTTAACTTTTACCAGCGTAGCCAGAAGGGACAGAGATATAAAAACACTCCTTAAACCTGGGTAAACTTGAATGTGAAACTGGGCAAGAATTGGGAACTTAACAGCTATGGTGTACTGAGAAATTAATGTATTCTCAAACCATTAAAATTCCCAGAGGGGCTGGATGGCTGCCAGTGACAAGGGTCTGCAACTTTGATAGAGGCCCCCTTGTTTAATGGCTCTTCAGAGAAAACTGGAAAATTTCACAACACAAAAATTCATCCTTATAATCAAGCATTTCAGACCACTTTGTGCCATGGGGTAGTGAAATTTCCCCTCACCACTTTGATTCTTTTTCTCTCTTCAGTCTTTCTGAAACCCAACAGGGTTATGTGAAGGATTGGGGAGGTGGACTGCCAGGCCCGACTATGGGTGGTTACAACTAATAGAAAAGATCTCTGAAATGCTCAGGGCTGACACCTGGGACCAGAGGCTAGTTCTTTCAAAAGTCATCATCAGGAACTAGGAATCCAGGCCCTCAAGCCAGGATTTGGTGAATAAAAACTGAACAGAAAGTTAGTCCCTCTTGCAGCAGAAATGGAGAACTGACAGAGGAGACGAAGGCCACACCCTACATGGCTCCAACCCTCAGTCTCTGCAGGGTTCTGTGAGGGCCTCTTGCGTATGTACAAATTAAATGGGGAAGGGAAAAGCAGATCCTCGGTGGTTCTGTGACTCCTGTGCTCGCACCTCTGCCATGGCCAGAGCCAAGAGGCACCAGCTCCTCTGCCTTCTGCCCACCACCCCAGGACAAGGGTGGCCAGTAGGGTTCTTCCCTTCTGCACAGGAGCAGTGGGACCACAGGCATTGTCAGTGTGATGTGCAGAGGTGCTGTCCTGGGGAATTGTGCATAGGATATGTGTGCACACCATGTGTGCTTGAATTTATTAGTGTTGATGCAACTGTGCTGTATCACTCTTCAGCCCCTCACAACTTCTGCTCAAATTCTGGAGTTACACAAGCAAGCCTGCTCCTTTCCTCCCTTTGCATAAACATTCAAATACTGAAGATATATGAGGGGACTCTTCAAGACCCTTGTGACTCTCCCTTCTTGAGACCCACTGTCTTGAGATGTAGTGGTAAAATTCTGAGATTTATGAGGGATTTTTTCAGGGATTTCTAACAAAATTTGTAAAAGAGGAGTATTTGAATACTCATATGGGCTGCTGAGAGGCTCTGTCAGAGGAAAGTATATTGCTCCTTAAAGCTGCAAAATCTTACCATTAGGGTGGTGTGTAGGATCACAGCTAAGGTCTGAGCACAGGTTGGTATGTTTGGTACAGTAAGGTTGTATGTTTGGACTGGGGGAGTATCTTGTCTCTCTGCTTCATCCTTCATCTATTACCAATCCCCAGCTTTTAAGTGAAGAACTACAGTTCTCCCTAACTTTTTAACCTCAAAATATTACAGACAAACCAGGGACTAACTTGCTTTAAATAATTATCATATTCTTGTATGCATGTATTGCAGGTCTTCATCAGGGAAAACCAATAAATTACCTATAGCTGGACTTCAAATCCTTTAGTGACAGATTTAAGGTAGAGCTAGGTCTTCCTGCCTGCAATGTGCTTGGATCTGGTCCATGCACAGAAATGTAATTTAACTTGTGCAACTATCACAGTACTATAGCTGAACCACTCCTAAAACTGGTAACAGGCACCACCAGGGCTAGCACTATGTTTTGTTAATAAACCTGTTTGCTAGCAACCACTGTATAAATTGCCAGTGCAAGTCACACTGCACAGCACGGATAAAGCTTCAGAGGCAGATCTTACAGAGCATCCAACACCCACAAGGAACAGGTACAATACCTCTTCAGTTGCTCCCCTAACCAGATTAGAAGGCCCATTCTAAAGTGTTGAAGACATGTGACAGACTGTGTCTGTCCTCTGCCTTTGCCTGCTAGTTTAATCACATCATGGAATGTTCTGCATACTTCTTTTCAAAACAGCAGATGGAGTATGAAGTTACATATATGAATCTTATTTCTTTAAGTTATCTCTAACAGAATTGATATGTAAAGATGGTGATATTCACAAAGGATTGGCATTCAGAGTTGTCCTGTAAATAAAATAGAAATTTTTTTAGTATGTAAGTACATGGCAATTCTTAAGATACCTCAGAGATACCTGACTACAGTGGTTGAAAATATGGTTTTTAGAGTCTGTTCAAAAAGGTTCTGTTCTGTTGGGTGCTGGTAGACTGCAGTTCAAGCATGTGCTGCTGACAGTATGATTTTCCAAGGTGATGTGAGCTTACTTAGCTACTCTGGATGAACCCTAGCCCCTCGCCTGTGAGCCCAAGTAGGACTGCAGCAGTTCTAATGGGTTCACAATATGGTGAGTCATTTGGTAGTCAGGCTTGCATTTTCTATGGTAGCCAGAAAATCTTGCAGTTACTGATTGAGAGAGGAAAAGAGGAAGCTGGGACAGGGTTTGGAGGGAAAAGAAGTTTTCTATTTGTATGATTGGTGGCCTTTGCTGTGCAAAGATCTTTCAGGATTTCTTCACAAGCAATCAGAAGGAACAGTTCCTCTGAAATGCCCCCCACAGGCAGGAGACTGGCAAAAACCCAACACAGCAATATGTGGAAGAACATATCAGTGCTGGGCAAAGGTGTCGCTAGCTGAGAGAAGGCATGCTCTACGCATGTAGGGCATGACCAGTCACTGCACACTTTGTACAGGACAACATGAGCCAATGCAAACAGTTCTATGTGTACTAAGTTCACTGAAAACATTTTTCTCCATTATGTAAGATTTCAGCTCCAGATTGTGGAGTTTTTTTCAAAATAAAAATGCAGGGCAGCTTGGAATTCATCTTAACTAAAGGACGCTGCAAATCTTTAATGTTCAGTGCTCTATGCAGAAGTTATCAGTGCCTGTAACTCATCTTTTCAGCCACCGTGGTAATGGGTCATGGTAATGTCCCAAGTTATGTATTCTTTCCTATAGTTGAGAAGAGGATATCAGTAACTTTGCTAATAAACTCTTCATAGATATCCTGGAAAATCCCAATCAAGTAGACATGTACAAAGCTTTTTCTTCCAGTGGTCTCTCTGTGAAATCCTTTGAAATAATTTTTTTAAAAATTTAGAGCCTTGGGGTGTTCTTTAGATGATGTTTCTTTTTGGAATCCAGTAAGGCAGCATCTGCATTTTTCTGAAAAGGTTTTCAGGTGAAGTGAACCATAAGATTGCTCCCAAGTAAACATTCATCTCCACCTAGAAATGGCCTCATTACTCAGCAGGTCATACGTTCATTACTGGTTCTCGTCTCAAGAGCTTGCAGAGTCACCTGGAGTCTCGTCTAAGTGTTTTAGCACTGGCAGAAATGGGTATTAGTGATTGTGCCTAATAGGGCCACATTGTAAGGTTTGACTTGAATGCCACAGAGTAACTGGGCCATCTGGATCTGACCTGCCCAAAAATGTCAGCACAGCATGTGACTATTGAGAGGGCTAGGTGCTGCTGTTTCGATTAGTCATTTTATTACTCTGTCTCTAAATCCATCTATTCAGCCTTCTTTGGGCTTAAAGCCAACCCCAGCTGCTCAGGCTGAGAACGGCTTTCTCTTAGGAAGACCAAAGGAAATGATTTGTGCTGTGTCTATTTGAATCAAAGATCAGCAGGGAAGACTTTCTTCCCATCACAAGTGAATTCAAGGCTATGGTGACAGGTAGGCCACGAGTGTAATTTATAATTACTCTAGTTAAATCCCCAGCTGCATACTTTAATTGCAAGTTAAATTAGGATATTGTACAAAGAGGGTTATAGATGTAGGTGTCTTCCTTTCTTAAAATAATCCTTAAAAAGCAGTCACATATCTAACACTACATGGTAAAACTTTTCTGTCATGCTGTGACAGGTACCAATGGGTTATGCAGTATTTGATGCAAATCTGACTCCAGCTCTAATATTTGAAAGATGCTGTCTTTTGAGACAGCCATCTCTGGACTTATCACTTTTACGTGGAAGTATAGTTAAATATAGAGATCAAAATTATAAGGAAAGTGAATTGTGCGACTAGAGTAAAGCCAATTATAGTGACTGATTTCAAAAAAATGTGGTGGTCTCCACTTTTCAGCAGTAATACTTATATAATCTGTGTCTGATCATGGAGTTTGAAGGATAATTCAAGTCATAAAGTCTTCAGAGGTCATTAGTGCAACCTCCTGCCTGAAGCAGAGTTAGCTATGAGATCAAAGCCAGTTACACAGGACTTGTCATGTTACTTCAATGTGCATCAGTTTCTACAAGAGTTTTGTGCAGCTCATCCTCAGTTTTGATCCTTACCCTCACCTTCTTTCCTCCTGCACAGTCTGGTGATCACATAGAGGTGTCACATTCAGCAAGACGGTTAGACCTGATGATCTCAGAGGTCTTTTCTAACCTTAATGATCCCATGATTCTAAGACAGTCTCCTAAGTTTGCACTAAATTTTTTAGTGTACATGTTAGCAAAATACTGGAAAACAGAACCTAAAATGCCTCTGTACTCATTCATACCTAGTTAAGTTAGTTCAGTTCATCCTTAGTTTTGATTCTGGTCTCACCGCCTTTCTTCAGCCTTAAACAGGATCTCACAGAATAATTTGCAATTTCTGCATTAAAAAGTGTTTAGAAAAATGTGCTCTATTTTTTGGCATGTAGTTGTCACTATAATATGAGTGCCTCAAAAGAATTATATTTCTGAGCTGCACACTAGCAGCAGGTCTGCATTAATTGTCTTGACAGCTCTTTCACATATGTCTTTTTTGTGTTGTCAGATACAATTTCTGTGTGATCAGAGATGTCTGTTGTTGATACCACAGTCCAGCTTGGCAGTTGATTACAAGGTTGTATGAACTTGCTAGCCTATTTCACTACGTTATTAATTTTCCTTGGAAAGATCTTAAACAGATGTTCTTACACTTTTAGGCACCTTGGAGAGATATCTCCATTTATTAATCTATGAATGGTATGTATTTAATGTAATACCAGCAGAAACATTTCCAAATCAACACCAGTCCTTCCTGTCTGTGTGGGAGCTGGTCTTTGAACAAAATGGGGAAGGAGCTCCGAATTGGATACCCTCCACTCACGCTTGGCTCCCAGCTGCCTGCAAGTAGTAGTGCTAATGCTGGAAGTTACCAATGCTGGAGAAAGCAGTCCCACAATTTCTTTTGCCTGTTCTTCAGTTTCTATATACCAAGCACACTTCTCCTCTTGGACTTGAAGCATGACTCAGACCTACGTGTGTAAATATTTCAAGAAGCTCATGAGTCTTAATTGTTATCCTCCAGCAGATGTCAGGGAGCTCTCAAAGTTTTTCAGAGGCAAAACTCCAGTTCTTATCCATCTGCTCAGAGCTAATTAAAATATGGTCTGGACAAGACCAAAATGTACATTGAATGAGTTAGCACAGGAAGAAAAAGTGATAGCAAGACAACTTCTGTGAAACAATTACCGTTCTGCAGGTGACAAACATTCAGAGCTGTTGTTGCCATCCTTTTGCACAGTAACTTTAGTAACCAATCCTTTTGCCTCTGTGCCTAAGAGGAATCTCTTTAAATTATACAAATACCTTTATTATCTATCTACAGGCCCAACAAAACCATTTTGGACAACCAAGGCTGAGCTGAGCTGTGTTGGTGATTTTTGCATAACTTTGCTCCATCGTGGTGCAGGCTAGTATGATAGTGTGCAGGCTAGTGTGATAGGTTGGTCATTGAGCAAACGAAGACTGCGTTTGTCATCATTCCCTATTGTCATCACTCCTTAAAGTCAGGAAATGTAGAAACACCATCCAGGAAAAAGGGAACAATTGCTGAAACAATTAATCTATAGGAATTGCATTCAACAACAGAGTCACAAGGGGATAAAGTTTTTCTCTAACCAGAGTTAAAGAAGAGGCTTTTGTCTTTATTTGTTAGTGAGAAATTAAAAAAAACCAAACAAACAAAAACACAAAACCCAAACGTTTTTGTGGATACCTGAGAGACTAAGTAGTCATAATAGAAATCCTTACAAAAAATCCAGCTTCTAAGTACAGAAATGTAAAAAGGCTTGTTTACCCTGGAGAAAAGGAGGCTCAGAGGAGGCCTTATCACTCCCTAGAACTACCCAAAATGAGGTCGTAGCAAGGTGAGGGTTGGCCTCTTCTCCCAAATAACAAGCACTAGGACGAGAGGAAATGGCCTCATGGTGCACCAGAGGAGGTTTAACTGGATATTATGAAAAATTTCTTCATGAAAAGGGTTGTCAAATATTGAAATAGGCTTCCCAGGGTAGGGGTGTAGTCCCTGAAAGTATTTAAAAGACATGTAGATGTGATGCTTGGGATGTGGTTTAGTGGCGGGCTTGGCAGTGCTTAAGATTTCATCGTCTTGAGTGTCTTTTTCAACCTAAACAATTCTATTTTTCTAAATAACTATTAAATAACTAAATAACTAATCAAAGTGAAAACGATCTGCATTTTTCCATTCAGTGGGCTAAGAAGAAAAATATAAGTCATAGAGGATTCATGCTGAAATCTCATTCTGGTAAGATAGTTGTTTCCAGAAGAAGTCCCTACGTAAAATATATGATAAGAGAAACATAACTAATCACTTTTAAAACCTGTAAATTGTAGTCCCCTTCCCCTTGTTATCTGCTTCACCAATGCCATCACAAAGTTATCACCTAGCCAGCCGAGGAGGTAGCACTGCAGAAAATATGTGCAAGGAATTGGAAAGCAGGTACTTTGAAAAAATGTAATTATGCTGGAGGCATTCATATTAAAGATTTCTTTAGAGACATTCATATTAAAATGACAGCTACATCCCAAGAAATACAGTAAATTTTTTTAAAAGTTTTTCTAATGTGGAAGTTGAAAGTTTCTGTGCAAGATTCTATCTAAACCTGACGAAAATGGGCTTGATTTCCAGACTAGCTGATGAGCTTATTGTAGCAGTTTTCCAATTTGTTCTGTGGAATGGTAAGGCTCTGGTATAAAAGAGCAAACATGAAAGATGTATTCAGTAGTTCTGGGGAGAAGCTGGTGTGAGGGCCAAAAAAGGGAAATGAGGGATAATCTCTGCATTCCTGATGTGAGCCCTAGGCCCTTTTCTTTGGATTCTCACTGATCAAGTTTCATACTTTCTACATGATCTTTCCTCTTAAGGTACAAGTTGTTAAACCCAAAGGCTTCACAAGGCAATAGATAAGTAAATTATGTCTTTAGCTGTAGAACTGATGTGATATATTTAATTATGTGAAGTTACAGCCTTAGCTAGTTAGTTGACAAAATACAATTTTTAAAGCCTTTCATCTGGATTTTTTCATGGAACTGAGGATATTTGTTTCTTTTTTCTTTAGTTGCCTATTAATAAAAGGCTTTAGAAAATGTTCACCAAGAGAATAATGACTATTTGGAATTTGCATATTTCCTTTTGAATGATCTTTTCAAGGGAGACTTACATATATCTAAACAAAACACTTCCCCTGATTGCTCTCGGGGAAAAGTTCACTGCTGCATGTGCTGGCTGAACACATTTGTTTGTGTTTGGGGAACTAAACACTCTTTGGGGAACTAAAACTGAATAGACCAATTTCAAGGATACCTTGATGACTGATAATGCATGAATAACAGTAAATACTGTTCTGATTAATTTTTTTGTCTTAACACCTAAGAAAAAGGCAGATATGTAAAAACCCACACACTATGAACTTATGAACATTTGGGTGCATTCAAGAGAGGATACTGGAGAGGTGGGCCTATATTATATTGGCAGGATGTTATTTCATTTCAGTCCTCTTCTTTTCTTGACTCTTCAGAGAACACATCAGCTGGGATCTGAAGGCTTTGTCATACCTATAGCTAAGTGATTAATTTGAATTTTGGAAGGACTTTCTGGTTGAGTCATAACTTCCAATGACATCTCTTCTGCAATGCCAGCATAAAGCATTTCTAGTTTCTACATGCAGCTACGTATTACCATAACATTATGAATCTCCTGTTTGAGTCTGTCCAACATTTTCTGGCAATAGCTGGGAAAAAAAACCTTGCTTTTATTCTGCCCCATTTTCTTGTTCTGCTGTACAGTGTCACCCCATGAAAACCTGTGTTAGCGCATCTGGGTGGTGGGAAGTAACCAGATGAGATCTCCAGTACCCAATCACAGGGGATAAACTCAGTCAAGCCCTCCTTCAGCAGAAAAAATGGATTTCAAAATGTTTTTCCCTAACAACTGCTGCTGCTGTGATGCAGCTAGACAGGAGCTTAGATAGGTGGCTGGACCAGTTACCAGAAACAAGGATTGCAGGAAGTCTCAGCATATGCCTATGTTCCCCAGGAGGGGATTTGGATTTACATCCATAGTCAAGTAAAATGCAGGGGCAGGTGCAGTGGCTTTTAGCTCAGGGGACCATGCTGATTGTGATGGGACTGGAGCCAGAGGCCTGCCTTGCTTGCCAAGGGTAGGCAGAGAACTCCTTTGGATCTGGTAAGGCTGGGAAGAAGCTGGAAAGTGCAGTGGTTCTCAGCTCTCAGCAGCTGCCTCCAAATATCATCCCTAATTTCTTAAGCCTTGACAGTCTGTCTATTCATTAAACCAATTTTATTTAGCCTTAAAATGTAACTAATATTAACATCTATATCATGTGCAGAAGGTAGCAGGTCCCAAAAGTTGCCTTAACTGGGGAAGCACAATTCTGACACAGAAAAGCTGGTTTCTCTCCTCCACCAAGCGCTTCTTGCTACATACAAAGTTTAGTTTGCAACCCAAGAAGATGAGATGTTGGTCAGAAACAGGATAAAATGGCTGCATTCCCATCACTAATGACAAGGTCACAGTTAACATTTCCACGAGTACCCCTTATTCATGTTCTGTTTCTTTTCTATGTCAGCTCTATAACTATTATAATGGTGATTTCTGTTACTTGATTAGTGACTCAGTGTCTTTAAAATGAGAATCTTAACTACAGTTAATGCTATACTATATGCTATACAGTTAATGCTATGCTATACTAATACAGTGATGCTATACTATTTTCTAATTCAAAATGTTTTAATTGAGTCTTGAATTGTGTTGACTTTTTAACTTTACCTCTGACTCAAATAATTAATACAATAAATGGGCATTGAAATATCATGAATAGCCAATTTAGAAGTAAAGTATTTTAAATTGAATAAAAGTTAGAGCTAATGAAACATAACATGTTTTAAGCAACTTGAAGTAACAGTTCAGATGCACTGAATACCAACCCCCTTTCTTTTCCTGAACACAAAAAGTGTTTGTTTCTTCTAAAGACCAAAATGTCACAAATGTGCCTTTCAAACACATTTGTTAAGAAACTCATGGAGAGGTGTTTAGAAGTAAATAGAAGTTTTAAATATTTTTAATTGTTTATCCTTTTCATTGTACGGTCTTGGAGCTTATTCATCTCAAGAAAATAAAAACCAGTTATTTCCATGACTCACAAGCACTGAAAAATATGGAGCATTTAGGTACTAAACTGAGATTTGCTTGCTCCTTAAAGTAAAAACACATTCACAGCTAGTAAAAAACCACTTTGGTCATAGCTCTAATCATAAAGGAGTAGTAGTAATTGCATTCAGGAAGTCAAAATGTTGATGCTGCCATTAGCTCTTTCTCTTCTTGAATCTCAGTCCTGATCTTCACCACATGATGGACAAGACATGATCAAGACTTTCAGTAAGATAAATTAGCCTGACTTGATCTCCTCCTTTGAAAGTTAAGTAAGATTTAGGGGGTCAAGTAGAGACCTTTACCAGCTTTGTAGTTAGAAAACAATTGCCATTAATTAACAGCTTTCTTATGAAACACACAAAGCACTTTTCATTCCCATTGCCTATTCTGCCAGTACAGTAAAAGGCATCTAAAATGTCAATAATAGGTTTCATTTAATCAACATTAATACTGATTCATCAGTTGAGAGATTTAGCAAGGACTTGTCTCTAGAGAAAAGATGAGGGAGGCAGCTGATGTATCCTTTTGTGAAGTCTGAGACAAGACAAACATGCAGAGAGCATGAGAAGAAACAACAGAAAAGACAAAAACCCCAGCTCCATTTCTAGTGATAAGTCTCTTATTCTCATCTTCATTGCAAGTAAAATTCAGGTGTAAAACACTTAAACCTGTTAGACTTTTTGTGGTCTCACAAGGTCTTATGGAGCTTTTAAGGTCACCCATCTTATGGGTTTCTGGGTCACAGGCTCCCAGCTCATTGGCAAAAGGTACAGACTAATGCAGAAGAAGAAGAAAAACAACTAACATGATAAAGGAAAAAGATCTGAGGAGGGGACAGATCTCCCACCCCACTGAGGACATAGCTGTCTCTACAGGAGCTGTCAGCATCTTGCTGACCACAGTGGCCAGTTCTGGGTACTTCCGTAAAGTCACTGAAGTCACCCCAGTCTGGGACCCCCCAGGTCACCTGGGTCTCCAGATCTTGGGGCTCGGTGACTTCTCCAGAGTATACCAGGTACCCTCCACCATATTTTACATACTTGCCTCAACATGTGACATCAGCTGCTTCAGCATTCTCAGCGAGACTGGTATAAAGGGAACAGTATAGAGGTAGCACCTCTTACTGACCTCAGCTGGATGAGGTCTTTCAGCCACTTATTTGCTTTCTGTTTTACTACTGGAAATGTTAGTTTGACCTGCAATCATAACATGTTTTTACAGCTCTGTGTCCCTTGCGTCTGAGAAATGTTGAGGGTACAAATCCTGCTGGAGCCTGATTTTTGGCAGAGTAAGCAAGTCCCATGCAGGCTGGTCCATGCTGCTTTGGGGGGATGGGTCCCTGGAACAAACTGCTCTCTAAAACATACCCAGGTTTTGTACTGAAGAGATCTAGTCCAGAACAGACGCATGTGGTCCCTAACATCCTCTTATTAGATGATATTTTCAGTGAATCCCAAGAGTCAGCATCCAGGATAACAAATCTATGCTATTCCTTTCACATATCCTCCTGCTTTATTCACTTAACTGAATTGCCCAAAAAATGGGAAATTACTTCTCTGTGCTTTGCCCACCAAAACATAACTGTATTTCAGCATATAGTTTTGGCCCATAGATTTTCCCATCTTGCAATTACCTCATCTAGGGGATGAAAACTCAGGCTTTGATTTAGAGTAATTCTATATTATCTTCCTGAAACGTCTTTGCTATTAAAATCCTGTATCATTGGACTCCAGTTCCTACATACGTCTTAAAGTACTATCTCCTTCCACTTTATTCAAATATCAGCAAAAATAAATGGACTAAAAACCCTAATACCATTACAGCTAAAAGGTGATCTCACTATGTATCCCTGGAATCATTCTCTTCAAGTCAGTGTGGAGGGAATAAGGGTGAGAGATTTTGAACCCTTGTTATTAAAGACCAATTTGTTTTTCATTATTTAACAGACAATGTTGAAAACACAAATACCAGTGGGATAAAAAATGGTTTATGTAAGTAGCAGTGGGAAAACTCTGTGGTAAACCAAAGGTGGAACTAATCCCTTAACAGAGAGGAGTGAGTAATAGCAGCTGAGTCAGACAGAGCAAGGTTTCACTGGGTGCTGAGTACGTCCGTGAGGAGCCGAGCATTTCTACTCCCATGAGAGTGGTCACTACGGGCAAGGCAGGCCCTCGTGAGCAGAGAGTCCTTTGTGCACCAGAACAATTTAGAGAGGACAAGTGAAAAGACTGCTTGAATTTCTAATGAAACCTGGCCAACTTTTTAACTATCTATGTAATGAGAATTATCACCGAGCAATATATTACTGGCATTAAAAATACTCCACGTCAGTCTTGCAAAAAAGCAAAAAGAAAAATCATTACTGTGCATTTCTTTAAAAAGGCCAGATAACCTGTTCAAGAGTGCTATTAACCCAGAAACAGCATTATCTAGGACAAAAGACATATTTCCAGTGCTCATCTAAGACCATGACACTCTATGGCTCTTGTTAAAGGTGCGCAACATCACAACAGAGTTTCGTATGCTATTTCTCAGGGTAACCATTTGCTCTTTGATGTCTGCAGCTTGCAGGGTCATGCTAATCCTTATTTCCCAAGCTTTCCTGAGAAGGCCATATAAATAGAGGATGAGAAGGATGTTGGTTCTGAGTCTTTTCCCTAGGTATTAATATCAAAGAAAACAAAATGGATGGCTAAGGCCCAGAGTGTGCTCTGAAGGTCGCAAAGGGAAATCATCTCCTTAAACATATTCCATTTACGACCTTCTGTCTCATGGGTTATCACTGAAAAGCAAAGATTTGATCCAAAGCACTATCAGATTCTTAGCTGTTGTGCTGTGTTCTTTCCAACAAACTGGGAAGGGCTCAGGCTGTTCCAGCAACTTTTCACTGCCAGAAAGGGCATTATGTTTCCACCCTCTCATAGCCTCAGCTATTTGTGCCTGGCCCTGACTTGTACTGGCTCACTGAGTTCTTTGCTAAACTGAACTATCCCTTGGCAGGGACTGATGTGACAGGTTTGCCAGCTGAGTGGCACAGGGGAGGGTCAGGCACACTGGAAAAGCCAGAAAAGGAAGAGGAGGACGCAAGCGATATGACTCCAGCGTTAGTCACTAGCATGCTCTGACATCTCAGCAGAGCAGATAAAACCTACTCTTTTCCTGGCTTCTTTTATTTTTGGAGGAGAAGTAAACAGCTTTATGCCCATCCTTCCTCTCTGTTTCTGCCATTATGAGGAGATGATGATGAAATGAACACACTTTATCTGCTGACCTCTTTTGCTGGTGTGTTTGTCTAGGCTCCTAGCATCTCCCCTTGGGTAGTTTAGGGTCTCTGTGCTCCCCAGCGGAGTCCTGATGCTCACCTACCTTCACACTGCTCCTGAGCCTTTTCCAATGTCAGGGGAAAAAGCAAAAAGGTGACAATAAACCATGCTACAGATTCCAGTCAGATGTTCCCCTCTGAACGCAGGCTTGACAAATAATACTCTATCAGTATCAATGCACATCAGTGCCTATATTGTTCAGTCTTGCACTTGGGAGTGCTTTCCAATTAAAAGCAAACTGCTGAAAGAGACTTTCAAATTGGTTTCATTGAAGAAGAAGAAATGAAGGGAAGCTACTTGAGATCTGACAATAGCTGAAGTGATTTGTAAGCATGAAGCACGCAAGATAACATTTAATTAACAGCGGCAAAAATAGAACATGGTTTTGAATTTACGCAAGTTCTCTTGTTCTACATATGAGCAATGCCCTTTCTTTAAGTTTCTCTTCTCAGAAAACTATATTAACCCTCCATTCCTGTAGATGATATACCAGTCACAGGTTGGGCAGCATCTCCTCTCCCTTTTTCAAAGATTTCCATACTGACTTGTGGGGTTTGACCCAGACAGTATTTTCCAAAAAATCTCAATCTGAAATCTTTTTCCCTGAAACAGTGAAAGTGACTGTTTATACAGTAGACATTACAAATAAATCCTTATATCTATTATGGCTGTGCACAAACATGCTTATCAACTGTTGTCTGAATTTGAAACATCTCTGTGGATTAATCATTGATTAATTGTGTCCCAGAGCACATGGAGAAACTGGGATGCCTGCAACTCAGGTGGCAATCTTAGGTCCCCTGGTCAGTGGAGCGAAACAAACAGGTTTTTGGTGTCAGTCATGTGATCCATTTTGGATGTTTACTTCAGACAGACTTGAACTGCAGTTCCCGGACACTGTTTCTGCTGACCAGCTACAGGGCCCTCATACTGCAGATGACTCCAGTTGTGCAGATCTTTTAATGATCTTGAGAAAGTCTTGGCTCAGAGCACACCTCCCAGCCCCATTATTCCAGTGCACACTACAGATGGGAAACCCCTTCCCACAGCCGCTGCTCAGCACATGATGTGACAGTATCGCTGTCTGCATTCAGTTCCCATCCTGCATCAGAATATCAGTGTTACACCACTGAAATGGTTATTTGGTTTGCACTAGAACCCTCTCCAACCCCTCTGTCAGGCAGCCTCTCCCTTTGCAGTGAAGCTGGGCAAATTGCCTCTCCCAAGGACACCATTGGTGCCCACCTGGTTTCAGACTCTATGATGCTACACTGATGACAGAATGGAAGCTGTCTAGTGGGATATGTGGTGTTGGACAGGGTGCCTACCTTATTCACTGTTCCTCCAATTTCCTTGTGATGGAGAGGGTGTTTTAGACCTAGGAAACAGTTGGAGGAACCACATAATGCTGAGTAGCCAGCTTATGGCCTTCTGTTCATGGGGAATTCCATGCGTCACTGGCTAAGCCCCTGAACAACTTGGGGCAACCATGGAGCAGGCATTCAGATGATCTGCTGAGGTACTCTTCAAACAGAACAGTTCTGAGGGGCTGGGCACAGCAGTGAGCACACAGCTCACTGGCATTTGACCCCATCTAGTTTTGCTCCAGTTTTGAGTTTTGCAAACTTATTGCCTACTATACTATACCTCTGTAAATTAGAAAACATCAAAGAAACCATATCCCAATATGAAGAATAGTAGTAACTAGTAGTAATAGTAAGTTGTATGGGAATTAGTACTTAACCCACTAGTAATCAATAGCTAATTATGCATGGCAATTAATCAATTCTACAAGAAACATGAGCATATGTGGGATCTATTTGTGCGATCTTATTATTCAGAGTTAAGCCGTGCTCCAGTTTTTGTGAGAGTTGTTTTAAAGCCACTGGCAGAACTGATGGCTTTTCAATGATGGGGTCTCCTGCATCTGTGTAGTAATATAATCATACTCCTGGGTTATGGTGAACCAGCTTGGCCTTTTCCAACTGATTTGCCTTTTGCAATGCAGGCTCCAAAGTCTACTTGACTTTGGTGTGTCCTCTGCAAAGTATGCAAATACACATTTGTCAGAATTTTCTCCTCCTCCTCCACTTTTCCTTACTAACATAGCAAGAACAACTGTCCAACACAGCCAAGAGATGGGAACAAACTCTGATGGATCCTGTTCCTCAATGAAGCTGGTTTTGTCTAAGAACAACCCACAACTACTGGGACAAATCCCCCAGGATTCAGACTAGCTCATTCTTCATTTTAGATTAGATCATCTAAACAGTATTTCCACTGCATCCTCAGCTCCCCAGAAAATTGTATCATCCACTGGCTGTAGAGATTGACAGCTCAGATGGGCTGATTATGAGCAGGTTTCTTATTATTGTAATTCCCATTATCTGTGTTCAATTCAACCAAATTATGATAGTACACACACAGCAATCTCCATGTTTTGTGAAGAATTTATTTCTAACATTAAAAATATTATATTCGGACAGGTAAGGCTGATACTGCTGCAGTGACAAATGTATCAACCAAAACCAATCTCCTTCCAAAGATAGCTACTTATTTTGATGTAATGAAATGATAAATGTGGGTGTCAGCTGCATTAAGAATGGACCTTATTATGCAGAGATGGCTCTGTAAAGCTTCCCAGATTTACTTCTTTTCTGCCTCTTATTTTGAGGATCGAGCTCTTCCTGCCTCTGAGCAGGTCTTTCCTATTTTTCGTCATCTCCTCTACTTAAAGGAACACAATGTACTTTAACAAGAGTCTTTCTTTCACTAGTAGTACTAGGAATGTTGCTTCTTCCCAAAGCTTCAGCTCAACCTGGCAGCTTGCAGCAGCATGAAGATAAAAGATCTTTTGTACAATAAGAAACTGCTTACACATTCCCAAAGGTGAGGCTGAAGCTTGACTGATTAAACAGTCAGAGACCCCATTTGGTTATCATTTCATTTGGGACACTTCATTTTGGCTTCCAGTTAATTGTTATATCTAGCAGGCCTGAAAGAGTGTTTACTGTAGCTCAAATTAAATTACGGCAGAGTAAGGAGCATATGTTAGCAATCTCATTTGCCTTGCAAAAAGGCCAGATTTCCAAACCAAAATATTTTTAAGAGAAACCAGAAACTTGGCTCTGTGTTTGGACCTCCTCCAAAAGGTGATCAGTTTAATGCTTAGTTTACTACAGCACCTAAATTTGAGGGGGATTGAAACCAAGAGCTGCTTAGAGATGTTGCTGATTTTGTCAGGTTTTGTAGTATCCTCACAGAAGCTACAACAAAGTAGCTTTGAACCGACTTGTGCTATCTGCTGGGTGCAGTCCTTGGGCACACAAAACTCATCAAAAGACTATCTTGTAAATACAGACTTCCTAATTGAAAAGCTTCTGAAAACTTTCCAGACAGTCTAAGTTTAAATTGCATCCCCACACACCCACATCCATGCTGAAGAGCTTTTTGGGAATGGAATAATCCATGTGCAGCTGCTTCGATATCAGGAGGTGCCTGGTCTGGTTTGCAGTAGGGGTCAGCTGCACACTGGGGAGCTGAATGTCTGGGCCAGGCACGTTGTGCGACTTCACAGTGCTAGGAGGAGTTTTGGACTGGGGTAGCCAGGTATGATCAGACTCTCAGCAAATACCCCCATCAGCCTAATTGAAGCTCTGACATCTGAACAAGATGCCAAGAGTCATCATCACTCTGCTTTTATGTCTCAGTTCAGCCAGCTTTACTGTGCTGCAGGTATTTGCCAGTATCTGTCAGTTAATTAAAGCTGAGTTTTCCAAAGACAGGATAATTGTTCTTCAGACAAATTATTGTGATTTTTTGTCATCTGCCATTATGATGATTCTGTAATTTTTGTTTTTCTTATGTGATAAGTACTTAGTCATCCCCTCTACTATTGCCTCAGATTGTTTAAATAACTGAGGTTTACATAATGTTTTATTTAAATACATGTCAGTGCCTGCCTGTAGCTGCACATATCCAAGGTATGTGCAGTGGCTAGTGGGCCCTGATAGCCAGACTGAATGATAGAACAGCTTCCTGCTGCTCTCTTCCACATAGAAGAGCCCTCCCCAAGCACCTCCTCCTCACCAGCAGTGGGAAACATCCCAGCATCCCAGTGCAGGAGAAGGCTCAACCTGGACATCTCTTTCAGGAGAAGAGCCAAGATCATCCTTACTTGACAACAGTTTGCGTAGACTCCTGGGAGCACTGGGGAGCAGGAGTCTGTAATGCTGTGGTCCTCTTCCATGGGGCTCTAGGAGCCCAGGCAAGGCAGAGCCAGGGATGAGACCAGAGGGAAGAAGGAGAGAGGGGGAACTGTGCCTGTGAGCTTAAAATTCAGAAGATGTTTCTCCTCCAGCTTTGGTGGGGTGTCAGCTCCTGGCTGGAGGAATCAGCCACTCCTCATATACCTTCCCCTCTAGGCACTTCACCGTGCTAGTGGCCCTCCTTTGGATGCTCCCTAACAGCCTTATATCCTTCTTGTACTGTAGTGCCCAAAACTGCACACAATATTCAAAGTGAGGCCACCCCAGTGCAGAGCAGAGCAGGACAATCCCCTCTCTCGACTGGCTGGCGATGCTTTGCCTGATGCCATCCAGGACACGGTTGGCCGTCCTGGCTGCCAGGGCCATCTGTGAGCAATATGCACATCATGAAACAAGCATCATGTACTTGACCTGAAGGACATGCTTGGGGTCTACAAAATGCTATGTGAATCCTGATGAGGGACACTGAGTACCAGTGTATAGATAAAAGGCAAATTTTGGTTATAAATTTGCTTGCTTTCCTGTTGAGGGGCAAAGTTATAAAAAAATCCTATTAGTCAACACTGTAATTGATGGTTTGATGGTAATTTGCAGCAGCACAGTACCATGAATATCAATTTTATTCAAAAGAACAGATAATGAAAACTTTTCATTTTGTAGTGACTCACGTGTAATACACTGCATTTCCTTTAATAGGAAATGATGTGCGTACAAAATCCATAGTTGCTATGATTAGTTGTTGCTGATCTTTAAAGATAAGAAGCAAAGTGGGGAAAAAAAGTGAAAACTGTGTCAATTTATCAACAAGAAAGTTACTCAGATACCAGAAGTAATGAGTCTGAATAAAAATGATGATAATGAATCACTTCCTTGAAGTATAATTTAGCTGTGTTTAGAACTGAGTAAGTACAGCTTGGAAGTCCTGAGAAGTGAGCCTTTCATGATGGCAAGTGAAATTTCTTAGAGCCATTAAAAATTAGTTTTGTCTCTGTAACATAATTGGTACTACATATATTCCAGTGCTGGATAATGGAGCTCAGTGCCTTTTGTACCCTATGTGCAAAAATTAATGTAGTCCCTACAGGTACCATAAAATCTACTTGGTATGTAAAGATAATGCAGTGTGATGGCACTGGAGATGTACTTTACATTTGCAGCAGTAAGTAGGAAGCAGGTTATACAATGAAGCACCTAATGTGTTCTGCAAATCTGCTTTCCTTACTGTTCAGCTTCCAGGAACTCCTTCCTAAATATTGATCAAAACTTGACCACATAGAAACAAGGGCATGATTTCATAGACTCAATGCTAGCAGAGCAGATGTTTAGAAGATGTTTTAGTTGTTTAGACTTCTATTCAGAAAGACCAGACCTGTCTTGCTCTGAGTGCTTATTTTCATTATCAATTGTGAAAGATAAACATAATTTTAGCAGAAAAAAATCTAAATTCAAAAAATTATTGTGTATTATAGCAGAGTGTAGCACATTATTGCCAATACATCTATGATTTTTTTTGTCACTGTTTTAAGAAGAAGGAATCTAATTTTGGGAACAGATGGTCACTTCACAAAGCAAGAAATCATTGTAATATCTCACTATCATTTTTCTGCTGAGTTTTTACCTCCAAGGACAGAAATTAATAGAATCAAAGAATTATATAATATTCTGAGTTGGAAGGGACATAGAAGGATCAAAGTCCATGTCCTGGCTCTGTACAGGACACCCACACCATGTACCTGAGAGCATTGTCCAAACATTTCTTGAACTTTTTCAGGCTTGGTACTGTGACCACTTCCCTGGGAAGCCTGTTCCAGTGCCCAGCTGGATGAAGAACCTTTTCCTGATATTCAGCCTAAACTTCCCCTGACTCAGCTTCATGCTGTTACCTTGAATCCTGTCACTTGTCACCAGGGTGAAGAGATCAGTGCCTGCCCCTTCACTTCCCCTGTGAGGAAGCTGTAGACAGTGATGAGGTCTTCCGTCTTCTTCTCCAGGCTGAACAGACCAAGTGACCCCAGCTGCTCCTCATACAGCTTCCCCTCAAGGCCCTTCACCATCCTCTTTGCCCTCCTTTGGACACTCTCTAAGAGCTCAGTATCTTCCTTATGTTGCACAATATTCAAGGTGAGGCCATCCCAGCGCAGAGCAGAGCGGGACAATCCCCTCCCTTTACTGGCTGGCGATGCTTTGCCTGATGCCCCTCAGGACACAGTTGGCTGTCCTGGCTGCCAGGGCACTGCTGACTCATATTCAACTTGCTGTCAACCAGGACCCTAGGTCCCTTTCTGCAGCACTGCTCTCCAGCCTCTCATTCCCCAGTCTGTACCTCCAGGTTGCCCTGTCCCAGGTTCAGAATCCGGCACTTGTCTTTGTTAAACTTCACACAGCTGGTGATTGCCCTTCTCTCTCATTTGTCCCTCAGGGCCTCTCTGCCCTTGAGGGAGTGAATTAGCTCCTCCTTATTTAAGGTCATAGGTCCAATTTTGATAAACGATTTTTTAATATACCTTTAATTATTGAAAATAACCCTTAATTTCTGAACAGTATTTTTTTTTCTCTTAAAAATCCCAATGAGATTGAACAAGTCTGTATCTGCTCCTGTATCAAGTCCTATTTTACAATGTTTCCCTTTCAATTGCCAGAAAACTCTTGACAAACATATTTCAGCTGACTGATTGTTTCAAATGCCTGGGGTCACTTCTGTAGAGACACTACAGAAGCTATTTTTTTTCCCTCTGCCTTCAGAGTATTTCTGTCTTCTCTTCTGGACAATTTTAACAACAAAGTCTTAGTTAGCACCCTCTATTAAATTTCTGCAGTTTTTATTATTTTATTTAATTTATACCTGGTATAGATGGAACCTCCCCTCCCCCAGCATTTAAGCTGAAGATTTGTTGCATGGTTTGAAGTAGAAGACTTTTAATTGTGAAATCTTAATTAAAGTGGGATATTCAGCTTCCTTCTGGGCAACTCACTACATTATTTTTTCTGAACAACCACCCTGGATTTCATGTTAGTACAGCAATGCAGGAGCTGATTCATGTACTGTATCCCTCTGTCTTCCATGAGTTTTTTTGCAGCAAAAACGGTTGATTTCACTGCAAACAAAAATTTTTAACCATGGGATCCTTTGTTGTTTTTGTGATGCTGAAGAGTTTTTCAGTCATTACTTGACTGTTGGCTTAACCATTGTAACAGTTCGTTTGGATACATGTCTGGAATAAAGACAAGTACCAGAAATATTCAAACACACAAAATATCTTTTATTACAGTGAGAATAAAAATAATAGTAATAAACTTAGCAAGAGGAATCAAAAACTAAAAAAGGATACAAAATAACTACCTTATCGGGTGGCATTAAAACAAATACTATGAACAGCATTTAATACAGTATTAACTAGTGAAAAAGGGGATACCAAATAAGGATCTTAACACAGTATTATGGATAACACGATATTGGTTAGTAAAAAGGGAAACTAAAGGAAAAATACTATAAACATAAAAGGGGAATTAAAGGAGCACTAAAAGGATATTAAAAAGTTTGTTCTCTCGGTTGCTTCCTATCAATAAACTGTGCTTACCCACACGGACAGGCCAGGGCTGTCAGGATCTGCAGAGCTGGTCGGTGCCCAGGCTTAGCGGGCGTCCCCGCGGAGCAACACAGGCTCGGTGGCAGGATGAGCATCGCTCAGCTCAGCAGCTCTGACACCCCATTTTATCAGTTCCACATTACACTATGTAGGGCCAGTACACAGTATAAGGTGATGCCTGAATGGCAGCCAAACACCACCTAATCATTACCTCATGGCAACAGTCTGCACATGCCCTGCTTGTAGGGCAAGGGGCGAGCGACCCCCGCCCACAAAATCTTCCTCCCATCATCATCTTTCTCACCCCTGTGTATGACCTCTACCATTGTGTTTCAAGGGTAGATGTATCTATCCTGCAATGTGTAGCAAAACCAAGGAAGAACTCAGCTCTGATAATAGGAGATATCAAGCTGACTTGCTAAAAAGCACAATGGACCTTACAATCAGCTTGTGCCATGGAGTTACACTGTACCATACTCTAACTGGTTTCACATCCTAATATGATTCCTTTCTCATGCCTCTATGCTCCATTGATCATCTAATTCAAAAGTACCCCCCTTACAACCATCAGTTCAAGTTCTGTGTTTTTTTTCTAAATCTAGCACAGCACTCTTGTGTCATGTAGTACTGTTGTGGTATCATAACACCTTTTACATCACTTCTCTAAGGGAAAGTCAGTAGTTATGCCAAATAAAAAAGACAAAGAAAAGTGGTTTATTCTCAGATATCAGAGTCTGCACTAAGTCTGTCACTCACACCTCCTCCTGATGATTTCGTGAGTTTTAACATTAAGTGTGAATTTTGATGACTTTGCCTACAGTGACAGATGTCAGGGTGTCTGAATCCTGGACATACAGTTTCTTCGCAAAGCCAAAATTTCCACACATTGCCTCTTCAAAGACTTTCATTACCTTTTTATTTTTAGAGGCTTGATTTCTTTTTTAATTCTTAGAAGGCTTTCCAACTTCTACCAGATTCCAGGCTGCAACCTTGCTAATTGATAAATTCTTTTCTTGCTTCTCTCAGCAGTTGTTCATGTTATTCACATATTTCTTATCCTGCTTTTCCCCCCATTTTAAAAGCTTTCAGTTGCCTTTTTCATTTTTCTCCTTGCAATGCTTTCTTTGCTTTGTACTTTACCCCCGCCGTCCTCGCTCAGGAGGATACTTATTTCCTTACTTCTCCAGTACTACACCCTGGAGGATTTATGACATTTGACATCTAAGAGCTGACTTCTTGTGACTGAAGTTCTGCAACTCCTGAAATGATAAGGGCCTTCATAAATACAGGTACATAGACTGAAGTGACTTGATTTTCTGTATGAAGTAGAACTTAAATCACAGACCAGAGAATGCCTAGCTGTCTGAAGTCCAGGTTTTTCCAAGACAGCCATCAGAGAAGAGTGGTATCATTGATGGTCTTGCCTAAGTTTATGTTGATTAAAAGGAGTGAAGTGACAACCAGTTCTGAGAAAACCACCAGGTACTTGAGTATTATGCATGGAACCATATCAATAGATGGTGCTGCACTATGCAGAGTGTTGTTTTTTGTTCTCCTTCATCTATAACAGTAATATTTCTTAGTAATAGAGTCCACTTCTGTATACTATGCAACGTGAAATCTCAAATCTCTGAGCATTAAGAATCTTTTCTGTTAAGGCCTTGATGTTTTGGAGTATTTGACCCATCCATGTCAGTATTGAAAAAAAAGTACAACATAAAGTTGAAAGGTGGAAAATCCCACCATGAAACTTCATGAAGCAAAAGATTGTGAGTTTATCTTCACTGGCAACTTAGTTCTGAGCTGTTGGACCTGAGATCTGCTGTTGATGTTTCAACTCCTCTGTGTTTCTTAATGACTGAGGAGTAGCATTTTAAAGACCTCTACCACTTCCCAGTTTGAAGGTAGGTATGTGAATGGGAACAGTTTGGCACAGGGGTTTGTTCCCAAATGGTGCAACCCAGAAACATGCCTTGGTTCACCAAAGGGTGCACAGTAGAGGGTGGTGGGGCTAGTTGCAGTGACAGGCACCAGAAAGCTGAGTGAGGTGTCTGTGGACAGAGATGCTCTCTCACTGCAAGTTTTCTCAGGAAAAAAGCTATTTAATTGAGCCCTAATTTTTTTCTCCCTCATTGACCAACCTAGTGGCCTTCTGTGATAGAGTGACTACATCAGTGAACAAGGCAAGGGCTTACAGATGTCATTTATCTGGACTTCTGTAAAGGACACAGTCCCCCACAACATCCTTCTCTCTAAATTGGATTTGGTGGGTGGACTGTTAGGTAGATAAGAAATTGGTTGGATGGTTTTATCCACAGAGAAGGGTCAATGACTCAGTCCTGATGGACACCAGTGACAAGTGGTGTCCCTCAGGGGTCTGTATTGGGACCAGTGTTATTTATTATCTTTATTAGTGACAAAGGGATCAAATGCACCCTCAGCAAATTTGCAGATGCACCAAGCTGAGTGGTACAGCTGACACACCTGAAGGACAGGATGCCATCCACTGGGACCTGGACAAGCTCTAGGAGAGGGCCCATAGGAATCTCATGAAGTTTAATAAGACAAAGTGCAAGGTGCTGCACCTGGATCAGAGCAGTCTTGGTATCAATCCAAGCTGGGAGATGAACAGGTGGAGAGCAGCCCTGCTGAGAAGGACTTGGGGGTGCTGGTGGATAAGAGGCTGGACATGACCCAGCAATGTGCACTCACAGCCCAGAGAGCCAATTGTATCCTGGGCTGCATCAAAAGCAGTGTGGACAGCAGGTCAAGGGAGGGAATTCCACCCCTCTACTCTGCTGTGGTGAGACCCCACCTGGAGCACTGTATCCAGCTCTGGGGTCCTCAGTCCTCAGCACAGGAAGGTCATTGACCTGTTGGAATGAATCCAGAGGAGTGCCCCCAAAATGGTTAGAGGGCTGGAGCACCTCTCCTATGAGGAAAGGCTGATTTAATTGGGGTTGTTCAGCCTGGAGAAAAGAATGCTTAGGGGTGACCTAATTGTGGCCTTCTAGTACCTGAAGGGAGCCTACAAGAAAGGAGTAGAGGGGACTTTTTACAAGAGCATGTAGTGACAGGACAAGGGGGAATGGCTTCAAATTGAAAGAGGTCAGGTTTACATTAGATGTTAGGAAAAAATTCTTTGCTGTGAGGGTGGTGAGGCACTGGAATAGGTTGTCCAGAGAAGTTGTGGGTGCCCCATCCCTGGAAGTGTTCAAAGTCAGGCTAGATGGAGCTCTGAGAAATCTGGTCTAGTGAAAGGTGTCCCTGTGTCCCTGTTTGGAACTAGATGACTGTTCCAACTCAGGCCATTCTATGATTCTGTGGCTCTAGGATTCAATGTCTCTGGTGCTGGGTGGCCGCACCAGCACTGCCAGCAGGGCTCAGAAAGCCCAAGTGGGTTGCATGGGGCTGGAACAGGGACGTAGTGGCCAAAGACCAGTCACTGAGATCTGAGTCACGGCTGCTCCATGTCTTGGGGTAGCCAGCAGCAGTTTTGTCTGATTACTTTGTAAGAAAGTGAAACATTCCCACAATCCACACTTTATCCATAAACACAACCCTGTAGGGTGGATATGGCCACCTGAGTCTGACCTATCTACCAAACACATCTCTGTGTTCATGAGTCAGACAAAAACTGGGCTCCCAAAACCCAAAGGAAGGAGAGTTTGAAGCATTCTATAGTTTTCACACACTTCAGTCAGGGGGATTAATTTCAGAGCTGCTGAATAATCAAGACACTTGATTTTGGGTGAATGACTGTGAGAATAAGAGCCATAAATCAGAGTGGGAGATTTCAGGAATGCAGCTGGATTAATTAGGTTTGAACATTAATTGAGCACTGAAGGAGGAACAGTTTGCTCCCATTACTGCCAGGTACCACTCTCAGAAAACATAACAATCACACCTTGTGCCTCTCTCTGAGCTAGGACACAGCTTTGGTCCTCTACTGTGCTTGTGCTTCCTAGAGCTTGTCAGGCTAACATTCCTCTTCTGGGTCACCAAAGGCCTGGAAAAAATTATTGTATATTTGTGTATCCCTGCCTCCACATATCAGCAGGACATCTGAACAAAAACTCCGGAAGAGTGTACTGCAGGAAATTCCTCCATGTGGAGGTGAAAGCAACCTTGGAAAACCGAATTTCTGCCCATAATAGTCCATGGTTTTACAGTAAAGTGTGTCCAAAATTTTAATTTCCAGAAAACTGCACATGACTTAGGAAGTTTAACCAGAATGTTAAAAGAGCTCTTCAGAAAAAAATACAACATACTAATTCTTTGCCAACTCTTTGAATGTATTTATTTATGTTTGGATTTGTGTAAGGAAGTCTCATGCTATAATTTTTTTATTAAAAACATGTCATTAGAAATAAATAGTACATTTATAGCCATAAATAAACCAGTAGTTTTTAAACACACTAATGCTGGACTTCCTCTTACAAAACTGGAAGTGTATTTCACCATCTAATTTTTTTTGTTTATACCTGATATAAAAGAATAAAGTTGCTGCCTGAAGTTTGTGGTTATATACCACAAACTGAGGGTTTCATACCTCCTCAGACTAGGGTTTGTGCCTATTTTCCTAAAAATATTCATATGGGAAACATACGCTTCTATTCTTGCTATCGATTTTGGATGTGGTAAATGAGCACAGAAAGAATATAACGATAATAGCAAAGATTAATATATTTGTTGCTTTTTCCTGCTTGCTTATGGGAATGACTGATTTGTATGAAAAAAGAAATATGCTTATAGAAAGGCTCAATAATACTAGCTGGTTAAAGGAAAAAATAAACTGTTTTAATTCCCCAGAACCTTATTTTCATTAGCTATGTGAAAATACATGGCCTGGTTTCTCAGATACTAGGAAAGCAGAATTCCTCAATGCTGTTCTCCTTTCTCGTTTCTGTTTCCTGCAGATCAAGTTGATGATACTCAAATGTCACACGGTTGATGTGTTTGCCACTGGAGACCATTCGCAGCACGGTGTTGTCACAGCCAATCTTCATTTGGGCTAATTAGGGAAGCGAGATATAAAGGAGATATAAAGATACACTTACATGAGAGAGGGGGCAGGAAAAGAGATCTATAAATTGGGAATTATAAAGCACTGATGCATGCAATTTCAGAAATACAGCAAATTTGTGTGTAGTAATGACCTGCCAGTCGTGATATTGCTGATTAATTTTTGTATTTGTTAGTTCTGCTTTACAGTGCTTGGGTTTTTAGTAAAGCACTGTAACCTTCACTCGTGCAAATGACTCTCCACATCTATGTGCTACTGTTAGACGCCATGAGTGATGGGTAAGGATAACGGCACTTTATCCCAGGGATAACCAAAATTAGCAATATTGAAGTGTTTCCCGTTAGAGGGATGAGTGTGTTTGTTCATAAGGACGTTCTTCACACTAACAAAGGCATGTGAGAGTCCCATCAAGACAAATTCAAATGGAAGTGCCCAGCATATTGTCTCTGAGAGAAAACAAGTATCACTAAGCACTGCTTTAGATGAGCCATTTGAGTAGGGGCTTGGCAAAGCCTGTTTCATTTGGGGAACTTGGAGTTCTTTCCTCATGGCTGGAGAAATCTGGTGTGTCATTGAAAAAGCAGGGGCTCTTGAGATGGAATTTCATTTCCTTCACAAAATATTTTAATCTCATCTCAGTGCTCAGCATTTGATTAGCACCAGCACTTGCCAGTTAAGTCTTTGAACAGTGTCTGCACTGTTAAGTTGTGGTGTGATGAAAGGCAAGGGAGACCACAGGGGTGAAGTACCAGACATGTTCCTGCTCTCTAACTCTGTGTAAATGCCACTTGTCTGGTGCCCCACTGATACTCCTGAGGTATGACAGGTGTGCCACAGGGGTTTGTCTATCACATCACTACCAGACTTTGTAGTCTGCTGTTGAATATTATAGAAGCTGGGAATTCTTATTTTCATGGGGAGAAGTCACTGACCTGTCATGATAGTGAAGCAGATTAAGAGACCATACAGGGTTCAAAGCAGAGAATGAGAGCTCTAAGGCTTTTGGGGTATATGTTACACCTGTAGCAGAAAAGAAGGCTCTGGAAACACTGAGTAAGTGAGAGAAAAGCTCCTTAAATGAGAATGTAACCACTCTTCCCTCCTTTGTTGTGAATTTCCAGACTCATTTATGTGCTGACATTCTAATAATCATATTTGTCGTAGGAGAAGCATTTTTAAAATATGTATAATTTAACCTTATAATCATTACAGCAGGGCAAGGTGGTCATGGTAACACACAGCCAAACCACAGATTTGAATAGCTTTAGATCACATGTTCTGCTAGATGTGAAGTTCACCAGTCTAGCAGGAAATCCAGGTTGCAGGATTGGGATGGGGGGTGGAATGGGTGTCTGCATATCTTATTCTGGTTAATTATTTTATCATGTGGAGTTCTTACCAGACCCATGAAAGGAGTGACAGAGGTCAGCTAGTGGAAACATCTTGGATGGGTCTAAACCAGCTCCTCCTAGAAGCTCTACAAAATCTCCCACTCCTGCACAGCCTACTGATGGTTTCTAAAAAGGCAAAGGCTAAAAGTTATTTATCATTTTTCTTCAAAATGTAGCAATTCTCTAGATACAATTGCAGGTTATAGAAATCCCCTTTGCTCAAACCTGTGTGAAATCAGTTTCTCATCCTGAGTAATACGCTTTTGATTTGACATTAGTAAGTTAATTTCCTTAATTAATTCCAAAGAAAGACCTAAGTAGGCTCTCAAAATTACTGACGAGTAGTTAAGGTGGTAATTCAACTGCTTTTAGTGCAGATAAGCAATCTGATTCTGGAGGTAATCAAATTAATGCAGTTAAGGGCTGCACGCGAACACACATTCAGCAGGCAGACAGGAACTTCAGTTCCACTATGCCATACTCATTCCTGAGCAATAAGTCTTCTAAAATGCACCATTGTGGCAAAGGTTAATTAAAGTAGGAATTAACCAAAAGGGTAGTTTTGCATGAAAACAGGAGCTCACTGTATATTGGACCCACAAGTACATGGACATCTTGAGCACCTTTGGGCTGTCACCTGCTATTTAGATGCCTGATTTCTTTACCTTCCTTTGCAGTTGTCCCATTTCTACCCTTCTCTGAATAATTCAACTAATTCTCTTGCCCATCTCTCAAAGCCCGGTTTGCTCATACATTGGCAGTCCCCATGAAGGACCTAGGCTGCCAGACTCACTGGCAGGACAAAACAAACCTTCTTGCTCTATTCTTCTGGATATTTTGGAATTGGCACATTCTTAGACCTCCCAGGCACAGAGTATCACCAACAGCTCTTGTCCTCTCCTCTGTATTCTTCACCAAGAACCAAATGTTGTGGCCAAACCCCAGATCAGAGCAAATGGAGCAGAGGATGCTCAGCATGCTGAGCAGACAGTCAGTTCTGAGCACATTTGTATTTTCTCCATGCTAATACCTTACTATCTAATTTGTGTCTCCTTTCTCTCTTTAGAGCAGTTGCTGCTTTCATTAGTTTAAATACAGACACGCTCCTTTCTTTATAATGAAATTCTTACCCTTTGTTAGGCAAGCAGTAGTTACATGCACTAATGGTACTTTGCATAATTTGTTTGCCACTGCAAGATTACAGAGACAATAGAGATAGAGACAGACCCAGCTCTCCTCTCTGGGGGAAACCAGAGCCCTCAGCGGGCATCCAAGTGGTCTGGAGCACACATGCCTTAGGAACCAGTGCCATAGGCTATTCCTGCTTAACGCCCTCCCTCTCCTGCACCCAGAAGATTGCACATGGTAGTAACTTATTAGGAAATAAAGAACTTACCTTTAAAAAGAGGCCATTTAAATGTCCTAGGATAAGATCAGATATTTTTATCACAACTGGGTAGATTATTGAGAAGCTGCAGTTTCTATGCTGGTGAGGAATGACCATGGTAAACCTTCCTGAAGGAGTCTGAGAGATGACGTTGCAAGCTGGGACACAGAAGAAGGTACAAGAGTTACACTGAGTGCAGCAAAATGATGTACTTACAGTACCAAAAAAAACCAGAAGTGATTTAATTACTAAGAGTTACAACCAAGTGCTGAAAAATATGCATATATCATTTTATGGGGTTCTTGCATAAAATTTGTTCCTTAAAACTTCCCTTCCCATTTTTTACTCTGTAACATGAAGTCTGACAGAACTTGACGGTGAAGCAATCAATGGGAGAGCTCACACCCCAAATCCATACGTCAGGGGCTCGTGCTGTCAAGGGCTCATACAGTTTGCCAGTTTGAAGGAGGCTAAATGTGGGTGGAGGGCTTTGTTTAGCTTTGACAGGTTATTGCCTGATATTGTCAGCAATCCCCTAACTCCAATTCAGCTCCTCTTAGCTGGAGCTCCTTACCCTGCAAAATACCTCGTTGAAACGAGAGTGTAACTTTAGGTTCTAACTTAAAAAGGGAGTAACTTATCATCTATGTATGTAGCCCAAGGGATCCTTGACACAGACCTGAGGGCCTGCAGCTGCTTTAGCAGGACAGTCAAGGACACCAGCCACTGCACAATAGTCATATCCACCAGACTGGGGACCCAGCTTGCAGGCTCATGTCTGAATAATCTGGATTAAGGACAAGGCAGACATGCTGTAACCTTTTGTCTTTTTTTTTTGTCTTTTTTTTTTTTTGTCACTTTGCATAGTAAGGCAAATAAATCAGACTAGTCTGAACAATAATTGTTAAATGTCCTGTCTCCTCTTGAAAAAACAATGCACGTGAAGCACCGGAATAGGTTGCCCAGACAAGTTGTGGGTGTCCCACTGCTGGAGGAGTTAAAGACCAGGTTGGATGCAGCCCTGGACAACCTGGTCTAGGGGGTGGCATCTCTGGCCATGGTTGTAACAAGATGATCTTTGAGGTCTCTTTCAACCCAAGCCATTCTATTATTCTATGATTATTTGTGCCTTGTCAGCTCACAGGCTTGTGGAACATGAAAATAAATCCTTGTGATCATATATCACTCATAACTATCACATAATTATTTGATACATTGTTTTTACTGTTGACCTTTTTCAAATATTTTTACTGTGCTGTTCACCCAGATCTAGAAATTGCTTAACTCTCTAAATTAATACTATTTGTTCTACCCAAATGTATTGGAACATGCCAATATTAGATTGGGAGAGATCTTATTTGAAAGAAAGAGCCTTATGGTCCTGTATATCGAAGCCATGCCTGTGTTATCTCTTAAGCTTTTTTTCTTTTTCTTGTGACACGCACTGAGCGTGAGTCAAATCTGCAGGTATGTGTGGCTCTGCTGGGCTTAATGGAGCTGTGTTAGTGCAGATAATGACAGTGAGAGAATTCAGTGCAAACCAACACATTCATTTTGCTTCCAGCCCCAGATGCAAGCCCCTTTGATGATATAAAATGCAGACTTACGAAAGAGATTGGTATTTTTCTTGATTGTGACAGTAAATCCATTGCCTGGCTGATGAATCCTGAAGAAGATCATTGCTACGTTCTGTGATGACCTGATGCTCCGCTGAATGTTTCCACTTTCACAAAAGTCTACATATCTCTGAGAAGCAGTGAGGGGATGGTCCAAGGAACTTGGAAATTTCTCTCCTTTGAGTATCCAGCCATCAAATACCTACAGGGATTCAATAATTGAAAACAGTGCTTTTGCTTATTGCTCTGTTAGCAGAGGATAAAAACATTAAGTATGACAGGTACTTTTATTTTGACACCAAGACAGCCTCTTCAAAGCCACCAGCTGAAAACAAAAAGTCTTTGTATTTATTGATTTTCTAGCATTTAACTAATTATTCATGCTTCAATTGGTATTTAGGAAAGGGATACATAAAACTTTTAATGCTGTCTTTATTTCCTTCAAGTAACAATTTTAGTTATCTTTTTTTTTCAGGGAAGTATCTCTTTTTGCTTCAGCATCATCACATTTTTTTATTTTTTACTATTGCAATTTCATTGTTACTATGAAAAATGTTTGATGAGCTTGATTTGGAAGCCACAAGAAATATGAGCACTGTGAGCACTGTGAGCATTATATCTACTGATCTGGCCTGTAATTTTCCACAATCCGTGTTTGACAGCTTGTCATTAATGGTCCCAGGGGCCTTCCAGAGGTATTAGAGTACAATAAAACCTTGCAGAGGAATTATTGGCAGAGGTATTGTTCTTATCTGCATCTGCTCTTTCACCTCATGCTAACCACTAGAAAGCAGAACAAATGCTGCACACTTGGCTGGACGCTCAGCATTGACCTCTACAAATCTTTCCTTCACAACAAAACAGTAGCAATTTCCCCTCACCATGCTCAGAGAAGGGTGTAGAAATATGTCTTAGCTCTAGCATAGTTACGCAGTTGCCTGCCTTGCTGTTTCAATTTCCTCCTAGCTGCACTCACATGGTAATTCCTTCTATGTGCCAGTCAACAGTTCCAAAACTCAAGAACCAGATTCTGCCATTGCTTCAGTCAGTAATCCTAGTGTGAGTATGTGGGACTTCCTGATGAAAAAACATCAGGATCGGTCTCTGAATTTGCCAGCACTGCAAATTTCTGAAGTAAAGAAGTGCAGGTGCTCAAATTACACCAGACAAAAGCTGCCTGTATAAATACAGAAACTTGGGACACCATGGCCAAAGAAAGTGACACTATCTTTGACACTCAATATAGTGTCAAAGATCTCAGCATTTTTTTAGCCTCCATGAGAGATGGTAAGTCTGGGTACAAAAGCCTTGGACCCACAAGAGGCTGAAGTCAGCCTTCCTGTAGCCATGTGGGGAGAGGAGCAGGATTTCCCAGGGTAAAGTGAGCAGGGGAACAGTACCTCTCCAAGAGCAGAAGACAAGTAAAGGGCTAAAGGGAAGCTTTCCTCCTCCTCCCCATCCTGGAGCTTAGCTCACCACTAGATGGGGTGGGGTCTATGCTGTGCCTGGCCACGGCAGAGCAAAGGGCAAAGTGCAAGGCGAGGGGAGCAGCTGGGGACAATTGAGCCTTCCCTTCTCTCACAGACTGAGTTCAGATCTTGGACAACACTCCTGCATGTCAGAAAAATGGGCTGGTAAAGTTTTTTGATACTCTGAGTCATGGGCCTCTTTCTGTTTGGAGTACACGTCCTGAAAAGCTCTAGCAGGCAAATTTTAAAGCCTGCAATGATCCACTCACTAATAATCTGATGCTAAGTGATCTGTGAGCAGAGGTTCCAGAGTAGTAAGGGCTGTTCAGAGAACTGTATCATTATCTGCAGGGCTTCTGTGATTCACAGTGCAGTGAGAAAACTCTCCTAATAGGGCTGGCAGGCTTGGCTCGTACTGATCAAACCTTTCAGCCAGTTTGCTATGTATGGACACTCAGGAGAGGTTCTTCTGGAAAAGTTCAGAAGAGCTGGTGCTGCAGTTTGGAGAGCTATCCTCATCCTGCATCTGACTTGGCTTTAGAGGGATGGTGATGAAAGGACACATATTCTGAGTGGCTCAGGGAGGAGAAGGAGCCATCCCAGAGATGGCTGATTTATGGCAGTCTGTTCTGCACACACAAACACACATACACACACACACACGTATGCATACATATTTGCCTGCCCCTTGCACACAGCAAACCCCTCACGAGCCAGATGATAGCAAAGAAGAGGAAGCACAGTGAGACTTGCAGATTCTTACCTTCAGGAAGTCACCCCCTTGGCAGTCGATGTTCACAAAGTCGTACTCTACTGTGATGAGCTCCTCAGGCTCCCCGATGAAGAAGGTTGCGCAGTGCAGCTGTGGTTGGTCTGCGGTGAAGGTGAACTGCCCCTCTATACTCAGCATGTCAACGCACCCTGGAGAAGCAGGGACATGGGGCTGCTGCCTCTGCCTGCTCCGGAGGGAGACTCAGTGACAGCTCCCACAGTTCAGGGAAGGAGAGGGATAGCTGAGACCCCCCTACACTGAGACCTAGCTGGCAGTGAGGATAGGGAGAGCCAGCTGAAACAATTAGGACCCTGCCCAGCATCAGAGGATAAATAGTAACTTGCATGTGTGAGCACAAGTGTGTGACAGCAGGATGAAGGGGGGGGTGGCATGTCAAAGCATCTCTGAGCAGAAAACTCTGTGTGTGTATGTGCACAAGTGCACAAACACTCTATTCCTTCAGATTTCTCGCTTATCACAGCTGTTACATCTGCCCCATCCCTTGGCAACGTGACCCTGCCCAGGGACATGGATGTAGAATCCCCATCCAGCTCCCATTATTTGGGACCATTAACAGTGAGCCTCAACCCTCTGCTTCAACCACAGGTTTTCTGAGATTTTAACACTTTGTCCTTCTTTTCCCTGGCCTTGCAAAAAGCTCCTGCACCTTTGTCACTCCCAACTAGCCCCCTTCCCCTCCCTGAGTCCTGAGGTCCCTCCAGGACTCTCCTACCCACCAATGGTTCCTACTAGAGCATCAAGAAAACTCACGGAGTGACCGTCGGTAGATCTGTCCTGCAGACAGCTCTCGCTTCAGATCTTCACTGAGGAGTAGGAAGGGCTCATCTTCACCACCATCCCTCACCTGGTGAAAGATGGAGGGCAAAAAGAGTATGGGGCAAAGTGAAATGCAGCCCCCTCCCTGCACCTTTGAAGAACAGGCACAGCACATTAAATCCCTTCTCCAGAAGCAGTGCTGCTATGGAAGAGCTCAGTCAGAAAGCTGCCAACCTGCAGCAGAGGAGAAATAAACCTGGCATCTTAGAGGTGAGCCCAGCAGCTAAGTGCACAGTGAATCTCTTAAATCCTCAGCAAAAATGCTGATGATAAACAAATGGAGAGGGAGTGCAGGACACATGGGATTGTTGCATTAAATGTTACCCAGATGTAGGTTTAATGCAGGAGAGGTGAGATTAGGAGGGGAGAGAGAAAAAACCCACAATGCTTGAAAGCCAAGAGTATAAGTTAGAAGACAGCAGTTAAAAGCACAGAAAGGTGTTTTAGTCATCAGCTGTATTGCTCACCTCTAGGTATCTGGTTTCCCCCTTGGAGGCTGCCAGGAAGATGAGAACGAGGTGGCACTGAAACTGGAAAGCAGACGGCATGCTGACACCTCTTCTGGCGGCCCTCCCTCTCTCTGTGGCCAAATTTCTCCCTGTTTGTGCCGGTAGGCAGGAGCCGCTGGGGTGTCTTGGAGTGACTCTTTTTATAGAGCTGTTGAGAGGGGAGGCACTTGGTCCCCGTACTGATAGGGTAACCCATGGTAACTGAATTCCTCCTGCAGTGACACAGTACGTGGGCATGACGAGGGTCCAAATCGCAGCCACAAATTTTCAAGCCAGTCAAATTCCCCTCTCTGACAGATGTCTTTTCTACTATACCGTCTGGTGGAGCTGAAAAGCTCTGCGGAAGAGAGCCCATCCCTGGGCAGACGGGGACTCATGTGTGTTTATTTGCGGTTACTCCAAAGTGATGAATGAGGAACATTCTTCCCTTCTTCTATTCTCCTGCTTCCCAGTTCCAGGGCATTTCAGACCTGCAGGGCTCCCTGTCTCCCTCCTGCTGCTCCATGACACGCAGCTCTCTGCAGCCCCCATGTCAGGTGCTTCCCACTGGCCAGGCCTGGGTGGGCACCCCTGCATCCCAGGCAGGTTTGCAGCCTGGGCCAGCATCCCTCCAGGGCTCTGCAGCAAGTACACAAGCAAAACCAGACAGCTCTCTTCGTCAGAGATGGCTTTCATACAGAAATTAGGAAAACTTGGGGCTTCCAAGGGCATATTTGCCACAGAACACCTGATACTGCTTCAGCCCTGATCCTCAAGGGAAACCTTAGAAAGACCTTTAAATGATGAATCTGGAAGTCAAAACTTGTAACCCTGCAGAGTACTAAAGATCAGGAACTCAGCAGAGGTAGTACATGTACAGTATATTCTTGTTTTCCTCTCATCAGGATGACCCATCTCTGAACCAACACTCTGCAGAGGGTAATAACCTTTTCCCACCTTAGGCTTCTGGCTAATATCTCTTTCTAATCTGTGATTCTATGTCAAATTGTCACTTTGGTTCACCAAAACTTAGAAATAATACTAGCCAGACTTGCAAAGTCTAAAGTTTCTTGCTCCTGATTTCATTGTGACAACTTATGGACAGAAAAATTTGCTTGCTGTTTCACCCAATTTGTTGGTTGAAAAATAACTAAATAAATACTATTCTGTCTACACACCTATGGCTCTGAACTTATGCTGTAATTCTTATTTTATGGATTACTTTAATGTAAACTATAATACTCTTGCATATTGCTGTATCTGTGTGGGTTTCAAGAGCATAAAAATCACTAAGAAAATGGAAAACATTATTTTTGAACTTTGGTATCAGGTTGCATTCAAAGGTTGATAACACTGTATTGGGCAACTGAATAGTTAATTACCCCATGAACCAAGACTGAATTCATTTATTTTCATGTGCTTACCTTGAATTGTTTAAATACTGTCATTTTATGCAAGGATTATCAGAAGGGAGTTTGGAATCTGAAATCTATTCAAGTTCCTTGGGAATGACAAGTTTAGTTGGAAAACTGCATGGTTTAGTTTGCATTAGAGACAGCTGGGCGGTTAATTAGGGAGTTGTGAGGTGCCCTGGAGACCATCAGGATCCTGTGGGGCCAGAAGGGGCTGCAGGGGAGCCCAGCCTTACTTTTCTTACGTTCACTCTCTGAAAAGATGAATAAGGTTAGAATTACTGCTTGACCCCTCCACTCTCCGTCTTCCAGGCATTTTGCAGAATACAGTCCCAATTCTAGCTGGAGTGTCCCAGTTTGCCCTGCTAGCCCCCAGCCTAGATCTCAGATACTGAGTGTTGAGGAATACGTTCAGCTCAGTGTGCAGCTGCAGTGTGAGCTGCAAGTTGAGCTCCGGGGGGCAGAGCCTGAGCCTGAGGGAAGAAGCTGTGAACTGCCAATAGTTTGAATTCCAAAAGGCCCAGGGACCTGTGGCACCAACCAGGTGACTGAACACTTGGAGACACAGCAGGAGCCGAGGACTCAGCTGAAAGATCCCAGACTTTTAGGTGCATAGACTGTGAGAGTATAAAAGCCCAGGGGTTCCTTTGTTCAAGGTCCCTCCTCAGAGGCACCATCTCAAGCTTTTTGGGAGGGTGCTGCACCATGATAAAATTACATAAAGGAACCAGAGGTCTGAGACTCTGCAATAGGAAACCTGAGGTCAAGCTGGTAAGGAAACCTGGTCTGACTGTGTGAATGTGGGGTGTGTAGGGAGTCAAATGGGAACCCATCAGCTCACTGGAGCAGCCTGCTGAGAAGGGCTTCAGTCACAGGAGTTAAAAGTCTCTGGTGGTGGGAGTGTGACTTCCAGAATGCCTCCTGAATGGTCAGACAGGAAAGTTTTCTTAATGTGAGTCCTTGAAAATCTTCAGTAAAGGAGAGAGAGATTGATTTGTGTGAATTTGACCAGTTACTGAAGATTTGGTTAAATTCAGCTCCAAAAATGAGTGAAGGACATATGCCACTGTAGCTAAATCAATATGACAAATGTGAGGTGATCTACTCAGAATGAAACATACCAGCAGTGATGCCAGTGTATTTTAAATTCTTGCCTATGAATAACTGAGACCTGGGCTTAGCAGGACATTCACTGATGGTGGTGCCCAGATAAGCAGAAAGCCCTCGGCAAGATGAGGGGACAGGACTGTCTTTCTGTAATGAACAAAGTGGTAAGAGGAAAGATAGGAGCCACTTTCACATCTGTTGTAACTTATTACTCACACAGGACCTATGGTGACTTTAAAATTCCTGTGCAAACACCTGTAGGAGTTTTGAGTGTACATAGCAGCTTTGAGGCATAGCAGCTGTAGCAGACCAAACCTCTCTCTAACACTGGAACCTTAAACATGAGTTAATGTTTCCTGTATAGACACAATCCCAAACAAGCTCTGGCTCCACTCCACAGGGATCAGCCTGGCTGCTGCATGTCCCACAGGGCTCTTCTGCTTGTCTGTGACTTGTGGTTTCTTGAACTGAGAGGAACAGCAGTGAGACTGCAGTGTGAGTGCTCCAGCAAAGAGGATTTCTCCTGCATTGGGCACTCCATCCTTGCAGTTCATGCTGATTTCTCACTACTGCTCAATGTGGGGTGAAGCGATGCCACGTGGGGTAATACACAATATGAGACATCTGAACTTTAAACTTCATATCATGTCAGCTGCTAAACATTGTGCTGAGCTACGTTTATTGCCCTTGTGCTCTTTCTCACTGTAACTCATAATTCATTCAGGGACTAGCTTTTCATTTCCCTCATGGTGTCTTGGAGATGTAGTACTGGTCAGTCCTTGCTTTTTATCATGCAGCTGCAGGTCTCACCCCAATGTGTGTCTTTGAAGAGTAGGGAATTGCTACACATCATTTGTAGTTTATTATACACATGCAACTGGTTGTAAATCCTTCAGTATATTATTTCTGAACAGTGGGGTCAGTTAGCCTAGATTAAGGTGAGAAAGAAATCTAGTGGCTCTAAAGTGTCACAAATGCTACAGCAAGGGCTAAATTTTTGGTCCCATCTTTGCTAAGTTGCATGTGAGCCATCAGTTACTGCTTTGACATAGCTCCACAGAGAACACAAAGGGAAGACTGTATGGCAAATCACAGCCCTGAAGGCCATTAGGAAACCATGTCCTTGATACAGTCTCACATAAGATTTCACTTCAAAAACTGTCTGTGCCAAAGCCGAGCACACAAGGAGCTTCTGCTTCTGGTCCAGTTCCCTCATACCAAAAGTCACTACAGAAAACACTGGAGTAACTAAATCCATACTCAGTATTTGCAAACCATTAGTGAGTACTTCATGTCAGACCTGAGGAACTTATCAGCCACACCCTGTAGTATCTATCAGGTGTTCTCTCCACTAAGAGGTTACATCATGCTTCACGTTATCATTCTTGATAAGAGCAAATTGTCAAGACACCCAGCACATCCACTCACCATTGTATCGCATTGCAATGGTCACTGCCCTGCCCAGGACCGGGCCAGGAGGCAACCCAGAGTGGAGACCCAGAAAAATAAATGTGGAGTTCATTAACAGATCCAAAGCCCTCGTTGTCTACAGGGCCTGAAGTGACTGCCCGATCACTCAGGATGGTAACTGTGGCTGGTCATGACTGACTACATTTGGGGACCATTTTCGAGGCTGTATGAGAAATGAGTTTGCTTGTTGCCATGGCAGTTATCAATGGATAACCACCTATTCTACAAAATGCATCAGCAAACTACTGGAAACTCCATTTAAGCACCTGGACTATGGACATATAATAGGAAAGGTAGAATTCAGTATCAATAAAGTAAGGAAATTGGCCCTGTCAATGACTTGATATGTCCTTTTTGCAAGAACCCAGTCAGAGTTGCAAAGACAGCTGAAGGAGAGCATTCCCAGCAGCAGAAGCATCAAGTCTGAGATCACATTTTGTGCTTCATTCCTTTACTCTTGTGTTGGTTTCAGTGTCAGGCAGGTGTCCCAACAGTCTGTGATCCAGCCTAGCCCAGGACTCCTCCCTCTGCAGTCATCTCCATCTGTGAGCACCTCTATCACTGACTTCTGTTACTACCTGTCTGCCTCAGCTCTGTGCTGGGTATAACAAGCCTCTTTCAAGACTCACCATACATCTCTGTGTAACACCACTTCTATTACTTCTATGTGTCTAAACTGGCTTTAAATAGAGCTGAACTTTCCATAAGGTGAAGTAAGCGTAGCTTGTTAACTCTGGGCAGTTTGACACAAAAGATGTGTGATTTGTCATGTTGAGTGGTTTAGAAGGATGACAAATGCACGTGATTTATGAACTGAAAGCCTATCAGCAGCATGCAGGCTTGATGATAAGTGTTGCATTACCTCTATTTATGGCATCGACTAAGAGCAAAGATTGTGAAACTTGCAGTTTAGCGGGTTACAAATAATCAAGTAAACATTATATTCAGACACTGAGATTACTCTGAGGGCAGTTATCACTACCAGCTCTGCCTGTGACTCAACCCAGCATATACACAAAGCTGTCAGGGCCAAGAAGTGGGAGAAAAGTTTTTTTCCCAGGAAAGAGAGAAGGGATATGGGAGGAGGAAACCAGTGAAGGTACGTGCCATTACTGTGGTGTTAGGAGAGGTGCTGGACATTTGCTGAGCTTTTTAATTTTTGCCTGGACCCACATACTCTGTGGATGCTCCAATAGCACCTCTGCTGTTGAGGGCTGGTGTAAGAAGACATCGACACCAAAGCCACATGCAGGTGTCAGTATAGCTCCCAGGCAGCCTCTTTGGTTCATGTCTATGAACCCAAGTGTTTGCCTTTGCCAGCTGCAGCAGCTTCTCTGAAAAATCCCAGTGGTCTTGCAGAACAACAGTTTCCTTTCCAAAACAATGCAAAGTTATTGAGGCTTACTTTGCTTGGAGGTGTAACCCTTGTGGCTCAGGTCAGTCCCACGCCAGATCTGCAGAGGACATGATACTGCAGCCTCCCCCACAGCTGCAATGTTCTCCCAGTGACCCTCCCCAAGCAACAGCTCCTTTTCCTCCTCTCCCAAATTTCCTGTTCAGCTCAGGGTTACTAGAACATTTGTCACTTTATTTTCAATGCTGAGGTTTATTTTGCAGAATGTAATTTCAAATGTATTGAGAAATCTCAGTCACATTCCAAAATTTGTTTAATCTGTGAATTACAAACTTTATCTTTGACAAAGCAGCACCACTTTCATAAGAGATATTTTGAAGATGTTTTTCTTATCCAAGAAGGATAAGTATTTCTCAGCTGAAGTGAATCTCCTTGACTGAGCCTTTCTCATCCAGGAAAAAGCTGTAATTCAACACAATTGTCTCTGGTAGTGTCACAGTAATGGTCTCACTTCAGAAACACTGTGGAGTGTCACACAATGCAACTAGTCAATATGAGTCAGATAAGAGAGGTCAGCATACACAGCATAATAGTATATTTATCCTGTCAACTCCTCCCTCCATATTTTTCACATGTATGTGATTCCTTACCCGTTATCCTTAGTACCGTACAGGCTGCAGTGCCAATTTGATCAATTACACTCCAAATGCTTTTAGGTGAAAGTACAGAGTAAAAATCATATATGTTGAAGGACCTTGAGATCACCTTGTCATGATTTTTCAACTTCCTGAAGTATAAAGGCAGCTAAACCTTTGATAGCAATGTCAGAGACCATCTTTACCTTGGGTGCGCTAATGGGCTTTTTAATTTCAAACAGAAACTGTACTTGACTTACTGAGGGTGATGGTTCTCCTTGTAATACTACTCCTGGGGTACCAAAAATTGAAAAAAAAATTCCCTGAGGGAAAACTGCAGACTTAGGTCATTAGTGCATGAGTAAAAACAGTTTTACTTTCACCTAGCCAAGGTATCAATAGTTTAATGGGATGGAGGTCTCCAGCCCTGCATCTCAGGGCTCAGCCACAGGGATCTCTTTGCTTCTACCACTTGACATCTCCAGTCAGAGCTGAGGAATTTACATCTTTCTGCAACATTCTCAACTTTTTGCCATATTCCAGCTCCCAAAACACAACCTTAATTAATGCTCCATGTGGTTCAGCTGCTTTTCTGCTCTTTGCAACTTTTTCTACACTGAGGTGTTTTTCCTATTGTAACTTTATTCTGTAGTGCTTTTCTGGGTTCATGTAACTGCTGGGAATGTCAAAGCAATACGTGGAGTTCTAAGGCAGAGTCCCCTGATAGATATTTAAAAGCTGTACTATGACAATTTGCTTTGCAACCCATGAAGTCAACCAGGACCTCAGAGAACAGCTTAGAATTTAAAGCAAATACAGGAACATTTCCATTAATTTTCCCCAAATACCTGTGCTCAGAGTAACTGCTTCTTCTGTCTTTCTCTTAACTGTCTTGTAGCAACACTGGCAGTTTTACAGATATGTCCTTATTTAGCCAACCAGCTTACAGAAACACAGCTTTCCATTGGAGACTAATTTAAAGTCTCAAGAACATGTCCTCAGCTGTTACAAAATTATATAAGTGCAATAGGCTCTGTCATTTTACATCAGCTGAGAATCCATTTGCAAGGGCAAAATAAGTAGCTGCAGCTGCAGTTCTCTTCCTTGGGAGTTGCCCCTCATACACAACTGATTGCAGGTGGATGAGAGTTGGTATTTTAAAAGGGCAAGTTTTTGTCTTTTTTTTTTTCTTTAACATTTCTGGTAAAGTCATTCATGTGCTCTCTGATGGCTGCCCAGAGCCTGTAACCCACTATACTCCAGCTCAGAGGAAAGGATGTGGATGGACTTAGTTTGGAAAACAGATTACTAGATAATAAATAAAACATTCTCTCTCATACCATAATATGTGGAAGAAGAAAGATAAAATTGAAAATGTGACCCCTTTTTTCTTCAAGTAATAGAGTACCATTCAACAGACTTAATTATCCCTAAAGACACATCTAATAATTGTTGGCCTGTCAATCAAAAACCTTATTAGACATGCACATGACATCACACTACAGTCTAACAAATCTTCCTGCCAGTCAAAAACCTTTATATAGATTAATCTGATTTCAGATACAAGTTTTGTGTTTGACCTTTTACCCAACCTTTTCAAGGCTGTGATTAGAGAGGAGTTGGATCTTTCCTGTGCGCTACTGAGCTGGAATGATGGACTCTGAGCTATCCCTGAGAGTTTCCCTCCTGGTCATGTTCTGCTTTATGCTGTAGCATGGAGCCTTGGGTGGCTGAGTGACCTGGGTGGAATTGGTGGAAAGCAGTTAATGACACTGCTGGCTACTGGACACACCACCTGTTCCGTTGGGGTCTCCCAGAGTCACTTCTCTTTCCTTCCCACAACCCAGACAAACTTTGTTTCTCACCTTTACAAGCAGGAAGTGGTGTTGTAGGAAGGCAATTATTCCACTGTGCTTGACACCCTCTACACTGCTGAAGACTGGGAAAGGTAGTGCCTTCCTACTGGACATGGCTGGTAAATCAAAACTTGGATTCACAGCTCTATTACAAACCACTTATCTTGATGGTCATGAGATTGGCAGTTGGATATCGAATCTGAAGAAGTTATAAATTTTTTAGCAGATATTGCATCAAGCTTTGTGAACCCAGTTGCACTGGCACTTGTAGTCTTTTTTGAACTGAAATAAAAGCAAATGGCAGGGGCTGAGGCTTTCAAGATAATATAATTTATCTTCTGGAAATCTACTATTTAGATGTCAAGCAAAACAATTTCACAATATATAGAAAAGATCTCGTCTGGCATTGCTGTATTTTTATTGGTCTTTGATGTAACTTGAAAATATTAGGCCATATTGTGGTGTTCAATATTTTATAGATTTTTTAGACACTGATAATACAATGGAAAAAAATGTCTGTAATTAGACATAATTCCTAAAGCTGAGGGGCTTTGGAGAAAGCCACACAGCAAGCTTTCTTTGCATGTACAACTTCAAAGTGCTTCCTAGATTCGTGAACTACAGGAAGACTTGAAGTCTTGAAGACTTGAAGCAGGGTAAGTGTCAGTAAACAATGAGAAAAAAATTCTGCCTTCATGTCTGAAGGAGACATTTTTCCCTTCTGAGAGAAGCTAAACCTGAAATGCTCACATCTGCAGGACAAAGTGGCCATACCAAGGTTGGCCTTGCAAGCACCATCTTGCACAGCCAGCATAAGCGGCTTCAATGCAGTTCTCCTTCTTGAGGAGTGCTTACAGAACAGGGGATTACTCACAGTTTTTTCTGGTTCAGAGGCACTTTGAAAACTTTCAGGTGATCTTCAGGTATGTTTCTTACAAGATATGTCTACTAATGCAACATTAGTTGGCTCCAGTGGGAGAGGAAAGAGAGAGGACCATCTGTGGGTCAGCCCATAGATACCCCTATAACAGGATGGCAAGTCTTAGCGCAGGACCCCAGTTGTGCCAAGGCTTTTTGGTTTTGAGCATTTGAATGTGTTTTGTGCATTTTCTTATTTTTCTGCTTGGTTTCCAGCCTTTGTACAAAAATGTTTCTTCTTTAAAGCTGACAGAGTTTAACATTTGTCCTTGCAGTTAAAACAGTAACAAGAAAAACCTAACCAGCCAAAAAGGGTGATTTATGAGGTTTTATAAAACTTTGTTGGAACAAAGATCATTTGACTCATTCTCCTCTGATTCACCCACAGCTCATGTACAAGGAAGCCCCTTCACAGAGGAATTAGGATGCACACAATTCCTAGTAAATTCAGCTGATGAGATGGCTCCACTGAGCCTCTCCATCATGGCAGTGACTCTTGCTGCCTGACCCCAGGACACATAGCTGATGCCAGCTGTGACCTAGCATAATTCTGCTCTGCACATGGGCTGCTACATGTCCATGAGCTCATCAGGGATGAGTAGAGGGCTTATGAATGTTCGGGAGCTTGTTTCCAAAAAGCATCTTGCTCAAAAGTCATAAAGAAGAAATTGGTCCTTATTAGGACCAATTAAAGCTTTAGGCTGCTCTTCTTTCACTTCCTCTTGGAGGAAGGTGAAAGGCTTGTAGACTAGCAACAGTCTGCAGGACCTATGGGGAATCATGAAAGCAGTCTTATGTTTTCTGGCTGATACTTCTGCCATCCTGGTCCAGCACTTGCAGTTATATTGATGTGCATGACATTAAAGGGACAAAAAGTTGCCCAGTTTTTGCCAGTTTTACTTTAATACTTTCTGCTGTGCTGGTCTAGAAGACCTTCTGTGAATCCTATATAACTTTGTCACTGAACAGTTAAAGAGGCAGCACAGGGTGGCTCTGTCATCACTGCCAAATCTGCTTTTTTCCTGGGATGACATCATTTGGTGGTGGCCCCTTTCTTAGGATGATGTCTGCCCCTTGTTATATTTATTACACCCTATAGAACCCCCTGCTTATAATAAATAACATATTCTTAGTAATATATAATTTCATAAAAATATAGTCTTTACTGAGTAATGTTTGGTGGTCTGGGAAGCAGAGGCAAGTGAACTGTATTCCTCAAATGTTGCCTAGCAGGGCACATCTTCACTGGGGGATGATTTTTACTAACCTCTTACACAAACAAAAAATCTTCATTTAATTCAGATGCCTTTTATTATAGTTTGAAGTTACCAACAAAATAACAAAGAAATAAGAGAGTTCTCCATGCAAGAAAAAAGCCACAACACCCTGCCTCTAAGGATTTGCAGGGCCTTGAAAATATGCTTAATTTAAACAGAAGTCTAGAAGTACTCTTAATTCAACCCAAGAGCAAGTTAACTCTGAAAGGGATTATCTTACTCTCTCTTTCCCTGGCCATGGGGTCCCACTGCCCCTTTTGCACAGTTTCCATGCAGTGGGTTGGATTGGTGTGAGATGAAATCATTATTCCATAAGATCATTCACATTACAGAGCTGTACCCTGGGATTCTGTCATTAAAACCCCCACAAGTGGTCCTCTAAAAGCCCTGCTTTTAACCATGCCAGAGTCATGAAAGAAGGCATTTACGCATTTTCCCCAAAGACCCAGTCCTTCCATCAGTCCTCAGAGCAGTTTGCTGACTAAATCTTCTATGTATTTAAATAATTTATCGTATGAATAAATACATTTATGCTGAGGGAAGAGGTTGACTGCTGGGATGCAGTAATGCCAACACAACAAAATTGAAGCTGGGGAGATGGAGGAAATGAACCTGTAACAATGGCAAGTGGTATCGTCTGCTCAGGCAGCAAGAGACAGCTGTGACCACATCTGAAATGCGAGTGTGGGGACACACAGAGCAACATCTGAAAAGGGCTTTAGAATTAGCAGAGCTGAGCAAAAAAGAAGCTGCTGGTTTTGAGCTGCAAAAATATGGTTGTTATAAAATGACTGAAAATGAAATTGCAAGTTTTATGTGTCATTCCAAATTTTTCCATTTGGAAAGTGTATAAGGAACATTCCTGTGCCTTTTACTTTCCACTGACATTTAAGAAACAGAAGTCTCAACTCCTGCCAAACAATCTGTCACCCCAAGCCCTTGACCTGGGCAACAGATGAAGGCATGTTACAGATGCATGGAGCGCAAAGAGTGAAAATATTAAAAGCCAGATCTCAAGTAACGAATCTGGCTATGGTCCAGTTTACACCAGCTGCTGATCAGCTCCATAAAGATCTTACAGCAGTAACAGTTGGGGGAACAGTGGTTTGCACGCGGTGAGCACCGATGAGGGTTACCTAACTAGGCATGCTTTGCTTGCATTTGTGGACAGGAGATTGATTATATAGAGGATTTTTAAAATCCCTCTTTCTTTAGCTGTTCTTCAAAGAAATCATTACATGCCACAGTCAAAGCAGCAACCAGAATGACAAATTCATTAAAATCCAATTCATTGTCATCATTGGAGTCCAGATCTTTCATAATCTTATCGACCAGGAGTGGGTCCTTTTGGCCCTAAAGAGAAAGAAAATTGACTTAGCTGTGCAGATATTGAATGTGTAATTCTGACACACCCAGAAGTACAGCCCACTGCTATGTTATGAGACTTGTGCTATTAAATAAAACGCAGCATCAAATATGCACCTGAACAGTAAAACAGCATCAGAAACTGAAGACAGTGCAGCTCTTAGAAGGAATACAGGTACTAAATAGGCACTGAAATGAATCAAACAGATTTTAGGAGATGGTGAGCATGGATTCCTTTTGACAAAATAGATCTATAATGTGCATTTCTCTATCATCCTTTAACAAAAAGTACTTAGATTTTCAACAAGCTATTCCTAAGTGGTCAGTTTATACATCCATTCATCACATTCAGAAGATCTCTTCTTGACAAAAAACACATCCTATTCAGGGGGAGTAAGAACATTGAATCTCAGGATAATAAATAATAGCCAAGATTAAAAGAAAATTCAATTCAAGAAAACAGATATAATGTAAAGAAAAATCCTGCTGGTGGTCATAGGGTCCACAATAATTTTTACAATTAAGAGGATACATAAAAACATTATTATTAATGCTTTTGATTCCATAAAAGCATCCACACTGTGTAATGTAAAACACAAATGTGCAAAGAGATATTGAGATCAGCAGCTTATCACTGAAAGGTTTTTCTCAGCATCCCTCTGCAAGGCACACAGGCGGCTGTACTGCGTGGCCAGTGTGCACAAGCTACTTTCCTGTCTCATGAGAACTGGTTGCTGTATTTAATTCTTCAAGGATTTATCTATGCCTTATTATTGAAAATGAAACAAACAAACAAACAAATTAAAGCCTTATTGAGCACTGATTTTGTTGCTGCTTCTAGGCTGGCCTCGCCCTCCTGCTCAAAAGTGCTGAGGAACGTGCAGAGCACAGGTACCCACCTCTGCTGCTGGTGGTACATGGCAGGGCACTGGGGCTCGACCACTCTCTGAAAACACACTTCTTAAATGAGACATTTGACCTCATATCCTTCTGTACAGCTCCACACAGAACTGTCATCTAAGAAGCTGTGGCAGGATGGGCGTTGCAGGAGATGCTATCCCTACCCAAATACTTGGATTGCTGCTTATCCCACCCATGAAACAGTAATCCAGGAGGTTCAGAAGATGCATCTTACTGAAAGGAAATCAGTGAGCTCACTGGTGAGAAGCTCCTTGAGTTCTCCTTTACTGAGCTTGTATCTGTCTCCTTCTTTGCCAGAGTAGTGATGGAAAATCTTGATTAAGGTGTCCATTGCATCCTTCAGGGGTGTGGTCATAGCAGTGAGTGGGAGAGCTGTGGGGCAAAGATACAGAGTCAGTGACATTGCAGAGGAACCAAACCAAGTGCCAGTCTCTGGGAAGAGATGGAGGGCCAGTTAAAGAGAGAAATTGTTACCCAGACTGAAAAGTTGGGCTTTCAGTTGGTCCATCTCCTTATATGCATCTGAGCAAGGATGGACTGTAATAAAATAAAACATTGTCCTGAACTCACAAGCAATTATTTCAAAAAATAGATGGAAAGGAAGGTTTTTATTTCAGAAAGTGATCTACTGTGCATCTATTTTGCAAAGCTGCTGTAAAGGGAAATCTTTTGCACCCATAAGTGAAAACACAGGGAAAATGAAGGCTTACCCCCTACCTGCTCATTTAAAAGTTTTCTCAAGAAAATGAGTTCAACAAATACCAGCAGCCAAAGTGAGTGCACATCGATAAAGAAAGCTCCACATCAGTTTAGAGATGGTTAGAGGAAGACCACCAGTAATAAAGATGAAAGTGTCAGCTTTCAATTTACTCTGTTGTTTGCTTGGGCTGACCCTTTTTCATGTAAATTGCCTGCAATATAAATAAATGTGAGCTGAGCACCGAAAGGTTTGCTTCATCAAGCATGCATCATCAAGCATGCAGTCAGAAGGTACACAGAGAAGCAACACCAAGAAAAAAAAATGATGGAAATACAATTACTTGCAGAGTATCTGACTCAAAAAGTAACTAAAAGTAGAAATCAGGTATAAGGGAAACACTGTTGATTAGGCCCCAGGAGAAAGTTAAAAAAGCGAGAATGCACTTCAAAGTAAGACTGGAGTCCTGAACAATAACACTGTGCAAAGGCTAAGACTTACCTTGTCTACAGCCTAGCTGAGGTGTATGCAAGAAAATACTCAGATCACAGAAGGCGATGGTCACTTTCCTTTCAAAATGCATGCACAGGCTCTTGTTTATCAGGCTGAAAGGGTAGATTACACAAATAGAGACAGACGTATAATTGTCACAAGGATGGTGGGTCTTCTGTTTCCACGTGCATTTGCCTACTCTGTTCAATAAAAGCCTCTTGCTGTAACTGGGTCACTAAAATATGCACTAGGCAGATCAGAGAGCTGTGTTTGGAACATAGGAGATATTTTTTAACATATGACCTTCCACAAATATGGCCATTTAGGGGCCTAAAGGTCAAAATTAGAAAATGTTAACAATCACCAAGTCAGTATAAAATAACTTTCCATAATTTTCAAAAGAACTCTTTCTAATCTGTCTTTCAACACTTCTACAGTCTAAGTACCACATATCCCTTGAGACATCTACCTTAATTGTCAGATATATCTGTAAACCTAAAACATTGCCTCTTTCTGAATGAAATTCTTGCTGTATCCTCAGGAGGAAATGAGGGAACTGGTTTCAGAGGAAGGTGTCCCTGGAATTCCAGCATGTCCTGATCAACCGGCTTAGCTTTATTTTTATAGTTCTGCACAACAACTGCAGTTCAGCATCTCTCCCTGAAAAAATGACCTTGCCACCGGAGGGCTTTGTCTGTCCCAACTCCAGAGACTCATTGACCCTGGGATTGATGGCTGGGGGATGCAGGAAACAGCAGCTTCACCATGGTGGGTCCTGCTTACCACCCAAGATACCAGATAACCACAGTTTTCACGACAGAGACATGTTATGTAAAACTGCTTGTGCTGGGTTTGGTTTCCCTCAGTAAAGCCTTCTTCTACCTGTTGCACACACATGTCCAGGAAGCACAACTGTACAGATGAACAGGGCACAGAGCTGCAGCTCATTCTCTGTTTCATTCCAGCCAGAGGGAAAGACAATGAGGTAGGCTCTTGTCTTGGCCTCTGGGAAAAAAGGGAGGGAAGAAGGGAGCCAGGCACATAAAAATACTGGATTCCAGTGATATAGGAAGTGACCATGTGTAAAGTGTTATTTTTGAAACAGGCAGGCTGTTCCGTCTAGAGGTTCCTGCAGACCCACACAGTGCTGTGCACAGGGCAGACACCTTCACTCTCCATTGCTGTGGTTGTGAGTGCTCACCAGGGAAGGGGAGACCCAGTGCCCAGGTACATTTTAGAAATGGTCCAGGTGGAAACGAGAGGAACAAGAGGAACCTAATCTCTCCTGGAGTCAGAGGAGAGTTGGGGAGGAGAGCTGCTTTCTATACCTCTTCTGTATTTGACAATAGCTCATGGGTGTTTGGTTTTGTGTAGGGAAGTCCCTATGCTCCAGTAAGCACTGGGACCTAGCTGGACCATATGCAGCACGTGGGAGAAGTACATTGGTGATATCAGGCACAGCACATCTCTTCCACTCAGTTCTGGGAATTCTCTGTATCTGCAGATGCAGAAGAAAAAGCATGGAGCCCTGCATGTAGCTACAGCCACAGGGTCCTGTCTTGCCTGTGATTCACTAAGGCTTGTAACTATTGTTCAGAAATATTAACCAGATAAAGATAAAAATACTTGGTTTGGGGTTTGGGTGTGGGGTTTTTTGTTTTGTTTTGTTCCCCTCCTCCCCCCATTTATTCAACAACAGTTTCATCCACAAACAGAAAAAACCCCACAGCTGAGTTAATACATAAGTATGAAATCCTTCTGTTTGTCTATATATTATTACACTGATCCTCTGGTTAATGAATATTGCAAATTAATTATCTAAGCAGAGTCTACAGGAGGTACAACTTCCAGGAAGTGGGTGTAAACTTTCAGAGCTGCCATCCTCAGGACAGAAGAAAGAAAGAAAGACATCAGCTTAATAATTTATACAGTGATATAATATGTGCAGTCTCTTTCAATAGCTCCTTTCACTGCAACTAATTGTGTAAGAAACTTTCTTTTCCACACTAGTAGATGACATGTGCACAGTGAACAGCTGCACTGAGCTGCACTTGTTTGTTAAGAGGTCCATGCCATTTGCTGTGTCCAGTTCTTTCCTCTCTGGCTAGTGAAATCCTGCCAGTGGCTCCAGTGACAGCAGAGGTCTCACAGCTTCTGTGAAGGCAAGTCCAAGTGCCTACTCAAAATTCATGATTATCAGTCAACTGTTCTTAATCCCTCATCTGACACTCCAACAAAATCTGGTTACTAGGCTAGCTAATGGGCACTGTAGACAAATAAAGTCAAAGTAGACTGTGAAGCACTTCTGTACCAGGCTAAGACCTGACTTCATGTCAGCAACCACCATTCCCTCATCAATCCTCACCCTGAACTCTGTTTTCCATCAGACTAAACACAGGAGCAACACCAGGTGTGTGGCTGAGAGAGAGAGTGGAACTGCAGCATGGCCAGAGACATGGTGAAGACCAGTGCCTTCCTCATTCATGATCAAACTTTGTCCTTCACAGCCTGCCAGATCACACAGTGCTGGTGGGAAGGCACCTCTGACATGCCTAGTTCCACTGCCTGCTCAAAACTGGATGATCTCCAGCATCAGACTAGGCAGCCACAGCTTTGTTTAGTTAAATTCTGAAAACCTCCAAGAAAAGAGATTTAACAATGGCTTCAAACTGACAGTGTAGGTTTAGATTAGACATAAGGAAGAAATTCTTTACTGTGAGGATGGTGACACTAGAACAGGTTGCCCAGAGAAGGTGTGGCTGCCCCATCCCTTGAAGTGTTCAAGGCCAGGTGGATGGGGCTCTGAGCAACATGGTCTAGTGAAAGGTGTCCCTGGCCATGGCAGGGGTGTGGGAACTAGATAATCTTTAAGGTCCCTTCCAAACCAAACCTTTCTATGATTCCACTGGAGAATGCTGAGAGAGGTGAAGGTTGTTCCTTGCCCTGTAAATCTGAGAAAGGACCCAACCAACACTGACTGCTTCCTTTAATTTTAGTTGGGGTAATATAAACGTGCACTCAGCTGGGAGGCTCTATGGGACTGCTTTTCCCCTCCTGCATGGAGACAGGGCAGTCAGACCACAGGCAGAAAATCTTACTGCTGGTCTCTGTTCCCCAGAAAAATTAGCAGAGTTCTGCCTTGTGTGAAATCAGTCAATCACTGATACAGGTCAGCAGTCTTCTTCCTCCACAGCTGGGAAGGAGAAGATTTGGCTTATTCACCAGGATTTTTCCATGATATATTCTTGAGACAACATGACACAAACTGCCTTTAAGCCAGAGCAGTTTATAAAGTGCCATTCTAAGCTGCAGTAAAATACTAGTCAGCTTAAGTGTGAGAATCTTGTACTTGGGGCATCTGGCTTTCAACATTTGCCAGAATGCATATGGGGAATATTTTCTCACAAGTAATTATTGTACTGGGGAAGGCAAGTTGGCCTCCCACCTATATCCTATCATTATTTATTTTTCCCAAACTCACTCTTGTGTTCTTTGTTCCCTTCCTCCCCCAAGAACATATGTTCTTCGTATGAACATATTTTGAATCAATATTGTACCCCCAAAGTGGGAAAAGGTGAAATGGGAAGTAACAGGGAACACTGCAAGGCTCAGAAGGATGTTTATACTACGCACTAAAAAGCCTGTGTTAGATCACCCTAGATTAGACTGAAGAGTGTATTAAATAGGTTAAGGAGTTTATAAGATACTTACATTTGAACCAGCATTTCTTGTTAAATTATAATGTGCATTTTCACATTTTTAGGATTGTTAGCATTGTCATTAGTGGTTTGTTTCCATATCTGGGTGGCTGATTGATTTATTCATTTATATCAGGCATGTCTCTCTCCTCTGCAGGTTCTGGTTCACATCTTCAAGACTGTTTTAACTGCTCTGATCCCACAGAAAGCAGAATAGCAAAGAACTGTTAAATCTCTTGCTAATAGCTTTTACCACATAAATTTGGTGGTTTATTCCGTAGGCATCTTTTTAATGGGTTACATTTCAAAGGCTGCCCAACTGAAGCATATCTTGATATTCTCTGCTGAGTACTGAGTTTTGGACAAGCTTATACATTTCTTTTCCAAATACATAACTTACTTTTTCACTGAACCGTCCAGATCATTGAACTCTGTTTGTTCCCATAGCGGTCATTTCTCTTGTGATACCCACTTGGCACTGTCTATACTTGAGGTACTGACTCCAGTTACCACCTACTGCTTTCTTTTCCTCCTCAGAGGAAATTGGTCACCATTTCATTCCTCTGTCAGCAACCATTCATTATTAGCTTGTGAAGGCAACATCAAATTGTATATGAATGTACTGTTATCTGTAAAATAAAGTAGAAATTTTTCATTAACCCTAAACTGGAGTTCTGAAGTATTTCTGGCTACAGTTCTTTCTTCTTCTGAAGCCTCTGAAGCAGATGTATCTATGCAGCAATTTATGCTTTTAATGCAGTCTATCTACAGCCAGGAAGGATGTCAAAGTAATGTAAAATATCCTGGTGTAAACACAGAGTCTGAGATAGCTCTGCCTCAGGTAGTGGCAGGGGATCCCGTGACAGAGCATCTCTCCACCCAGTAATCAGAGACCATGCACTCAGTGACAGCTGGCTTTGGTAGCTCACATTACAGCTAGGACTTGGCAATACCTCACCCTTTGAATGAAGCCAGGAGAGTAATTCCCTTTGCATCAGATCCACTAATCAGTAAGGCAAATCCACCCTTTGGAGACATGCTAGTTCTGACTGACTCATGTTTTTTCCTAATTCAAATTCATATTGACATGCAGTAGCCCTTATCCTAATTCACTCCAACGATCAGTTCCTTCCACAAGGTTTTTGCAGCTAGGCTCGGGTTATGTTTCACAATTAAAGGGACATTTTGCAGGGGGTGTTCCTGTGTCACAGGATGGTGGCCAACTCACCTACCAGGTTGTAGTGGTAAGAAAAGCTTTACACAGATTTTCTATGGTCCTAGGTGGCTGCCTCAGTTCCTCCTTCCTGGTTTACAACTATTCATGCAGCAGCTGTTACTTTGGGAATGGGACTTCTGAGGCTTGTACGACTAGCTCTCTGCTGGCAAGGAGCACCTCTGAGCAGTGAAGGCCCCTGGCCTATACAACTACACGCTTGTACATGTGCTTGGCCATGCCATAATGTGTGGGGTGGCCACCAAGACTCCTGAAGCAGAACTCACGATATCTTTTCCATCCTCTCTGCTCTGCCTGTGAGCTCAAGTGGGTCCATTTGCAGCTGACTGGCAAATAAACTCACACCTTCTTCATCACCAGTGCCAAAATAAATTCTTACCAAAAGATGTAACAAGAAAAAAACACTCCAGACCAACTTGATTTAACATTCTTGGCCACTGTTGACGTTAAATCAATATAGAAAAATGAGGCAAATGCGGTTTTCTCTTAGTTTGTATGTATATAAAAAACGAGGAATATTCTTTTGGTCTGGGGCTGCCCCTTAGTGTCCTGCTGAAGAACTGCTGCTTCCAGATCTCAGTCTAGTAGCAACTCCCACAAGTTGCGGGTCCCAAAGGAGACAGGCTCCCACCTGTCTGCTCCAAGATACAAGTACATGTTTCACCACTGCATTACTATGGTAAGATCCATACAAAGGTCAGCATAATCAACACCAAGCAACACGAGAAGTAATATCATTAAAAACTACAGAGAAAAGACATACCGATTGCCCACAGCTTGTTAGCTGGAGGTATAAACACTGCAGAGAATTTAGTTCTTAACACAGGTCAAGGAAAGAAACTAGGCTGCCAACGGATACCATGAAAAGAGTCACATAGAAAGTGGCTAACTGAAAGACAGGAAATAAAAAATAAATTACTGAGTTTTACAAGTGAATGGCATAACCAATGGGGACCCCACAGGCACCTGTTCTAGAGCCGGTGCTATTCAATATATTCACTGGTGATCAGGGAAAGGGAGTAGAACAAAGGGATACTTTTTTTTTTGTTGATACAACAGTTATGCAGAGACAGTAAGTTGAGGTCCAGCTGTGAAGAATGCAGAAGGACCTCATTAAAGTAAATGACATAGTGTCAGATAAATTAAACACAGAATAAACACAAAGTGGTATGGGGAAAATCAATTCGTTTGTACATACCTATGAGTTCTGAGTTGACTATGAGAATTCATGAAAGAGATCTTGGGGTTACTGCAAGTGAAAATGTTGGTCTAGTAAGAGTCTGAGAACAAACAGAATTAGGAAAGAAATGGAACACAGAAAATCAGGAGTGTTTTTATGCCACTAAGTAAGTCCAAAGGTAGCCCACTTATTCAAAATCATGATGGTCCTCCTACCCCCTACCTTCATCTTACACTCAATACAGCAGGATTAAAAGAGACAAGGAGAAGAGCAGCAAAGAGACAACTTCTGTTTTAGAAACATAACGTATCTCAGTCTGCAGAAGGATGTAACTGGGAATGTGAAAGAATTACTTATATTTAAGAGTGGCATGGAGAAGGCAAAAAGTTCATCTTTTTTTCCAATACAAAGTTATGGAGGGCAAAACCCCCTAACAATCTAATTCAAAACCAGCAGAAGAAACCACTTTTAAGCTGCTATCATGCTTGCTGTGAGAATTTTTCTGGGAAATACTTACTGAGAGCTTGTGTCTTACAAAAGCTTGTGTCACCGAGACTTTTCTAAAACATAAATCACAGGACACGGTTAGTATTCTGGATAAGTACTAGCCTTGCCTCTTTCCTACAGACCTGTGTCAGCTGCTATTCCTAGTAGATTTCCACATGAGAACTTGCTTTTCCTTGACATGAAAAGTCAGTTATATTCTTATGTTGTCTGGAAAAAAAAAAGTCCTGACAATAATGTGGGATAATCACTAGTTCTGACAAAAAGTCTCTGCATTCCAGCAGAACTGTGTGGTTTAAACAGATATCCCAGTAATATTGGAATAGGGAGAAAATTCATTAAACAGTCTGAGGTAGACAAAATACTAATTTCTGGGGTAAGGTTATAGCAAAAACTGTGAAAGCAGGACTTTCAGGATGTTCTCACAGACATTACAGCTACAGTTGCTCTGAGGGATCTGCTCTAGAAAAGTGAATTTTTGATGGTACTAGGAAAGGAACTGGACCAACACTACAGGAGCAATATGTGTCTGCAGGAGCCAGCCTGAGTGCTACAGGTTGATGTAAACTAAGAGTAGGGGCAGATGTTGTTAATATACAATTGATATAATTGTCTTTAAAAGACAGGGAAATTAGACGGTTGTTCCCAGTTTAATGAACACCATAAATAGCCCAGAGATATGTTGCATGCATGTGCAAACCAGGAACAGCTGAGATGGTGGAAAGGTACAGAGAAAGCTGACAAGCATAATTTCCTCTTCACACATTAGAGTTTACTTAGAATGTGGGGCTGCATGTTTCCTCTCCATTTAGAGGAGAAACTGAGAATAACTGTGCTGTGCAGATACCCTCAAGTGTATCAGCAAGATGCCTTGTCCTGCTGTTGTGCCTCCATCCCTCCCCTTTGCAGGGCAGTAGCAGGAGCCCTGGCAGGTACCTCATGCTAATAGTACCTTGCTTGCCAGTGAGGAGGTTCCTTCATGTCAAACAATGTGATTGCCTCATGGGCTTCCTGGCTTCCTGGCTCACAGCCCAGTCACACACTCCCCTGTCTCATATCACAGCCCTATGTCACTCAGGATATCTGGTGCTGAGTGGGTAAATATAAGCCCAGCATGGTGACAGAGAATACACTTGACTTGTGTGTCACTGGATACAGCTTAAAGTCATTCTCCAGCCTTTGCCACCATTTGCTGTGTAGTGTTGTTCTGATCCATTTCACTACTTCTTGCTGCTTTTATCCTTCTTCCATGCTTCCCATGCATAACACTTGCGATGCCTTTCAGCCCCTGCATTTGTAGGAAGGGAGTCCCTTGGCTCTAGCAGACCTCACTGTGTGTCACTCTGCAGCATAAGTTTCTCTTACAAGGTTATGCATCATTTCCCATCATCCCATTACAGGAAGCCTGATTTTCGTTGCTGGTCAGCTAGTTCACTTTCAAGTATGCTACATTAGATACACAGGATTTATGTGAATGGAACCAGTTTCACCAAACACCTATAGTGCATAAAAACAAAGACACTAGATGTTGGAAGAGACAAAGTAGACACAAGCAATTGCAGAACTATTCCTCTACCGATACACGTAATGGTTAGAATATGTCATCACAATTTGGAAATAAACTTGAATAAAATCACTGAAGTGATTTAAAATCGGTGAGTAAAAGTTTTGAAGGACAGAAAGTCTACAAAGCAATTACCTACATTGTCTATGTGCCACTAAAATTAGTCATCATGTCTGTTGTAGAAAGCAGAGCAACTTTGTACATATCCACTTAGAAATTTACTGCTATGTTGCCTTCTGAAAGGATGAGAAATGTTTTATTGCTCTTACTCCATTTCCCAAGTACCCCTATAACGAAGTCTTCACATCTCCTCCCTGCCATGCTGAACAATATTCCAGCTTCAAAGAACCACATAACACTGTTTACCTTCTTTCTTGGTTGTACAGGTTGCACTCAAACTCTGTGAGTCCAGTGAGCTTTCCACATCCATTATTCCTAAGAGTTTAATAACATTTGTATTTTACTTTCTAAGAGGCATAGATCACTGTGAAAGGAAATTCCTTCATAATCAGAACCATATGAATTTCTGTTATTTGCTTTTCAGATATCTGACCAAAGGTCCTGAGCTATGAAAAGGAGAATGTCAGTGACTGATATAATATGCAACATTTTTTAATTTATGCTTTTATTTCCTCTGCAAGTATTTTTTTGCCTTTTTTTTTGCTGTGATTTTAGAGTGAAATCAGATTTTAACTTCATGGTAAATCTTTTCCAAACTAACTCTTTTGCCATTGTTTAAAGGTTGTTTAAAAATCACACTGTTATTTCCAGCAAAAGCAGGACAATACACTGACACAAATGCTGAGACTGGTACTAAATGATATTTTAGATCTACTTTTGATAATACAAAGCACTATCATCCCTGAAATAAAAAACCTAATGATATCACCACCCGTACTTTCTCTCTTCTTCTAGAGAATTTCTGTTTCTTGGGGTAATTGGCAGATACAAAAGGGTGGCAAGTACATGCTATCATCTTGTTGCCTTTGTGTTGAGTCAGATGTTTAAATATGTTCATTTTGGTACAAAAGTGAAAGTATCCTTGTTTGATTGCTAGAAATTGCTAGAAATAAGCAATTTCAAACACTTGAGGCTGTCAAGACTCCTTGAAGTCATACTGTGGCAGAAGTATGGCAGAACTAGTAGTAACTATCAGTAGGGACTGTTGCCTTAACAGTACAGCCCTCTAATTATGATACCTTTATTATGAAGCGGTTATTGAAATAAAAATAACAGGCACTGATGTCTTTTGTTTTAGGGGTTGTCTAAGTAAAATTATGCCTCTCAAAAAACTTTCCAACAATCAAAATTACAGATGCTGGCCCATGGAAAGCTCCTAAATGATATTACAAAGTATGTAGATTTTTTATCATAGGACTGAGTCCGGGCATTCCCCATTCTTCATTCTTCACAGTCAGAAGAAGTTTGCAGTATAATGAAAGGCAGATGTTCTCACTGTTTCGTCTAATGAGGCAGGGGACAGGTCCAGCACTCTCAGCTGTTCCTGACTCACCTGACATGATGCATCCCTGCCCTTGATACCAAACAGAAGAGCACTTGCAGCATCTTGTGAGGGTATTACAATTCCTCTCTGAGGAAGACGAAAGGCTGGTAAAACCCACTAAAAATGGGGCTCTTCTTTTCATAGAATCACAGAATCAGCTGGGTTGGAAAAGACCTCTGAGATCATCAAGTCCAGCCCCTGATCCACTACCCCATGGTTACTAGACCATGGCACTAAGTGCCACATCCAGTCTCATCTTAAAAACCTCCAGGGATGGAGAATCCACCACCTCCCTGGGCAGCCCATTCCAATGCCTGATTACTCTCTCTGTAAAGAATTTCTTCCTAATATCTAACCTTAACCTCCCCTGGCACAGCTTAAGACCATGCTCTCTTGTCTTACTGAGAGCTGCCTGGGAGAAGAGACTGACCCCCACCTGGCTACAACCTCCTTTCAGGTAGTTGTAGACAGTGATGAGGTCTCCCCTGAGCCTCCTCTTCTCCAGTCTGAGCAACCCCAGCTCCCTCAGCTTCTCCTCACAGGACTTGTGCTCCAGTCCCTTCACCAGCCTTGTTGCTCTTCCCTGGACCTGCTCCAGCACCTCAATATCCTTCCTGAACTGAGAGGCCCAGAGCTGGACACAGTACTCAAGGTGTGGCCTCACTGGCGCTGAGTGATACTGTTCCTGACACAGGCCAGGATGCCATTGGCCTTCTTGGCTACCTGGGCACACTGCTGGCTCATGTTCAGCTTCCTGTCAATCCAAACTCCCAGTTCCCTCTCTGCCTGGCTGCTCTCCAGCCACTCTGTGCCCAGCCTGTAGTGCTGCAGGGGGTTGTTGTGCAGGACCCGGCACTTGGCCTTGTTGAACCTCATCCTATTGGAATCAGCCCAGTTCTCCAATCTATCCAGGTCACTCTGCAGAGCCCTCCTGCCTTCCAGTAGATCAACATTCCCCCTCAACTTGGTGTCATCTGCAAATTTGCTAATGGTACACTCAATCCCCTCATCTAAATCGCCAATAAAGATATTAAACAGAACTGGGCCCAACACTGATCCCTGGGGGACACCACTAGTGACCGGCTGCCAACTGGATGCAGCTCCATTCACCAGCACTCTCTGGGCCCGGCCCTCCAGCCAGTTCCTAACCCAGCACAGAGTGCCCCTGTCCAAGCTGTGGGCTGCCAGCTTTTTCAGGAGTGTGCTGTGGGAGGTGGTGTCAAAGCCTTTGCTGAAGTCCAGGTAGACCACATCCACAGCCTTCCCCTCATCCACCAGGCGGGTCACCTGATCATAAAAGGAGATCAGGTTGGTCAGACAGGACCTGCCCCTCCTAAACCCGTGCTGGCTGGGTCTGATCCCTTGTCCATCCCATAGGTACTGTGTGATTGCACTTAGGATTATCTGCTCCATAACCATGTCAGGCACTGAGGTCAGGCTGACAGGCCTGTAGTTTCACAGGTCCTCCTTCCGGCCCTTTTTGTGGATCAGTGTGACATTCACCAGCTTCCAATCATCTGGGACCTCCCCAGTGAGCCAGGACTGTTTGTAAATGATAAAGAGTGGCTTGGCGAGCTCTTCCACCAGCTCCCTCATCACCCTTGGGTGCTCAAAGATTAATTCCTTACTTAAGAAACACATTTCTTTCTTTCTTGAGTCCACTCCTGTGAAGCAGCCTCAGTCACCACCCTCACCAGCACAAACTTATTTGTAGCTACAATTGCCATGGTAAATATGCATGAAATTACAGTCAGACAGCTGCAGGTGAAGCAACATTTCCACAATGGAAAACTTCATGTGGACTTACATGCTGTGGAAATAAAGAAAAGAATCAGCTCTTGCTGACAATAAACTTCTGTATGTTATAGTATTTCAGAAACCTGGAGATTACAACCGATGAAAAACAACACCTCTTCTTGTTCAGATAAGATTATGTCTTGAGGATTTGATTTTAACAGTGGTTTAAATCCAAGAAGAAAACAACAAAGAAGACTCAGAGCTATTGTGAGAATATGCTGCTTCAAAAGTTACTCTTCAGGAGCCCTGTATCTCTCCTTAGCAACCTGCCTACCTGATCCCAAACCTAGCAGGGATATATGATATCATCTGTTAAGTCCTTCTCCTTCTCTAACATCAGATATGTATGTGTGTTTCAAAATGGGGTATTACAAAACAAAGCACAGCACAACGAAACAATGATTCTTTCACATTTGTGCAATAGCATTTAGAAACAGAAGAGGGAGCCTTTAATCACAGTATCAGCTCTTTTTGCAGATTTTCAGAAAATTAAACAAAATGTAAAATTCCCCAGCTGATGAAGAGTCCTCAGCTAAATTCTGAATACCACTGAACAACCTGGGCTTGGGCCAACAGCTTGGTTGGCATGTGACAGGAACCTCTCCCTCTTTGCTGAGAAGCTCTGCTCTGTGATTTTTGTCTGCTAAGACAAGCACCATTTCCCCATTGTACTGCAAGTCTCCTGATGCTCGGAGGTTAATATGTGACAGTCAGTGAATTCAAGGTGGACAGTCTACTCCTTGGAAACACCAAGAGCCAAGGAGATCATTGCATCTCTGACTTCAATGCAGCGACTTCAGCTCCTCATATACTTAGTGGAGAAGTGGATGCTCTGGGAGGAAGAAGAGAGGATGCTAGGAATGCTGAATTACCCTCTCCAGGTGTCTACCTACCCATAAAGGATGCTTAGATACTAAAGCAGAGATGTGTGTCTTGAGTCCACTCTCAAGTGCAAATTCTGTGAGGAGCTCTCACTTTGAAAAGGGAATGAACTACCCCACAAAAAGGTACCATGAGTTCATGCTAATGGAAACTGTGCATCAGCTGTGCATCACAGGATACGTGCCACGTGCAAACTGTAGTGACCCCACTAAATGAACAAGAACCTGAATGGTCCTCAGGCCACAGTGCCCTGCAGAGCCCTTATTCTTCCCAATCACATCTGACAGGTGTGTTTCAGTGCCTTTGGGTGCTGTGACCAGCAGTGACTCTAGTGTTGGGGTTCATACCAATATTGTTTAAACTTAGATCACACATGGAAGACAAAAAGACCTTGAAACAACAGGAGTGCTGATATCTTTCTTTTTATTTGACATGTAGGTAGTGGAAACTATGATTTTCAGAGTCAGTCATTGCCATTTCCCCATGTCTGGCAGAGGTATCTCCACTCTGTTCTGTCCCATGTCCTAGAATAAGGACTTTATCCCCCAGCCCATGCCCTACCATAGCACAGTTACAAAAGTGAAGGTGGGTGGGGGAGGACTCTCTCTCTCCCTCCTCTCTCCTACTGTCTCTTCTTCAGTACTTTCATAGCTCCTGCTGCAGCATTTCATAATGCAGAGCTCACCATGAGCTGAGTTTTGCTGATGCTGAAGCCAGCTCTACATTCTTCAGTAGTAACCCTGAACAAAGCCACCTGCACTCTTCAGAAACATCAGACCAGACAGACTCCTGACTAGCAGGGGCACCAAGCCACCATCCTTAGAGAGTTCCTTTGTTATCTCTGTTGCTGACCCTGCTAAACAAAACACCATGCCAGTGGAGTCTTGGAGTTCAGCGAGGCTCCTTGGTATTGTCTACACACCCAGGGTCTGGCAGCCACTCAGATATTTACTGAGGATTGTCTTTATTGGCTGGTTTTGACTCTATTCATGACTCTACTTATTTAACCACACCTAGTGATGGGGAAGGGGGCTTCCAGGCAACCAGCCTAACACACACAACACAGTCTTCATAAATTATAGCACAGCAGTTTGGTAACTTCCCTTCAGCGTTTCATTTTACCATCAAATCATGCCTCACAGCAGTGGCACTCTCCACCCTTGCTCACAAATACATCACCACAGTACAGCCATCCCCAGCATTTCCAGTTGTACTCCTGAAATTAATGGAGAGACATTAGTGATTTTGACCAAAAGCACGCAACTGTGTTTGAGTCTGATACAGCTTGCCTCCAACATGTCCTGAACTAGTGCTAAGGGCTTGCCCTAGATATTTTTACACTGTGAACCATGTTGCTCAGTTCATTCAATCACAGAAAGCCAGACAGGTTTGCCAGACTGGGACTTGAAGACAAAATGTCAAGGGGTCATGATGTGTCAAACTGCAAGTATTCACTAGTCCTGAGTCACTGCCAGCTACATCCAGGGAACACCATAGCCTAGTGTTCTCTTCTGAGTCGATACTGCCATTGTGACTCATTGCTTGCTTCTTGTGTTTTCTTCATATCCCCCTGGCTTTTGTCCCTGAAAAGGACACTCTTTAGGACATTGGGGAAACTTCTTCTACCCATCACATCTTATAATTTGTGTTCTTCAAGTTAATGATGTCATTCATTTCCTCTTATTCAGTGAGTTAGCTTCTCCAAAGAAGCAGCATATTCTTTGTTTTCCCATCCTAAATTACTCCTTTTTCCCAAGTGCTCAGATATACAGACACAGGCTCCATGCAAACAGGCTCTACCTCTCCACTTCCCACAGTCCACAGGATTATGGGACAGCACAGTCCCCATCACAGTCATCCAACCGGGGAAGCATAGACCCAGCTGTAAACCACAAGACCAGGAGGACATACTGTCCCGAATTCAGACTCAGTGTGGAGAATACATGAACGCTGATGGTGTTCTGCGCTGCTGCACAGCCATGCATTTCTTCCTGCCAGCGGCTGAGAGCTGGCAAGTGCTGTCTGTAAGGGGGGTCAGTGGGGAGAGTGTTATCAAATGAATGCAGTTCAGGCTCAAACATGCTGAACTCTCAGTTCCCAGAAGTTTGCTTCTTGAAGCTGAGGCACAAAGCCGGAGTGCAGTGGCTTAACCAAATGTAGCTCTTAACTGCAAGTGAGATATCCACTCATGTCACTCATGCTTGTTCTGAGCCAGAGCACTTGCCACTTGATGCAGACAAGGTTTGGCAATTAAAATCCTGCCTTAAGAATTACTAAACATTGATTTTTAGAACTGCCATAATATATAGAGACAACTTTTGTCCACTGTTTCCACAGAGCTGTCTGCATTAACTGACACGTCATGGGAGCTGTAATAACTAGAGGTGACTTACTGATAGAGCTGAGAGTTGTTATTGGGGCATTTCTCCTAACTTCCACAATTAGAGTGGTCAAATTTAGGCTTTTCTTCTCCTCCCACATTTTGTTGTCTTGCTTCATTATACAAGTGCCCATTAACACTCTTTACTGCATATTATTAACAGCTTCAAAACAAAGGAACAAGGCTTAGTCCAAGTCTGCAACCACCTGAATGCACTGGAGAAGCACTCCAAATGCAGATATAACTTTAGCAGCAGGACTCTGCTTTACACCACCATAATAATCCCACAGACCAGATGTAGAAGGTTTTACGAGAAAGGTGCAGTCTCTGGCTTACACTAAGGCTACACTAAGGCTCTGGTGATCAGAGATTTCACTGCTTCTCTCCTGTGGATGCTCTTATGCTCTGGCAAAACACAATATTCAGGTGAGCATTAAGCTGGCACAAGTTGCACATAGCATTCAACAGCTGGCACAGGAAAGCACAGTACCCAGAGTGAACACATTTTAGCTATCTTTGCATTTGGAATGCTGCATCAATATTGAAGCATTGACACTGGAGCTTGGATCTGACAGAGTCACAGATAATACCAGGTAGATCTTGGTACTGTTGAGCTCTGTTCTGGTGTTTGTACCACAGAAGCAATCCCAGGTGGTTTTTGAACTCCAGTGCAGTTGTGAACTTACCTACTCCATGTTCACACAGACACACCTTTCCCCTTTTTCCTGGCAACCAAGGAGCTGGCTGGACCACCAGGGAGGCTGGTTTCAGACACACTTCAGTGACTGAAAAGTCCAAGTCACAAAAGCTATCACTGGATCAGTGACTCCTTATGGATCAAAGGGAGTTGTCACACTATCTCTGCACAGCATTCCATGCACCCTTCACAATCACCAGTCTTTTCTCCATTATCTGAAGCATCTCCACCTCCTTTGGCCTAGATGACAGAGAGCTGACTATTGTAGTCAGCCTGTTGTACTGGTCCTGCTAGCAAATAGTGCCTGGAGAATGTCTACCTGCAAGCCTAAAGAAGGTTATCACTCCTGAGAAAAAACACATAGGTAAAACTCCTGGCCGTTGAATCACTACTATGTTCATGCTGTATTTAACCGTGATGCTGTTTATTAACTGTGTTCAAAGGGCCTATGACAGATCAAATGCACGCGTCATGAAACCTGGGTCCCAAATAGCTGTTATGGTAGGCAGGCAGGCTGCTTGATTCCCAGACAGCTACACATCAGCACAATGTGTTAAATGTCTGCAGACACCACACCAGAGTCAGATAAAATGAGTGCTAAACTTGGTGGGCACGGCGGTATTCAAGTTCTGAGAAAACTGGGACAAAACAGCTGAATTAGTAACAGAAGTGTGTTATCTCTTGCCAAAATTATTGAATACTGGGAACCAATGCTGTAATCAACAATTAAAAGCAGGTACTGAGGTGTCCAGGGAAATACAGTTCCAAGATCTCAATGTCTGTACTGAGCAGTTAGTGAATAGTCTAAGAAGGGACATCAGTAAGGAACTTCTGGACCTTTTCGGGGAAAAGCCACCACTGCTTTTGTAAAGAGAAGTCTGGACTTAACAACTCTGTGGAGTTCTTGGAAGAGGCCAAACATAAGTGGGAACAAGGGTGATCCAGCATATACAGTCTACTTGGATTTCCAAAAGGTTTTTGGCAAAATTTCTGATCAAAGGCTTTCAAAGAAAACTAGGCAGCCATGGAATAAGAGGGAAGGTCCTCGTGTAAAAGTAACTGCTTAAAAGGGAAGAAATACACAGTAGCAGAAAACCTTCAGAGTCAGTCTTCACAATGCAAATTACTCATCAGTGTGGTGCCAGACCTGTACTGTTCTGCACATTCATAAATGGCCTGAAGAGGGTTGAGCACTGTTGAACAAAAGTTTGCTGTTAACATCCTAACTTGGCATACAGAACTATGGTTTGCAAAATTACTGTAACCAATCAAGAGAGGGATGTAGTTACAAGCATGAAAACATCAACTCAATGCCAAGGAGTAGGATAAAAAAAATAAAGCAAACACTGAATATTAGGGGCTATTATGGAAGCAACATGGAGCAAAACAGAAGCCATCACCATACCATCCACAGCTTGAATATTGTGTATAGTTTGGAGACTCTGTATGGAAACGGGTAGGTCTCAGAATGGATACTAGACTATCACTGAGAGTGGCTGACCTGAAAGGAATTGGCTAGGACACATCAATGTGGAAAGTACCTGAGAGGGGATATAATACCGCCTTACAAAATTTCAAGTGGATGGACAAGACAGTTAGGGACTCATTCACTCTCTCTTCTGCTTTAGCAATGAGGGGCCACCAAATGAAGATTGTGGATTCTCATTCAAAGTGAATAAACTGAAGTTGACAAGACGCCCAACAGGCACTACTAAGTAGACCATCCAAATGGGACTTAAGGAAATTGTTATGCTGAAAATAGGTGGATGTTGGGAGAGTATCATGTGGGATGTGATACGTGGCTGCATTGTTTTCACTCCTGCCTGGGTACCTGTGTCCAACTTCTTTTGCTGTTATGCACACTCTTTGTCACAGATCAGTCCTTCTCGGCAGCAGCTTTTCTCACAGATGACAATGAGCTCAGCTCTCCAGCCTTTGACTCCTGTTTTCCTGAACTTCAGAGCACATTTCCACTGTCCCATAGCACAGCACTCAAATGGTGCTGGCCACATCTGTGCAGCTGGTATGCCAGCCAGGTGCCTTGTGCAGAAGTCCTACTGTTTTTTTGACATGTCCCTTCACACCTTGCTGTCTTCCTGACCTTCAGAGGCACAGGTGTGAAGATTACTCTGGTTGAGCTGGATGCACCCTCAGCCTGAGCAGAGCCATTCTTACAGTCATGGGTGGAGGCTTGCTCCCTGCTGCTTCAGAGGTTAGGTAGAGGCTTTGCAGCAACTGTACTTCAATTTGCCTTGCACCTGCAAGGTGCAAGCCTATGTTGGTGGTGAAACAAAACACTCCGAGCCTCTCCCTTGTGCTGAGCCAAAAGGTCATCCAGCAAACCAGCCAAACGCTGTTTCAAGTCAGAAGTAAACTCTCCTTCCTCCTCCTGGTTTAACTTTAACTCAGAAATGATCCAATCTATCCCAAGGTCACGCGTTTGTGACAGTATAAGAGAACAATGTGATCACACAGCCAGGTTAGGGGGCAAACTAATTCTACTTCTCCTAGCTGCAGCATGTAGTTGAGTTGCTTGTGAAACCTTGACACCATGCACACTGATTTCCAATTCCCAGATGCTTTCACAGATGTTGCACTAATTTATTTTCTTTTTTTTTTAGCATCCAATGCTTCAGTCAGCCACAGGAAGGGAGAGCTTTTTGTAACTCTTGGTGCCTGAATGGCACAGTTGTCACTGTTCAAGAATATATTTATTGTAAGCTGAGGATGATCACCTTGATACCAAACAACCCTGTCCAAGGGTACAACTGTCCCAAAAAAGGTTTTATCAACCAGCTCCATGCTCCCAGGCATGTTCTTACCCCATCACTATCTGGCTGTGTAGGCACACAATTTTCAATTGAAGGAACTGATTCAAATTGATTGAACAACCAGCCTGGTCTACCTGCTCTGTTAATTGGACCAAAATAATTTGTGCTAAATTCAGGATAGGGATTTGCAATGTAGCTAATAGGGGGAAACCTTCACTTAAATGACTGTGGGCTCCTTGAGTAGTATTCTCCAAAATTTGTCACACATCGTACAACCTCATTTTAAAATAAATCATTGTATTAATTAAAACTTTTTTTCGCAAAAAGCTTCCAACATACTGTAGTACCATCTAAGTCTTAGTCATGTACCTTCACTGTTGCTGCAGGCAAGAAAGATCCTTCCTGGCAACCTGCTTTGCTGATCTGCAGATGAAGGCTATAGGGAGAAATGGTCAAGAACATCAGCACTCTCCTTCACATGATCTGCAATGGAGTTGTCTGATTGTTTGACAGGAATGAAACAGTGAGAGTATAAACAGTGCTTGTTGTACTTCTGATTAAATAATGACAAGAAATAAATCTTGTCCCCCAAAAGACTGGCTATATTAAGCATATTACTTTTTAGCCATTTAACAGTCATCCATGAATCATAAGCAATCTCTTTGTGGTATTATATAGACATATAGAGATAATTTCTCATCTTTACAACCTGTAACCCTTGGATTCCTGACAGAGCACAGGTAGGGCTGTAATAACATGAACTAGATGCTCTTTCTTCATGTTACTGACTACCATATATGGAGCAGGCTGTTTAGCAAGATAAGGAACATTCTGATATTCTGTTTATCACACACAGTGTGAGGGAAGAGTTCACACAGCCTTCTGTGAAGCTGGTGCAACTCTCTTCATCCCAAATCCTTCCAGTAAACTATGGCCTCTTACGTAGTTATCTTCCAGTAAGGATGCTGCATAATACCTTCAGTTCAATAATAAATACACAGTTATTTCCTTGCATTTGTCAGGAAACAGGAAGAGAAAACTGTTTATGCCCAAGAAGCATTTGTGTTCTATGTCACCTTAAGAGCTGTAAACTCTCTGCTCCTCAATGAGACATATGTTAATACACATTGCTATTTTAGCTTAGTCCTCTGAAATACCATCACAAAACATACTACTTTCATGGCTCTCTAAAGAAATGCATCATTAGGTAAATTCGAGTTTACCCATTTAGACATTACAGTTACAGTTGTCATGTTTCTAATTCACTGCTAGGAATAATATCTTTGTTACATGAAGCCAGGCAAGTTGAACTACTCAACACACTGAAGTGCATGTATAAGAATAAAAGAAAGCATCCAACTCAAATGTGTTATAAAAAATCTTATTTAGATATCTTAAAAAATACAAGACATATTACATAAAATCAAACTGCTATTCATCAAAATTTTGCTACATATCCCCATTTAGATTGTGTACTGGCAAGTGTTAAGTAACAGTGGATAATCTCAACTAACATTTTATCCCAGTGCTAGCTGATAACCAGTTAAGCTTATCAACTCAATAGGGTAACATTATAAGGTTCTGCATTGTTAGTATTTACAGCACTGTAACTTGGAAAACAATATAAAAATTACATTATACTAAAGATAATAAGCAGTCTACACCAAGATGGTGAAATGGATTCTCCTCTTCTTTCTTCTCTCTACAGGCTTCAAATGATTTTCAGTGTAAGCAGGTACACAGAGCAAGGTCCTACAAACAGAATCTGTTCAGCTGCTTAATACATTAAACAAAACAGATTTATCTGTTAATGAAATACACTAATAACACTACATAACATTCCAGAGACATTTTGCTTTTTAAAAACTTTTATATTGAACAAGAATGTCTTCAACCACAATTCACTTCTAGGTCAGCAGCATTTTCGCAGAGCATCTGAAATGTCTTTTTTTCCCCCAGTCTTCAATGTAATTAAAATGCAGAAACGTTTCTTCAGACTCTCTTGTACAAAATAATTCTATTGTGACTCACATCCTTTCATCAGTACTATTAAAAGTTCACTTTTCTAAGATTAAACTCAGTAGGTTGATTTATTGGTCCTACTTAGGTTTGAAGAGTAAGAATCTGATTTCTTGGGGTATCTGCCTGATGAGAGAGACACTTGCATCCTCCGTGTTGTTCGTACAGTTCGGCAAATAAGAGCATATTTAAGGTTGTCTCTAAAGTCTTTTGAAATATAATAATAGACAAATGGGTCAATACAACTGTTCAAAGTGGAAAGGCACAGCGTAATTATGTACCACGCATACATATAGCTCTGGCCGTAGCCTTTGAGGAGCAAATAGTGCACAATAATCAGCACATTGCTAGGTGTAAAACAGATGAGATACATGGACAGGACAACAATAATGAGTTTGATTGCTCTTATTCGTTTCTTCCCATCTTCTATGACGGAGGCACTCAGAGTCTTAATCATTAGTATGTATGCAACAGCAGTGACGATAGCTGGGATTAAGAAGAATCCAATTGCAAGTGAGAGGAAATAACTGAACATATCATGAGCCAAAACATTATAAGGCAACACATCATGGCAGGTAGTGATGTTAAGATTTGAAATATATACCGTCTGATTAACAAGATACAATGGAATGGTGCCCAACAAAATCAGTATCCAGATAGCAATGGAGACGCCCAAGGCAATTTCTGCTTTCTTTTTTGAATGCGCCATGGGGTTCACTACAACACAATACCGTTGTACACCGAGACATGTAATAAAGAGAATGGAACAGTACATGTTTCCATAGAAAAATCCAACAAGTACTTTGCAGAGACCTTCACCAAATAGCCAGTTATTGCCATTTAGATGGTATGCAATCTTCAGTGGAAACCAGACAATAAAAAGAAGGTCTGCCAATGCCAAGTTAACCATATAAATCACAGCTGGATGTTTCTTCTTTGTTCGGAAAAAAAAGACCCAGAGGGCCACAGCATTGCTTGGCAAACCAACTATAAAGACAAAGATATAGACAATGGGAAGAAAAACTGTAGTCAGCTTTCCCCTGAGGACTTCTGCTGCAAATTCATCCACTTTGTATGACTCTTCAGAATTATTTGCATTTGTAACTTTCTGACCAGCGAAACTTCTTCCTTTTGAACTGCTGGCTCCACTGTTCTCTAAAATTAAAAAAATAAGACATTGCTGTTACTGAAGTACAGACTTTTTGTTCTCTTAAAAAATAAACTAGATATAGTGATTTACTCAGAACATTTAAAGATGGCTTTACCAACAGAAAAATTAAGACCAATTTTCAAACATTTGACAATTTATCTTTCCTTTGTTTTATTATCCAAAAGACAACCTGTATCCTTATTCAAGTATTCTACCAATATGCTTTTCCATGTCACCAGTGATATTAAAAATGCCTTGTTAAATGGGCTATCAAGTGCTCCTACCACCTGAACAGTTACAGCAGAAAGTACTTGAAGTACCCCAGGGCTTCATTAGCTTTCCATATAGCAGTGCCAGATTACCCGAGTGGTGGGATTTATAAAACTTTGCAGCAGGCTAACATAATTGCAACAGAACCTTCCCCAGTTTAGATGGCCTGAAAATCAGGTATGCAGTAAAATAAGAGTGTTACCTTCAGACAAGCTAGAATTGAAACTCAGAATGAAATACCCAAAGCTATGCACAAGTGTAGGGAAAAATGCATATTTTAGTGTATCTGAATTGAAATGTGAACATACTAACTCTGTGCACGAAGATGCAATAGGGTCAGTCATCTGGGATCTCCTTCCAATTCACAGGCAAGACAGTGAGACAATCTCTGCAATTCCTACTCGAAGTGCCACGTGGCAGAGCTGACAGCTATGGTTGCTTCATACATAAGACAGCTGTACTACAAGTTTTGCTCTGCCTCTTTGAATGCCATGGGAATTTACAAACCATATGGGCGAGCCAGGTGTTCCTGACTGCTGTGTTGTATAGGACAGCCTTCTGACAGCCCAGTTCAAAACCCCTGCAGACACAATACAGCCCTCTCCTGCTGACAGGTTAAACTGCAGAAGCAGACAATGTCCTTGAACTCGCACCATTCCAAAAAGTCAGACATCCACTGAGCTAAACTGTATGGACATGGAAGTTGACTGTTTTTGGGAGAATTATTTTTAACCTTAACTCAGTTTCTCTCAATATTTGTGGATTTGTTTGGCCAAAATTCCCTACCCCCCTCCCCAACTGGAGTTATAAAGGAGAGTCTTCTTGAGCAAAGCAGGTTTGTGTACCTGAATAGTGCACAGCCATGAAGAGTGTTCAAGGATAACTCCTTTGTTATTCAGTAGAATTTTGATACAGTTCCACACTGAAAAAATGCTTACGCCTTAAATTTGAAAGAATTTTTACTTAAGAAATATGTAAATACACAAGTATGTGTGTTTCCCAGCATAGATTCTCAAAAGTAGCCCAACTTTGGATTGCTGTTTCTTTTCAGTTATTACTGCAAAAGTCTGATGTACAGTATATATATTGATTTCTTTAGACATTTGAATTTTTGAATAATTTGAATAGTTACCCTAGATCCACTTCAGCATTTGCCAATCTCCAGGACCAGGCAGTCTTCACTGGAAAACTGAGGTGTAAGAAAACTTTTTGCCAGTACAATGACATAGTCAAGTCTTTCCAGTAGACTTCATGAACACTGACTAAACAACCGTCCTAAAGAAAATTAATTCAACTGCCAAACAGTCATTTTGGTCTATATGCAGTGTAATTAAAACAAGGTAGAATTATATAAATCCTGCTCTCAGATCTTCAAGCTCCTTGATTACACCAGCAATACTGTTAAAGACTGGAAAGTTTAATTGTGTAATGCAGCAATATCCCAGGTCCCTAACCTGAGCTGTGAATAGGAGAAGCCATAAAACCAGCTTGAAGGACATAGCTTATGCAGATATCAGACACTGAAATGATAACTAGCTAAGCAGTGCCACTTTTCTCAGCCTTACAGCTCAGCTGAGAAAGATCGTGGAGATACTTGGAAACAGACCCTTTATTCCAAGCTGGTAGCAGTTCTCAGGATACCATAATAAAATGCAGTGTACAATGCTATATTAAGCACATGTCCATCAGAAAGTGGTCGATATTATCAAATTGCAGTCACACTATTTGTATTCCATTCCAAATTATTGTAGAAAACTAAAGAGCAAATACTACCACTTTGTTCTTATTAATGTTTTGTGATCAGATATAAAACAATGCTTTGCAATTGATGTTCAAAGGTTAGGTCTAAAAAAAAAAAAGCTCACCAAAAACCCCAAAGTTAGTTAGTGTTACACACTACAGTAAGAACTGTACTAAAGTGAATGGATGGATAGATACATGAATCACAGACAGGATTTAGGATTGCAAGGCTAGTAGAAGAAAGACAAAGGTTTGTTTTATTCTATTTTAAAGACACAGTCAAACTAAATGGGTGAATTCCGAGATCAAGTCTTGATTTTATGCTGACTTTAGGTCGAGCCTCAAAAGTTCTGACTACAGACAGTGGTCAGCTTTTGTCAGCCCAACTAGCAGTAGGGAGACAGTGTCCTGTTTCTTTGCTGTTAACACTCCCTCACCGAACAGCCAATCCTTTGTTAGGTATGTGCATTTTCTACATCACTTCCTTACTCTTTCAGCACTTGTCGTTTTCCGTAACAATCGACCTCTTTTCCAAGCCGAATTTCACCATGCTTGACTCACACACAGAGAATGCAGTTGATTTGCTAATCTGCCCACGGGAAAAGCGTACTCTCCTCCCACAAAAGACTGTTTCAACACCTTTGCCATTTGTCCAGAGGATATAACCCACTACATACCAAACGCAGGATTATGGCTACCCTGCAGACACAAAAGCGACAGCAGCACTGAGTATCCAAAAATAACCTAGCTTAGGTCATGGTAGTAATAACCACACAGGACTAAGGTTAAGATCACCCCGGTTTTTGGATCTGCAACCCAGATTCGCCACAACGCCGTAATGGCATCAGCCTGTTTGAAAACTGCCGCAATAAGCTTCTGGCTTAGGACATCTCCCTTGGCTGGGGTGGGATCACACTTCACCTCATTTCACCTCCCTACTCCAGGAAATCAAGTACCCAGTTAGAACTTCGAAGAATACTTCTTTTCCCTCTCCCCTCTCCTCCTAAAATTTCAGACTCCTCACCCCACCCAGATCAAAGAACTAGGCTATTATAAGGCAGTTTAGTTTCAGGAACCCCGCTCTGAAAAACACAAATCTAGAATCTATACCTTGAGAAAACAGGACCTATCATACGCTTGGCTTCAATCTTTACACAACCTTTACGCATATGCTTTTATTATGTAAATAAGCCCAGAATAAAGAATAGAAAGACACAGTGCAAAGGGCATGTGTAGATATGGCAATGGAGTTTATTATAAAAGGTAGTGAAAAATTAACTTTATGGCAGTGAAATATTAATATGGCGGTTTGGTTTTTCCCCAAACAGCACTTATGTTCAATATAGACTAATAAAGAAAAAAAAAATCCTAGCTTTTCAGAGCTGGGTAAAAAGCAAAAACATGGTCCTTATAGTTTTTTTGTTTATCTAAAGGGGGGGCTATAAGAGGCTGTAATGACAGAACCAGGGGGAATGGCTTTAAACTGAAAGAGAGTTTAAAGAGAGTTTACACTGAATAGTAGGAAGAAATTCTTCACTGTTAAGGTGGTGAGGCACTGGAACAGGTTGCCCAGAGAAGTTGTGGATGCCCCATCCCTGGCAGTGTTCAAGGCCAGGCTGGATGGGGCTTTAAACAGCCTGGTCTACTGGAAGATGTCCCTGCCCATGGCAGGTGGTTTGGAACTAGACGGTCTTTACGGTCCCTTCCAACCCAGGCCATCCTGGGTTCTCTTTACAGCGGGTGAAGCCAAGCCACGCGCGCCCCACAAGCCCTGCGGGGGCCGGGAGGGAGCCGCGCTCAGCTGCTCGCCCGTGGAGCGCTTTCCCCACCGTCAGGGAGCCCGTCCCGCGGCTCCCGGCAGCCCCACTGCCACCCGCCCGAGTTTTCCTAACCCGCTCGACTCCGCGGGAACGTCTCCCAGTCCGCTCCGGGGTCCTCACATCCCAGCCGGGTCCAGACACCAGCCCCGCTGTGCCCCCGTCCGCATCCCTCCCGCAGCTGAGGGGCGGCCAGCACGGCACCCTCAATGGGATCGGCCGCCCCCGCTGGTCCCAGCCAGGCGGACGGCTCCGGTCCCCGTCAGCAGCTGCTCATCTCACCTGCAGCGGTGACGGCCCCCAGCATCGCAGAGACCAGCAGCAGGCACAAGCCGCGACCGACAGCCATGCTCTCGCCGCGCGCCAGCCACTACCGCTTCGCCTGCACTGCCGACCAGTTTCACCTGATACCTGAGCGGCGAAGGGCGGAAGGCGCGGCCAGGGCTGAGACCAGCCAGGCGGCGGGCGGAGCCCGGTCGGGTCGGGCCCGTCCCCGGCGAAGGGCGGCGGGGCTGTCCCTGAAATGGGGGGAGGGTCTGGCCGGCGGGTCCGCTCGCCGCCCCGCAAAATGGCGGTGCCCCGCAGCCCGCGCGGGCCGGCGGTTGGTGCTGCGCGTCGCCTCACGTCTCGCTCGGCCGGTGCCGGGGCGGAGCAGGTGCCAGCGCACCTGGCGCTTCACCCCCTCCACTTACGGCCCCGAGCCTGCTGGTGGGGCCCTGCCTGTTACCAGCCTGCTGCCCACTACAGCCGAGGAGCGCTGGTTGAGTGGCCACCACTGCAGGTGGAGCGGAGCAGGATTGTTCTGGGTCACGCCGGCTGGGGCGAGGAGCGTTTTGCATGAATGCATTACTCCAGCCGACTCATAGCATACTGTGTTGAGCATTCCAGGTTTCTTACTCATCCGTGTTATAATGTCACAGAATCATGGAATTTCAGAATGGGTAAGCTTGCAAGGGACCACAGAAAGTCATCTGGTCCAACCTCCAACTGAGAAGAGCCTGGCTCCATTCCATTGGCATTGTCCCTTCAGATATTGATAGAAATTGATGAGTTCCCCTCTCAGTCATCTCTTCTTGAGGCTGAACAGGCTCAGCTACCCCAGCCTTTCCTCATAAGAGAGGTGCTCCAGTGTCCTAGTCACCTTTGTCACTCTCTATTGGACCCATTCCAGGAGATCTGTGTCTTATCCTGAGGAGCCCAGAGCTGGACACAGCACTCCAGATGAGGCCTCAACAGGGCTGAGAAGATCACTTTCCTCAACCTCCTGGCAATTCTCTTCTTAATGCACCCCAGGATACCATTGGCCTTATTGGCTCCAAGTGATAAAACTTTTTCAGTTTTTTTCCTTTGTTGAGTGAATATGTTATGAATATACTCTATTTGATGTTCTTCTGAAAAAATTTTCTTTTTGAGGATTTTCAGTGATGGTCATGAAATACAGCTGGGAGTTGACATCTGTATTATTCCCATTTTACAGAGGAAAAATAGAGTACAGAGAGATGAAGGTCAATGCACTGGGAAGTTTTGAGTGTCTGAGTCAACATCAAGGGCCTCTCGGTTTTGAATCTTTGTTATAAGTTGCTCAAAGCACATACTGGAAGCACAGTTTCTATTTGTCATCCACCCACCTAAGACTGTTTACAGATTTCTCATCTAAGTCTCAGCCTCCTTGCTAGGCACCAGGAAAGTCATAGCCCATCCCTCCAGACTCCCTCCCTGTCTCTTTCTGTCTCACTTTCAGTGCTATTTTGTTTGTTTTACCATTATAAACTGTTAGATGGGTATTTAATATCCTGCTTTTAATCACTTTGTCTAGTGAGTTGCAGTCTTCTCATGTGGCTATTTATCTAATCTCCCTTTACTGATCTCCAGAGTTTTTCTTCTCAGATCTCTAATACTAAGGAGTGATCAGTCATTCTCTCATCTGGTTCTGCTCTAGTCAATGCTCTCCTGCCAGTGCCCAGTCACAGTTTTCACTCTTTGCTTTCTCTTAATTTATTCAGTCTATCATTTTGTCCCCTTTAGATTCAAAACTTGGATCCAGCAACAGTGGAAAGGGTCTGAAAACAAGGGGAAAGGATTCATTACTGTTGCTAAACAAAATCTGCTCTGGGCTGTCCCATTACAGGCCAGAGCTGCAGTTGGAAAAGCCCTGTGGCTGTATGTAGAAGTCACTGCAGATGCATCTTCTGGAAATGCAGCTCTGGACTTTGCTTCTGTTGAGTGTAAGGAAACCATGCCAATTGAGATTTGTAGTTTGTCTAGTTTTTCACAGGTTGCCAGGAACATGTGATTGATGTGAAGAAAATCTCACTTCAAAATCTTACAAACAATTAATTAGATTCCCAAGCAATTAAAAAATGGAGCTTATAAGAGGGAATGTCAGGCAACTTTAATGTAGAACTATCAATCTGCCTTATGAGAGAAACCTTACTGCTACCTTTCAGTATTTAAGAGGGGCTTATGAGAAAGATGAGGTGAGACATTTTACCAGGGCCTATAGAGATAGAACAAGGGCTAATATTTTGAGATAAAAAGAGGGTAGGTTTATGCAAGATATAAGGAAGAGATTCATTTCTGTGCGGGTGGTGAGACACAGGAACATGTTGTCCAGAGACTTTGTAGATGGGACATCTTGTAACCATCTTTTCCAACCCAAATAACTCTATGATTCTATAAAAAATTAAGGGTATTTAGCATTTGTAAGCAGTTCCTGGTGCTTCATTTGTGCAGTGCTAACCAGGCTTTTGTACTGACTTTGTTCTATTTAATTTATTGAGTTAGTGTTCCTAGCTAACACCTTCAGCAGAGATAATATTTGTTAGGAAGATTCCCTGTTTGTAGCCTATAAATGAGTTCTTTCTTATGATTTAAAAAATATTTAATAGAAACTAAAAATGGTCTTGCCCTTGTTCACCTCATCAGGACCTCTGTACAAAGTAATATCAAACCTTGCTGATTTTAGATGCCTGTATTGAAGATTTGTCAAACCTATTTGCAGTTCTAGTGTGTCATTTATCAAAGAGTTAGGAAAGAAAATGTAACAATTATAAATAAACACAAAACAATTGTGTTATTGGTCACACTTGTTTATCATTTAATAATAACTTTGATAACTACAACTGCCAGAGGAAGTCTAAGGACATTACTGTAGATGCTTATTAAACCTTAATTCTCCATTACAAATTGGTAGTTTCTTGGTGTTTCTGCTATATATTTTTTTCTGTTACAAATATATATGTATGTGTGTGTACATATATATATATATATATATATATATATACTCCTATGTTATACTATAATGAGTTGGGAAGAATCATCTTGCACTTTAATACAGTGGCTTGAAGGGAGCTTTGAACTTGCATGTCATTGGTTATCAAAGCATACCTCAAACTGACAAAAAGGTATGTGAGCACCAGCTCATAATTCCCTGCTCATAATTCTGTTTGTTTGGAGCACGTTATCAAGAAAGTCTCGTGCACCTTAGGGCAGAGAATGTCCGTGGAAACGTGCCTTCCCTTGCACTTTGAGTGGCTGCTGAGTGCGGTGGTTTTAACACAGCACAGGGCCTCCAAAGGGGACCTTCTGGGGTACACTCCTGAGGTTTTGAGTCATTTTAACAGCACAGTGATGTGATGTAATCATGAAGATGTGTGACTGTCAAAGATACTTGGAACCCTTTTATAAATGAGAACTGAATGGTTTAATTGCAAATCACTTGTCAGTACTCGTGAAGTTTTTGCTAGAATAAATGGGTGGGAGCATTTTCATTATATAGAGCTTGGTTAGTGTCTCCACCTGAATTTATGAATTCAGATGGCAGATGCGTTTTTAGTGTGCAGTGTATTGTAATCATACCACATCTGTTGTGGGAGAAGGTAAGGGATGGCTGTTCATGCCATATATCAGACACAAATATATGTATTTATTTTAAGGAGCAAGAAGAACTTCGTTCTGGAAGAGAGAGGAAATGGAAATACTTTTTAAAATTAGAAAACTTTAGTTTTTAAAGTTAGAAAATAACTTTTTAAAGTTAGCTTTAAAAATCAACATGTCTTGTAGGTCTGGCAAAAACACTTAAAATATCCTTCAAAGAATGCAACCAGTGTAAAGGTTCAAGGAGAAGGGTGAAGTTTGGGTCAAATGAAACAATGTGAGGAATTTAATTTTAGAAACTAATTTAATTTTTATTCAGAAGAGCTGGTGCATTAACTCTCTCCTCAGGGTAGCCACCTGGCATATTAGAAACTAGGAGAGCATCTGAGTACTAAGGAACAGCAAGGCTCTCCTTTAGTAGTGCAAGACCAGCGCGGTAAGTATAGTAAGTGTTTTGATAACTCATTTCAATTTGATGAAGCCCTTTATACTTCCTCCTTCTGTTTCTTATTCATAAAAGCCCTTGAGCTGTTTTAGGTAGTTTCTCTTGCTTGTTTTCCTGAGCCTTTGAACAGATCTTTATTTCCTTCTCATTTCTAGTTGGCCTTGCTAGCAGGCCTATTGGGTACTACATAGCAACTGTCACTAGTGTCCTTGATGTTCCTGTGTGTCCATCAAGGAACCTGGGAAGCAAGACAGTTATGGGCACCAGCTGGATATTTTTGTTTCTCTGGAAGCAAAGATTCATTTTATTTCACTCTGGTTTTAGGAAATTCCTTCCATTCTCTTTCTTACCCCATCTACTTCAAGATTCTTGCAGGCTTTTTTTTAAATTCTGTTGTGCTGATGTGCTGTTGTTATTACTACTTGGAGAAATGAGTAGCAAGCATATTAATTCTTGGCATTTTGGGGTCACTGTGTTGGCAGAAAGGATTGGTAGTATCCTTTTTGAACTGATTCCTTCTCTGCCTTGTGGGCATATTATTAGCAGTCTGGAGTAAGGGTAACCCACTGTAGAAATAATCTACAGATATGCTAATGCATGCATTAGACTGACTACTGGCTTTTCTACTGCCCTTGTTCACTTCTATTATTTCTCCAGCTCCTACCAGCCTGCAGAATTGGATTGCCTACCTCATGCATCTGCTTCCACCAACCCTTCTGTGCTTCTCAGTTTACTGGAAGCCTCTGTATTTTTTGAGTGTTGTTCTGCTACCACACAGTTACTGCTTCTCACAGAATCACAGAATATGCTGAGTTGGAAACCCACAAGGATCATCAAGTCCAACTCTTAACCTTGCATGGGTCCATCCCCAAGAGTCACACCAGGTACCCAAGAGTATCATCGAAACACTTCTTGAACTCTGGGGGGGTCACACCAAGGTTCCCAGAACTCAGAAGAAGATTTTTTCCTCTGTCTTCTAGCTCACTTCTAGGGGATGCCTATGAAAAATGAATCCACAAATCAAGGGGAAAAGCAATGATTTATGACTGGTGACCAGGAAACATTTTTTTCCCCCCTCAAGATCCCTTTATCTTGAGATCTCACCAAAAGTACAACATACTGTGCAATGTTTAAGTAAATCCACAGCAAATGTACAGAGGAGAAAAGTATAAGTGGAGATGTAAGGATGGGCTGAGGAAGAGTTGTGTGAAAGGAAGAACAGTCTTCCTTCGAACAGCCTCATGAAATGTACACCAAGTTAAAGCTCTAGGCTTGTTTTAACTTAAACCATAGTCAGGTAGGTGCTGCTGCAGTGAGCAGTGATTGGCCAGTGAGCTGTGATTTGGCCAGTGCATTCTGCGTGTCTCGGTTTCAGAAGGTGTTGGTTTCGATTACCTCAGTTTTATTGACATTATGTAAATATTGCACTGTAGATAAGGCTTTGGACAGCTGTAGGGATTGTTGAACTCTGAGAATTGTTGATGGCTCCAGAGGAACTTAGGATTTGCCCAAGCAATAATGCCATTCTCGATTGTGAATGAATGCATCCATCTAATGGCAACAATGAGATCCTGTGTGCACCAACTGAGCACTTGCTAATGCTGGGATCTGTCTGATCAGACTATTTTTTTAGGTTCCAAATGGTATTTGCAAAGAACAAAACATAAATTAATTCTGAGAGCCTCACGGAAGGTCTCTGTGACGAGTGTTTAGTTCATTTGAACAGATGCCCATGACATTTATGCACAACAGTGCTGACTGCTGTAATAGTTATATGAACAACTCCAACATTGTAAAGTAAAGGAGGACTCGGGAACAAAGCTTCTAGATCTGAAAACCCTCCTATTCTAAATGGTTTTTTGTGGTCACTTAACTAACTTTCTGTTTTTAGGACCTATCTCTTATTCATCCTTGAAAACTGACACTTGTAATAAAAGAATCACAAAATCAATGAGGTTGGAAAAGACTTCTGAGATCATTGAGTCCAACCTATGATACCATGTTAAATAATTAAAAGTCATAATTGCTTTAATAGATAAGAAAATATGTTTTATTGAATCACAATATCATTTTCCAAAATGGAAGATAAACTGAATCTATGGTTTGTACAGTATCAATTTATTTCCCCTTTTTTATTCTGCAGTCTTTGGAAGTTTACGATACGCTGCTAGTCTGAATTGGTCTGCAAGTTGCAGGTATGAAATATGGCATTTTGACCACATTTCCCAACTAATTGTGAAAATTTTAACAGAATCATGCATTTATTAACTTCTGGCTCCATTTTGAGCAATTGACCTGACTGTTTAGCTGATATGTCAGCATTTCCAAGTTATATACATGTGTTCCTAATTTATCAGTGATCTAAATAAGACATGAAAAATTATAACATTTCTAGTCATCATGATAGTGAAATATTGCAACTGCCTCTGGTAGGAGGATGAAGGAAAAGAAAATTACTTGAAAGGCCAAAGTGTTTTTTTTCTCACAATGTGCATGGACTTGCAGTATCCCATACCACCCCTGTGAGCTGGCCCATGGTTGGAACAACTATATAAGAATCATGAGATACTCATCCAAAAAGAGGCAGAATTTTAACAGGATCAGTTCTCTAGTCTGGTTGATGGCATTCTTGTGTTGATGTAAAAGAGGGAGTGTTTCAGGTATATGCATAAAAACTCCAAGGGCACTGAGTGGGTCAGGCAGTTCACATGGCAGCAGTCCTGGCTTGTGACATTTAAATGTACACGGCATTAGAGTTCAAAAGGCAGAACAAGTAGAAGGAATTGCTGTTTTGGCATTGTCTGATTTGGCAGGGACTAATAGCTTGGTTTTGAACATACATAGTTTCAGTGTAACCCTTCTCTCTACCTCTAATAAATGCTGTTTCACCAGTTCGTTTTTTGAGGAAGTCTTGCCATCCTTATCATTGATGGGGAAGGGGACTGCTTTTATCCTGCTTAGGGGTTACTTATTAACAAACGCAGAGATTGGAACTATTTCTTTAATTATTTTATCAGTAGGATTGGGGTCTGTCTAGAAGCAGAGCCCAGTGTCCACAAAGAAATGAGTTTTATGGAAAAAGCATGTCAGTTGGCCAGAACTCCAGAAAGTTATTTGGAAACACCCCATACTAAGAAGGACGTGAAGAGATCCACACAGCTGAGTCACAGGCTTTCCACACAGCCATCTTGTCTGTTCTCACAGTATTTATTTAGTGTGGCAGGATACACCCTCATCCCCTTCCAGTGTCTCAACCCTCCTCCCAGTGTCTGCATGATGGGGAAAATCACAAACCCTTTATTATATTCAATACTGTTAATTGGCTCAAAATTGAAGACTACCACCATATAAAAAAATCTAGTGTTATGACCAAAAATAATTTTATTATTCCATCATTACATTTTGAGGAGGGAGTTCAGTTTTTGCAAATAACTATTTGAGATTGAATTATTTAATTTCCAATTGGATTAATTAATTTATTTTTAAGTTTCATGAACAACATAGTCATAGTTATTACTCACATTTAGAAAAATACTTTTTCTTCTACTTAGCTGAAATTTATCAAACATTTAAACTCCAGATAAGTAGCAGTGTCATGATCTAGATACCGATTATGAAAATGCTTAGTCCATGTGTGTTTAGAAGCAAAATGAGTAGAGCTGTTAGGATTTGCAAGTTATTTGGTGCATGTGCACAGCAGCCACTTTCATCATTGAAGAGGTGAAAGACTGCTAGAGGATGGGAAGGACAGAAAACTGCTGTCTTGCAGCAGTGCCATGCAGGAACTTCACTGCAACCTCTAGATGAAACATTGTTCCTGTTCGGGCCCAGACTTCTTTTGGGGTGGCAGGAGGAAGTGATTCCACACAATACTATACCCCAACAACCCTACCCTGGTCTCCTGAGCACAGCGTGGCAGTACCAGAGCCCACTGCAAATGTGGAGCTATTGCTGCAAGGCATGGAATCAGGAAACCTTTTCCCCTCTTTTTGCCTAAAACCCCAGTGTCTTTCTGGGGTATGCGCAGTGTAGAAGCAGAAGTTCGATTAATCAGCCCCTAACGCAAGGAGAAAGCAGCTAATTCCTTCAGAAGGGGTGAAATAGTTTCTTCTGACAGTAGTGCTTACTCCAGTTCTGCTGGATTGCAACAATCCTAGGAACTTTTCACTCCTTTGGTGTCTAGGTGACTGCTTCATGAAGTGAGATACTTCACCCCAAGATGCAGGCATAACAACATTCAGGGAGAGCCTGTCCTTCACCAATCCACTTTTTTTGATGGCCAGTTGTTTCCAGTTCCCAGGTAGTGGTGTACTTGGCACAAGCCAGGGTCTCTTACGGAGGCTTCACGCCCCTGCTCATGCTGAGGTCCTGATTCAGTATCCACTGGAAGCCTGGGCTTGGCTTCTGCAGACACGGTTCCTCCTGGGACCTTCTTTCTCAGGGAATCATAGGATGGGTCAGGTTTGGAGACAACCACAGTGGGTCATCTGGTCCAACCTCCCTACTGAAGCAGGATCATCCCAGAGCACATGGCACAGGATCGTGTACAGGTAGTTCTTGAATATCTCCACTGAGGGAGACTCCACAACTTCTCTGGGCAATCTGTTCCAGTGAGGTGCTCACCTGCACAGTAAAGAAGTTCTTCCTTATATTCAGGTGGAACTCTCTGTGCACCAAGTTTCTGTCCATTGCTTCTTGTCCTATTGCTTGGCACTATTTCTGCTGCACTTAAGGCATCTAAGCTCACGATTCTGGCTTTTGCTGAGTGAGGAGCTGTTTTTGCCTTTTTCTTTCTCCTTCATAGCCAAATATTTCTGCAGCAGGGTGAGGCTGGACATCTCCTGCCAGTTTCCCTCACAGCTGGGGGAAGTTCTCTCAGGCTTGGTCATGAACTCACACCCACCAGCTTCCTTGCTAAATCCAAGTAAAGCCTTTTACACTACAGTTATTAATTATACCTTGGAACAATATGATCTTACCTCTGTATAGTCTTCTAGCAGTCAAGAAATGTCTTTTGCAAAACAGTATAAAAGGCTGAAGTGCAAGAGCAGCAGTACTTTCACTTGAATTCTGTAAAAATTCTGTGTGGTTGTTACAGCTATTCAGTGTATTCACTATCATTGCTGGGTTTAATGGCAAATTTTCAAGGAACATGGGTATGAGAATTAAGGAAGTCTAAATGTTTCACAAATGTTTGCTCAGTGAAAGGTATATTCCTAGGCTTGCAAAGGTAAATTCCCCATATTTAATTCAACATATCACTTGACAGTGACAGCTTCAACGTAAGCCTTATTACTGTGCATTTTCTGCAAAATGAAGCACAGTGCTTCTCTACCTATCTGCCAATCTGTGGTTCCAGGGATTTGAAACAAAGAAAATGTTGGATTTTATTCTCCCCACTGTGTTTAGGCTTGTCTAGGCTTTAGCAGAAAAGCTGGTTGATCTGGTTTTTCTAGGATGGAGTCATTACTGTATTATCTTTCCTGACCTGGTAAAAAATCACTTGTTTTTTTACAGCATGCACATTGTGGTCTACACATGAAAATAATTGAAATATGATTAAATTACATCTACTTATAAATTACATTTAAAATATGTAATTATATACTCAGTACTGTATACTCACGGGAGTATACAGTGAAATATTGTATGAAGATCTGAAGAATTTATGAAAAGTAAGTAGATGATTCAGGTAAAGACCTATTCCAAAGAGCTAAAACTCTTGGTGTCTGGCTTCTGACTCCTTGCTAAGAGAGGGCTCTTGTTCCTGCCAGCCTCCAGCACTGGGCAGAGCAGCAGAAAGCTGCCCCAGCAAGCTTGGACCTCTGGATAACTGCAGGCACAGGCTGACCCTGCTGGAGCAAACCAGCTTCCTTATGGCCTTATTGGGATTTATAAGTATCCTCTTGCGGAAGAGAGGTCAAGACAATTCATACCAGTGGAGCCGGGGGACAACATGTCCTGCTGTCTCTGCTCTGTAAGAGCCTGACACATTACTGCCCTATGATTGCAAAGATGAAAAATAAAACTCCAACCAGCATGAGTATGCTTTGTAGTATGATTCCTGCAGGCACTGAACTGGGGCCCTTGGTGCCTCAGGGCTCAGGTAGAAACTGCTGAGGGCTCAGGTAGAAACTGCTGAGGGTATGCAGCCTGCTCCATACCTAAAAGACATCAGGTGTCTAATTCAAATCCTGTTTCTGCTTTGCCATTGGATGTGGCAAAACATAGTTCTTCCTTGCTCTCAACCTTCTTGTCCCCAAAAGAAAATCTACAGAGAAAGAGAAGGAAGAGGAACAATCCTCTTTTTTACCCATTACCTTTGAGGACTGTGAAGATCTAGGATCAATGTGTAAAGGCGATTTCAGCTCAGATATCTCTTCATCCTAAGACAGAGCTCCAATCACCAAGTTAAAAGGTACTGTAATGTTTGAACATTTGGCATCCTGTTTATTAACAGTGACCTGGCAGGATGTGACCTAACACTACAAAATCTTGAAAAATGTGAAATAAAACCATGAAAGGTCAGACAGGACAAGTCTTTCTAAGAGTGCTTGGTTGTGGAGCTGTAAAATAATGTAAAAATTAGTTTTAACTAGTATGTATATACCTTTTTAAGCCTGTCTCTTTAGTTCCCAAAACACTACCACATACCACGCAATTGGAAAAAACACACATTTGTTGAAAACTAGACAGTAGTAATGGCATGTCTGTAGTTGAGTTAAGAAGAAGGTGTTGACAGTTGCCACCCAGGTTTATACTACCTTGCAAGTAATAAGCATCAGGTTTTCATTTATTGTTTGTACCTTGAGCCATTAGAATTTATATAAGTTGCATTTTAAAGGATTTTTACTTTCTTCTGGGAAATCCAGGATTTTTTTTATTTTAAACAAAAGCTGGATTCTGATGTAACTAAGTTCAGCATTAAAAATTCAAGAAAAGAACATTAAACATAAATTAACATTAATATAACATTAATATAAACATTAAAGATTAAATAGAACATTATACTCCTCATAATAAAGCCTCTTGGATGGTAATTATCAGCTCTTCAGGGCAAGGATTGCATAGTATCTTACTCAGTAGGTGCAGTGTTTTGGCTTGAGTTTTCTAGGTGCTATCAAAATATACATTTGGCTCATTTTTAAGGAAAAACCCAGCCAGAAGTGAAGAAATGAAGAGGTAGCCTGGAGGGATGCCAGTGTGTGCTCATGTCAACACTGAGCTGTTGTCACAAGAGTTCAGTGTGCGGAAGGCACCACGGATACACATCGCTGCCTGTAGCTTTCTCTTTTGTGTTTGCTGTTTCCCCACCCATGTGTAAGTATTCCTGTTACAGTAAAATGAGTCAGATAATACTATGCCATATCTGCCCTTCCACAGGATACAGGATCCCTTTCCCAATGAACAATGGCTAAAAGAAGGGAACTGAACATCTCTCGGTTCACCTAGTAAGCCTTTGCCCAAGGGCACCATCTGCATCTTCTGGTGATTTTTAGCAGTCAAATACAAAACAATATGAGCTGAAAGACTGACTGGTGGGAAAGAAGACCAGCCTGGCTGAACTCAAAAAAAAAAAAAAAAAAGAGTTTATGACCTTTGGAAGAGGGGCAGGCAACTCAAGAGAATCATAAAGGTTCCATGAGGATATGCACAGAGAAAATTAAAAGAACCAAAGTCTAACTGGAACTTAATTTGTCTACTGCGATAAAAGACAATAGAAAGTGTTTTTATAAATACATTCACACCAAAAAGTGATCTAAGGAGAATCTCCATCCTGTAGTGGATGTAGGGCCAAACGTAGTGACAAGGGATGAGAAAAAGACTGAGGTACTTAATGCCTTCTGTGCTTCCAAATGAAGCCCTCATAATCCAAGGGAAAATGGTCAGTAACCTACTACACCACTTAGACACTTAGACACACCACACCACTTAGACACAGGTCTAAGGAGCCAGATGGGGTCCAAACAAGGGTACTGAGGGAGCTGGTAGAACAGCTCACTGAACCACTTCCCATCATTTACCAGTAGTCCTGGCTAACTGGGGAGGTCCCTATGACCTGTGTATGATGGTAGTCAAAGAGAGGCTCCTCTTTTGGACAAGAGACCTGAGGGCTGTCCTCTGCAGTTTCGGCATTTTGATTGCTTCCAGAAAAGTTAGTGGGACTGTACTAAATAATTAAACTTCTTCCATCAGCACAGGTATGCTTGCTGTTTTTCCTTTCACCCTGACTAGGAAGGGACTTTGAGATATATGCAGAGCATTAAGCTGAGCTCTGATCTGTGCATTTAGATAGGAGGAGAGTCTATCTGTGGTGCCAATTGAGTAACCTAAAAAAGCTGCACTTCAGCACATGGTTAAAAGCAGGGCAGACTTTCAGCAGGTGAAAGACTGCAGTCCTGCCCAAGACTGGGGCAAAGAAGGGAAAAACCTTTGAATGCAATAGTGAAAGCTATTGAAAAGGTGGAAATCTCATGGCTATTAATGATTGCTACAGCCTCGATTTAGATAAAAAGATAATTTTTTTTTAATGAACTGCTCAAGGGTGTTTCTATACTATCAACTTTTTCCAGCCCTGTTTATCTGTGGAGTCATAACACAGTGACAAGAAGCACAGCAAGAATAACATGTGGAAGGAAGTAATCTGCAAAACAGGTTAGTGTTTGGCTGGTTATGAAGTCATGCTTCCTACGTGGCACTGAATTTTACAGTAGCTATTACAGAGTGAGTGTCACTGACACAGTTGGCAATTCATTCTGCTGAATCTCACAGAAATTGTATGGTGTAGCAATTTGCCCTTAATTAAGGAAACACTTACACTTGATAGAACTGGCTACTACACCCTACACACAAGCCCATGATACCAAAACCAAGATATGTGCAAAATGTGTTGGTGGTGACTCCAACAGAAACCTCAGGAACAAAGCCTAGAAAACTTTTCTGGATAGAACTCTGACTACACAACAGAAGGACCTATAAACAGAGAGCCCTGCTGTTGTCTATCTAATACGTTCGATCTTTGTGCAATGAAGATTTTTAGTGCAATGAACAGAATTGCCACAGTAAACACCCAACTTCATCATTTGTACCTGTGGCCAAGTTGTTGAGAGAAGACTCTCAGCTAGGCACAAAACGTAGAACACAGTGATTATGTGGATGATTATGATTAGATTTATTGCTAATGCAATAATATTGCCAGTGAAGTACCTAAATAACACTCTGTCATTTATTGCAATAGATTATAGTATAATCAGGTCATTGTCACTTCTGTTAAGTCAAAAGCTTCAGTGAGACTCCTTTGCTTTCTAAATTTCTCTCAGAAGTCTAGGTTCAGCTAGGGTGACTTACTCTCAGATTGGTCAATAGTTGATGTCTAAAGGGCTATAATACATGGAGGATGGCCCAGAAATGTACAGGTTTAGTACCTTTGGTCTTGGAGAATTCACAATTACAAAGCAACAAAGCGCCTATGTAGCTACTTAAGGATTTTATGTCTGTATAGTAGTGCTTTTTACTTGCTCTCCAAAAGTGAGTGTTCCCTACAGGCGTTCCTGCCAGAGGATGGATCCACCCAGAAGCTACCTGCAACATTGGGAGACCAGTTTGCCCAGCTGACCCAGTCTTCATCAGCACTTTACACCCCTATGCAGGCTGATGAGCATCAAAGTCAATTGAAAACATCTCTGCTACCCCATCTCTGGAACTCATTATGCAAGCATCCAGTTCTTTCCGCAATATGTGTTCTTATCTTAGGACAAACAATATTGGCCATCAGAGGAAAAGTGTGTGTGGGGGAGGACACGTGTGAAGACCTGAACGTCTTTCTTCACCATCACAGTACCCTTCTAGATGAACTGCTTGCAACACTCAATAGGGTTTTAGAATAAGCAGCAGAGGTACTATATGTGAAAACCAAGGCTGCCCTGGTCATAGTAAAATGAAGCTTCTTACTATGCTTCAGTCAAAACATATTACAATTGTATTCTTGTCCAATACAACAAGTGAGAGTAAAAAACACTCCAGCCTCTTACAGAAAGGACAGCAATGCTATTTGTCCCTACTTTTGTCCCAAAACATTTGTTCAATGACTTTGAGGATCTACCACCACTTGCAAGGACCCTCACACATGGTACTGCAATTGAGGAGAGTTCACAGATCATGTGAGAACTTGGTCCTAATAACACTGAGCTCGTTGGTTCAATTCCTGTATGGGCCATTCACTTAAGAGTTGTACTCAATGATCCTTGTGGGTCCCTTCCAACTTAGAATACTCTATGAATTTTGCTTATAGAATGAGCTTCAGATGTTTTTCTATGTGAAATTTGTTCGCACTGAATTATATTGAAAGATCATCCTTGAAAATTTCTTGCTTTTGTTGCATGCAGTCTCATTGCTGCAGGCTGTAACTTGTGGTTTGCTAGAGAAGCCCTGGTTTTAGTCTGTGGGGCTGGCTGTTGTTACCAGTGTCATTATGAAAAGTGGTTGACTCTGGTTTTATGGCTCAGAAAACATCTGCTTTCTGTACATGAGAAAGAAAAACAGGAAATGCCTGCTTGATAGTGCTGCTGTCACAGTGACAGCAACGGATTAAAATAAATCTCTGATAAATGACTAACACATAAACATATACATGCATTGCAGTGGGTTGTCAGGTGGGTTCCCAGCTTGCATACACTTCAGAGTGGCTGTACCTTGTGCATTAGCAGCATTTTGTATGATTCCTCTGGAATCCCACGTGCCTGCAAGTCCCAGGCCAGTGGAGAGGCTGTTCCAGTTTACTAACTCAAGGATAATGCCAATCCCAGCTCTATGGTCCCACTCTCCTTCCCTGTTAGAAGCAGGGAAGGGCCTTCCTCATAGGGCCTTCCTCCCTCCTCCTACTCCTCCCCTGTTAGAAGCAGAATAAATCTGGGCTGTTTGTACGTTGCTCATGTAGGAGGGGGAAGTGATGAAGGAAAGCTGGAGGCAGCTGAGGCAGCTAATTGCTTTTCTTTGGCACCATGACCAAGAAAGGTTATTCTTCAGTCAACGTAAACTCCTAAATTAGCCTATCCAAGGTCACTCAAATAGGCAAACCTACAAAATCTTAGGCAGGAGAAGACCACTTGCTGCCTCATTAAGCTAAATCTTGTTCTCTCTCACCACAGGTGGCTAAATCTCAAGAGCTGTGCCTGGTTTGTGGCACAGGCAAGGCTGGCACCTGCCTATTAACAGGGGCAGGAAAAGTCCTTGCCTTGCATATGGTAGAGGAGGCCCAGGGTCTCACTCTCAGGCATGGCTGTCCCTGTGCTTGAGGTCAGAGAATGGGCAGGCTCCTGAGCCCCAGAAAAACATGAGGCACAACCTTGTTTGCTGCACACCCTAGAGCTTGTACGCAGCAGCATGTGAGCCCAGGCTCTAGTAGAAAGCTTCGGCCTTGGTGATGGAGGAAGATGGAGGCTGCCTTCATCCTGCCTGCCTCTCCTACTCCTCCTCAGTTTGGGTGTGCAACTGTGCTCATGAGACTTGGTGGGTAGGTGATTGAAGGGCCATGAGGGCCAGGACAGCCAAGCCACAGAGGCACCTGCTACCACCCCAGCTGTCCCCAGGGTCCTGGGGGTTGCTTGTCCCCAGCCTGAGCTTGGGGAGGTGCTGGGCTGGGTACATGAAGTACTCAGTGTAGCTACAATTTGTCTGCTTGCTCTGCTGAGTAACATCTCACAGTTTTACAAGAATGGATTGGCCTTTCTTTAATGGTTTTGAAAATCATGACGATTAGAGAAAATCTAAAATCCTATTTAGATTCCAGTATCACCATCCAGCTGCTACAGGCACCTTACTCCCTTGAGCACCTGGCTAAGCATGCAAAAGTTTAAAAGAAGATAGTGTTAATATATTTTCATCTACCACCACCACCTGCGTCTCCTAGAATGCTTCCATCAACGCTGTCTCCACACAATCCTAAACATCCACTGGTCAGATTATGTGACTAATACATCTGTTCTAGAACAAGCAGCAGTCACAAGTACTGAGGCCATGTTACTGAGAACACAGCTGTGCTGGGCAGGGCACATCTCCAGGATGAAGGACCACTGCCTCCCTAAGATCTTGCTTTATGGTGAACTTGCCACCGGCTGCCGCAAGAGAGGAGCCCCAAAGAGAAGATACAAGGACTCCCTGAAACAACATCTCAGACTTGGCCATATTGATCAACATAACTGGTCTACTCTGGCCTCCAACCAGGAGGTCTGGAGACACACCATCTATAACGCTGCTGATGCCTTTGAGAAAGCACGCAGGATCACTCTCGAGGAGAAAAGACAACGCAGAAAGAATTGTGCCTTGCAGAATATACCACCTAAGGAGTCTTTCTGTTGTGCCTTTTGCAACTGGACATGCCTGTCTCATATTGGCCTTTTTAGCCACCAATGCGCTTGCGACAAACGTGGGTAGAGCCCTCCCCAAATCTTTGTTCGCAAAGCCTAGCCATGATGATGATGATAAAATATTTGCAGAGTTTCCCATATATTCAAAAGAGAACTGTAACCCTCATCTTCTGGGCAATGCTTTTACAGACCTTAGTTTACCCGCAGTGCAAAAAAAAGAGCACTGAAAGGAGAAGTGGTTTCTTCTTGAAGCTGTTCTTTGCTCAGTATGATTTTTATGTGCTAGCCTGGAAAGGGGGGTAAGGAAGTTAAAAACTAAAACATCTTGTTTCATTAGAGTACAAACAGGAGATACTGTGATTAAGCAAAGATAAAATATTTTGCTGAAAATAGCAGTAACTCTTGATGACTGATTTTCAAGTTAAGAAATATTTTCACTGCTTTCATAGAACATCAGTGCACTAGTGATCTCAGTTTAGAAAATAAAATAAGAACATACAAACCTGGAAAGCTATCCAGAATGGTTTGAAGTACACAAAATACTGTCTTTTTTTTCTGCACCACAATGTATCAGTTGGCCAAACGAAAGATAATATACTTTTAGAAAAGCATGTCTCTTAAGCAGTTTTAACATTTGAAATGTAATTTTGAAAGAATTTTCAGTAATAAAACTCAGTATCTTTGATGTAGAGATATAAAAGGGTTAGAAATACTTTAATGAAAAATGTCCATATAGCTCAGCAAATTTACATATATGTTTCATCTAGTGAGGGAAATGCATTAAGTCCCTCCTTACAAAATTTTTTACTAAAGATAATATTCAAATAACAGGAAAAAAATGTTAAAGCAAAGTAAGAGATATAAGCTGAATTTTAGAGCTGCTGTAAATATAATTTTCAGTGATGGGAGTACTATTCTGTAGTATATTCTATTCTTACACCTCCTCTTAGCTTGTGTTTGAATGACAAAATCAGAAATCTTCAGCATATATTTCATTTCCTTGGTGATTAAAGCTGTGATAAATAACTAGATATGTTATATTCTTTGCTGAGTAGGATTGCTTATGCCTTTTAGAGTCAGAAAAAGTGGAGATAAAAAAAATCTGTGAAAATAAATTGAAAGAAATCCTACAAATGGCACTGATATACAGGTTTATTCCTTTTGTGACCTATGGGAAAAGCATTCAAGAAAAACATTCTTGGAAGTATTCTGAAAGAGGGAGACTTATAAACACTTGAACAGGCAGATAAAACAATGTAGAAGTTTGGGTCACAGAATTTTCTCTCTCCTTCTCTCTGTTCTTCCCCATCTGGGACTGAGTTCTCAGTACATCATGCTTTAGGCATAGCATTCATGCTATGCAATTATTCCAGTTACTCTAGTTGACCCATTTTTTGAGCTTAATAAATTTCTTGCATTCTGTGGTTCCTACAAAACATGTCATGTGTGAGTGGTATCACTTTACTAATCCACAGGTTTGCTGCAGGCAAGAAGACATCTTCTTCTATTTGGCTTTGCAATAATATTGATGAGTAATGAAAGACTGGAATAGGCAGTAAAAATTGCTTATTTTAAAAGAGAAAAAAATAAGAGGGAAATCACAGGAGTGACCATATCAGAAAAGAAACATTTAAAGCTCTGAGTTAAGTTGTAATGAGTAAGGACTAAATTAGGTGGCAGCAAACCCTGTATGATTTGAAAGTAGGCCTCCAAGGTATCTTCCTATGTAAATGATGATGGGAAATGTGAGGGATATTGTCTCAGACAAAAAACACCCAGTGTGGAGGGAGGTTTCAGTAAACAGGATATTATAGTAAGAGGTGGCAGTGACAAAACGCACCCTTCCAGAGCTGGATGCCTGTTTCCAGTTAAGTGCTATTCTGCAGGAAAGGAAGTGTTCAGCAGTATCATTTCCCATCAGTGATACCACTGGCTTCTGTACCACCATATCTCCTAGCAGGTACACAGGGTCCAAAGGCTCCACACCCTCTGGAGTATAAGCTGAGTACACGGACTTTGGTGCCTGAAACAGGCATTTGAAAGGTTTGTACTTAGTAACCTAACCTGCTTCCTGTGCTGCTGCTGATGAATTCTCTTTCCATTTTGTATGCCAAAAAATTGAATGATTTAAACATATATCTGAAGAAAAAGAAAGAGCACTATAAGGAGCCAATAGTGCTAAAATATTTAGAGATAATCTGTTTCTGAAAGTCTATTCACTTATTTTCCTTTTCTGTGTTCCCTTCTGAGGGTAGCAGCAGCAAGGGAAGCCTGTGATCTCTAGCTGAGTTGAAGGGAGAGACATGGTGAGCCAGTGCGAGCAGGCTGTCAGCCCCACTGGAGAGTGAGCTGGGAGCCCTGTGCCCACGCCCTGTGGCACCACCTTCACTGTTGCCTGGGCACATGTGCCTCATCCATGAGCATGAGAAAGCATACATGAGAACTTCCCTAGGATTGCTGCCTCTAGTACATAACAGCGTGGCACAAAAAAATACTGGAGATCAAGTTGCTAACACAAAACCCAAATAAACGATCAAAGACAAGGACAAGTGTCTTTCCCAGGTCTACTATGGAATGAAGAAGAATTTGACTCAATGTAATTAATTTTTATTTTGTTTTTTATTTTAGGCTGACTTTATCAGCTCTGACCTTGATAGAGTCACATTGTTGTATGCAATGCATTTGAGTTAATGACATGTTTTAATGTCAGCCCCTGCTTTTTAGTACAGAGGCTTGTTTCTGGCTACAGGCACTGCTACTGTAAGGCTGGTAGTACAAACATAAGAAAAATTATTTCCCAAAACTTTGCTGGCCCTTTTTACAGGTTCTACTTAAAATAAAGTCACCTATTTTTCCAATGAAATTCCAATACTTTTTCACCTTTCCAAATCTACATAATTGTTTGAGGGCTAATCAGTATTTTACAGTTCAGCATGACACTCAGATCTGGTTCCTAATGGTCTTCTCCCCAACAAGTCAAATTAAAACAGTCATATCTAGTCATTTTAATGCTCTCTAGCGTTAAGTTGGATTATGGCCTGTTATTTCTTCACCTTCCCCAGCTGTATTAGCAATCACTAAACTATTTCTATAGCACTTGCAAAATGCAAAATATAATGAAAAAGCACTTAATGTGCCTCATTAATTTTAAACAAGTAAGAGGTTACAATAATTTTTTTTAAATTTGCTCTGCGTCTTTCAAGATCAAACTGTGATCAGATCAAAAAAGATGAAAATGATCCAAAAAAAAAAAAAAAGGCCTTATCAAGGAATTTACTTCATTATTGCTCCCAGCACATCAGGTCCTTCTCTTTTCTCCCAGGTCTTAGAGACCTCCAGTATGAAGCTGTCTGGCTTGTAGTCTTTTTAAATTTCTGGATCCCATCTAAAGTAGGGAGAGATCCAATGACCTGATGCAGTTTACCTGGTGCAAAACATTGTGAACACACTTTGCAGCCATGCTCACATTTCCAGCTGAGATTCATCTAAATAGGGAAGTAGAGCCAGCAGACCATACTTTGCCTGCAGTCAGGCTGCGGGATGCAGGTTGTAAGGCAGACGCACACTCAGCATTAACTGATGAAATCCGTCTAGTGATAAAGTACTAATCCCTGCAAAATCCTTGGCATGCTAAATTAAGTAAACCTTCCCAGATGAAATAAGTTATACCACTGACAGCTGCTATATGAGGTGTTTTGCCAACAGAAATGATGCTGATTACAAATCTTGCCTAGCCAATACTGCCACAACATGCAGTTGGCATAACTGGAACATTATTAGCAAACCTCCTTATGCATGTTTAGTGCCTGACACCTCCTTGTCATCAAATGTTATCTAGCACAAGACTGCTAGCTTGCTTCATACAGAAAATTATGCACCTTAACTCCAACATGATGGGGAAAAAAGACTGAGGAGCAGAAGGTATGGGTGAAACAGTATATACACCAACAATTTTCATTTCTTTTGGTCAGATGTTAACTCCTTCCCCATGAAACAAACTGTTAATTTTCTTTCCCAGCTAGCAGTACACGAGTGCATTAAGCATGAAGATATGGTTTTGTTTTCCTGTTAGTTTAAGCATGTCAGTCTAATTTGCAGTACCTTTCTGGTTCAGTTTCCACAAAAGGCCACCACATTGTGCTTTGCGCATGACCACGCTCAGCAGCTTATAGAATCAATTCACAGAATGGTTTGGGTTGGAAGGGACCTTAAAGACCACCTCCATGGGCAGAGACACCTTCTACTAGACCAGGTTGCTCCAAGTCCCTCCAACCTTGGCTTGAACATTTCCAGGGATGAAGCATCCACAACTTTTCCAGGCAATTTGTTCCAGTTCCTCACTAACCACACAGTCGGTTTCTTTCTAAATCTAATCTAAATCTACTGTCTTTCAGTTTAAAGCCATTACCCCATTTTCTATCACTGCAGATCCTGCTAAGAAGTCTCTGTTTTTCTTATCAACTCCCTTTAGATACTGAAAGGCTGCAATGTCACCTCAGAGCCTTCTCCAGGCTGAACAACCTCAACTCTTCTAGCCTGTCCTCATAGGAGAGGTGCTCCAGCTCTCTGATCATCTTCATGGCCTTCCTCTGAACCTGGACTAAAAAGCAGCCCCTCAGTCTGTAACTACAGGAAGCACAGAGGTAATTTTTTTCTGCCAGCAAGAAGTGGATCTTCATAGTTTCAAGATGCATTTGGATTTTGCTGAAAAGCAAGCCTACCTCTGATATTAAACAAAATGAGAATGTAACTGTGTATACCTCATTTGTGGGGCTTTAGGCTTACAAACTGCATATATATATATTTTTAGCACTCATGTACTTAAAAAGTGGCAAAAACTTGAGAACAAAAATCTAAAGAAACTCTGGTAACACAATACTTAATTATGCTTAAATCCATTAAGGAATAGACACAAACCAACAAGAGATCATGGTCAGAAAGAAGCGTCTCACTGTCACACTGAATGCAGAAGGATTAGGTTTATTACTTATGCTGCCTTGAAGACATCTTTTTTCCACTGCTGTACTTCTTGGCAGATTTCTATGGCAAATCCTATATTAAGCAAATTCCTACTTAATTTGATTTCTGCTTTCATATACAGTCCTAATACCTACATGCTCCTTTCTAAGAGTGAATTCCTGTTACTAGGCTTTAGTGTTTCTTGTAGTAAAAGACCTACACAGAATCAAGTTAGCTATTGGTTAGCTATACAGCAATTTCAGTAGACATGGACACAGTGTAAAGTATGAAAAACATCCAGGCTGGCAAGGATAAAGGATATTTCCAAGTCCTAAACATGTGCCTGAAGATTAACCACATGCACAGAAGCATGTTTACAAGGTGATGAACACAGCTTTTTCACTGTATTTCTGAAGAGACTTTGATTTATTGAGAAATGTCACAATTTTTTTGTGAAATTAATTGTCAAAAATACCACATTCCTAGCCAAGATGCCTAGCATACACTAATGGTAGTGTCCTAGTCAGAACAGCTGGGACCATTCATCACTGTATGGGTGTAACCCAAAACTGTGTATTCTATAGCCTTCCGTGCCATTTCCCAGAAACTGTTGTCAATAGACCATTTACACCATCTGCCCAGAGCAGGCCTGACTCCTCAGGCTATAAACTGGGTGTTAAGAGGCCTGTGAGATAGGAGGATGCTCCTGTCCTCACACCCATTATGGAACCCCCCCCCCCCCCGCCCTGAGGGAGGTACTGGGCATTCCTGCCTGAACTGGAGGATATATAATCTTGGAGTCTTGGGACTTTTTTAACCATTCCTGGGATCCAGAGGAACACTGCAGACCACTACTCTCAACCGGACTGCAACCATCACTTTTCAACCAGACTGCAACCACCACTCTTGACCAGACTGCAACAGCACTCTCACCAACAGGTTTTCCCTCTCCTTTTTCCTTTGGACTCAGAGGGCCCAACGAACACCACTGTGTTCATGCCCCAGGGTGCTGGGTTATACATTCGGGTTTTGTGGGTTAAAACCAATTGTTTGTATAATCGTACTTATTGTATTATTTTATTAAATTGGTATTCTGACTTATAATCTCTCTTTTGAGTTGAGTTCATTTCCCCTGCCGGTTTACCTTTAAACCAGCACAGGCAGGAACACCAAAAGCTAGTTACAGCTGCTGAGAATTATCTCCCTTGACACACATTGCACAACCAGCAATAGCTGGATTTTGGTTTTGCTCACATTCCAAAAACCATACAGACTATTTTGAAGCAGAATATATAAAAATGTAAAATAAACAGTTTCATGTCTGAGGTTCAAAATAATGCTAAGAAAATTCCGGAAGTAATCCCAAATAGAGGGGAAAAAAAGTCTGGAAAGATATTTTCACTTCTTTTTCAGGAACTACTGGATGGATGGAGTGATTATATATGTAAGAATTTATTCAGCCTGATAGATACAGTTCAAAATACTAAAATGGAATTTCATAAAACCTCTAAATAAACTGAATTAACAATGCAAAGGATTTGTCTAAAAAAATGTTTATTTGAAAAACACTCAACAATTATCCCCTTTACGTGAACCTGTTTACATACACTATATGTATACACACACACAGACAGAGTTTTAATTTGAATTGTGCATTACTATAATGAATACAGAACTATGTATCACAGAACACCTTGGTCTAAGGTTTTGCATTTCTTGGATATAATACAAGTCTTTTTTTTGTATGAAACTGTGTAAAAATTAAACACGTATAAGACACATTATATCAATGCATTGCTAGTAATTTCCTGTAAACACTGTTATTTACATTAGTAGACAATGTAGCCCTTCTACTAGTGGTAGACATCAACTGGCCACTGCTGTTACTACTGTTAGGATCAAAAGTCTTTTTACAATTGAAGAGACTGAAAAATTGCCTCTGATACTGAGAAGAAGCATAGTAGTAAATAAAGGGGTCAATGCAACAGCTAACACTGCTGATACAAACACTGAGTAGATAGGCAAAGTAGAGATACTCTAAGCTGTTGTCATAAGAAAAATGGATATAATGAATTAATAGGAGGACATTTGTTGGTCCAAAGCAAATAACAAAAACAGAAAAAACCGCAACACACAAGAGCAAGGCCCGTGTCTTCTTATTTTGCTTTGCAACAATGGTAGAAGAACTAAGACATCGAATGATACACACATAACAAACAGTAGAAATTATAAATGGCACTATGAAAAACACAGAAGAGAAGATGGAGAAGAAGTGGAGGTAATAGCCATGAAGTTCAGATTCTCGTAGCACATCGTGGCAAGTAGTTATATTTAACCTGGGTATTTCCATTGTTTGCTCTCTGATGAGGAAAGGTATAACCCCACTTATTGCTACAAGCCATATGATGAAACAAATCAGCGAGGCACGTGTTACCGTGCGCCAACCAAGAGACTGCATGGGATACACTACTGCTAAGAAGCGATCGAAGCTTATGCTCGTCATAAGCATTACTGAGCAGTACATGTTACAATAGAAGGCAGCAGTGACAAAACGGCACATCTGAGGTCCAAAAACCCAGTCATTTCCAGAAAAGTGATAAGCAATCTTAAAAGGAAGCACGCTTACAAACAGGACATCTGCCAGGGCCAAATTCAGCATGTATATTACAGCTGGCTTCTCAATTTTCATTTTTTTCAGAAACACGAGTATTGCTGTGATGTTCAGAGGCAGACTCAGCACAAGCACGAAGGTGTAAACTGAAGGTACAAAACCTGTCAGCCATGGACTAGTGAGGTATCTATATGTTTGAACTGACACCATTCGTTGTTCACGTGGGAATAATCCAGTCTGATTGGTGGCTCCTGATCCAACTTCCAAGTAATTTTCAGTATCACCTTCAATAGGTATAAGGTCATCATGGTGACCAACAGAAGAAAAGAGTGCAAAACTTCTGACGCGTGGCATGCTGCTGTTATTTGGAAAGGCTGAAAAAATAAGACAGTGTTAAGATTAATGAGCAAATATTTAAATGGTATGGGGAAGTGAAAACACCTTTCAGAAAGGAAAGCTAAGATTACATTAGCAACACAAAATAATAAGGTTAATTTCTGATTCAAAGCACAGGCTGCCCACAGAGCAGCCTTTTTATTTTAGCTCCTGCTACAAATTTGGGTAAGATGTCCTCCTTTGCCTCCTATCTCTTGGCTTGGAAGCGGCTATTAGTAGTGATCCTAGCTGTGCTTAAGGACCCAATCTAATCTTTCCTTTCTTTGACACAAACACAACAGTAAATTTGCCACCCTTTAACTGATTTTGCCAGACCCTTCACACATTTTTTAAGAAATGAGATGCTGAGATAAATACTAGTATTCATACACAAATTCCTGTTTTAAGTACTCATCACCAAAATAACAAAAAAGAAAAGTGCCAGTGAAGCATCATGTTATTATTTCTGCGCTCTGGAGATATCTTACACAACCCGAAGGCCCCCATCAAGACAGATGGAGAAGTCTACATGCAGTTTTCAAGGTAGACATGGATCAATCTTTTCATTGTAACAGACAGGTGAACACAGATTGCACTGAAACACTTTCCCAGTTCTATTTATACTGTCCCACATCATGCAGAACAGCATGTGTCTGGTGCACCCTCAGGGCACTTCTGTTCCCTCTACAGCAGGTTCTTCTGCAGCATGGTTTGGTGGCTGTGACCAAGTCAGGACAGGGTATCTCTGCTTTCTAAATGTAAAGAGTCAAGAATTTAGCATGATAGTGTTGAATGTGTAGTATGAGTTGATTTATGTACCAAAAAACCCCCCAAACCAATCCAAACAATCCAAAAAGCATTATTTCAGCAAAGTTGTTTTATGGAGAATTACTTTGTAAGACTGTCATTTTCAGCTTTGGCTTAATCTAGTTAGGCACAGGATAATTCAAGCATTGTGGGTGGACAGGAGTAGAAACTTACTACTACTACAATAATTCATCTAATTAGCCGTGCAACTGATTCTTTGTTATCCTAGAGAATTAAAATAAAAATGAGGGTGTGTTAGCTCAGATTTGTGAACTTAAAGTATATGGGCATGATTCAGCTGTGTAAAATGCTGCTACTTAGACATAATTATTTGTTCTACAGTAATTCAAACCATTTTTTTAATGCAGGGGAGAACAAAAGCATGTGAAGGACGTAGATGGCAAAGAGAGGAGTGTCTGCAGCTTTAAGCAGGCAATTACCTCACTTTGTATGAAGGCTGTGTGAGAAGGACCCTGCCCAGCAAGAATTTTAATGAAATTCAGACTTGAATGTGGGGAGAGATCAGAGGAGTGGTAGGGAAATTGGTGATTTTTTTGAAGCTGCTGTGCTTTGTGTATCATGCTGTGTCACAGCAGCATTCTGGAGGCTGAGGGGACAAAAGAAGGGAAGTGTTTGAGATAATGATTTTCGTATGCAAAGTGACTAGAATGCAACCTGTGACAGTCAGAAAAAAAGATGCTGGATGAGAATTTCAGCCTGGGAGCTTGCTGCATACATTGGAGTAGGAACGATTTAGTTTGAAACAGAAACATATAGAAATATGTGAAATTCAGTGTTTGCACAGAAGGGCACTAAACACATTTATAGGGTTGATTCTGCTGTTTTAAAGAGAAACTGACAACAGGCAAAACTACAGATCCTTAATCTTTAACCTTAGCCATCCAACTGCTTCGACTAAAGTTGAAAGTTTAAGAGTCAGCCCCTAGCTCAGCAGTTCAGGTGTGGCGTAAGTTCTATTTAACACCTCTAACTTCAGCTCTGTGGTTGACATCAAGGACTTATGAGATCTTCTGAACTTAATAATTATAGCAATAGAAATATTCACAACTGACACCACTGGTCTTCATCTCTTTTGGGAGGATTATAACTATACTTGAATGAAAAAAAACCCTAACTTCTTATGCCCAGAAGCTTGTCTCTACTGTAAAGATGTCAGTAAACGTGATGAAAAATCCTGATCATACCTATTCTATCTCCAGTATGTGTAAGTTTTATGAATTCAAGATTTTGAATGCTGTGAATATGTATTTCTAAACCAGAAAATTTCCGAAAGACAGTGATGAGCCTAGTCCCTCAAAGGTCTACACGTCCTTCTTGATTTCTCCACCACTGAAAAACTGTGGAAAACCAAATGAAGAGGTGACATGGTTTCATCTGAGGAAGGCATATTTTTGGGAACATAAATATAAACACACTTTGTGAGAAGGAGGGTAAACATGTGCTGGGAGTTAGGAACTGTATTGCCCAGATTACCTCTCCATGATGGGGTAACTGAGGCACAAGCACCCCTCTCATCCCAGTATCCCTGAACTTTGAAGGACCTGAGCCAGCAGTGTTGCAGTGTCACACTTCTGAGGACAAGCAAGCAAACCAGTCAGAGCCACTGATCTTTAATGAGGGAAATTAAATCACTTAATGCAGAAGCCCTTGGCAGTAACCTGACCCATTTCTCATCAGTATCTCCTAAGTTAGAGAAGTATGAAAATATGCTACCGGAAAAAAAGTTATGATTGGACTAGGTACCTTTTATTGACTTAGCTATTGTTTATAGTTAATTGAACATTGCTAGTAATTTTAATTACATCCTGAATTATTGGAGCCATCTTATTTACAGCTTTCTTAGATGAGAGGATTTAGAGTCCGCATTACTCCATTATAAAAAAATTTCTAAATATAGAATACTATTACAATAAATAAGAACAAAAAATTTTACAAATAACTTTAGTTTAGTTCTAAGTCTAACTTGGTGTAAACTACCTGTTCTTCATAGAAGTAAAGACTTTCTAAGTTCAGAGTTGAGCTCAACCTTCATGCTGTCAACAATGCCTCCATGCTCTCCCCTGTACTCAGTCCGTGTCCCTGTCTTGAACTTGATGACAAGAGGTAATACTTGAAAGCCAGCTCTATGGAAAAATGTAATGAGACCTCAAACTTGCTATTTTTGTGCCACTTGATGATATAGAGAGTGGTGATTTACTTTCTTGATGAAATTAAATTTAATTATAATTTAAAAGCTTATAGCCACATATCCCTTCTTTCCTTCAGAAAGCTGCTCGTATGTTTGTATGACACAGTATCTGTGTAATTCTAGAAAAAATACTGCACTCTGTACTTTCTGAAACAGAGGACAGTTACTGCCCTGAGGTTTTGTATTCCTTTTGTGTCAGTATTTATTGGAAAATGCCAATGATAAGAGATTTATACACAGAAGGGAAGAAGATGAAATGATGTCATATTAATTCAAAGGATCTCCATGAACCTTCACAATAAACAAAAAGGCATTACCTTTAAGCTGGGTTAGTACAAGACAGCCAATACAGCAAGTATTCTAAAAAAAGATCTTGTAACTGCTCTTGAGATAGCTACAGCTATACCAGAATCTGTGAAATAGTCCTTTCTAGCTGTTTTAAAGTTATAATTTGCCTAAAACATATTTCACTACAGTTTAAGTAGTTTATAGTAATCCAAATAATCTCTTAGAAAAAGAGAGGTAAAGCTTGGATAATATAACCGTTCAAAGGGTCATCTTATTTTTGCTAGGCTGTCATCCAGTCCTTTTGGAAGAAGTTAAGCCTGGTGGATTTCTATTTTTATGACTAAGAGTAATATGACAGTTAACAGCTCTGTCAAAATACATGTAAAATTTAAAAAGGCATGAAAGAACAGGACTAATAAACTATAGACAAAGAAAAAACAGGTTGAAGCACAGAGGTTTTATCCTCGTGGTGTGTAGTAAGGACACTGAATGATATGCATATAGTCTTTTTCTTTGCTTCCAAGGACTTCAAAAGGCAAAAATTACATAGGACGAGTACAAACTGCCTGAAGTTTTCCTTTATTGACTGTAGTTTTTGCACCAGTTCTCCAACGAGGACATAAAGGAATGATGTATAAAGCTCAGTAAGTTTGGGATTGTCCAATTTATACTGTGCTATTTTCCATCAAATACTACAAACTATTCATCTCACAATCAGCATATGCATATTCTGCTTACCCCGGCCTCTTTTTTTTATACTTTATACTTACTGCTATTTTTTTTTATACAGGATTGTTTTAGAATTTCATGTCTACTTATATACGGAAGGGGCTATTGTGCATACTGTTCTGTGAAAGGAGAATTTGAGAGAAAAAAATTCAACAGCTTCAACCAATCTTAAAAAGAACTCTTGAGCTGCAGAAGAAAATTTAAAAATATTTCTGTAGACCCAGACATCTGCACAGGATGTTACAGAACAGCAGTCTTCATATCCCAAGGGATATCTTTGTGATGTGGGAGACTAAAGAATAGGCTCCTACAGAAGCAATTAAATATGCTCCCTGTGTGCTGCTTGTCAACAATTAATACCAACTTCTGGGCATTACTGGGGACAGGTGCACCCACACCGCTGGTGCTGGCTTATAACAAAAAGCCGGTTTCTCTTATCTCCTCTTTGTATAACTCAAAGTGATAAGCATCTAGAATCTAAATTACTCAGTGGCCCATAAATTAGGTACTTGAAGGCAAACTGTGAAGTGTATGCCAGATGTATTAATAAACAAGGTAAGACACAACCTTGTTGTGATGACAGTTGCTTTCATAAAAATAAACACTGAATTATCTTTAAAAAAATCTTCAACAGTCCACATCTCCATTTATACAGAATTCGTTACTGTATTATAGGCTAATTAGTAACAACTAGAACACATCTTCCTGAAGTATTGTTTTCTTGCAACCAAGTGTCTGCTCCTTTTTTCTTTTCCTTCTTCATCTCTTTAACTACACATGCTGGCTCTAAGCAACAATAACATCTCTCTATCTGGCTGTCAGTGTCCCAATGCAGAAAAGTTCACCTGGGCAAGTTGAGACCTTGGTCAGCCACCTCAGCAACATCTGGTCAGATAATCTGCATGCATTTAACGCCAATCCAATGCCAAACTATTGCTTTTTCACCTGCCCACAGAAACAGCACACGTGTCAGTGACGCGGTAACTGTGGATACTGATGGACAGGGACAAAGCATATGAGAAGCTGCAGATTCAAGGGCAGAGTTGATTTAGGGATACAACAGTGCCTGGGCGATGGGAATTAACTACACTATGGTAAAAACAAGGAAGGTTATCTGGGACAGTGGGGAAATCATATAGTTACAGTGGAAGCGACAAGGAGAGCAAAAGACATACTGAGATGGTCAGGCTTGGTGAGTTCTGTTGTGCATGAAGTAACTTGTTTGAGTTTTTCTTTTCCCAACGATGCAATACAGTAGCTATTGTTTCCAAAGGAAGTAGCAAATAAGTACCAGTAGTTATTGTTTCCAAAGGAAGTAGCAAATAAGTACCGTAATTCAGAGTGCTCTTTAATGAAAACTGTGATTGCAAAAGGCAGGAGAACAAGTTTGAATGTCCCCATAAACTGTTTGAGTAGCACCCAACAGTGCAATCTTTTTTCTAGCACTAACATGGATAGTTTGTCTTTTACACCAAACCCCCCTTTTTTTTAAAAGACATTTTCCTTAGAATTCCCATATGAACGCGATTGTGATCTCTTCATCACCACTTATCCTTGTGACAAAAAGTTGTTTAGCAAAAATTATTTGTCCCCTTTGATACTTCCTTCTCAGCATAATTACAAACACTGGGTCTGTCCCCTTTCAGTCTTCAGTTCAGTAGCCAAAGTACACCACACTGAAATATCCCCTTAGTTGCTCATCTAATCAGCCCTTTTCTATACAAAGGGCCTGAACAGACGCTTCACAGCAGGCATCTCATGGGACTAAGTTATTGTACAGCAGTACTATCATCACTAGCTGATTGAAAGAAATGTTAAACTGAATGTCACAGAAAAAAACCTCTGCTAATCTCTAAATACGTAATATTTGGTACTGGTGTACCTTAACCATAATCTGGGAGGGTTACGTGCCTGCATGTCTTCTCCTACCTTCCTTCCCTCAGCATCTGCACTGTCTAACAACCTCTGAGCTGGATGGATCCATGGTCTCCTCAGTTAGGGCACTGACGTTGCTATTAGTGCTATTTCTAATTGAATAACCATGAAAGTCATCTGCTCGGGTGGATATTCTGAAATGTTTAGTGCTGGCAGATCTTCCAGAGTTTGCGCTCCCTACAAATTCAGCTGATACTCCATCTTCCGAAGTTGTTAGTAAAAGGCAATCCCAGTTTTTTAAGGCAGTCCACCAACACCTCTGGCCAGCCAGGTCACTTCTTTCCATCCACCTGCTATAGCCTGGTCACCTCCTTCGCTTCGGTGAAACTCGAAACCACCCTTCACCACCACCACCAGCCTCACCCCGCCGCTGCCACATGCACAAACCTACGGCCGCGCTTCACAGCAACCAAGACTACTCGGCTCCAACCCACATTAAAACCCCAAACCGGGAGCACCGTGACCCGGCTACGTGAGGGTACGCGATGCGGAGGCACTTTTTTTTTTTATCCCCCCCGGCCCGCGAACACGACGAAGTTCCGCAATCCGCGCTCGGCCCGCGCTGCCCAGCGGGCCCACCTGGCAGGGGCGCAGCGCCCCTCCCCTGCCGGCCCCTCCCGAGCCCCGGCGGCGACTCACTGGCGGCACCGGCGGGCGGCGAGCGCGGGCAGCACAGCAGCGCCAGGGCACACAGCAGTGTCCGGGGCCCCATGGCCGGAGCTCCGTCCCTCCGTCCGTCCGTCCGTCCGTCCGGTTGTCTGTCCGTGCGAGCAGGGCGGCGGCACGCGAGTGCCGGGGGCGGAAGGCTGGGGCCGAGGAAGGGCCGCCCCGGGGCCGCCGCCGCTCCCTCCGGCGCCTCCCGCTCCGTGGAGGGGGGGCTGCGCGCCGGGGGCGGGGGGAGCGCTGGGGCTCGGCGGCACCGGGAGGGGAGGGGAAGGGAGGGCAGCGGCCGCCGCCCCCGCAGCACACACAGCCCAGCCAGCAGCCCCCGCGCCGCGGGAATGGCAATGGGAAGCGCCGGAGCCCAGCTGGGAAACGGGAAGCGGTCGTGGGCTCGGGCGGAGTGAGGGGTCAGGAGGTGAGGAACAAAGGGTTGTGCTCATGGCATTATCCTAAGCTTAGTCTGCCAAATTTGCACAGGGCAAGTGCCTAATAGGAGCAGTTCCGAGGCCAGCAGAAATATGTTGCTTCCAAAAAGCCTCTTAATACTGATCCGCTTTGTATAAAGGAGATGATGGTGAAGTTTGTTTGTATTCCATGAGTTCAGTAAACTGTCTACTCTACACAGGACAACCTAAAAGCAATGCATTACCCTGCTCTGCAGACCTGTGTGCTACTCTAAGATCCCTGAGGAGGTGATTCCACTCTGCAATCCAGTGCCATGTGACATGGACAAGCCTTGGAAAATTTGTGCTGTCCTTGAGAGATGCTCATGAACTGAAGTGGTTGAACTGGAACTTATATGAAAGATACTTCGATAACTTTGCAGCTATTATTTAGGCTTTTTCCTTTCAAAATACTCCAGTGGTGGTTTGAGTGCTTTTTATATATTAGGCCTGTAATACTTCAGAGCTTTACAAGTGGACGCCCTGGTTTGCTAGGATGTGCTGTCTCATCCTCTACTGTACCTCCCTCTGTTACAGCAAGGAAGATTAAAAAAGGAGAGAAGGGGAAGGTTCTGTTTAGAATTTGTTCATATGTATGAAGTGCCTCTGTTACTGCAGAAGCACTGATCTTTGCTTTTAGTGGAGAATAAAAACCATGGAAAGAAAATACCCCCAATCGCAAGGACTGGTTCCCAGTAAGTTCTATGCCTGCATCACTGCAGGTGGAGTTTTGGAGGTGGTGCAGAACTGTTGTTCAGTGGTATCAAAAACCATCGAGTGACTTTGACCTGTCAACCAGAGCCTTGGGATATCAGAAACCTGCTCAAGTTGCTCAAACAATCTGTTGAAGGAACTGTCAGAATTATTTATGCAAGGGGAATCTGTGAGGCCAGGAATTTTTGGTGTTCCTCTCACAGTTGTACCACTTGCTAAGTTATAGCAGTGTTGAAGCTCACTTCACTTTGTGTAGAGCAAGTAAGAAATACGAGTTTTACAGCTGGCCAGCCTTTCTACAGCTCTTATCATCCCAAACCCATTAGGGAACCTGCACAAAATGCCTTTTACTTAAGAAACGTATCTCGGGGGGGGGAGTAAATCACTCATCCAGGAAAAGGGTTGTCTATCTAGTTATGAACTTCTTGAAATCATGTGTGACAGTCTGAGTTCGGATTTTCTGTTAGAGGGAAGGTTGTTGTTTTGCTCCTGTATTCTGTAAAGAAAAAAAATTGAAAGAAAGTTTGCAAATAAGTGCAAAGTGAAACAGAACAAAGCTATTGCTTGTGATGGTGTTTCTCTCTGCTTGGGCAAGAAGGAGGATGTTATTCTGCAGTTCTGTTTATAAGTTTTGGAAGGTCAGAGCCCCATGAGAATGGATAAATTCCAAAATAAATTAAGGTAGCTGCCAAGCACTCTTAGTCAACTCCAAAGACACGTGATAGAAGAATGCAAACCACGGGGCTGACAGACTAAGACTATTTTCTCTTATAATTTCAGAGATAGACAAGTTGTCCAAGGAAAGATGCATTTTATCCTGTGATGACAACTGATGCATAGGCCCTATTCACTTGGCTTTTTTCTCAGATTTTGAATCAGCAATGCAAGTCTTTCCACACCACCATTTCATGAATGAAACTGCTTTCAGCAAGTCCTGTCTAATGCTGAAGTCCCTACGTTGCAGCTCACAGCAGCCTTTCTTTTTTGTTGTATTTAGTATCTGTCAGCAGCATTGGGTGAACACAGAATCACTTTGCCCATTTGTATGGTACTTGGTACTACCATCAATCTTATATTTAGGTAGGAATCATTGTGGTCAGTCCTGTTTAGCAGGGTTCATTATTTGTTCGGTGACAAGGCCCTATATTGAACCAGTTAATTAAGGAAAAAAGCTTATAAAGGAGTTAAAAGAAATTAAATGGTAATTATTCTTTGATGTCCCCTAGGAAGAACAGGAAGCCCAAGAAATGGTTGGAAAAGGTGAGTGCTAGCACATAGATTATACCATTCATACATGTCATTACCTGGGAACCACATAGGCTTTTCTGAGTTTGTCTGCACCAGGATGTCGTGTTGTTTGCGTTAGAATTAGGCAGGCACTAGATTTGTCAAGTATATTACACAAAATTGCATATTCAGGAGTGACTTACTCCTGCAAAGGCTGTGGGGCTCTAGCATGTCTCACCAGCAGAATTCCAGGCTTTGGACACAGAGTCTGGTCTTAGGATCAACATCGTACCTGTGCAGACTTACATGCTTAGTTAGAGTTCGTCAAAAATATAGTGATTAGTCAAGTCTGTTGCAAATAAAAAGGGAACAAAAGGTTATGAGTTTAATTCATATTCAAGTACAATTCACTTCTCTCCTTTGAAAGTAAAAGTAAAGTGTTGCTTTCACCTTCCTATCCAGCTATTTTAAGTGAACCACGGTATCAATACTGCAGCATTTATATTAAAGTTGTTTATACATAACTAGCTAGAAGAAAAATGGAAGCATGTAGGAGCTTTTTATCTTTTGATTAGGGATATTAGCTGTCTCAAAGTAGTCACATGTTCAGATTTAATGCCATAAGTGAATTAATATCTCTAGTAAGTGTAATAATTTTTTCAGCTTGTGTAATACCACAGGCCAGTTGGTTTATCAACTGAACTTGTAATCTATGTATCTGCCAGTGACTTTACATTGTTTTATTCCCTTACCAGTGTTAATACTTATTTCATATTTGCTTTTACAGTTCATTCTGGAATGTCTCACTGTCTGTCTTTTGAAATCTTTGTCACAAGAAAAGTGAAAGTAGGAAATACACACTTTTGCTCTGTGGGTTAAAGTGCTAGTTCATCAGCAAAATCGTCACGCTCAATGGCATAGCGGCCATGAAGTCTTCACTGCTGAGCAGCCTTCCCAAAACATACTGAGGGCAATCAGGATTAATTAGATGCAATTTTATAAAAGCACTGAAAGAAGTTCTTTCAACTACCATCTGGATTGCTGCTTTAATGATTCCTTTAAATGAAATTTAGGAACCGAGGTAGTTTAATTAGGTAATGTTTATTTTACATAGAACAATCTCCGAAGAATAATTAAAAAAACCAATCTAAATACTGATTTTATTGCATTTATTTTCTTACAAAAAAAAAAAGACAGGCACAATTTATGTATTCAAATACTTCAAACTGAACAACTGTTCGCTATTCAGATTTCCCCAATACCACTCCAAAGGCTGTGAAAGTAGAAAATGTCATTTTGCAAGAGGCAGTAGTGCATTTAGTAGGAATGAATCACAAAATACATTTTCGTGAAGTAAGTTGTTACTGTCACTTTATAATTACCTATAAAAATTTTTGAATTGCACAATAAGTTTGCTTTGCAATTGACAACTGCCAAAAAATAGGCTAGTATATAGCTAAACATTTGCTCAAACTATCCCTTAGAAACAAATTAGGTTTTCTTTTGGTAAATACTTAAAGTCTAGAATGAACTATATTATGTATCTGAGGTAATTTTTAAATGTTTCAATAGGAAGAGGTTTATATATTCAACTAAATTCGATATCTGCCTACCTTAAAATCCATACAACAAAAGCTGTGTGTCCTAAACAATATTTTGATTTAAAAGTACCAATACCAATGAAATCTTGAACTGTTTAAATGAATCAATTTCCTGTTTTTCTCTTCATTATCAATGCTGAAAAGGCACTGTGTACATTCCTCTGAACATTTGGTGTTTTAGGGTCGAGTTTAAAGTTAAAAAGCATCCAACGACAAACTTCAAATAAAAGTTCATAAGCAAAAAAATACTGAATAGACTTCCCACTGATTGATGAAGTCCATGATATCTGAAAACACTATTTTCCATAGAACTTCTTATTCAACAAGAATATGAGCAAATTCACATTCACTTTCGCTTTATCAAACATTTTCATTACAGCCACACCTTCATACTGCATCTGGAGCAAATCCTGAAATGAGAAATAAAATCATTAATGTCTGTCTGAATCCATACTTTACAGCAAAAAGATGGGGAAATTCTCTTCATATGATAAATATCTCCCACTTCAGGTCCTCTTAACTTAAACAGTTGCAAGTAGCTATTGCATATGCACAGAAAAATTTACATGTTCTCTAGATCCCAAACTGTAGACTGTCAGTAACAGCAAACCAGAAGAAATACTCGGTTTTGTGCACTTCTATTTTCTTTTGGTATTTCCTGCTTGCCACTGAACTAATGTGGCATTTGGTTTCATGCAATTGCCTCAATATAAACATTAACTCAACTCCATATCCAGCATCCTACAGAAGCTGTTGCCACATGATCTGCTGCTCTGTGCCGATTGGCTAGTACATATTAAAAAATTGTGAAATAGTTTGTATTTATAGGAAATGCAACACAACTATATAGCAAAGTAACAAAATCCAAACTCTACCTGGAAATGGAGTTGCACTTTTTCCATCTCAACTCCTAGAAATTTTGCTTTGATTTCAAAGTCACCCACTTCTTCTCCAGGTGTGATATCAAACATCACATTCTTAAACCTCGAAAGAAGAAAGGTAATTTAATACATATGCTGTGTAGTTTTATAAAGTTTTGGGGGGAAAATCCTGTAGAACACAAGAGAACTTTGACTGCAAGCAGTGTTGTTGGTGTCAATAAAAAATTAGTCCATCCCTACTGCAGTGTCTTCTTGGAGACTGTACATGGAGTATGAAATACAGAACTCTGAAGTCTTTTGCACTGGAAAAGCAAACAAAACAAAAATCAAAAGGAGAAAAAAGAGCTGTGGGAAGTTCAGTGAGCAAATCAGACCAAGCATCCAGTGGATAGGAATAGGGCAGTGAGACTTTTATTCTGCCGTGTCTGAGGTACATATTTGCCCCATGTGGCTTCCTCTACCTGATGAACCCGCTTGGAAAAAAAAGCGCAAATAAATGGAAGCCTGTTTTTCATGTGGAAGATAGATGGGGTAGTGCAAAGGATGGAAGACTTTCACTACTATAGCCTCAAAATGGATGGATACAAAAGGGATGTTAAAGCACGACATCTATTCACCTTGCCATAGTGAGAAAGTGGAGAAAATTAGGTGCTTACTCAGTTATATGAAAGTGATTAGTCAGTACATGAAAAAAATAATTGCTAGAATTCCTTACAAAACTGGTCATTAGCAATGAGTCTGCTGCTGGACTTCCACTGATTCCATGTAAGCTGGTGCTAAAGCTGGCTTATTCAAATATTTTCCCAAGGTACAAAGGAAAAAAATAATTATGACAACTGGATATTATCATCCTTCTGAATGCAAAAGTCTGAAGTAATTTGAGCTGTGGCCCAGGAAATTATGAAGATTTCTTTTATCAACAGTCAGACCCCTCAAGAGATTGTTGATTAGAAAACACTCAGAAATGTTTTATACCACACTTACTGATTGGTTTGAAGATCTTCAATTTCTAGGATGACACCTTTTTCATGCAATCTTGCGGCTGTGTACTTTACTGAGGTCTGCTTGAGTTTTTTGCTTCCCTTCACCTCCTCTTTTCCATCTAGTTTAATTGACCTCCGTGAATTTCTGGAAAGAGATTTATCTGTCAGGTCTTTTATACTTCAGCTACTTTTCTAGCCATATTTAACCTTCCTTCACTCTTTCTTGAACTTCTCTAAAAAAATAGAATTAACATTCAAAAAAATCTAAGAATTAGAGGAATTTTGAGCACAGAGTGAAACATCTAAACATCTTGCCAATGATTCTGAATTAATGTCTTTTAGCACATATTTAAATTCTTCCGTGAAATGCAACCCTTATCCTAAAGAGTCCACAGTCATCACTTTAAAACAACAAGTTGTACACACACAGTGATGTTAAATACTCAGCTATTAGAGTTTCATTTTTGGATCCATGAGATATGAACTGGAAAAACTTCAGTTCACGTCAGTAAAATATTTTCATTTTGACACATCAGTGGCATTGGTGGGAGGATTGCTTTCCAGTAATTGCATCTGACAAGTAAAATTCTTTAGGTATTTATTTCCTCCTTTTCCATTCTAAAGACAAACCCCAAACCTTTTAATGAAGGAAGAAGACCAATAGCTACTTCCCAAATGTTCATGACCTCAAAGCATGCTAGTGGATCTGCAGAGTAGCACAAATTAAATATATTGAAAACATGTATACATCTCAGACCTCTTTCTTTAAGGAAGTATTACATAAATACAAGACTTTACTTTCCAAATTTTGACTTAGTGACATGAACTTTTTAATCCGTAGATTGTCAATCTGTTGGAATCAAAACTTTCAACTACGGATTAACACCTGATCTTCCTCCTGATAAAACACATTAAAAACACATTAAAAGACAAGAAGACTCACTTTCTTGTTAAGTTGTCTAAACACGTTTTTATATAGGTGTTGTAATAATTAATTTGTTCTTCATAAAATGCTGTCTTGGAGTTAAGTGCATTCAAAGTCTGCTGGAGTTTCACCAATTCAGCTTTTCGATGATGTCTGTATCTTCTTTGATTCCGGATATCCTGAAGAAATTTATTAATGTAATTGTTTTATTAATTTGATATTTTAAAAAGTACCAGCTTATTACCATTCAAATTTGTAATTACACAATCTGACTTAATTTCTGAAAGAAAGCATGAACTATCATGTTAGTTCTCATAAGCACAGTAACCGTAGTGAGTACTACAGTTTACACGGCAATCGCTTTGCTTCTCATGTATACAAGTGGTGTTATCTTGAGCTCTGCTGTGGTCTACAGGGCCCAACAGATACAGAAGTCATAAGGAAGATGGCCACTTTGTGATAAAAATGGAAGCTTCCTTGCACCTATTTTCCAGTGAGAGGCCTAAGAAATAAGAGCTTGGGCTTCTACTAGACAAGAACTAGCTACTGCTAAACTAGCGCTTAGGTTGAACACAATGGTTGAATTGAGGTAGTTGGAGTAAAATAAAAGGAACTTCAGTTCTAAGGCTCATCACAATCTTCAGATTGCCTTAATGGCCCCAAACAAAATGACTGGGCTTATCATCATGGCTAGGCTTTGCAAACGAAGATTTGAGAAGGACTCTACCCACGCTTGCTGCAAGTGTGCTGGTGGCTAAAAAGGCCAATGCAAGATAGACAAGTCTGGTTGCAAAAGGCACAGTGGAAAGTCTCCTTAGGCGGTATTGGCAAGACACGGTTCTTTCTGCTTTGTCTTTTCTCCTCAAGAATGAATCTCTGTGTGTTCTCAAAAGAAGCAGCAGCGTTATGTATAGTGTGCCTCCATGTCTCCTGATTGGAAGCCAGAGTAGACCAGTTATGTTGATCAATATGGCCAAAGCTAAGATATTGTTTCAGGGAGCCCTTGTATCTTTTCTTTGGGGCTCCTCTCATGCGGCAGCCGGTGGCAAGTTCACCATAAAGCAAGATCTTAGGGAGGCGGTGGTCCTTCATCCTGGAGACATGCCCTGCCCAGCGCAGCTGTGTTCTCAGTAACATGGCCTCAATAATCGTAACTGCTGCCTGTTCAGGAACAGACACATTAGTCATGTAATCAGTCCAGTGGATGTTTAGGATTGTGCAGAGGTAGCGCTGATGGAAGCATTCTAAGAGTTGCAAGTGGTGGTGGTAAATGACCCATGATTCAGATCCATATAAAAAAAGAGTAGACGGTACAATAACGTTTACAGTAGCTCTGTAAACACTGATCTTGTACTTTTCTTCAGGTGTTTATTACACCAAACTCTTTTATGGAGTTTTCCTAAGGCACTATATGCCTTTGCTAACCTGTTGTCTATCTCTTTGTCAATCTTACCGTCCGAGGAGATGGTGCTTCCCAGATAATTAAGCTGCTGGACTGACTTGAGCTCTGATTCGCCAATGATGATATGAGGATGACGGAAAACTTCCTGAGGTGCAGGTTGGTAGAAAACTTCGGTCTTCTTCAAGCTGACTTCCAGCCCAAAAAGCTCAGCAGTCTCTGCAAAGTGAGATGTTAAACACTGCAGAGCTGCTTCTGTGTGTGGGCAACAAGAGTGGCATCGTCAGCATAAAGCAGCTCATGGACAAGAGGATTTAAGGTCTTAGTGTGGGCCTTCAGTCACCTTAGGTTGAATAGGCTTCCATCGGTATGATATTGGATGTAGATACTGTTTTCTTCATTGAGGTCTGCCATGGCCCTTTGGAGCATCATGCTGAAGAAGATTGTGAATAGGGTTGGTGCAAGAACACAGCCTTGTTTCACACCATTAGTTATTAGAAAGGGCTCAGAAAGTGCATTGCCATATCTGCCTTGGCCGTGTTGATCCTCGTGGAGTCAGATGATCATTTTAAGGAACTTGGGGGGACATACTAATCGTTCTAAAATCTGCCACAGACCTTTTCTGCTCACAGTATCAAAGCTTTGGTGAAATCAACAAAAGTTACATAGAGTCCTTTATTCTGTTCCCTACACTTCTCTTGCAGTTGTCTGAGAACAAATACCACGTCTGTGGTGCTCCTGTTGGCTCTGAAACCACACTGGCTTTCAGGTAGAAGTTCTTCTGCTATAGCAGGTATTAGTCTGTTCAAAAGTATTCCTGCCAGGATTTTGCCAGCAATGGAGAGCAGAGTAATACCTCTGTAATTTGAACAGTCTGATTTATCTCCTTTCCTCTTATACAAAGTGATGATGACTGCATCATGAAGGTCTGATGGTAGTTCGCCTAGTTCCCAACAATGCACCACGAACTCGTGAAATTTAGCATGGAGTGCTTGGCCCCCATGCTTCCAGACTTCAGGTGGAATTCCGTCAACCCCAGCTGCCTTGCTGATTTTCACCTAGTGTATGGCCTTAAGAGTTTCTCCCATAGTACAGGCAATATCCAATTCATTTTTCACCGGTTGTTGTGTAATGTACTGAATTGCTGAGCCTTGAACTACACAGTTGGTACTGAAAAGAATCTGAAAATGTTCAGACCATCGATTCAGAATGGAAATTTTATCTGTGAGAAGTATTTGACCATCTGCACTAAGTCAAGGGCTTTGAACCTGGTGTGTAGGTTTGTACACTGCTTTCAAATCCTCATAGAATCCTCTGTAACCACCCAAATCTGCGCACAATTGAATCTTTTCTGCTAGATTTCTGCCCCAAACAAAATGACTGGGCTTACAGACAAGAAATAAAAAAGAATAGGGCACTGAATACATGTGTAGAATGGTTTTTCCTGAAGTAGAAGCAGATGCAGACACATGAACCAGGCAGAGCTATAAAATGGCACTTCAGAGTAGGTTCAATGTGTTCTTAAGTGAGTAATTTACACATCTGTATATTCAAATGTATTTGCAACTTTAAAAATACATATTTGTAATATGTAAATCACTAACATGAGCTATGAGTAATTTACTCATGAGCAGTTGAAGATAATCCAGTATACTAAGATTCTTACAGCCAGTATGGGTTGTGGATGTAGATTTGGTGATTTGTTGACAACAGACCTTGTGCATTATCAGCACCAGGATGGGCACTGCATTAGCCCACTATTCTTGTGTCTTGCCAAGCCACAGCAGATCAGTGTTAATACCAATCAGATAATATTTTGCGGTTTTTAAAGTCTTTTTAAACCTTACCAAGACATTAATTCTTAATTGAAACACCATTGAGTAATTCCAATTACTTTTAAAATATAAAAATTTATATTGAAACACATTGTAGTGGCGAAGTTTGAACAGCATTATATAAAATCGGGATAACAAAGGTTACAGTTGTATGTTACTCAGTTCAGGCAGTTATGCAGGAGTGTACTGTCTTTCGCTTATTTTGTCAGCAAACATGATTTGCTTCATATATGGATACTTCATTGATTTAGTGTAGTAGTCCCTGAAAAATGTATATTGGACATCTCTAACTGTGATGGATTTAGACTAGATGCCTAAAAACCATCAGTATACAGGAAAACATGTTCCATTTACCTTAGCAATCTCATTTATAATTTCTTGGTACTTAGTTGCTGAAGACACTAATCCTGCTTGTTCCAGTGTCCGGAGATTTCTCTGAATTTTTCTTTTCTTTTGTTCTATTGGTAGCTGCCCATCTTCAAAAATAGACTGACTGTCCTTCATTTTCTCTGGTGTTTTGGAATCTAAGATGGCACGTTTTTCTACAAGTTTCAAGTTCTCAGATTCCTGAGTAAAAAAATAATCCAGAACAGTTATTTTCCAGGTTATGAGAACTATTAAAGTACATTTAATTCTCAAAGGAAATTATCAAGAATCAGAGTGCAGGCTTTATTTATGTCCTCTTATCACATGGTCTGAAAGTTCTTCATTTACTATGCCTTTGGACATACCTTAAATAACTAATCACAACACCTAGATATGTATTTCAATTAATCAAAATATTTAAAATCAGCCAGATGGCTCAATTACTTCACTGAATTGTGGGAAGACTGTCCAGATCTCACAGGTGTCCTCTACATGTACACACACTGAAGTAAGCCAAAATGTGCACATTGTTGAAGTGGAGGTTTTTTTAGTGTTGACAGGAAAAACTTCAACTGAGAGCTCTTCCCACTCAATTCCCATACCAAGGATAACAGTAGTTCCATGGGAAGAGGTTTGCTTGTATTTATTAAGCAAATAAACTATATATCAGGGAACTTGAGTTAAGATACTGAAGTTCACAAGGAAAAAATAAAAAGATACAGCAGAAGGATTCACCTCAGGCTATTTGGTTGTATAATAACATAGCAGAGAAAAGACTCTGTTTACAAAAAAATGTAAAGACAAAAATATTCTAGTCATGCTAGCTTACAGCAAGACTTAATTTTTCATTTCCTCTGTTTCCAATTCCAAAGCTGTTTCCAATTATATAGTAAAAATAAAATTGCAAGTCTCACATTCTAGATCTGAATAGTCTAAAACCAGCAACAAATAATTGTTATAGGGTGGTGGAGAAAGCTGTCAGAGATCTGTTAAGGCTTTCAAATAGCTCTAATAAAATACATACTCTCTTCCCTATTCAGGCACAGCGTAGCACTTACCTGTTGTGCAGTGGCTGGTGTTTCTAGTATTTCTAAGAGCGTATCCCCTGGTTGTGTTCGTATTACATCCACAATAAGTCTTTTGGTCCTTTTGAAAAGAATATATCGATATTACAAAACAAATGTCACTGGATCACCTCTGCATGTAATTTCTTCAACCATAAAATTAGTGAGTTCCCCCTTTGTTATAGATTCTTGGTAAAGTTTGTGTTTTCTAGCTTTATATGTTTCAGAGCTTTCATTAGTAGTGTTGGACATTGGTTTCAACACACATCTGAATAAAGAAATATGTGCAAACTTCCCTCCTTTTGTTTGAGAAAACTGGCACAGTAAACCAGTTACTGTTAACAAAAATATAAGCAATAACTCACATGTGAATTTTAATTGTGATCATGACAAAACAGCAGATAAGAATGTAGTCTTTGAAAAGCCTGAACTACTCGTGATTCCATTAAGGGTCCTATTTACTGAATAAAGTGGAATTGCATACAAAACTACTGAACTTTGAAGGAACTTTATATTTGATGCAGTGCATTTACGCAAACCACTTAGGAGCGGATATTTCTCTAGTAGCAACAGACGAGCATTTCCTTGCTAAAAAAGGGAAGCTGCTTCACCCTGATATGTAAACCAGTTCTTTTTTTGGCAAAAATTTATCTTATTCCTGCTGCCTATTCATCCACAGTACTTCCAAGAACTTCCTGCTTCAGAATTCTATTAATTTAGAGGACAATGTTATAGATATACTTCATTATTTTTAAAAATGAAGAGAAAATTGAAGACATAGCTCAAGATTTTAAGGCAAATGTCTAAATATGATCAAAATTTCTGTGATAAAACCTTGTGACTTGATTTAAAGTGATAGTGTACTTATATACAGTTGTGGTTTTGTTGGTGTTTTCAGTACAAGAAATTCTCAAAAATTCAATGAAGTGGGATATTTATTTACTAATATACAGGCAACATTATCCAAACCCACCAAGTATTTGGGTATGATCCAAGCTTCCATGGAGAGGGCAAAGTAGCACAGGCAGACCTGATCACTGCTTCTTCCGTGTCAGAAGGTAAGCTGCTAAACCTCCTGGAAATTAGTTAGCTCATCCAGAGCTATTGTTAACTGCACTGAGCAGTTTTAGCCCATTCAACAGATTCTGAAGGACTGGTGCTAAAGGTATTTTTCCTTCACAAATTCTCTTGGAATCCCTCCACTTTGCCATGAAGAAACAAAATGAAAGAAAACAACGAACAAAAACCAGAACAGGAAGGTTTCCTAAGAGTTGGTTCATTTGGGCTACATCCGTGCACTGCTGCTTTCTCTGCCAGGCAAAACTTTTGTCAGTCTTTGGTGGTCACCACCACAGTCTACATTAGCATATGTGGGATCCTGTTACTGTTTTATGCACTGCCTTAGAAACAGGTGCTGATATGGTTGATAAGACACAAGGCTTATTTCCACTTCCTTGCCCCTGAACTTCCTCTCCCTGCTTACCAAACCTGCTCAGCTCTTGTTTTCTAGAAACACCCATCTTGGGCCTTCTCTGGCCACTTGCTGTGCGGCATCCACACACTCAAACCATGCAGACCAGGCGCCTTATATCGAGTCCCTTAGACAGAGGTACCAGCAAATTTTAGACCTCTTCACAGGAGCCTTAAAACTATTTAGAAAGCATATATATCAATATTTCTATTGAAACAAGAAATAATCAGAGTAACAGCTATGACCTAAATTTTAGACAGGTGCCCAGCATTTCACAGTTGCAGTAAAAGTCTTCTCTGCAGCTGGGGTAGGAAAGCTAAACATCTGTACTTTTCCTTCTCTTGTGTAAAAGCTAGCAGTAAGTATTTTGACTTTTGATACTGCTGCAATTTAACACAAGTTGCTAATTATTCTTCTGTCAGATTTCTCAAAAGATGGGAGGCATTACTTAAAAGCACTTATGCAACAGAGTAGTTGAATTGTTTTCTTAATTCCCATGCTATTGTTTCAACATATTTCCACACAATGTAGAGCATTGAAGAAATTTATTTTGGCATTGATTTTGCATATTTTTACAGATTCAACTAAGGGATAGCATTTTACTCCTACCCGCAGGAAGAAAGGGCAGGAAATACAATTTTCTATTTTTTTTTTTTGTTTAGGGACAGCAGCAGACATATCCTTTTTATAAAGCCGGCTTGGAAACAGCTCCTAAGTCTTGGTCTCTGGAATACCAACTGACTAAAACAGTTTTGATTTGACAGTTATTAAAATCTCTTTGCTTTAGATCCCATGTTATATTTGATCATAGAATCACAGAATTGACTGGGTTGGAAAAGACCTCTGAAATCATCAAGTTCAACCCTTGATCCAACACCGCTGTGGTTACTAGACCATGGCACTAAGTGCCACATCCAGTCTCATCTTAAAAACCTCGAGAGATGGTGGATCCACCAGGTAAGAGGTTACATAAAAATCTCAGTGTTTTCTACTATAAGATTCAGATTAGATGTTCTACTATAACATTCAGGTCAAAAATGCACAATTACAGTGGAAAAACTCCTCCTCTTGTTAGAATGAACAGTAACAGTTTTCTTGCACTTAAAAATCAGACTTTTTTCCCCTCAGACTTTAGCATTTATGGCTTTTACAGAAAAACTGCATGATTATATTAGCTAAAAAGTTTCTTCAGAAGTAACACTTCATGCAGTCTAATAAATTCAGTTTACTGATTTCCGATTTAAAAAACTTAACAGATTAGAATTGAATTACAGCCCATATCTACACTCCTAGTTATTGCAAGGGTGTAAAATCTTTATGTTGTATTTCCCTTCAATGTGAACTACTGGCCTTCACACATGTGGGGTATGTATAAGCACAGTAATAGAGGAGAGCAGCATCCTGTTCTCCCCCCTTGTTCAGGTTGTACCAGGAACTTGAAAAGGCCAATGCTTATTCTGGACACAGAAGATGGGTGCCAATGATTTTATATTAAGTGCTTTCATATAAATATTTTTTACTATAAAGTAGTTTATGTCCCAGGGTATCCCAGTAGCCGTTTCTTAATTTGTTCATCAAATAGAATAAACACAGCTTTCTTTCCCTGGATGAAAACAAGCACTGTCCCTGCTGAAGTGACAGTTGCATCCTTTTCAAATGCCTGATGTCACTATGTCAGGGAAGTGTTTCCTTTTGAGGAGGAGGAAAGCACAGTGTGATACTGTCTGACCCTTAGAAGTCTAGACAGCTTTTCATCTCTGTTTTCCCAAGGCTGTATTATTTTGAGCAGAATGCTTTTACAATTCCATAAACAAACACTAGGTTAGATAATGATGCAGTCATGATCCAAAACACAAGTGGCGGTATATTTATTTTCTGGAAGAACTGACAGTTCCTCTGACTTTTGCAAAAGTTTGAGTAGAACTGAACACAAACTAGATTTTGAAAACTGAGTGCACTCAGCACCTCAGGACTGCACTTAGGCAGGTAGCAGTGTCAAAGCAATTTTTTTAAAAGAGAAACAAAAAAAGAAAAGCATTGTCAAAATATAGGGGTTTGAGCAAAACTTACTTTATCATCAGGCTTTTGAGATCCTGATCTTCACCTTCCCGCAACTCATACTTGCTTGTTAGAGACAGTGATATCTCTGTTTTTGCAAGTTGATTCAGCGTGCTTTCCTTGTTCGGGTCATTGGGATCAACAGCTCCTTCCCCTGAAAAGAAGCGTATTCTATTTCAAGTTTTCCTACTTTCCCATGATTCAATTAATGAAGCAAACAAGTGCCTAGATGAATCACTGTAAATAATCAGAAATATTAAGTTCATTAAATAGCCCACATATTCCTCCCAGCAGTCTTTTTTTGGACATTGAATGATCAAAACCATAAGCTAGCTATTTATAAACCTGGTTACAATATTTTAAAAGTGACACCAATCCTTGCTGTTCAGGCTATTGATGTGCAAAATACTTACATGTCTTCTCAAAGAATGCTACAAGCAATTCAACATCCTTTGTCCTAACATGCAGTGATAATGAAAAAGTGAAAGAATAGCAGCTATGTTAACAGGCTGTTCACTTGGAAGTTGTTGTTATCCATGACTCCTAGCTACTTTCTAAACATTTCACATTTTTCTGCGATTAATTCAAGTTAAATGTCATTCACATGCATTCCTTTCTAATAAATTTGCATGCTTTTAAAAAGTCATTTGAATAATTAAGTATCAAAAGAAAAAATAGCTGGTTTTAGAATTTTCCATGCACTTTTTTTAAGTTTCTAGCCAACACTAGCCAACTTAAGATCAGATTGTTAAAAAAATCAGTTGTTTCCTATCTGCAGTTTAAGCACAACTGGATCATTCTGCTCAAAACATTATTAATTTTTGGATTTTGAATCACATCATTAATCTGTAGAGTGATTACTGCAATTAGAAGAAGGTCAACATGTTTACTTAATAATAAGTTACTTATTGTAACTCAGTGTTACAATAAGTGTTCAGTAAAGAATTCTCTAGTAAATAAAGGATCAGAAGCTATTGCTCTGAGAGTCATAAGAGTATTTAAGTCAAGCCTCTGTTTAATTCTGCCCCTAGAATGAAGTTATCCATAAAGACAAAAAACCAGCATACCAAGGAAAGACTCTATATCAGGAACAGGTCCCAGACCTTCCAGCAATTCATTCAGCAGGTCATTAGTCTCAGTGGCAATGGCATCCTTGTGTTCCAATAGCAGCTATAAATAAATGTAAATGAAGTCATCATCTAGAAAAAACTTTACTGGTACCCTTATACTTGAAAATAAACCTGGAAACTAAATGCTGAAAAACACAGACCTAGCACAATCAGAATTATGAAAGACCTTCCCAAGGCAGGGAATCATGCTTGATCCTGGACTACAAGTTTAGAGTTGCCCTTGCTGTAAAAGACAGCTTGCTGTGCTGCTCTAGCAATCATCTCTGAACTGACGCTGAACGTCACAGCTGAGCAGAAGTGTAAGATTTGTGATTAGGACTAACGAAGTCCTAATTGTCAAAGATTAGTCAGAGAGTAAGGGGTGAAAATTCCAAAAGGGCATTTTGCTGCTATATCCTTAACACACAAAGGAAGGAAGACAGTGTTGGTGGATACATACTTTCTGTGTATCCATTACAGTAGCTTACAACAGTATCAGTGAATGACTATATTTTGTAAGTGATAAACTGTCTATGCAGCACCTGTTGCATGTAATAGACATGTTATGCTAGACATGAGACTCACTAGAAGGAATGTTTGATAAAGATTAGTGTTTACATATAACCACTTATCATAAACATGCAGTCACAGGTCTATCCCTTAAAAAATTAAAAGAATAGGCACAAAGTCAATTCAGAAAACATGTTTTTAGCAGACTTGGTTATAAGTTTTCACTTGAATAAAGCTAACTTATAATGTGGTCTACTGTGAGTTGAGTATTCTACCTTTTCCATAGTGTATCTGATAATATTTGTGAGAAGTTCTTTGTGGGGCTTGTGGGCTTTTTCAGGGGTGTGTGTTGTTTTTGTTGTGTTTTTTTTTTTTTCAGCTTGGGGGGGATACAGAGGGGACATATTGAAGCCAGAAAACAGATAGTAATAACCCAGCTTTAGGAGAAACATGTGGTAAACATTTAACTTACACCCTTATGAGTCATACTACAGACTGCAGTTCATCTGTTCTTTACCCATGGTAAAACCTGGCATGATGCCATAACTTCAGTCTTTCTGAATCAGATGTTTTCATCTACTTCCCTCAAATCACATGACAGAATGCCAGAGTCAAAAAATACAATTTCTATTCCCAGAGTCAAAGGAGCTTTTTCAAATTGGTGTCACTTTCTTACCCAAGACAGGAAAGTATTTTTAAATATGTTAGAAATATCACACAAGATTAGAACATAAATGTTCTTCTCCCATCAGAAAATGTTATATACTAGTTATTACTCGAGTTGTTGCTTTTGCATGGAAGCAGTTGTTGTTTTTTTTTTCCCAGGACAAATGCAATCTAAAGCTCAATTTCAGGACATTTCAGAAATGAAGAAATTATCTCAAAAGGAAGAATGAAAACTAGGTTTTCTTCAGAGACTGTTTCAAATATTCGATAATCTGTATGCTTTAGTCTGTTGACTAGTCTGTTTCCAGTGACTTACTGAATGGGTATTGATAATTTCTTCGATGGAGATATATATGACAGGTTTGCTAAGGGTCACCATGTCTGAGTATTCATCAATATTGAATTTCTCCTCTGGTTCAGGAACATCACATGCTGCTTGAAAAAAATTCCTATGAGAAAATGAGAAAGACTTCAATAATTGTCCCTTGTAAATTCACTTTATTTAGCCAGTATAAAAATAGCCACGATCAAGTCTTTCACATACGTTTATATTTCTCTTATAAACTGCAATCTACCCTCATTGTTTCAAGGAACCTTTTGAAGGCAACAAATCAATGCAAATGATGAAGGGTTCTCTTTCCTGGATAGCTGGTGGAAGACTGTTTTAAAGGTAATTTTTTTTCCTCCTTTTTCAACAAGGAATGAAAACTTGGTAAATATTAAGCATTTAGAGAACTCTGTATTTAATGCTCTAGAAGATATAAAAGGATTTCCACAGAAAGACTATCTGATTTTATGAAGGCACTTTGTAGTACGAGGTGTGCTTACAAGAAATTACTTGAAATAGCTGGACAAAATTACCATTTGGCCTACAAATGTTTACACTGCTGTTACACAGAAAGTGAGCTGCTCAAAATGACAGAAAATGCAGTATTGGTTATAAATATAAGACTCTTGAGAGGAAAAAATGCAGAGTATGGGGAACTGAAACCTGCTTCTAAAATGACAGTGGTGTCTCTCCAAGTTACTGACTTCAGAGATGTGCACAGGCAGCCAAGGACCAGCAGGGTCCTACCATCAGAGGACCACTTTGTTTTCCAAACAGAGGACCTGAGTTGGAGTAGCTAGGAGAAACAGGGTTTTGGATGGTGCCTACAGGGTTGCTCCAGGAGCCATACTGCTTTCATTGTGCCAGCCCTGTGGTGTTGAAGAGGATACGTGTCTCAGGTTCAGAGGACCTTTAAAGTATTAGAAAGAAAAAATAAAAAGAACAGGGGAAAGGACTGGGATTCCTTAGTTTGGAGAGGAAAAGAGAAGTACAAATCAAGTTGTACAAAATCACAGTGGTGTTGCGTGAGATGTGTGCAGAATTCATTAATCAAATCTAAAAAATTATGGCCAGAGGGTTATTCAATGAAATTGCAGGAAAATTTTAATTTTAACCAACAGGTAGCAAACTTCTTAAGATATCTACAGGTAGAGGTTGTGGATGCATTTGATCTCAAAGACTGAGGAAGGTTTGGACAAATTCCTGGACAAGTTCAGAATGCAGTTAAACATCTAGGCAGGCCTAGTAGCTTTTAACGTAGCTAATATTGCACTTGCAGATGCTGGCTGAGTAGAAGGGGAACAGGCAGGTGAGGGCAGCCACTATTGGTGTTTAAGAAGGGTTTAGTTAAAGTACAGAGCGCAGGCATACAGATACTTAATTTTGTAGAAAGATAGCTTACTTAGGAGGGGGATTCCTCCCTTTGTAGTGATCAAAGGGCCAACTGGAGTAGGCTTTCTCTTTCATTAGCATTTTTTATTTTTGCTATAACACTTTCTACCCTATTGCTGCTTCATGTTCATGTCATGCCCTTAAATACTTTATTAAAGAAGATTACTAAATATCTTTGTATTCATGGATGATCTCTCAAGGAAAGCCATTATATGAACAGTGCATTTGCTTTCATGAAGGGCAGTCACTAAAGACAAAAATTCCGAGTGCAAGTTTGTCACAAAACTCAACAATACGTCAAAGTAATAATAGCAATCACCCCAAAGATGGGCAATAATCCCAAAGAACTTGTGTCCCAGACTGTAGCAAAACACACAGTTTTCTATGACTGTGAAAGATAAAGGATGAAATCTGTATATAATCACTCAAAGATGAAAGACTAAAAACAAAACCTGCAACTTTTTCCTGACAAGTTAGTTTTTTTCCTCAGACAAAGATTCAGTTGTACTTCTAACTCAAAGCAGACGTTATTTCTGCTGGGTAATGAATTACCTCACTCTGTTCTCACAGTCCGTGTTTGCAGTAAGGAAGCCTTCCTGCAACCAAGGCAGCAGATATGATCTCAAATTAATGCTCAAGCAAAAATACAACCTGTTACTCCTGCTCCAGCTTCCTCATCCCTGAGTATTTCACTTTGTCAGATCACTCAACATCTTTAACTCTGAGCAGGAAATTCTATCAGTGAGGAGTCCACCTGCCTTACCCATGCTAGAGGAGAGTTCTTACTGTGTAGGTGTTTGTGAGGGCTTTGCATACCTGAACTTCTGGTAGGTCTGTGAGAGGTAAGTGTTCATAGATGATAGATGTTCACTTTCTCCTTCAAAGAGTTTGTTAGAAGCAGCGTGCTGCAGGACTTTTGCCACACAGCCTAGGTTCCTCCTCTGGTCAGGGTGTATCTGGCCCCCAGCTGTCATATCAATTATATCAAAACCATCAGGAGCAACAATGGCAGGGTTCATGTAGCGATAGTACAGAAGGTTGCCGACAATCTAAAAGAAAAAAAAAATTAGAGATTTTCCCTTTACATAAAGTAATGACATCTTAAAAACATGATCAGTCATTTCTACTTCTAAATTAGACCATATGAACTGGTGCTAGAAGAATCCTTAAGACATGTTACCTACATGGCTAACTGAAAGGCCTTTTATGTGCTGTGCCTCCTACAACAACTCTGTGAACATCATTTGTGGGCTTTTACAACCACATTTCAGTTTGATGCTGGCAAGGCATGGAGTTAAACAACTCCTATATTTTGCAAGATTCAGCTTCAGAGGTGCATCCTCTGAAGGGCTGCAGATACTGATAGCATTGAATGCATTCGTAGGTAAGGGACCTATTATTTCTCATGAGGAATGCAACACAGCCCTAGAAAGCTAGAGAACAGATTTTCCAACCTTCAATTTCTATAACAATGCTACAGTAACTTGTGCAGATGGTGACTTCAAATAATTCCTGATCTCCTAAACAGGCAGGACTTTTCATTCTGCAATTTGCTTTAGCTTGTATATAGTCAGCTGCAGAACTTCCAACTTATATATTTAAAGGGTCTTTACTGAAGTACATGTAGTTCTAATTTGGGAGAGTTGTCAGTCTCTTGGCTGGCTGGAAGGCTTATGGAGCAATTCCCCTAAGCCCTCTGACAAGGCACCGTGGCTGTGCTGGGGTAGCAATGGCCAGTGGAAAGTACCATCCTTATCACACACGCTTTACTTTTCAGTCTGTACCAAATATCATTCATACAACTTTTACAAGAATCTTAAGTATAATATAATGACCTACTTGAAATTTAGGGATCTTCCTCATTGTATTTAAATTACAATTTCTTAGTATGGTAACAACTTCAGGTGAGGGGAGAGGAAAAAAGAAAAGACTACAGTGTTCTCAATGAAAGGATTGCTCATGGCAAGGACCTCAGTACAAACCTAAGTCCCAAGATGATTCATATGAACTCCAGCCTTCTAAATACAGTTACTTTCCAAAACAAGTTGGGCACTATCTTTCATAAGTATTACTGAGTACCCAGATTAACATACCTAGCTTGTGACAACAGTTCCCTTTTCCCCTTTCACAACCCTTTGCAACTCAATAAGGAGTGCCAAATTCCTTCAGTTCCTGGTGTTCTCAGTTCCTTAGAATGCACAGTGTCAATAAAAATCCATTTTGCATTAAAATAACAAGCTGCTGGCTTGCCCTTAGAAGTCTACCTTTAATAGTTCGTCTTCTGTTGCATCCGGGAATTTCTCATGGAGCGAGCTTTTCAGAACTTTGGCTATATATCTCATTCCATAACTACATGTAGAACAGATGAAAAGGAAAAATATTGAGAAAGGCTTAGATGAAACACAAAACAATCATTCTAGTCAGCTTAAGTTATTGCTTTTTGCCCAGTCCCTTGAAGCACAGACTGAGTTGATAATGGAAAATACAAAAAGTTTCAAGTACAAGGAGAGGTTCTCCAGGCTGCTAAAGCAAAGTAGAGGTTGAGAAACCACTCCCTCTGCTGGGGAAGTCATTTGAGAGACACATATCACAAGCCTTTGAAAACATAGAAAAGATTTTAAAGGATGTCCATCACAGAGTTTCAAGTGAAGCTTCACTGTGCACATGAACTGCAGCTTGGAGAGTCCTGACTCAGCACTTACGGCATCATATTGAGAGAAGAGAATATGGATGTGAGAACTTTGTCAGTTACTGCTCGCAAACTCTGAATCGATGATTCCAGTTTGTTGACCACTTCTGTGTGTGTCAGTGCTTGTTCTGTGGTTACATCATATGGCAATTTGCTGCAAAGCAAATGAACAGATGTTAAATGAGACTAAATGCATTTGAGAGTAAAATACTTTCTTTTATTTTTATTTTTATTTCTTTTATTTTCTTCATAAGGGCCATCAGACACAAATACAGCTGAAGCTGGTTAAGTAACAAAAGTCTCAGATGCATTAGCTTCCTTTTTTGGAGGTAAGAAGTTTGCTTAGGTGGCGGTACATGTCATCATGTACCTTCCTTTAATTACAAAAGGGAAGTAAGAATATAAGGCATGCATCTCCAAACCCCAATTCCAGCATAGCTCGTCAAAAATCTGGGACACTACTAACATGATGTTATACAACCTGAGAAAAAGACTATAAATCATTCCATGTCATAGTCTATTACACTTGTAAAGATTAAGTAATTGTCCTTGGAAGGTCATGACAAGGAAAGTGATCCCTTTGTTGCTCAGAACAAGTTAAAAGTACCTGTTTTTCAAGAACCTCTCCCAAAAATTTCTCACTGTGCTGCAAGAAGATGAGGACAGGATGCATGGGCACAAGTATGATTTGTCAGAGAAAGAACAGGAAAGCAGAACTGAGGGATTCATGTATATTGTACAATATGTCCAGCTTCCTCACTCACCTGGCCTCACCAGTCTGCATTTCTAGCTGGTTTACCCATGACTTGTAAACATCCACCGGACTAGTGTTGATTATGAGGGACTTGTCATCCATGATCTCCTTCACCACCGGGGCCAGGAGCTGGCGCAGAGTGTTCTGTCCGCGAGCACCTCGATTGAAGCTGACGACCATCTTAATGACAGTGGGGTTTCCAGTAACAATATCCTGAATCTGGTCTACCTTAGAGCTGTATCAGGAACAGAATAGTTCTCAGCTCTGAATTATGTATGCAGTTGTCCATATTTTCAAACCCCACAATTTAAAATTATCCTATTTCTGTGATGAAACCTGTTTATACAGTCTATTTCTTAAGGCTTTTATATAAAACAAGGTTATAGAAACTACCACCTGAATTCTGTGTGTATTATAGCAATGTTCTGGGAACATAGCTTACTTAATGGCAGCTATATATCTCTAATTCGGACCCAAATGCCTGTTCAGCAAATATCTGTTAAGGGCATAAAATAATATTTATTGTTTCAAGATAAGCCACCAATCTTTACTTACAGAGCATAAATTTACATAAAGAATGAAAATACTTTGTCCACCCTTAAATACCAAAGAAGCCTTAGCATCTTTTTTCAAGCCATTTTTTTTATACAAGAATATGGTCCATCATAGAAAGATATTGTTTCTTAATTGGCAATCACTTGAGTTTAAGAATAACTTACTTAGAAAACACACTTCTCTAATAACAAAAAATATGTATGCAATTTTATGGTGATTTAAAGATTAACCACTGATTTCTTTTAGGCATGAAACATTCATTGAACTTTCTACAACACAAACTAACTAAAGCTTTCTTGTGAGTGCACATACGTTATTTCCTCTTCTAGAGCAGTTTTGAAGAGTTTGAGAAGCAGATATTCTTCTCGTTGATTGGAGGCATAGTTGTATAAAGTGAAGATGACTGTATCCATAAACTTGGTTGATTTGTTTTGTGGCATCTGGAAAATCAGCTTTGCCAGATATGTGGGATTAGTCTACAAAACAAACAAATTACTTGCATACTATTGTCAGGAGAAACTACCCCCACTTGAGGGGCAGCTTTCAATGTTTCTGTTCATACCAAAAGCACTTATGTTGACTCTCATATATGTCACTTTTCCATGCAGGTTTTACTTTTCTCCAAATCCTAATGCAAAAGAAACACTGAATACTGCACAATCAGAGATCTGTGAGAAGCACCATTAAGGATTTTATTTACAGTCTGTGGATAGTACCTCTGTGCATCAAGCCTATGTATCCAATGACAATGATATTTTACCAAATGGCAATGGCTATCTACCAAGAAAACATGGCATACTACATGTCTGCTTTAGAGTTAGAGGCATCTGCCCTGGGAGGATCTAAAATTCTTCTAGAAAAATGTCAGTGAGGTGAGATAAAAAGAGCACAAGAACAGTTACATTATATGCTGTCAGCTACATTGCAGACAACTTCCTTTCCACCACATATAATGCACAGTAATAGTGACAGTAATTTACATGGACTAAAAGATATATGGAGGAAAACATTTCTTTTTAACTTCAGCACAAACTAAAGTTATACTCGATCAAAAACCAGTCATATTTGTTGCATATTCTAAAGACAGCAAGGATTTGCTCGATTACAGGAAATATTAGAAGTTGATCATAGTGTTTGCTGCAGTCTGCAAATTATTTGGAAATATTTTCATAATCACTACTACAATCATTAAAACTAAACAGTAGATTTCTAGTTTTTCTTTAACAATTTGCTGCCATATTAATTTTTGCATTAAAATTTACCTGTAGAAGGTAGAACAAATGTTGATAAGCCTCCAGTTTTTTTCTTCTCTCTTTACTCAAACCTTTGATACCCTGTTTGTCTACCATAACCATCTCCTCCAGCTGACTTTTGCTCTTCTTGTTAAGTTTCTTACTGTGCAGTACCACATCCTGCAGACAGATGATAATCCAAATTATATATTCACAAAAAAGGCAAATTGGAAAAATGAATATTTCCCCAAACGTGTTAAATGTGGTATTACTTCAAGGGCCCTAATTAGCAACTTCGTGTATTTTGCTGCTCTATTCATTAATCTGTTGAGGACCAAGAATCAGAATGAGAACAATCTCAGAAGTGGAAAAATATGTACAGTGATTGAAAGGACTTTACGATGCAGACTTTACAGTTATTATGTATATACACATTGTATGTTTCCCCAGAATTTGTATCTCCCGGGCATGTCCGGGCTTGTTCACTTCACTGCTTCCCTGCTTCCCGGCTGATTGGCTGGAGAAGCTGCAGAGAGGAGACAGCCTCCATTCGCCCTTTCCTTCTCCGGTTCCTCCTACGCTCCTCCCCCTTTTGCCTGTGTCTCTATCCTGATTTGTTCCCCTGCTTGTCTGTCTCATGCTCCACCCCATGTTCTGACCCTTTCCCCTCCTGAGCTTATAAAAAGTCGTGTGCACGCTTCAATAAAGCATTCTACTTGCACCCTAGCTTGTTTCCTGAACCTGTGCTGTGCCACGGCCCCATCCCCGCTTTGGACAGTGGCACTAACCAGTCTCCTAAACATCTTTATCTTGTCACCAATTGTTGGCTTGCCAACAATGCCTGTATGGGGATCTGATATCCTATACACTCATTCATGATTAATTAACATTGAACAAGCTTTTCAATGTGATCAGAACTCCACTCCATTCTACCACAGAAAAGATATAAAAGATTTTAAATCTGCCAAGTAGTTAGTATTATCCACAACTAGCAAAAGACAGTGACATGCAACTTGGGACAACAGAACAACATCTAGCACAAGACAGAAACAAGTGAAGAAAGTGCTTAATTTACTAGGAATATTTTAACCAATTGAGCTCCTGAGCACTGACACAGGTTGCTCAGAGAGGTTGTGGAGTCTCCATTGTTGGAGATATTCAAAAGCCATCTGGACATGGTCCTGGGCAACCTGTTCTGGGTGCTCCTGCTTGAGCAGGGGGGTTGGACCAGATGAACTCCAGAGGTCCCTTCCAGCCTCAGCTGTGTTGTGCTTGTGTGACCCTGAGCTCTCTCAACATGTAGAAGTGCTCAGTGCATGCTGCCAAGGGAGTCTGAACAGAGCTTGCTGACCTGAAGAGTGATTCTGTTTTTCACAAGCAATCCAATCTTTATATCCATTAAGTTCAAATCCTTCTCCAACTGTTGATTGGATCGAATTTTTGTAACCACTTCTTCCCTTAACCTTGTTACTTCTAGTTCTTCTTGAAAGTCTAGGTCACTTTGGTCCAAGAGGTAGGCAAATTTGCGCAGAACAGTCAAGGGTGGATTTTCAGCACTGACTATAGTTGGAGAAAATAGACTTGTTAGTTGACATAATAACGAACACCCCTAAAACCATCAGGAAACTGATCACTGTGCAGAAAAATTCTGAACTGCAGAGAGACATTTATGCCAGTGAGCAATATTTCTGTCATACTTTAAAGTAAGTATAGCTATGCAGAATAGTTTCAGCTGTAGAACAATTGGTTTACAAACACTTGCTCCTGCTTTTGAAGTTGAATAGGAGACTGAAAAATCCCATATGACAGTTAAAAAAAACAAAGACTGAACGCAGTAACATACTTGTCCCCAAACATAAAATATTTAACTGTTACCACTTACTTAGTGTTCTGTAATCCTCCCTGGCTTTGTTTGCTCTGAGAAATGCTTGTATCTTCACAATTTGGTCATTCTGAAAGGGACCAAGATTAGGCAAAAGGATCTAGTTATGACATACTTTGGCTCAGAAACATACTGCAAAACCTGCATTCTGTTTCCTGAGTTGCCAAAAACTGCTTGTGCAGTCGTATTTCCCTATTTCATTGCTTCATGTTCAAAATGGAGAAAAAGGACTTACATGATCTTTGAAGTATTGCAGACGTTTCCGGTAAGCTCTCCTTGCTAGCCACATTTTGACCCATGACTGAATCTGAAAATTAAATAAAAACTTAAAAAACACTGCACGAACTTGTGTCTGTGTTTTAAATTTGCTTCTGAATGTCTACTCCTGTAGGCATGCTGTTCTGGCATGCTTGTGGCCACAGATGACTGTAACACTAGGGTCCTACTGGCCAGTGTCCAGATTAAGGGGTTCCCACTGAAATAGCAAGTTGAGTTCAAGGTTCTACCGTCTGTGTGTAGCATTAGCTTTGGAAGTAATTTCTACCTTCAAATCTCAGTTCTCAGTTCTAAACCAGTCTCTCTCAGAAACAGGAGATCCTCTCATGATATTCCATCCATGATTTACAATCTAATCATTACAATGTCCCATTAGCATCTCAGAAAACTGAACACTTTCCAGAGAGTTAGATTTCACAGTTTTTAGGGAAATAACACCCTATCATCTCAAATGTTTTCTAATTTAGTATGGAAAAGGAAATATAAGGAAATATCTATTAAGTGCCCCTCAAGTTCAGCAAAGCCTGATAGAAGTCCAACAGAGCTTTCAAGAAGCAGTTTGCTTAAGATGTCAGTTAGACAACTTTCAGCACCATGCACATTTCTGGAAACCCTCCAACTTGTGCTATTAGTCTCTGAATCCCAGGTGGTGGTAGAGGACTAAGCCAAGGGATGAAATGTATTGGGGCCCCAAAATACACTGGGATCTTACCTTAACAATAGCAGCAACATTGCCTTGAAGCATCTTTAATCTGCCAACATAGCTTTTCCTTTGTTTGAATCCTTTCCAGAAAGCCTATTTAATAGGAGGCAGGAGACCATTATCACTAATAAGAAACTAATATTTATTAAAATCTACATATATACACTAAAATCATTAACAGTGTTTACCATTGTGATAAAAAGATGACTGAGACATAAGCAAGTTTGCCTCTACTTTTTACGGTGATGTGATACATTTCATGTTAATTTTGACCAACCTCAGCACACTCTGTTGTCCAATGCCATTTCCTTTACTCCCCTGAAGTTGTCCTTAGTCTCATCACCAGTACACTCACATTCTTAGCATCCCAGTCACTGGCTTCATCCCACATAGTGAAGATTGCCAGCTCTTGCCCATTACTCAGCCTCAGCTTCCATCCCTGGAATAGTGTTGGAGTGCCTCAATCTGGAGGCCATGTGGATGATAAGAACGTGATCAGGAATAGTCAGCATGGATTCACTAAAGATAAGTCATGCTTGATCAACCTGATTGCCTTCTATGATGAAATCACTATCTAAGAGGGGAGAGCAGTGGATATTGTCTACCTCAACTTCAGCATTGCTTTTAACACTGTCTCTCACAACATCCTCATAGGCAGACTCAGGAACTGTGGGCTGGATGAGTGGACAGTGAGGTGGATTGAGAACTGGCTGAGCAGCAGATCCCAGGGGGTTGTAATCAGTGGCAGAGGATCTAGTTGGAGGCCTGTCACTAGTGGTGTCCCCCAAGGTTCCATGCTGGGACCAGTATTGTTTAACTTATTTACCAATGACTGGGATGAAGGGACAGATGCCTCCTCAGCAAGTTCACTGATGACACAAAGCTGGGAGGAGTGGCTGATACCCCAGAGGGCTGTGCTGCCCTTCAGAAGGACCTTGACAGGTCAGAGAGATGGGCAGAGAAGAACTGTCTGAAACTCAACACACTGTCTGAAACTCAACACAGGCAAAAAGGTGTCCTGGTAGACAAGTAGACAACAAGGTGTCCATGAGCCAGCAGTGAGGCCTTGTGGCAAAGAAGGCCCATGGTATCTCTGAGGAGCATTAGGAAGAGCACTGCTGGCAGGTCAAGGGAGCTGATCCTGCCCCTCTACTCAGCCCTGGTGAGCCCACATTTGGAGTCTTGTGTCCAGTTCTGGGCTCCTCAGGACAAGAAAGACATGGAGCTCCTGGAGCAGGTCTGGTGGAGGGCTACAAAGATGGGAGCATTTTTCTTACGAGGAAGGGCTGAGGGAGCTGGGCCTGTTCAGCCTCAAGAAGAGACAACTGAGAGGAGACCTCACCAGTGTATACAAGTATTTGAAGGGAGGTTGCCAAGAAGATGAAGCCAGGCTCTTCTTGGTGGTGCTGAGCTGTAGGACAAGAGGCAACAGGCAGAAACTGATGCCAGAAAATGAAAAGTCAATCCCAATAACAACTACTAGTGGTAAAGATGTTTGTCATAAGGAATCATTAAATTTACTGTAGGTTAAAAAAATCAGTTGTACATTTCCCCTCCCCTTTTTTTTTTGTCGGGGAGTGGGTGGTGGTGGTGTGTTTGATTTTTTTTTTTTTTTCAAGACTGGAATAAATTGCTCCTAATAGGAGCTAGCTTTTCATCATTTAAAACCAGTGTGCATGCATCTGTCAATGTTTACACCCTGCAGAAAGTTTTCTTTATACTCCTTTTGGGGTTCAGCAAAATGGAAACATCCTAGAAATACTGCCAGAGAACACGGGGACAGCTGCCACTCCGTACCCATCTATGACTTCATGGAGTAGAGGCAAACCACTTCCAGCTGGGGATAGTCTACAGAGGAACGTATTTCTTAAGTCGTGCTTTACCAAGGAATTTTTGCTTCAATACTTTACAAATATCTTCTGGTCTTGTACTGAGCATAATTAGGTGTACCACAAAAAGATCTGAGCACGTCAGAACAAAGCCGGGGCTATGTATTTCTGAGCTTCTCCTGAGTAACTTACACTGGAGGTGGATATGACCCATTCTTTTAAAATTGTATCTTTGTTATATAAAAGCACATATATTTACAGATGTAGAAGTTAAATTGCTGCTAATGAAAACAGGGAGAAAGATCTCTTTGAGAATTTTTTCAGTGGTAATCAGCCACATTACCTGTCACATGCAGAAAGCTGCCCAAACCACAATATCTTCTTGTTCTAGAACAATACCTGTATTTTGATGGCAGATGGTTCCTGGTTTTGAAGATATGCTTTTCTTTCCTGATGGTTTCTTCTGACTAAGAATCCCCTTGCTCGGGCTTGCAGCCGAACAATCAGATTTTCATTAGCAAGCCACAGCTGCTCTCGATTGTAATCTGCTGTAACTTGCCCAACAATTTTCTGTTAAGAGATCACGGAAAAAGATCATTTAAAAGCAAAAAAAAAAACCCTCAAGGCAAAACCATCCTGGAATTTGATCTGTGTTCTCTCCAGCTCTACAGCTTATGTTCACCCTATCCAAGTCCCTCTGATTTGCCCCTAGATTTTATTCAGTAAGAAGAAAGAGCCACTTTGCTACCACTGAACTGTATATGAAGGGTAACTGAACTGCTTTCGAGCTTCAGTTATTCAAATAAATATGCTATTTTAAGAGAGTATTTGTTATATTTTAGGAGAGTTCTGCTTTCCCAATACTTAAAAGTGTTTTGTACAAGTCATACATCTAGAAGTACTAATTGAATCAGTGAGTTCTCTGTTGAGAAGCATGTTCAAGTACTGCTGCATTCAGAATTTCAGAAGGACATACACTGTGACTTGAGTTGTTTGTGTAGAGGAGTATGCCTGTAACTTAGATGAGCTGCATCAGAATAAAAGAAGAACAAATTGCTCAGAAGCTCATGTGATCTACTTTGTTGTAAGTTATATTACACACTAACACAAAATCTCTATAATAAGAGAGTTTAAGTAGCATGCTCATCCTACTGGAGATACAAAAATACTGTCAGAGGATTAGATTTAAACAGAAAATGGTAGTTCCACCTGCAACCAAATACATCATAAAATTCCTTGCCATAGGCCAACGCAAAGGCCAGTGCAAAATCCAGACAATATAAAAGAATATGGAAGCAATCAAACTTCCCTCCATTGGTGTCTGCTGGTGGCCATGAAGAGGAACGAATGCTGTAACTTCCAGTCAGGAAGTCCCTAAATCATTGCCAGATAGTAGACAGGAGGCTGTGCTATCACTGTTTAGACTTAAGTTGCTGCACTTGCCGGAAGCAGATACTGATAAAGTGATCTTCAGTGTCACCCACCACAGCCTCTCAATATTGCCATGTCTCACGCTCTTTCCCTCAAATGTTTATGTTGCATTTGCAGTAAAAGCAAATGTTTCAACTACCTACCTGGATTTCTTCACCAGTTAACCATGAAGTTTTTGGTACAACTCCTTCAGGAGTGTCACAGGTACCTTCCTCAGTTTCCACATTGTAGTAGTAATCATACATGCTTTTCATTACAAGTTTAATCCATGGACTTTCATTAGAACCTAAAAGCAGTACACACCATTAGTACACATTTGTGCCATGATAAATTACAGCTCTCCCTACCCATTTCACCTCCCTGCATTTGCCAATGAAGCCATTTTACATGCAGTATCACTATATATCTTGGCCCAGTTTGTAATAAGGATTTTCAAAATACCCTGTTAGATAGATGAGGGTGATTCCTCTAGAATGAAACAACTATAAGGTTAGTGAAGCGGTTATGAGGTTGGTACAGATCCACTGCCAGCCTCTCCAAACCCCCATGTGCCAAATTAGCACTCCTGAAACACTGTGTGTTATGGTTTCCATCATCACTCATGTAAGTGAGACTGTTTATAAAAAAATGTTGCTCTTGTCTTCTGTCCAAATGCTGGACTTACTGACACTTACCTCACACAGGACATTTCCTATATCCATATAATTTTCTTTTTTAGTGCTTTGGTAAACAAAGCTTTATCCTGACAGGCCGCAGGCAGGAAAAGCCTCATATCCGCATGGACAAAAGGCCCCAAGATAAAGCTGGTAAGGTCAGTTGTGCAAAATGCCCTCAAAATACTCATGTTGTGGAATGAAATATGCCCATCCACTGTAAGAAAGTGTATTATATTGGTAGTATTTATTTTAACTTTTAGCTAACTTTGGCTGCTGTTAGCTATGACCAGCTTTTGCAGCTCTAATGTGACAAAACATTCCATCATCTTCCTAAGGGCAGATTCTAGCCCCAGCTTTTACTGATGACTGCTGCTCTGGCAATGCACAGGGATTATAAATGAGCTGTGGACAATGTCAGAGCCTGGCTTGATCTTTGGCGGTAACATGTAAGGCTCAATTGTGCATCTCTGCATCTGCTAATAGGAAAAATAAAATGCTATTAGAGAGTAATATGGTTTTCTGAGAGGATGGACAGTTGCATAGAAGCTGCCCTAAATTCAATCAGAGGCTATGCTGAGATTCTAGAAAGTCTTAGCTAGACTCTGGAAATAACTAGACTTGTTTCTCAGTATGTACTATGATTTGAATGATGTGTGCAACAGTACAACATCATGTAAAAAGCACTTGGAAAAGTATAACATTTGTTAAAAGGTTAAAAACCTGCATCTATCTTCCTCTATTTACAGTGATTTTAGGTAAGTTTTCTGTTCTAGCTTTCTGGTTGCCTCAGTGATATGGACATGTGGAACTGTCCTATTCAGGAAGGTTTTTACCTTCTGTATTTTTGAGGTTCTTGGCTTCAGAGAGATTCCTGAAGTAGGCTTCAGCACACTCAGGAGTGACTTGTAATCCAAACTTGGACTGAAGTGTCATCAGGACTGGCTGTAAATCACCCTTCTCCAAGCTCTTGTTAATCACTGATATTCCAGCAGCCACTACGGTAATACAATGATGTAGAAAATTAAGTGTCTTATACTTTATGTACCCATAACTCTAGCCTCCAGCAACTTTGAAAATGGACTTCTAAGGCTGGCACACACAGACAGCATGACATACACAGCAATTCAGTGCTTTACCCATTTGCAGCCTCCTTTGTGCTTGTAAGGACAAATGTTTTGGAGAACATCAAGCGTGTTAGGTAGAAAGTGTGTGCTCCACCCAGACTGGGGAGAAGCCACAGTGCAATTGAGAGCAGTCTAGAGGGCAGAGCTGCTCCCCAACAAGTAGACACACCAGATTACAAGTAGGGCAGGGGTTGAGGATGGCAAGTCCTTCACTTTCAGCCTGCCCTAACAAACAGGCCATCATCTGCTGATCACTTGGGAGCCTTCTAGAGGTACACAGAATAATTCGGTTACAAGGTGTAAACCTTAACATTCACTTTTACTGTGAAAAAAATGGGAATTAAAACTGATTGCCTTGAGTAAATCCTTGCAGCAACCTAGTCAGCGTCCTGAAGCAACCCTTTCTTGAACTCACCCTCAGGAGCTTTTTAAAGGAAATTCATGCCCTTGAATTTGCCAGAGATGCAGCTTTTGCTTCCAGGGCACATAAAAGCACCCTGAGAGGTGAAGCATATGTAAACCTCGAGATTATACAACATTAGCCATATTCTAATTCAAGACTCCCTAAGCATCTCTTGCTTAGTGCAGGTCCCACCATCACCGAAGAAACTGATTTCACACCTGACAGCATGTGGGAGCACATGCAACTTCAAAGTTCCTTACATGCTAGATGTTTAGGCTGCTTTAGTCTTTAAAGGTGTTCATTCACAGCTAAATTCAAGATCCATGCTGAAGGGAACAAGTGAATAGACATATGTCTAGAACATACACATTGTATACTGGCTTAAGTGAGTCTGGCTACCTTTGCACTCCATAACTGCACTTCATGCTGCAGCACTAAACACTTTTCCTTATCTTGTGTCTATCCAGATCACTACACAGAGCTGACCCAGAAGGTGCTTAGTGTCAAAAGCCTACATACAGGAGTCACCCCACAACACTGAGCAAGCAGAAGAGTATTTCAGTTAGAGAAACAGTTTGTCTTTATTGGTAGTCAGACTAAGGTGGAATGAGTAGCTTTGGCTAGACATTAACTCATAAACCTAAAAATACAGTCAGCCAGCTGAGAAACAAAGCAGAGGCACAACACCACACCACCATCGTCTGAATTTCTATCAGATAGCATCCTGCTATTTTTCTGTGCTTTGAAACAGACCCTGCCAAGCATACATGTGCTCCCTGTGAGACTGGAGATGTCTTTCTACCGCTGATGTGGCATTGTGATGCCCAGGCATCTGGTCAGTGGTGAGAAAGCAGGGAAAACTGAGAAGCTAGGGAAAACACTCATTTCAGCAGAAAATGATTCCTTTCTATTTAAGTGCTAGCAATTAATACTGTGGCTGTTGCTCTAGACCAGGGCCACGTAGATCCTGGAAAATTATAAGATAAGTGGAGATTAGCCATCTGTAGCTGCAGAAGAACTGTAAGCTCCAGTCTGCTTCTGTAGCAGTTAAGATGCCAGTACCAGATCAATCCTGTGAAGGGCTCTTTCTTACACCCATTCTCCCTTCAAACAGCTGTGATCAAAGCTGCAGTTGTCTGCTGTGATAAGCCTGAACTCTCAACAAGGCCAATGATCAGCTTTTTCCTATAACTTGGACTCTCCCATGACAGACAGACTCTTCCTGTGTAAGACTAAAGTTGGTATTCAAGTCTATTTCTGATACTTGGCCAATTCCATTTTGTCCCTCACTTAGATAAGGAGTACAATGGTTGAACTGATTCAAGAAGTGAAGTAGGGTGATACAAATCATACAGAAAGCACTGCAAAGAATTAGGAAATGCACCAGCATTTACTGAACACTTCTTCCTCAATAAAAATACAGCATATAGCCCTTTACTGACAGGAAAAACGGTAAAATTATTTTAAAATTTTAAGACTGTAGTATTTAATATTTTTATAAAGCATAAAAATTAGTTTGGAAGTGATCAAGACTGTTTCAGCACAGCTGCCAGTACCTTCTCTTATTTTACTGCTTATTTTATTGTCACTACTGCAGCAATCTCAAAAATAGTTTCTTGACTGAAAAACAATTTTTTGACTGCCTTGCAAAAGGTTTGAAGTTGTTTGCCTTTCAAAAATAGTACCTCTGTGATAGACAATTAAAAGTCCATTTCGAAATTGTGATCAAGCTGAACTTTCAGTTTAGACTGTGTCAACGCAATATGCAAACTTCCTGAGACAGGATGCATTTGTTACAGGAAGTATCAGGTTCTGTGCCATGGGAAAATCTTAAATCTCAGTTTTTAGCTGCAAAACCTTAGAGCTTTTCTGAAGAATGTGCTGTGCTGACAGTGCTTCCTTTCAACCCAGAGGGCAGAGTACAGGAGATTAGTAGGTTTCTTTCTACATGTGACATGTTAAAACAGTTCCACTGAACATCCTTGATTGTGAAAAACTGTGCAGGTACTGCCAACACAGATTATATGAAAAGATTTTACTACAACAACTAGGTGGTGGATGGAGCAATGGCTTATCATTAGCAACATTGTGTGGTATTGGTATATGAATTATGCTGTGCTAACTTCTGCAGGCTGTTTATGATATATATTCTTAATGCTTTTACACCAGTGAACACAAATGAGGATGTTTTCAAATTGCTCTTTAGTTTTAACTCACATTTGTTTATAAGCTACACGTTTCCTTCCCTTCCATGCGCTCAGATGTTTCCTCATGGTTCTGGGGGGCATTGATAGGAAGCTGTTTTTGTCCATGACAGAAGGTATTTCAACTATTTTCAGTGTAACTGACTTGTTACATGAAGACTGTATTAATTGTTTAAATCAATTCTAAAGTAATAGTAATGCAAAATGCAATGCTCTATTTAGTATCCATTTATATAACAGGGATAGCTATTTATAGTAGCTAGCTCTGTTTCTTTTCTTCCACCCACAACTTCCCAAGCACTAACTACTGACATGCCTATGAGTACACAGGCTGCCACACTACACTAAGGATGGCTGAGCCCAGTGCTCCAGGAATGCACTGACTTCAGCAATTGTATTCACAAGCTCCTAAGGTGCAAAAGAAGGCGACACTGACTCACCCAAAGCCGAGTCAAGCAGAAGGCTAACCAATACGCAGTGCCTCGCTAGTCTGTGCTGGCCCTAGGCAGGAACAGGCAGGCATCCCGCCGTGCTCTCCAGTGTGCCCCATATACCCAGCTACACATCTGCATTACTTGCCAAAGTTTGTTATATCGTATAATAATACATTCTCTTTGACAGAAGGTGTTGAGTGGATTCAATATACAATGCCCTGACAGGATAAACCTCAGCATTTTTCCTCTTCCTTTCAGATTAGAAGAGCATGTAGTTCACCCCAAACAAATGAGTGCTCTTTTTACACTAAAGTTAATATGTTCCTAATATTTGTTAGCACTTCATAAAAGACAATATAAAGAAATATGAATAAGCGAAGTTGTAAACACATATTTGCTTTTAAAATATGCATCAACATTTTAATCATAAGAAAAATAAGCTCCTGAACAGCATATTCATTCTCATTCAGATGTTTCAGGAGTTACGTGAAGATACACTGACATTAGAAATCTTGGTCATGATGTTAGCCTGTATAACCAAATCCACTGAATTGTAATTCAAACCTTAAATATTACCACTTTAGATAAAACTAACACCACCCCTGTAGTTCTAAATCATCCCAACTTCAGGAAAACAAAGAACATGCATTCATTTCTTTTGTATTTAAAGGTCTTTCACCCTTCCCTGAAGTGGAAAAAGTAAATAATCAATTTCAATCTCTCAAGACTAAGAAAAACAAGAGCAGTGCAGATGCAGGTTAATACTTACCAATTGCTGCTTCTTTTATGTTGTTATTGCCATCACTGATTCCTCTTTGTATTTCATCCAGCCACAGAAGTGCTGATTCATCTTGGGATTCCTGGAAAAAAAGATAGAAAAAAGCCTTGAAAAAACTGAATTATAAGAAGAGTTGTCTGAGCATACTGATACAGCTCTAACATACAATCTCCACTTGCAAAGCCCCTGGACACTAAAAAGAATTTGTCTGCTTAAAATCAGCAATGAAACACGTTCCTATTCTATTTACCGACTTGAATAAGCTCCCGTTCAAATACAATGCTCTGAAAGTTTTGATGTATAGAAGAATAGAATTTATTTAAATCTCAGTTTTTATCTGCAAAACCTTAGAGCTCCTCTGTACTGACTCTGCTGACATAGAATTCATCCTGCTAAAGATCAATAAAAATTCTGACAAAGATAGAAACATTTTAATTTCCATGATATGCAGGCAAAGTAGTCTGAATGTCACATAAACCCATACATTCTCAGGCAGCACTATGACAGCAGCATAGAGAGAACATAGCAGAAGACTGCAGGAAGTTGGCTTTCTTTCAAAATCCCTTATTTGGAAAGGATCCCTGTGTATACCTGAGTACACATTACATTAGAAAATAACAGTGAAAACTGACATAGAAGGACAACTTAGGTTTAGTAATGAAGACTTAGCTCAAATGGCAAACATTTCCGAAGCAGTAGAGCAGGTATTACTCTTCTTACAGGCTAACAGTGCATGACATTAAAACCAAGTTAAAACAGAAAGTGCAGGAAACTGGGCTCTACATACCAATTAATAAACCTTCCTGCCCAGGTTCACAGGTGAACCAACACTTCAGCAGACAAAAAAGGGTTTCAGAGCTAAAGTAGCATTTAAAATCTAATCCAATAGGAGGAGGGAAAATTCATGTAAAAGAGAAATAGAGGTACCAGGTCTATAATAGACTAATGATGAGAGAAATTAATGTATCAGTTGATAAAGATCCAGGATATACACAAATATTTCATGAAAAAATCCCAGCCAAACTAAAACACTGTGGAAAAAGAACCAGCTTTGCAATGAATACCTCTAGTTTTATCTCCAGGCCAAAGATCCAATAAATCTGATATCCACAGAAATTACCAAGAAAAAACAGGGTAGAAAACCCTAGAGACATGATCTTCAGTTTTTATCTTATGTATAAACAAGGTAACAGAATATATAAATGACATCAAGTAGTGCCAGACAATCACAGGACAGTGGACTGCACATTTTTCTACCGAGAGTTAGAGTTAACACTTGGGAGAGCATATAATAAATTCCTAAACTACAGCTGACAATTTTGAAAAGAGGATTGAGAAACTGAAAAGAATTCCTTATCTAGTAACAAGTATTTACACATTAAATACAAGAACAGACACAAATACTTCTCTGCAGCCAAGTACAGTTTATGCTGAGCCTCACAACTAGTTGGAAGTCAGACCAAGACTTGGGCTAATTTTACCTGCTGAAACAAGCCATTGTTATTTGCCACTCAAGGAAGGGAGAGGAGAGAAAAAAAAACAGACCAAACCCAAAAACCAACCAAACAGAAAACAGGCAGAGAAAAAGGAAGGGATGAGCAAAACAGCAGACGAAAATAGGGAAAAGGTTTTAGAGGCTGCAGGCTGTGGAGGAGTGGGAACTGTGAGTGGAGCCAGTAGCTAGATCGAAGGAAGCAGATAGCTAACAGTGGGTAGGGAGAAAAAAGGCAAAGCAGAACAGTTTTTTAAAGGCATGTTTGTATGTGTGGCTTCTTTCCACCTTCACCTTTGCTAAACTGAGATCATCACATATCTCCAAGCCTGTCTTCTTCCTGGAGAAGGGTTCAGAGTTCAGCCATGTGACATTTTGTTCTCTAGATGAGACCCTGGAGGATTTACTGAACACACTCTTTGATTTTTCCAGAAAACATCTTTTTACCCCAAATGTCTGTATGTACAAATTTCAGTAGAACCCTGCACATAAGCTTCAGGTTCATGGTAAATTAGGAGTTAAACTGCTGCAGTAAAGCAGTTTTATCTCTGCGTTGGACAGAGGCTGAAACTGAGTCATGTGTGCATATTTGGATACGTCACACCCTCTTGCTGTAGTAGACAAAGGGCAAATTAGCTCCTTACCATAAACCTCATGCTTACAGGATGCTTCTGCAGGACTGATCAATCATTCTTTAGTCACTCACAGAGGGGAAAAAAAATCCCCCACAAAGCACCTCTCGAGATGAACTAGGGCAGTACCATTGTTTGGCTTGCCGGATTTCACACACTACAATGAAGATACTGTTTTTCACTGGACTGCTCTCTCTTACTTCCAGTCTTTGCACAACAGGTGAGTCCTCCTTTCTGTATCTATTCCATATTTTAGTCAATAACACGGGTTTTTTGATAATGTTGTGTCTTTGGAAGCTGCAAACCTGAAGTAGGTTGCACCTGTAACATTATAGAAAACTGTACTCTAGGAAGTCTCATTTAAAGCAGATTTTTATTCTTTCATTTCAGTGATGTTTTACGTCCCCCCAGTTATTTTCTAGAAAGAATTTTATTTAAGGGAATAAATAAAATCACTGCAGTTACTGAAGACACATCTTTTATCTAGTATTTCTGTAGTGATATGATAATTTTGAATCTGCGGTGTTTTGTTTTACAGCTTCACAGATGGTGTTACTAGAAGGAAATGCTCAGTTAACCATTGTGATAAAAATAACTAAAGGAAATCATTAAATCATAAATCTCTTTTTTCTCTCTAGAATTAAAGCTGTTTTCAAATCATATATGTATACACAATCTATATTTATACATGCCTATGTGCGCACATATATGACGTAAAGAGCTGTTAAAACTAATTTTCTGGATTAACTGTCAAAAGTAATATTAAAAGGAATGGAGTCTACTAATTATGATTTCAAAATATTCTACCATGAATGTGCCAGTGAGCATTGATAAAACCGTTTTCCATATTTTGTTCAAATATGGAAAGGTAAAAAAAAATAACCAGGTTTTCAGCCAAATTTCAATTTGCTTCTGAATTCCAATTTCATGACGCATGCTCTAAGCTTTACAGTCTTTTTGCATTAAACACAGCTGAAAACAATTTTACTTACACAGCTGTTTACTCTGCAAATTTATTTTAAAACACATGGGTTTAAGAAAGCATTAAGAAAGCACATTTGTGCTTCATATGGAAACATCAATGTCTCTACAAAGTCCTCTACTAAAGATTGAAGAACAGGCTTTAATAAAAGTGGTATTATTGGTTTTGCCCACATGCTAACAATATATACACACTGAAAATTTTCCTGCTTCTTAAAAAGTTTTATTCACTTACCAGTAAATTACACCTAGTACCAGCCCAAGCATATGTTGTCAGTTCTCAAAACTAACTGCCCTTGCTCAGGCACAAGAAGCTGAAAAGATTTGGTTTGCTTTAGTCAGAAGCTGAAGAATAACATTAATTTGATATGTGAGACCCAAAAAATTGAGGGTATTTCAGATTTTTGAAAGTTTTAGCCTGGGTTAGACAAGACAGTGCTTTTTGCATCTTTTGCAGTCATGCATTTCATATGTGAAGTGACAAGGATGGAAATGCTGTTTGCTTTGGAAATTCAGATCAAGCCTAAACCAAGGCTGCTGCTTATATGAAGAATTAACAACATTACTACTTTGGAGGAAAAACCCTCTACAGGTCATAAACATTACAGAAGAGTCTGATATTTTTTCACCAAAGATTACTGAAAACATGCAAAAACACAGAAAGATCAGCTTAGCACTAAGTTAACAATACATTTTCAGCACTGAGTGTGAAATGACAAGTGAATACTGTTCTCAGTACATTTGATATGAACACCCAAAGCAAAGGAGAGTGTCACCAAATTTTTTAAAAATATATTACTTTTCACATGGAGATATTTACCTTCCTCTCTCTGTACCTGAAGGTGAATTATATTGCTAATCTAGTAGTTTGTGGTTTTAACAATATTTGGTGTTTTTAAGGTTCAGAATTTTCACAGAATGGCTCCGCAATTAAAACTGTGTCTCTTATTAAGACTTTCCGTGGAATTTCAGCAAGAGACTATGATTACATCCCCCCTTATGCTATAGAAGGGGAAACAACAACCATTCGTATTGGAGAAAATAAATGCACTTCAAAAAAGTCAAACGACTCCACTTTAACAGAAGTGAACAACACCACACTGGAATACTTGACCAGTTCTCTGAGCACCAAGCTAATACCTGCTGTCTACCTCAGTGCTGTTTTACTGGGTGTGCCATCTAATGCCATCACTTTGTGGATGCTATTGTTCAGGATCCGCTCCGTGTGCACTGCCATCCTCTACACAAACTTGGCTGTTTCAGATCTGCTCTTTTGCATCATGCTACCCTTCAAAATAGCATACCACATCAACGGGAACAACTGGGTATTTGGGGAAATGATGTGCCGAACTACCACAGTGGTGTTTTATGGCAACATGTACTGCTCCATCCTGCTGCTCATGTGCATCAGCATCAGCCGCTACATGGCCATCGTTCACCCTTTCACCTACAAGAGCCTTCCCAAGCGCGCCTACGCCATTGCAGCGTGCACTGCCGTGTGGACCATTGTCTTCTTGTACATGCTCCCACTTTGCATCATGCAGCAAAGCTATTATGTGAAGCAACTGGGCATTTATACCTGCCATGACGTGCACAATGCCTGTGAAACGATATCTTCCTTCCAGTTCTACTACTATGTTTCTTTAGCTATATTTGGGTTTTTGATACCTCTTGCGACTATCATTTTCTGCTATGTCTCAATTATACGAACACTCAAGACTCGTGAATGGTTCTGGTATGTTAAAGTCAGTCTTTTGATCCTTACCATCTTTGCTATTTGCTTCGTGCCAAGCAATATTATCCTTATTGTCCATCACATCAACTATTACTATTACAACACAGATGGGTTGTATTCATTTTATCTAATTGCTTTATGTCTTAGCAGCTTAAACAGTTGTCTTGATCCTTTCCTTTATTTTCTGATGTCAAAAATTAGAAGTCAATCCAATATTTATCTAACAATGGTTAAAATATACAGGGAAAAATGAATTTAGTCCTGTATTTCTATTACTGGAATTATGACTTTGTGAAGTATTAACACAGACAGCAATAAGTCTCAGGTGTGACAATTAAACTGTAAAAAGTGTTAAAAAAACACAATCTCAGTACAATTTACTTCCTTCCATGCAAGGAGTATCTCCAAAAATACACTTCTCCAGCGCTGTGATTTTATCACATGTATTGCAACAACTTTGTACCTAGATTCAAGGAAGAAGCTCTACACCTCCATCCATTTCATTCTGAGGCCATGGAGAAGCTGCCAGAGTATCAGTCACCACAGCCTCCGAGCACCAGAAGAGGGGTACTTTAGACCAGTTCATGATTTCCAAATACTTCAAATTAGCTCTCAGCCAGCCATCACTGCAGGAACAGTGATACAAAAACAAGTTTCTGGCCTAATGGAAATGGGAACAACTAAAAGCACTTTTTACATGCCTAGGAGCTGTCAAACTTTGTAAAAGCTCTCTCTCTTACACAGTCAAGAGCAAATACTGCCCTGGATGTTGAAAATAAAGAGCCAGAGTCCACACAGGTTTAAGGAGCAGTTAATCTACAGTTGTAGATACCAAGCCTGACTCTTCCAGGGAAACATTCTATGAGGCTGCTTAACCAGTTTTGCACTGGGGACTTGTTCTTCCACTTTGCCAGTGCCTGCAATCCCTAGACCACAAGGAGTGCTGGGAGCTAACCCTTATCAGTGTGAATCCAGGCATGTATTATTCTTGCTTGGTAAGCAGAATGGGGAAGCTGTTTTGTAGTATTCTGTTTCCATATCCTGACAGGAAATAGCTACAGTGTTACAAATACTGCAACTGGTTATAATTGATTGTCCACTTTAGTAAAACAAAGGGTCAGCTTTTACTCTTACACAGACTCCAAAGCTACATATATACTAAGTTCCTACAAAATGAGCTCAGTGATTGTTGTTTGCATTTGTAACTGCAGCATGTAAGACAGGGAGGAGAAAAATGTTTTATGTTGGTTTGATAATAGTATTGTAAACTTTACTTAAATAAAATAGCTTGCACTGGAAAATGCCTCAAGGGAATTTGCAGTCTGGTAAGACTCTCCCTTCTTTAATTTCTTCTGGCTCCTAAATTAAGTTCGTTTTAATCTTGCCATTCCTTCAAAATGCACACGAAGATACTTTAAAGATAGCTGTATAATATTTGAATTATTTTAAAGTTATTGAAAATAAAGCTAACTAGACCCGTGTTCCTATCCCTCAAAAAAATCCACAGCCAAACACAGGAACCCTTTCAGAGGGTTTGTACCCTTTGGTACATCTGTTTAACTTTTCAGTTATCCATACTACATTCCCTAAACAGAGGGTTTCTCTTCACTGGGAATACACTTGATTTGAAAAGGCCTTCAGAACTGCTAAAAGTTGTGGTTTAAGATTACAGGAATAAATAAGTTCCAGGTTTTCATTTTCAGTTTCAAGCAAGGAGCAAATAGGACAGATCTGAGATTAAAACCTGTAACAGGTTCTGGCAGATTTGGGTACAGACTCTACTTCCCCAAAGCCACCACAGCTACAGAGAAGTGACAGCAAGCTGCTTAAGGTGAGAAGGTTTGACCCATATGTTTTTCCAGATGTTGGGGAACACAGGAAGTTTACAGGGAAACCTATCAGATCCTTGTAAATCAAACACTCCCTTTTACCACAGGTCACTCAGAATATGCTAAATGCAACTAAAGACAGATTTGCTTTATAAACAGAGATCAGAAAAAGTGGGAAATAGTGCAGTTTCTGAAGTCTGTCTATCTTTTCAATTGTGTTTGAATTTTTTTTAAAGGAAGGGTCCATCTAAATCATCTTTTACCTAAAGAATAGTGATGTCTGTGTGATCGGCCACCATAAAGAATAAGTCTGTATCTTAATATTTCTTTTAGGAGGACAGTGTCTTGCTCTCTTCTGAAACAGGAGCAATACTGCTGTTCGCAGGGGGATGTTTTAAGTAGTTGTCAAAAGACTGCAAAACCAAAATAGCTCAAAAGAGAAAGGTTAGCAGAAGTCTATTGGAATATCACAAATTTTGGAGTGAGAAGATTTCAACGAGACAGTACAGTTTTGGTTCCAAGACTTGGAAACACTCTTTTATTTCCTGTCAGCACGTTCACACAGAGACAGGAGTAGGCAACAGGTTTGCATCTGGGAGAAAAAACAGGGCAGGGTTGCTGTGTGCAGGCATGTGGGTACCTGTGGGCTCTGGCTCTCTGCCTTGGAGGCATCCTGGCTTACTGTGCATGCACATGGTATATCCTGGGCCAGCACTGTGCAGCCACCATGCTCATGGGCACACAAACACCTCTCTCTGCACACAAACACTGACCCTGGCCCAGCCAGGACACGTAAAGTCAGCACACACAAAACCCTCCCCAGCAAACATGGCAAGGGAGAAAGCTTTTCAGCACTGAGGGCTCAGTGAAACCAGCCCTTTCTGGGAACCCAGGGAAGAAATTGATTTGTGCAAACACCTTTTCAAAACTCTGACAGCGGAGTACAGAAACACGCAGTTTCACAGCAGGTACCACAGGTGAGGTAACAAGATAGCTGGAAGATATTTCTACTAGTCAAAGTTTGCAGACTTTCTCCAGCTGACCATATTACTTTTAGAGTCATGCTGTGTAAATATTAAGCATCTTTTCCAAACCCTGGATATTTTAGGTGCTGTGCTAGTAGCTTTAGCTAAGCTTGTGTTCAGTCACATACTGCAAACTGTTAGGCTGATCTTTGTTTATGTTTCCTGAGCTGTAATGTTAACCAGGCCACCGCTTTTGGGGAAGCAGATAGCAATATCCTGCTGAGATAAGTTTAAACTGAAGGCACGTACAAGACTGTCAGCTTGTTCTTACATGATAAATTTGTAACAGAAATATGTACAGAAGTCCACTACAGTAAAAGAGCTTAAGTCACAGAGACTCCTCAAGGTACTTCCCAAAGGTTTGTTAAGGAACACCATTACTGTGACCCCTTTCCGACAAAAGCCTCAATTCCCTTCCATACTGTAGCTACCTGCCAAACACAGTCCTGTAACTATATCCTTGCACAAATTCATAAATATGTCAGGACTGCTGCTGACCATATTTTGTAATAGCTGCAGCAACCTAGTAGAATTAAAAATAAGTGAAGTTACATCAAGCCAGTAGCAAGACATATGCAGAATATGTCTTAGTATTATTACATTGAGAAGTAATCCCTTTTACCAGTCAGAATAAGTTGTAGTGCAAAATTAATTATTGCCAGTTTATTGTCATAGGCTTATTTGCAACCCCATTGGCACAGCTAATCCAAACATCAGGGGAACAGGACAGGAACACAGATGCAAGTGAAAAGAATTGGGATTTCGATTCCTGCAAAGAACAACAGTGAAAACTCTAACCTTGCATTTCTGTGCTTTGGCATGGTGCAAAATATCCTGATAATGCCTTGCATTTGCTGGTCTCACATCTTGAAGCTTGGCTGTGGGCAACAACAAGGCTTCTAGAGTTTTCTTAGGATTTCCTTGGTCAACTGCTTCATTAATGTGGCCAATTGCAATGATTCCTATGAAACAGAAAAGTTATTAAGGATGAACTTATCAAAGAAAGATGCAACTTAGCTGATATCAGGTACAAACAAAGCAGTAAAACAAAGAACAGAAAAAATCACATAACAAGAAGCAGAGGCAGCAACAGCAGCTGACTTAAAAATTGGTTTTGCTCTAAGATTCACTTGAAGCTATTATGTTGTACGGTTTTCCTTCCTGCCACAATTATTGATTTACCTGAATCTTCATAAAAATCAAAATTATCCTTGACAAAAAAAGGAAAACAGATTTCCCTACTTTCTGGGCAGAAGCATCTACATGAAGCTTAAGTAAAGATCAGGTCTCACATCTATTTATATTCACCAACATATTGGCTCACAGTACTGAAAGACTTATATTCAAGTAGTTTAAGACCAGCTTACTTGAAACTCTGATTTGAACAAATACCTACATACTGCACTCCTAGCTACAGCATTACATAACAGCTTAACCTCCTTTCTTGTAATTTCACCTTAAACAGCCAATCTTATAATGTTGACCGGTGGCACTCAGTACTTCAGTCAGTAAGTAACAAGATGGAATGTATTTAGCAAAACCTTAACTCATTTTCTTCAAACTTGTCTCAGCAGTTTAAAATCAGTTTTGTCCTGCCCCTAAACAGTGTTGAAATGTGCTGTTTGTGGTTGCTAAAACCACCCCAAAAAGACATCAGCCAAGGGCTTCCCCATCACCTGCGAGGGATGACATCTCTGCTGGCAGTGGATTGTCTCTCAACAAGTCACTCCCAGACCCACCACAACCCACCTGCTGGCATCTCAGATACACATCATCATAAGGCTTGGGGAATGATCAATTTTTCTAAGGTGGTCCCAAAGAGAGACCATGTAGACATAGGACTTGCTTATGGAAACAGATCTCTGTTCTTCCTCTGCTCTCTGACCCAAATAACCATCCCCAGGCAGAGGTCAATGTCACTGAAACCAAGTGCAGCTATTTTAGTACTAAGACCTACACTGCTAATGCAAGACCACCTTTCTTAAGGTCTGTTCCAAGTCCTAGTGAGTGCAGCGGTTCAGACAGAAAAGTACTCTGTCAGTCAAACAGCTCAGCACACCACCCTGCCAGAAGGTACACTTTGCAAGCAAATGGATCCATGACAACCACTTGACTAGATTTAGGAAGTAATAATCCAGTTTCAATAAGTCTGTAATATGAAGTTTCTCTTACCAGTATGAAACATTAGCACTAATGGGAGTATGGGAAGGGCACAAACAGCCTGTTTCTTACAGAGGTTCTCAAAACTGCACTCCAGACTGCCTCTGAAATAGCAAGCAGTCTAAAAGCCATCCTCTCATTTCCTTGCTCGCAAATTTGGCATAACTTTATAGCCTCAAATTTCTGAACAAGGCCATTCAGTACATTAACTCATATACCAAAGACCAATTTATGACCTCTGCGGGCAACGTAGAGGAAGAACTACTTACTTTCATTTTCTTCTTGAATTTGCATATTAACCATGTCAATGCAGTTCTGAATATCATTCCAGCTTAAATAATCTTGGCCTTGAGATGAAGCCTCTGACTTAATAGACAATAGTGTATCAGCATAACTATAAGAAGATATAAAATACATAAGTGTATTTCATGTATAAGAGAAACTGCCATAAAGCATTAGTCAGATGTATCATCCGTCATTTAGTGACTAGTATTTTTTCAAATGAATGAATTTCAGACAAACTCAGCTCTTGGTAGGAATCATGCAGACATGCGAACTGCCTGTTTTACACATGCATTTCAGGATCTGAAAAAAATCACCCTATACACTAATTCAGAACACTTTTCTTGGCAATATGGGATGATAACAATATGCACACTGGACCTACAATTTGCTGTACAGTGCAGCAGATAAATGTGGGAGAAACTATGGTCAGCTTCTTGCTTTAGAAAACTATGGTTGACTTCTTGAACTCAAAGACCAGAATTTCAGACCCAGCATCAGGTTGTAGTACCTCCTGCTACCTCCATACCCCCTCCACATGGAAGATGATGGGCCATGGGCAGAAAAAGGGATTAAAAAAAAAAATCATGCTTCTGTTGCCACAACTCAAGGTCCTCCAACCACAGTCTTTGTAGCCCATGTCTACTCTTCTTAGAAGGATCACAGGTCAAGATGAGCTGGAAACCTTCACATTAGTGTTAAGATATGTGTACACAAGTTAAATAATTTTCATATTCCTGAATCAAGCGTACAACTGCCACACTATGTCAGATCAAGTACGTGTCTATTTTCATCAGACGAGGAATGAATGGTTGCCAGAAAAAAATAAATAGGAGAGATTCATCATTTCCTAATCTGATTTGTCCTTCAATCACCCAGTAGCCTGCATTTAAGAGTTTCCCGAGCTGGAGGCTACGTATCACTTTAATAGTTGCAAACAAGGCTGTGCTCTTTTAATTTAGCTACTCTTATTTGAAGTCTTATATATTATTGAGAAGTGAGTCTCACTAGGTGTTTTGTGAGATGACGATCCTTTATATAAATTTTAAGCTTTATATTTGATAGGTTCTGATCTTTTCTTCATTCAACTCTCATAAGAAAATAAAAACTAGAGTTATTAGAAGCTAGCAACTGATTCTGTTAACCTTCCTCACACCGTGCACACTTTTGGAAACCTCTGACATATTTCTCCTAAATTCTCTCTTCTAGGAAACACCTTCCTAACAAGTTAATCTCTTCTGATAAAAGCCATTGAACAGCATCTACCTCAATGAACTTTTTCTAGCTCTCCTGTATTCTTCCTGGTATTGTGCAACTCAAAGTTTCCTGTGATATTCAACATATGGTTGGCAGGGCAGGTTAACATAAAGGCGTAATGAAATTTTATTTTATTGTTGAGCCTGACTGATTCCTAATGTTTCATCTGTATTGACTGGCACCTTAATCTTAGGACTGGGTCACTAACATCAGCCAAAAATGCTGCATTTGGGACACTCTGGGGTCCATTTCTGCATATTTATAATGTTACTTCTCTTTCCCACAAGCACTACCTCACATTAGCAAAGTGTCAGATTACTTTTGCTCCATCTTAGGTCATTCTTCTTCCTCTAACCAAAACACTGGCCTCTTATTCCTAATCTGACTGCCTTCCTTCCAGCTTTCAGACACTGAGGAAGGGCTGCTCTCAGATTCATGTCCCCTGACAACCTGATCAAGATCTTCAGCTGCTGCTGCCCCTTTTGCCTTCTACTGCCTTCCAGAAGCACATATAGGCTTCCACCACCCTGGCCAAGTGAAGACTGTAGTGTAATGTTGAACATACATGTGTGCCACAGCATTGCACTCAGCTTGTTAGCAAGCAGGACTGTGCTATATTTTTCAGACCTTTGCAATTCTGTAGCAAGAAAGGGCTCAGCCATGGTTTAAGGAACTTCCTGGATGTTTAGGTATTAAACACTGTTTCATTTTGAAGATCATCTTTCAGAATTGCAGACTGGTTAGTGATTAACAGTGTCCAGCTACAGTTGGTTCATGTTTTAGTGTCTGCAAAAATTCTTGTCAGATCTTAATGTTTGCTTCCCGAGGATATTTTCCATGCACCTCACACATCTGTAGCCTCCAAACCTCTGAGGTTGTGTGATTGTTTATATTTAGATACACAACTAGTTCATCAATTGTTATATTATCCCTTATTAATTTAAAACACAGATCTTTCAGCACTTTCAACTTCGTAGCCACAACATAGGACAGCCCACCCAGTAAAATGCCTACTTATTTTTTTGCAGAGTTTGCCAAGTCTCAGCCAGACAAGACAAAATAAACCTTTACCGTTGAAAGTTTTCCTCTTCCAGATTATTGAAGCCAATGCATGGGTTTCTGAGATGATTCTTTATCGTTAGGGTGTCCTTATTTTCCAAGGCCTGGTTTAGCAACACAACAGCTGACAACATTTCTACTGCAATAGACAGTTCATCATGTGCCAGGTAATTCTGTAGGACAATAATGCACTGCAGTCAGGAAGCTAAATAAGCAGTGTAACAAATTTGAGTTACACAGTCTAGATACCATCAAGGAGATGGACTTGATTTAAAAAGCCTGGAAAGTCTCCTAGTTACAGGCATGCCAGATTGACACAACATAGTGATGGAGCTTACTGGGTTTGCTATATGTCCCATTTATTCAGCCTTTCCTTCTTTTGTTCCACAGTCCCATCTCTTCTGGTCTTAGTCATAGCAATACAGTAAAGTATTGCTTTTGAATACAGTATAGTATTGCTTTTCAATACAGTATATAAACCAGAGTTAGTCCTCATTTGGAGCATGCAACAATTAAAAAATTATTTGTAGCAACACAAGAGCTCAGCCAGATTGAAGTGTGTCAAGTTCTGCAATTCAATATTGTCTATTCAACTGAAACCATTCATGCAATATAACAACATGGAAAGAGAATTATGTCTGATTTTACACAACAACATGCTATGTTTGTGCTCTTTCATGGTTTGACTGCATAACACCAATGAGCAGGTTGTAAGCTTTTCACTCTTACCACAGCATTCTGTTGTTGGAGGTTGAACAGCTCAGTCTGATAGACAGCAGCAGCAAATGAGTGAACAACAGGCAGCTGTGCCTCAGGTTTCATCAGTGCAACCAGTGTTTTACTAGGATCACAGTTACGAATTGCAGTATTGATATTGTCAACCGCTATAAGTTCTAAAGAACAGTAGGGAAAAAAGCTTATTAATTTTCATATGCCATTTGTTCTTCATGCTATGTGGATGACAATTATATTATTCCAAAGAATGTAATTTGCTGTCATAAGAGAAAAAAAGTATTTCTGTGAAATATTTCAAGACAACTGCTGAATGTTGTGAAAACAGTGTCTGTTCAAAGGTATGCAGGAAATAATTGACTGGAGGACTTTAAAGTTTCTGGACTTTTAAAATGAGACATTGCTTATTGTCCCTTTAACACAAAACGAGGAACTGACCCCATCCTAGAAAGACCTAACTTCTCCTGGGTTTGTTTGCACCAGGTATTAGTAGGTATGTCAGCTCCAGCACCTCAGTCTTGCTTCACCCCAAATACTCCCTGCCCTCTGCACCATGTTTCCTCCCTCACCTCCTTCTTTTGGCAGGACCTAATCGAGCTAGGCAAAACAATCCTGTCCTGCAACACCAACAAAATTATTACTGTAGATTTCAGGAGACCTGGTAGAAATCATCCAAATATGCTGGAGGGTGGGAATTTTCTGCCAGAAAAGCAGTAGCTGAACCAATGGAAAACCACATGCTATGGTTTCTAGAACTTTCTCTGCATGTCAACACCTGCTCATTTGTCTGCCAGTGTGGAAGATCAGTCCTCACAAGCACTGCCGTATAGAAATTAATCCCTTTGCTACAGAGCTCAGATTTTCATTTAAACAAACCACAACAGAGGCATATGACAAGTGTGAGTGTAACCCTTTTTGGTACCTGAACAACTTGCCTGTTTTGCTTTTTGCTGAACTGACTTCATTACAGGTTTGAAGCCCAGCAGAAAAATGCTGAAAACCACTTCCCACATGGGCAGCTGCAGAAGTGTTATGACACTTCTCAGCTTAGTCAGTGCCACCATAATTGCACACCTGGAGGAGCCATCTCTGAAGAAATCCAGGCCAGGACACACCCAGGAACATGCTGTACAAGAGACCACTCTGGTCTTGCAGAAAGGGAAGTAACCTTTAAGGTTAGAGCTCATGTGGCCAAGTAAAGAATAGCAATTATGCAAACACCTTTTCCATCAATAATCCCTATTTCCTCCACCTTATCATATGGCTTTTCTGTGTACTATTATCCAGGGAACACTTTTAGTCACCACTGAGTGCTCAAATTTGTATAAGACTTCTTGTACAGCAGACACCATCCACAGTTCATGTACGCAGCAACACTCAGAACTTACATAACAGAAAGACTTTGAAAACCTTTTGAAGTACACAGGCCCACCTAAAACAGCTCCTCACCTCACATTTCAATTGCTTTGGAGTCAAGTCATATGGGGCTATGTTGTCCCTTGAAAGCTATTCCTGAGGTTAGAAAAAGGAAAGGCTCTCACAGCTAGAGTGTGCATGCATTTTTAGAGGAAAGAGCAAAGAGGAAAAGAGTCAAGGTCCACAAATGTACTAGACTAGTTCTGCAACCAATAACCAAGCTACTGATTTCTTATTCTGAAACTGAACAACACACTGTGTTGCTCACAGTCCCATAACAAAACCCACTAATCGTAAGAACTAAGTTTCTCTCCAGATTGCTGTTAATGCTTTTCACACATCACATTTTCATCTTCCTTTCCTTTACCCAGAGGTAACTCTTTCAGAGGAAGTACTCCTCAACATGGCTAACTAATCTGAAAAAGGCAAACATATAAGGGATCAAGTTAAACTTATCTTCTGGCTTAAACTGACCTCATGGTACAGCCTTTAGGCACATTACAAGAGCAATCAGCCTGCATTCAAAGCATTGGAAACAGTACCAGAGACAAAACAGCCATTAAGCCATGCCAGACGCAGCATGAAATGACAGCAGACTAACCAAAGGTTAACTTCCTAGCAAAGAAGTTTCCAGTCAAAAGCAGCAATAAATGCACTGCAAATTTAGATCCCCCTTAACTATATTTTTTATGAACTGTAACTTGTGTCATGTGGTATTCTTAGCAGAATAGGTTAGATTTAGATACATGTGTCTAAAAGTGAGAATAATTTCCCTCTGTGATGTGATTGCAAAATATTCTTCCATGTGATCATTCTATTTTAATTCTGCAAGTGTGGTCATCACTTCCAAGTGAGGATTAATACTGCACTGATAAATATTTGTTCAAGTCACCAAGCCATTCGCTGTCTTCAGTTTTAGCCAATGTGTTTATCAGTGGCACAAATTAGTCTCAGGAAAAAGTGTTACCTATCTCAGATAAGAGTAGACCCAATGCAGCACAGATTGGTGACTTGGCAATTGTGACACTGAGACAAACAATTGCCAGAATAAAATGCAACACATATGGTTTCAGTTTGAGAAACCTTGTTTATGTGCAAGAAATGGTGGACTCAATTAATCAGCTTAACATAATTAAATGGTGATGGTAAAAAAAAAAAGAGTATTACTCACTAAGTTTGTGAGCCTCAGCTTCAGCATTGGCAACACTAACTTCTTTCTGTATTTCATTTTTGTCGAGCATATTTGGAATCCCTGCTATCTAACAGATCAGAAAAACAAGATTGAATTATGGTTTTAAGTTTGATAGGAGAAAGGGATAAAGCCCAATGATGATACACTAGGACTATACTATCATCTGTGTATCAAATACAATGGCACAGTAAACACAGCATTAATACTTTCCTGTGATTTTCACTGTACCTATATATTTTCTCCTTAAAAGCCAATTGTCACTTTAATTTGCTGTTAGTGATTCAATATTACCTTTATTTGTGCTCAAATTATAATTAATTTTGAAAACGAAGTTATATTCATGTTATATCTCAAATTTTCTTCTTCTATCTTAGTAATGACTTATAAGGGCACCATGCTCTTTAGAGCAAATGCAGTTTTTTGGTGTTGATCAGTACATCAATTATTCTGAAATCTTCATAAAACTTTTCATAAGTGATGTTGAAGACAGAGAAGATATAATTTCTCTCTGGATTAAAATCAACTAAAAAAGTGCAAACTGACACATAGTACCTGCTCCATTCAATTACCTGTATTTTCTGTTCTTTAGAATCACACAATTGCAATAGGTACCATGAGGAATTTTGCGGCAGAACTTGAAGTAGGCTCAGAGCAGGACGGTTCAAACCTGCCATCAGCGCCAGTTCATCTTGCCGGTCAATAGCCTTATTCACTTGGACTAAAGCTATGTGAACTGAAATGAAAACAACGCCTATAAACAGCAAATAAGGTTTTTATGCGGGGAAAAAAAAGTCCATTGCTGTCAGCATCTCACTTTTTGTAAAAGCCAGCTAGGGTGGCAGTCTTTATCTAGCAGAAAATTACCTCTTTCAAGTCCAGTCCTACAAAGGAAGTCTCTGGATCTGTGGGAGCCTATGTGGGAGCAGTTCAGCCACAGCTAAGTGGAAGCTTATGAATGAATTTTGGCTTTATATAGAAGAGGGGGTCAAAATTTACAGTATTCTGCACACAAAGGGAACATAAGGAAACAGAGCAGGCAATAAATGATTTGATTCTGAACGGAGGAATCCTTACAGCAAAAAACACAGACATTAGCCTCCCTCTCCCGAAAGATTAGTAGAGAAGGAGTAGCATGAAAAAACAGTTGTAGACATATATTAGCTACTTGTGCGTATTTTGTAAGTTTCCATAGAAATATTTTGTTTGTTCAGGTGGATTCAAGTTGTGTTCAGCTGGACTCTGGGAGATCACATGTTGTGTGCATACTTCCATAAGGATCCAGAATGGCTTACTGTTTATCTTATTGATATTGCCTTGAATCTCAGCTTGTGTCAGCAGCTCCTCATAGACATCTCTCTCTTCATCAGAGATTGTGCCATTCTAAGAAAACAAAAAATTGTTGCTAGTACACACAAAACAATTTGCAGAGAGAAAAGCTATTAGCAGGTGTCATTAAAACTGCATCAACTAAAATATTTGCTGGACGTATTTCTAAAGGAATTTGTTGACCACATGAACTAAAGAAATTAGCACCTTGTAATAACTGGCCAAGCAATTTGGCTGAGCAATGTTTTGGTTCCTGTAAAATAGCCATGCAAATATATGGTAGCATTTTTAACTACAGAAATCATTAGCTCTCACATAAAAGAACAAAGTAAATAATTTCACACTAAAGGTCTGTGGCAGAGGTTATATTTTATATTCAAAAAGGGGTATCATTCTTTTTACAACTTTTTAAACAGTAAATTTGTTTTTTCTGAAGCAGTTGATGGTGGAAAAACAGTCCTTTTTAGTTTTAAGTCTTCTGGTATTTTTAGCCTTTGGGCAAAGTTAAGCTACACCATGCTCAGAGTAAACGTATTCTTATAAAATTGTCTATCAGCTTGTTACATTACCATTCTTTCTCTTATTTAGCGTGAATTTTTTTTCCTAATTGTATTGATTTTAAAAATTAAGTGAATTTTTAAAACAGTAATGCTACCACATGTGAAGAAACATGAAGGAACATGTGTACTAGGAGTGCTAATAAAACACCACTACCTTGAGTCTTGCATTTGATTCTTTTTTCCTTTTAGCTTCAAAGAGTTCGTTCTGGTAGTCCTGTGCCAGTTCCTCATCCACGTTGAGCAACATTGCATTTGGATTCCTCAGAGTTGCAATGGTTTGCTCAGCTACTCCTCTCTCAACAGCTTCATTAATTGCTATTACTGCTGCATGCACTGAAATTTAAAGCACAGATCTGAATTTCAGGAAGCAAAACCACCAAAACTCTCACTGTTTCTTCTGATTTATTTGAAATGAGTGTTTAATTTGTGTTCAACAATTTACAGATTCCCATTCAAGCATCCCCCTCCATGTTTCCTCTAGACTGCAGCACTCTATGTTTACTCAAATTACAAAAATTGCTGTCTGTCCCATGTTCACTCTTCTCCCAACCAGGGGTTAATATTTTACTGACAGAAAATAAAAAATTAGTTATATTTTATTATTCAAGTCCTATTTTATTTAGAAGGCAATTACATGCATGAATTGAAAGCACTTTTGGTACCTTAAAGCTGCTTTGTGTTTGTAAAGATAAAAGACATAAAAGTATTGTCTAAACTCAGTGTATCTGAAAGATGCTACACAAGAACAAGGAAATTTAAACTCCATTAGACTTGTTCTCCGGAAGAACACAGTTAAGACGCCTCAGACAGGGTGCAGCCCCACATATCACATCTAAGTGTGCCTGGGAAGAACTGGTTCTTTGAACATGAGGATCTCCATGAACAACTGCGGCGCCTGAGAGACCATAATGTGACGGTCCCCCCATCTGTCATCTACAAAGCCACAGGACATCAAAACCTCAAATGGAGGCAAAGAACATCCAGTGGGCTTTGCAGGGTAATCAGAATTTATTACCCAGGAAAAGAGGAAAAAGTGCCATAGGACTCACTACGGACATTGATCAGCTTAAGTGTTAAATCTTTCCTTCGAGGAAACAAGAAAACTTCAACTATTAAACAAACGTTTGACTCCCAAGAATTTAAGAGTCAGAAAAATTCTCATGTTTTTTCACACACTAAATTTGGGTGAGTGTGCAAATTCAAAACGACTTGCAGATGAATTAGGTGTAGAGTAGTGGCTAACACACCCTTCCCAGTTGTTTTCTGCACACATATGGCCCTAAGATCAGTTGAGATGAAGGACTTGCGCTGGAGCTACACTTTATTTGGATCCTCATACTACAAACAGACACCAATGGCTGACTGGTGGCACATTAATCTCAAAGATTTTACGGACTTTACTGTAGAAAGTGTAATTCTTGATAAATGTATATCCTGATCATATCCCGAAGGAGGAACACCACAGCTGCCTCTTTATCACCACAGCAGCTTGTCTAGGATTTGCTTTCATGGCACCTAAGAGATGTATGTGTGAAGGAGAACACAACAGCCATGTTTTTTATTTTATCAGTACTTGCTACCTGGCCCTGCATGGTTCTGATAAAGTGGAGAAAAGTGGTAAAAACCTTTTCTTTGGATTAAGTTTAACTGAGGGACTAAATATCTGAGTTTAGAGACTTTAAGTTTATGAAAGAAATGAAAGATGCTTCAGATCTGAGGTTTTAGGAAAACAAAGGAGTGTACAAATTTAGGAGAGTAAGACAGGAGAGCAGATCACTGAAACTTCAGCAGGGGCAAATGAAGCATGAAGTGAAGATATACATCCTCAGAGATGGCAGCTACTGGAACAACTTGCATAGTTTTGTTGGATAATCTTAGCACTAAGTTCAAGCCAGGAAGTTGTTCTTAAATGATTTCACTCTAGATCAGTTCAGCACAGTATCAGATGGGAAATAAAAGCAGCTGGCATGGTGGAGGAGATACAAGCAGAGATACACACTGGTTCATTTGTCATTAAACTTTGTGAAAAGGGAAAGTTAACACTGGATATTAGGAAAAGATTCTTCATTGAGAGGATGGTCAGTCACTGGAACAGGTTCCCCACGCAAGTGGTCACAGCACCAAACCCACCAAGGTTCAAGAAGCATCTGGACAATGCTCTTAGCTATATGGTTTAGTTTTAGGTAATCCTATGAGAATCAAGGAGTTGGACTCAGTTATCCCATATAGGTCCCTTCCAACTTGAGTCATTCTATGATTCTGTGTACACCCATATCAGCTTCAAGGGGCTAAGAGAACACTGTCCTTCTTAGAAGACATATCACCCCAACACACTCATATAACAAAACACATAGGAAGGACGTAATTTCTTCCACAGTGATGCAAGAGGCATCACTGACCTAACTGGAGCTAGCAAAAAGTAGTCAAAAGATAGGTTCAAGATTAGGACAGAAGTGAACAGGTAGGTGTGAACCCACCTGCCAAGAGAAACAGTGATATTAGACTGAAAGAGCAGGCTAGAAGCATGGAATAACAGAGGGGTTTTGCTTGTGGAATAAGCTGTCTGCAAAAGCACTTAAGCTTACTCTTTGCACATTGATTTCTACTGTTGCTGGCAGCAAAGTAGGAGTCATCAGCAGTTGTTTCACTTCATATCTCCTTTTGCATACTCCATTTAGGAAGAAGGATGGCAGAGCCCTTCCTCTGGCAGGGTCTCTGTATCCTACCTCTCTAATGTTTGAGGATTCCCATAGCAGATGTTTCCTGTTCTGAGGCAGAGCATGTTATCTATAGCACAATCCCTGCCCAGAGGGACAGAACCAGCATCAGGAAACCCTGTCTTTAAGACCGAAAACACTTCAGAAGTTAAAGGAAATCCTCAACACTGTAATAAGGCTTTCAGAGAAGGACATTCCAGCCTTTTCATCTTCAGAATGAAGATCCCTGTAAAAGTGTTTTGTAGTCATTAAATCTCTGAAAATCTGCTGAAAAAAGGGAAAAAAAAAAAAAAAAGAAGAAGACAAACTACCCCCACTTCCAAAAGGAGCGTTTTAATAGCTAGCTTTGGAGAAGCATGCACATATTAAGCAGGTTTCAAAATATACAACACAGACAACATGAATCAACATCAGGTGTGTTTTTAATTAAGTTCTGGAAATTTCCTCACACTAAGAAACATCATGACTCAGCTTGTTTGAATTATGCTACTTTGTAAGGTTTAACAAAGTTGCAATGTAACATACTAAAGCCAACCATTTTGTTGTTTGGTTTGCCCTTCTGAAGAAGGCTAGAATCTTGAATAAAATAACTAGAGCTCAAATGTCAATGTAAGCGAACATCCTCGATATCATATAATTGAAACTGAACCAAATTTTTTTTTAATATATTGCTTTATTCTACCAAAAAAAAAAAAGTTAAATAGAGAAAATCACCCAGATTTACAGATGAGTAGGCATGGGCAGCAAAAAAATAATTTAAATTTGTTTTTTAGTGGAAGCTGATCAAGATAGACTCAGAAGGACCATAACTGTTCAGTTCCCTTAAAAAGGCAAAGCTTATTCCAGATGCATCAGCAGGACGTACCCCCCAGCAGAGTTCTACCATGCTATGGGTCACACAGCAGTGGTCAGACAGATTGAAAGCTGTCCATGAAGGCAAACTCCACATATACACCACGGTATATGAGAGAGCTGTCTGTCTGGAACAGTGACTTGTCCTCACAGCAACCCGTTTGGGTGTTCTAGGAAAACAGAAAAAGGCTCTCCCACCCAACCTCTCCCCCACCAAAAAAAAAGAAAAAAAGGAGCCACAGAGAAGACAGTATGTTCCCATGGCCCATTATACATTGTACCCGTATGGTGCAGATGCATGCACAGACCCCAATTCATTTTTCTAGAGGAGCACTAGCTACCAAAACATTAAACCCATCCAAATTAATCTGAGAAATCTTTGCTTCTGGTGCATTTCCTATGGTTCAATGGAGATACTAAAAAACACAGACTGAAAAATTGCAAGAGGTCTTGCAACAGTGAAGCAACATGATAGTCAGTGAAAACCTGCTTGCTTTTCTTTATAGTTATTAAGTGGCAAAGTCGGTGAATTAAAACAGAGAAAATATTTTAATAGCATTCTGTCAAGTATTCAGTAGAGAACACAAGAAGATCCACACTTACATGCAGCTTCATCCACTGATAATTCACTGGCCAGAATCCCACCAATTTTACTGAAAGATGGCATCTGTATACCATACTTCTCTAGCTCCTTTCGCATGTTGCTGATTTCTTCCTCTATTTACACACACACAAAAAAGAAGTATTAACAGAACAGAAGCTTAAGAGTTTCATTATGTATCACCATACCTACAAACATGGGTGTTTGGCCAGAGCTTCTAATTAATTTTCCTCCCCATTTTGAAGGAATCTGAGATATGACAAGTATTCCCTGCAAACTTCCTCCCTTCAGTCCTTCAGAGTCTCACATTCATTAAAAATAGCAGCCTCCCATGTGTTTGGAACAATGTTGTCAGAAGAGAAATAATAGAAAATATGTACAGTGTTAGCAGATTTACAGGGTGGAAACAACATCTAACTGATGATTAGAAAAGCAGTTTTTTACCTGTGAAGTCTACTTTTCCCAGAAGGTCCTGGATCTGTGGAGCTAATCCGAGTTTGAAGAGATATAAACTGCAAAGAAGAAAAAAAGAATTTAAAGTGTATGTGGTTGAGGTGTTTGCTTTTCTGTACAAGAGAAAATCACTTCTGTTAAACTTGTCATTTAAACCTTGACTTTCATAAGCCAATACAGAATAAATTATCTACAATTTTCTTTATGCTGTATTTTTAAGTCTTACAGAAAGAGAAATATTTTCTATTTCCGAGCAGCATCTCTAAGAGAGAGGCACTGCCAGTGTATCTCAGATCATAGGGGATGTGTAAACAAGTAAAAACCCTTAGTGACAGATAGTTAAAGAAATGCAAAAGCTAGTATTGGGGGAAAAAAATCAAAATGTGAATGTACTTTAGTACACCTTATAACTTTGGACTTATGTGCTGTTTTGACTTATTTAAGGCATTTCTCCAAATAGATTGTTTCCCACCTTTCTTTTAACTTACGCACCCCAACTTCATTCATTGCAAATGTGTATTTTGGTTTAGGATTTTGATATCTAGAAGTTCCCTTTTGTGTTTTGCTGTAGAGGGTTTTTTTGCTATTAGCAAATTATGGGATGAGATTTCAAAACAAGTATTTGTAGCTGCTCAGAGCACACAGAATCAGCATTTATCTTCCATGCTACCATAGCTACTCCTCTGCTCTGTCACAATCTGAATGAACACAACAACAGATCTCATGTAGGCTGACACTCTTTTGCAGCCACTCAAAATCATTGCCACTGCCATTGTCTCCTTTCTAAGCTGTCTGAAATGCAAGTTAGCTATTGCAGGAGAAAACCTCCCGTGACTACAGTAACGAGCCAGGTTCCTCTGTTACCCTGATCTGCCTTCTAGTCTTTCTTGGTAGAAAGAGATTTTGCTCTAAGTTTGAGACAGGGACACAATCCTGGCTGAAGCACTGGGGATCAAACAAACAGTTATGGAGATCAGTGGCACCACAGGGCTGTGCTGGTTCTTTTTTTGGGTCACCAAAATAAAAAGACAGAGGAAGAAAGAGTGTTATGAACATTAGAGAATATTTTTTTTTTTTGCTGTTCAGCACTTCCAGGAGTATATTGAGCCAGGTGTGATACTTCCTATGCTCCTTTGTTATGGGTGAACTTATTGACCACCAGATGGTGCTGAAAATGCGCTTTGAGTCTTGCAGGGAACACGAAGATACTTCTGCTCTGTTTTAAGGTATAATTTCACTTGAAACAGCTTGCTTGCTTAATGCTTTTATAGTGTAAGTCGAACCTCAGGGAACCACAGAGTCAAAAGCAGGAGACGTTGTAGTTAAGGAAGCTGGATATGAGGCATCAGAAACAAGGGGGGAAACAAAGGGGAAAGAACAGTCCCCAGGTGAAACTCCCTCCAGTATGAAGCATCGCCCACACAGAACTGCAGCTCATATCAGGCAGAGATTCCTGGGTCTTGTTTTATGCTTAGCTCATGTATAATATGCCGTAAAAAATAGATCTGAAAATAGTGTGCTTTTTCTTTTAAAGCATGCTTGTCATTCTACTATTTCCTAGGAAAACAATGAAGTTGTCCAGCTTCAGAGGGACAGTTTGTCTAGGATGCAGTGATCTGCTTGCAAAGATAATTTGAAAACTGAATTTTTCAAGAAAAAAATATCCCTAAGCACTGCTATTTATGAACAAGAATCACTGTTAGCACCTTTATTTAAATGAAGCTGTTCTTAACTGTATTTAGTCCCAGAACAAATCCAAATCATCTTTCACAAGAAAAAAATGGTGCAAGAAATGAAACCCATTCCTTCATATTTTTGAAGTCAGGCTTCCAGGATTAATGTTTCAACAAAAGAAAAGCAAGAAGTAATTATATTTAACAGGAGTCTAGAAACTGTTTGCTAAGTCACTCCTTCCTGACCAGAGCAATGCTGTATTTGACAGCACAGGTTGTCCCATGTGCTGTAAGTGCAATGGTCTTTATTTTAGACTTGAAACATGGCATATGTTAAAAATATATTTAAACCACCATGCTTAGTGTCATTGTCTATCTTCAGGCCCTCTAGCAGCTCAAAGATCATCAAAACATCAAATTACCGATGGCTTTCCCTGCAAAATGCTATTATTTCAGATGTGAAATACACTTTTTGGATGGAACTTCTTGCTCCTGTTACCTACAGCTAAGGGCTATTTCATGCCTCTTAAAGGGGCAGTTATAAATGGTCTTATCAATTTCAAACACTTAAGTTATGCACGCTGACTGCACATAAAAGAATTCAGGGAGGAAAAATCTGAACTAAAGATGGCTTCAGGATTTTCAAGAATGAGAAGAAGAAAATACCTTGTTTTAAATTTACATAGTTTTGTTGGAAATGTTGCTTCAGAGTAATGACTTCATAGCAACTAAGAAAGAAGACAAAGTAGATCAACCCCCCACCTCTCTGAGAGAGTGCTCTATATTTCCAAATTATGAGCCTTTGAAAATTTAGCATGTGCTGCAAGTTGCATCAGAATTTAACATTTAAACTCAATGGTGATTCTTTAGGTAGTGGTCACAGGCACCTATGCTACCACTGCAAAGGTGAAAACCCTGCTTGCAATTGCTGTTTCTCAATGCTGGGTTGTAGGACCCTGAGAACCACAGGGACATGGACTGGGTCAGCAACAAGGGTCAGCAAACCATGTACTGATTCCCTGGAGAGGGTGCTGTGGCAATCTCAGAAAGTAAAGAAGATAGGGTACATGGCATGAAGCTGGGAATACAGACACCAGCAGATTGGTACTTTAAACATCAGCAGAAGGGGAACAGAACTAGACTCCTACAGCTCAGCATTCCTCTAATGCCAACCCAACTAAGAACACTGCTGGCCAAGCCAAGTTCCTTGTCCTTAATTCTGTTGTTTCCCAGACAGCTTTCAATGTAGTCTATGCACCATTCAATACTGACATTAGAGTTTGATTTAAAAGACTCCAGTGAAGGATTTACAGCATGCATTGTAGAAAAAGTTACGGAATAAGTCAAACATAATCATTGTTTCTTCTATTATTAAGTGTCATATCATATGCAGGCACATGGGCCTACAATCTCATGGGAAAGCATCATAAGTGAAAGTATTGCAGGCCTATTCAGTGTGGCATGACACATTTGATATTAAGTCCTTTTCTAAAATAATAGCACTAAAATAAAAAAAAAAAAAGTACAGAGTTAGAGCTTTGTGTTGATATACAGCAAGGAAAAGTAACATAAACAAGACAGTTGGAAGTGAAAGCTTAGAGAGAACACAGACTTATTCTGATACTGGGATAAATCCTGGGGCATGTCAAGATGAAGAAAGGAAAACTTCTACCGAAAGTCAACCCATATAAAACTCAGTTCAAGATAAAAGATTTACTGTCATTTCAAAGATTGTATGGATTCCTCCATATATGAGGAAGCAACATTGGAAAAACTAAATGTGTTATTCCACCTCCTGCAAAAACTTTGAGCTGGCCCATAACGTGACTGGAGGGACACATAGCCCACTGTGTCAGCCTGAGCTGGTTAACATTATAGCCCTGTGCATCCTCTTTAGGAAATCACTTCAAGCTTACACAAGGCACTCGCTGTCAAAACAGACTACACTACCAAGTTATAGGCAAGAACTACCCTCAAATAGTCCTGGTGACACTGCCCTGTTAACATTACACCAGGTATAATAACTTCAAGGGTCAAGACTTGAAAAAAAAATACCGGGCTATCAGATTAAGTGCTATTTATTGACAGTGTGTGCATATCCCAGAGTAGAAGAGGGGGGCACATAATTTCAAGGATTAGCCCTAAAAAGGTTTCAATAAAGCATGTATTGAATAGCTTCTGACTGATAGCCCTAGAGCAGCTGATGTGCCTTTGAACACTGTTACAAAAATAGAGGAGAGTTTGAGGTGTAAGTTAATTCTTTTCTCTGAAAGCTTAGTTGCAAGAAAGTAATGAAGGAAAAGGCCTCCACACACAGGAAATGAGCTAGGAGAGCCACAAGAGGGTGGAGCTGTCTACCAACACCACTGTCCTTCCCACCAGGAACAGCAAAGGGCAGATATTTTTGTGCTAAACATAAAAAAAATCCTTAAGACAGGACATAAAAAATTTTTAAGCTCTATTTTCAGTGGTGTGGTCAAAGCCTCCCTGACTTTACTTTCAAAATTGAGGTGCTTAGAATTTTGAAATCTTGGAAAATGTTAATTTTTATGTGAATTACCTCAGAATATGGTAATTATTTACTTCACTTTTGGGACAGAAACATGTCAGTTCATCATAATTTTCACTCTGATCAGCACATCTGCACCATGGTTATACTAAGATTTTGCTAAGTTTCTGTTCATTTATTTGATTTCTGTTGCAGTATGTGTTTTGAAATTCCATGTGCACTTTGAGGTGTACTAGTGAAAAAAAGGTGTCTGTACTAAATTCAATAGTCCTTATTTTCTATTTTGAAAATACTTTGGCCAATAGTCCTGACAAAGTTGAAGTTTTGTCTCCAAATTAATGAACTTGTAAATTCTGACAGATTTTGACATACTGGTTACCCTAAAGCCATTTGCAGACTTACACTCCCAGCTTTGGCAGCTACTATAACTTTTATTTGCATCACCAATTACCTTAGAGCATGAATGCAGTATATCATCCTAGGGATGTTTTTCCTGTCGTAGACATCTGTAGTCTCTGGATAAAAGATCTAAAAAGCAAAGAGCGCACAGTCAAATAAGAAGACTTGTTACTGAGCAGAAAAGTTTCCTCTGCTTAACCATACCTTAAACTTAGAGAATTTCAGCTGTTACTTCTATACAGTTATAAATCAAGTCTCTTCTGATCTTATTTTAACTTTATTAGTAGTTTTCATAAGGAAGAACTTAATAAAGCATAAAACCTACTTAATGAGAGGGGAAAAAAGAAAGATAAGCAGACAGCATTTCGACAAGATTTTTAGAAAAGGTCCTTTGGCATAAGCTCAGCCAGTAGAGCTTGTCCTCCTACAGACACCCAAAACCTGGAATACTGTTACAAGTTGCAAAGCCTCATTGAAAACCAAACTTATCAAGTATGGTTTAAAAGTGCGTGATTCTAATTGCCAGCACCCCGAATTTTGTGAATACATCATTTACAAAGATATTTAGAGAGAGGCAAGAATTTAGCCAAGAAGTCACATCATAAGTTCCAATTCTGGTTCTACCACTAATTTGTTCCTGGCCTTGGTCCCAGTTGCTAAACACTGTTTCTCCACAAAAATATAATAAAAGAGTTAGTTAACTGTGAGAGTTGGCAGCATGCTTCCAATACAGGCCAAGCACGTGGGGCTGCACTGTCCCATGGTTAATAGGACAAGACTGAGTAAGACAGGAGCACAGTGCCCTCTTTTGCTCAAAACAGCTTTGTGAGGGAGAATTGGGAAAGCTTTTGGCTATGACCATCCTCTGCAACAGAAACATAATCTGTCAGAGGAGGGATGGCAGGGTGGATCCCTGCTGCACACAGGACACAAGGACTAAACTAAGGGGAAAAAAACCCCTCACCTGGGAAAGGCAGGACCCCTCTCATCTCTATGGCATTTTTGATGGCAGCCATGGATGCCCTTTTCTGCATATGGGCACCTGCACTGAATTTGCCCACAGTGGCTGGCCATTAGTCCATGTAGCTCTTCTAAAGGCTGCCTGAGCATCTCAGCTGTGCCCAACTGCGGTGCATCAGGCAGCACCGTGGCTGCCATCACTCAGGTACCCTGAGGCAGCCGCAGGGCAACCTGGGCAACAAAGTGCTCACCTCAGGCTATGTGTGGGTGCCAAAATGTCCAAACAAGCAGCATAGGTCTTTCCGCACAGCCCTTCCTTAAAGGATTTTCATCCAAAATAGACTCACTGGTGCCCAGAAACAGCAGCAGAGGGGGGAGATGACAAGTGAAGACCCGCAAGGAGGAAGATAAATATAAGAGGTGACCCAAGAAAGCAGTTGGTGGAAGGAGAGCAGCAGCACAGTCACGCAGATGCACTGGAAGGTGCAAGAGCAGTCTGGAAACAGGGTAGAGGCAGAGAAACTGGGATGTACATTAAGAGGAAGAGGCAGCAAGAGACACGATGCGAAGAGGTAACCTGAAGGAAGCAAATATTTAAATTTTCTGTTTTAAACCACATTCCTTTCAGGCCCGCACAGAGACTGCACTAGCAATAAGACTTAGTTAAAACACTACTAGTGTCCCATTTGTCCTCACACAGGGGAAGCACCCTGAGCATTTCCATGCACAGCATTCATCCACAGCAGCCTCAGCCCACACATGTTGGCAGCAGCAACACAGAACTGACACTCCCACTGCTTTAGACATTACCTTCTTTTCAGAGTTGTTTTCAGAATTACCTCTTCCCTGTAGACTTACAGTAAGGAACTGTTTACGTTCAAGTAGAAGAAAGGGGGTCTTAGTGAGCCAGTGACTTGAGCCACTTTTTATCCTAAAATTTGAAGGCTTACCTTAGGCAGACCAATGGACTCCATTGCTCTTAACCACTGCACAGTGTTGTCAGTGTGCCGAAAATGAAGGCCAGATCTCTATTAAAAAAATAGAAGAAGATTATAAAAATCACATTAGGTAAAAAAACTCTAGTTATTGATCCTCCTGTTGTTTCCCAGTTTTAGATCCTGAAGCTAAATTCAAGGAATTTTCTCTTATTTGAACCTGGAGACCAAAGTGTAACAGCCTCAATCCTGCTAATGAAGCATCCTAACACATCAACAGCCCCATGCCGAGTCCAGCTCTTTCTTTCATGTTATGTAAGCCAGATTTGTACCCATCAGGGTGGACCAGGATTGAAGTGGAAATTTGTACAGTCCTTCAGCAGTTGTTTGAGCTTCAGGAGTAGAGGCTGGATGTCAAATACCAGGAACCAAAATGTGGTAACACTGATCAGGCACTGTTGTGAAGGAGAACAGATAACATGGTCTTAGTCAATCTTCAGTTCTGCATGAGTACCTGACCCTCCCTACAGCCTATTCAAGCAGCGTAAGAGCAAAGTGGGAGAGTATATATAATTTTTTTTTAATTAATGTTATTTTTTATGGTAAAGCAAGAAAAGAAACCTGAAGTCTGGTTTTGGAGATTTTCAAGAGAAGAATTTAAATGTACCCAGAATTCTTAACCATGGTTCTGTTAACCTTATGGGACCTAAGTAATTTCTCAGCTCTCAAGAGCCAGTTATATACACCTTAAAAATGTCCACTTCAAATTTTTTCTGCCTGCTCTACGTGTTGAGACAATGCATTCCATAGTGAAACTGCTGTGTATGAATGTACATATTTCTATATTATCAAGGATCTTGGAGATAACAAATGACTTGCACAGGTAACAAGCTAAGCTCAGTTACTAGTAGCTTGTTTTCTGCTTTTCAGTGTTAAAGTTGATGAAATAAACACATAGATCTAATGAAGTGAATGTCAAATATCCTCCTATACAAGATGAAAAAAGTTTGGTATATTTATCAAATTGCTTTTGACTCCTATTCCTAATGAGAAACAATTTTATAAATGGTAAAGCTCATGTTCTTCCTGGAGCCAGAAGTGTAATTCGTTCAGCCTTAAAAAGCTGAAGTGACACCAGCAGAGTTTTTCTAAGGGTAAAATATTTCTAAATTATCGTACTGGCTTCTTACTGCTGTCAGTCTTCCATCTAGTCCCAACAGTCTTACAAGAGAGATACTGAAAATTAACCAAGCATGCTTGGTTATGTTTCACAGTTGGAAAACAAAAATTTTATTTTTTTGTCTTGGCAGTGAAAGAACTGAGAAAGGTGTTACCTTATAGCGTGCCTGTTCCACATCGTAGATCTTTTTGTCTGACACCACATTAGGTGCAAAGAATTTTGCAAGCTTGGCAAGGTAAACACCATTTCTTAAGCCTTCTTCCAGTTCTGTAGTTGGGGGCAGCTCTTCGTCCAAGCAGACCTCCATCCATCTACAAAGACATTTGTGAAATTTTTAATGTAAGTGTTTTAATATAAGTGGCGCCTTTTGCCCACAACCACTGTCCTTTTAGTGTCACTACCACGGTGTAATCACAGCAGAAAAGGGCAAGAGCTAAGGGCAAAATTCTCATATTCACTCCCATGGCAGATCAAAATGACTAGAAAATCATGTCTGCAGTATGTGATCATGACCCATCAGGAACCAAACAGCATGCTTTGAAGTATACACACCTAAGGGGTCCAACTCAAATCTTTTGAGCAGCACTAGGCTTTTGAATAGACAGTAATCTAAGCTGAAAACTAGAAGAAATCATGGGATGTTGTATATTATTGATGTTTGCATTTAAAAAACTCTGATAGCTATGCCAGTGCTGAACCTCATGAACATCAAGGCCAGCGGTGGGCTGGGTGAAGCTGGTTCCAATGTACTCTGCAACACAAGCTCACAGCAATGCCCATCTCAGTACAGAGCACTCCTGCAGATTATTCTCCTCCTGCAACACACAGAAGCTTTCCATTGTCACCCATGAAACACAGTGACAATGCTGGAGGAAAGCTTTTTGTTGAAAAGTCCAATGTACTTTATGCATTTGAGCTCTGCTTGGCAGTAAGTTGGCTGAAACATGGCTTCTGGTTAGTGACAGTGACTAAATCCTCCAAGGTGGTAAACTAGTTATGTATTTGAGACTTAAGATGTGATAGACATGGGACTACACAGAAAACAGTAATTAATTAAATACATAAACAGTTCAAAAGGCAAATAACAGACATGAAACCATATTATCCAGTATTTTTATATTGAGTAGCCTAGAGAAATTGTTTCCAAGGCACTCCTGAAAGAGATTAGTGTCCTAATCACTAGACCAAAAATTCCTTACATTGGTGGTCTAACTGTTTTGGCTCTGTGATATTATTCTTACTTCTAGCAGCTAAATCACATTACAAGAGCTTTAAATCAGCTTAGTTCTTCCCAGTACTTTTTTTTTATTTTACTCAGTCAATCTCTCATGCTGCTAGGACATTAATATCAACACAAAGAAGAAAGATGAAGGGCAAGAACAAAGTTGAAGACACTAGTTCGCTTTACTTACTGTCACTAAGGCAGTGTCACTGTGAGACAGCATTACAAGTCTAACATCACCTCCAAAGGAGTGATTTCAGAAACCAGAAAACTTGGATCCAAGTCAAAAACAAGCCAGCTTTTACTCTTCCACAGAGAAGAAAAAAGCTCACTACATCATTTGGTTTCAGATTAAAACTCTAGACAAATGTCCTACTTCATTACACTTTTGGATTTGTTACAGGACACATGAAAGTTGTTTCACTGAAGCACAGACTACCCAAATAACTCTTGAGAAAACCAACACCCATAAATCTGAGGCAACATCACACAAAACGGAGCGGAGCAAGTATCACTAGGAGAACTATATTTTGCAGTATAAAAGCTGCTTCAGTGAGGAGAATCGTATTCCTAACAAGCTTCCTGACTCCGTCCTGTGTTGCATGTTCATGCGTTGTGGGTCCATGCCAAAGGCCCCAAAAGTCACTCTTACTACTATTTTATAGACTAAATAAAGGTACACACAAAGTCAAAGTGTCACAACATTTGTCTTCTCCAGAAAAGAAGACAAGGAAGAATAAACAAAGAAAGTGTATTCCAGGCAAATGTGTTTTTCACATAATCCAGTTAGCTTTTCCTAAAGAATTTATTTCCTAGAATGTGTCTTCTGGAAGAAGAGTTGTACAGATAAGCAGGAGGAGCTTGCTGAGCCACAGGCAATATTCACTATGAGTTGAAGCTATCTCTGGTGTTCCAATGCACCAGCTCCAGTGATATGAATTGTGTACCCAGAGCAGCATTTTGTACCTTACAATGGATTCTTTGCCCTTCAAATTCTCAATTTTTTTATGAAAAGATTTTTTTGACATCTTCAGTCTAGGGCACAAAGAAAGTATTATATTGGAACTGTTTTTGAGGATACACACGTCTCCCCCGTTCTTCTTTACGGTACAAAACTTTGCTATTTATATATAAAATTGAGTAATTCCCCAAGCTTTAAATGAGATGCTGATCCAAAGTGAAAGCTGCTCCTCAGCTTTTCAAACCTCCTGTAATTCAACAACATTAAAACAGTTGTGGATTTTTCCCAGCATAGTGATGAGCCTTTAACATTAATCTGGAACCATCCATTCTGGATAGAGAGGCTACCCTGTCTAGTGGATAAATGCAGTACCCTGAGGAACAAACAGGAAACAGTATGAGGATGCAAAGAAAGCAGAAAGAAGAAAAAAAGGAAGAATACAGTTGTCAAAACAAGTCCAGATAAACATAAAAGGAAACAAGTCTCTTTTTAGAAGGAGAATGTTAGTAACTCAGTGGGAAAAAAAAAAGGAAAAATAGGGAGAACTGGAACAGACCTGAAAGATGCAGAGTTTCTTTCCATTTATAGCAAAAGATCTGTAGGTTGTATCTATTCTAGAAAAAGTCAGGGGTCTGCAATAGGGCAACCGTAACTTAAAGCACTTGGCAATAAGTATCCAAGACTGAGAAGAGAGCTACATATAAGACATGTTTTACCACTGTCTAGAAGTTGCAGAACTTAGTTACAACAAGATCTACTGTGAAGGGATTTACTCTGTTTTGCACATGTTTAATCTGAGGAAGGAAAAACCTCAGGATTTGAACTAAATCCTGCTAATATACAAACAACCTTGTAACTTAGTTATGCAAACAGCTGCTCAACTCTGTTACTCTCTCGTAGAATTTATTGAGACGTCATAGAAACATAAATTGATTTGGATTGGAAGGGACCTTATAGATCACCTAGTTCCACCCCCCCTGTGCCATGGGCAGGGACACCTTCCACTAAATGAGGTTGCTCAAAGCCTTATCCAGCCTGGCCTTAAACAATTCCAGGGATGGGGCATCCACAACTTCTCTGGACATTCTGTTCCAGTGCTTCAGAACCCTCACAGTAAAAAATTTTCTAACATCTGATGTAAACCTACCCTTTCTCTCCCGTTACCCCTTATCCTGGCACTGCATGTCTTTTTAAAATGCTCTTTTCCAGCTCTCTTCTAGGCCCCCTGTAGGTACTGGAAGCTGCTGTAAGTTCTCCCCAGAGCTTCCACTTCTTCAGGCTGAACAACCCCAGCTTTCTCAGCCTGTCCTCACAGGAGGGGTGTTCCAACCCTCTGATAACTTCTGGGGCCTGCCAGAGCAAGTCATGTCTTTCATGTGCTGGGGACCCCAGAACACTGGGGATCCAGTGTTCCAGGTGGGGTTACACCAGAGCAGAACAGAGGGTCAGAATCACCACCCTCAACCTGCTGGCCACACTGCTCGTAATGCAGCCCAGGACATCACTGCCTTTCTGAGCTGCAGGAGCATATTGCCAGGTCATGTTGAGCTTCCTGTCAACCAACTCATCTTTTCTCCCCAGTACTTCTTGCAATTACAGAAGTTTTGTTTCCTTTACCTGATTCAATTAAAAGGCACTTCTGGTTTTAAACAGAAAGAAACATTACTTCCAACCTGGTGAGGTTTCGCTTTTTAAGACACAGTTGCCAGGTTTATGAAGGTTATTATATGACATGGTGCTGTCAGCAGGAGGAGACTGGGCCGAGAAAACTAGAAATCCTTGTACTTTTGTTTCTTTAAGTGAAACAGAATATCCATGTGACAGTAAGGATTTATAGGTACCTTTGGAGCAATTTATTTTTCTTCAGGGCTAAAGAAGCAGCATTGTTTTTGGCTCACTCACTGTTTTCCTGAGCACACAGAACTGCAGCATCAGCACCAGGTTTAAGTCTGTTGCAGAAACTGTTGCCCAAAAAGAGTAGTTAATACCATTGCCATACAAGATGTAGGGTCTGTAAGTCATTTTAGGTTGTATGTTTTTCTTCAGTATAAGGCTTGTGGATTTACTATTATAGCTTTTAAGGGTGCACATACATTTCTGCCATTTCTTTTTCTACAACAATACCATAACTGATACTGTACTTTTAATAACTGTGACTTAGTGAAAGAGGTAAACTGTGAAAAACTGATACGGTGGTGAACATGATGGTTTATTTGGTCACTCAAAGCTAAATGCAAACCCCACTCCAAGATGGAGGGACAAAAGTCAATTTCAGGAAGCAGACTAAAGCATACAGCGTATCACAGAAGTTCTGGGTGGTATCATCAAAAATTAGCTATAATTCGCTACCTATATCAGTTTTAGTCTTATAATTGGATCAAACATGCATAAGCAGATATTTTCCTTGAGATAGATAAGTACAGCCTCCTTTTATTTTCATAATACTGCAGTATTGGCCAGCAGAGAAACAGAGGATTTGCCTTAGACAAAAAAACAAATCTAGATCTGATCAATGAAAATATATCTCCAAAACCGTAGTTCCAACACATTGTACTGGATAGTCTGTTAGGGGTGAGTATTGAGGTACAATTTTTTTTGCTTTGCTTGACTCTGTTTTAACTCTTGACAATCTGAAGCAGAGCTGTTCAGTAGTGAATTTCTGGCACAATAACGATGATGACTTCTATGCCAGACCCAAAAGCAGTAAAGAGCATGATGCTCACCAAGAGATCCAGTTTCCACATTTGACTGAGCACTGGAACAGATTGCCCAGAGAGGGTATAGAGTCTCCATCACTGGAGATATTGAAGAACCGTCTGGACGCAATCCTGTGCCATGTGCTCTGGGGTGACCCTGCTTGAGCAGGGAGGTTGGACCAGATGACCCCACTGTTGTCCCTTCCAACCTTATCCATTCTGTCATTCTGTAAAAACAGCAGCAGTACAATTAGCTCAGACTTGCACTTTAAACCAAAAAACACCCACTGAATCTCATCCAAGGCAAGGTCAAGGGAACTAGAAGCACCAGTGCTGCACTATGGACTTAGCCAATTATGAAGTTATCATTGACAATCTGTGTGGTCAGCAAAGCACACACATAGGTCAAGAGACTGGAAATGCTGGTGTCTGTTCAGCAGAGAATATATTGTACAACACACCCAATGTCCATCACATTTGGCACACAATGAATATTGTAGCAAAATCAGTACTTGTGCTGCTCTGCTCTTTTGGATTTATGCTGTAAGATGTGGATCCAGGGAGACCAGGTTTTTACCTTGTGGGAAACAGACCTTTAGAAAAGAAAAGATGGGATTTCAGAGCCAAAGGTCAGAACACTACATGCCACTGTGAAAAAGGTATAGGGAGAAAAAGGTAAAGATAAGTTACCACTCATTTACTACCTCCCTGGCTCACAACCACAGCCCTTCAGTCTAGTTTAGCAAAAGTGAAACAGACTGCTGACCTAGAGACTACAATGTGGCCATCTTGTTCCAAAGAAAGACTGAAAAAATCTTGTTGCTAGAAAATAAGAATAACAATCAGATTCAAAACAAATGTTAGACTCTAACTTTAAATGTCTGTGAAGTAGTAGGATTATTTTTAAGTCAAAACTTTTACTTGAAAATATTCAGAAATATATGCAGTCTGAAGCATATGAATTCATCATTTAAAGTTCCACATTATTATGTCTCTACTTTCTGAATCTAAAGATTTGTTAGAAAATCCTATCTCTTAACTCTTCATTTGCTTTTTTAAGACAAAAAAGAGATATTTTTACCTACCAACATTCCCTTAAATATTGCTTCATAAGGGAGGTTGAGAGCAGTAGAAGAAATCTAGGTGTATTGTTTGGCTGAGTAGTGTGGGGGGGTGTCAGCGCTTAATTGTTAGTTGTGTTGACTTTGGAATTTGTTCTCCTTATCAAGCTTTAGCATGATACACCTCCTAAACCAGAAACCTAAGGAAAAGGTTATTTCACAAACAGCCACAGGCTATTTCCAGAGCAAATGCATGCAAAACTTCCAGCCATTCCATGAAAATAGATATATACAATTTGAATACCATCATGGCAAAAAGTAAGAGTTGTATAAAAAAAACGCACAAGCTTGAAGGCTTGACTTCGAGGCTGTGAAGAGCACAGTGGGCAGCTGAGAAAACTACTTTCTTCAGATCCCTTTTCTCCCCCTCGTGTTCTGGTGCATTCAGGCCCAAACCTTCCTTACAGCTGGGAGCCTTGGCTCAAGTCAGAGCTACAGCCCTCTGCTGCCAACTTACTCCTGGAGCCAGATACCATGGAAGCATCATCTTCTAAATTTGAGGCTCTAGATTCATACCCTAGTGACAGTTTCTACTGCATTGCAAGTTTTATCCATCCTAAAAACTTACTTTGTCTGTATATTGGGTTTGCATGGCCAGGTTTTGGCAGCAGAGGGGCCACAGGGGTGGCTTCTGTGAGAAGCTGCTAGAAGCTTCCTCCATGTCCGGCAGAGCCAATGCCAGGCAGCTCCAAGACGGACATGCCGCTGGCCAAGGCTGGGCCAATCAGAAATGGTGGTAACGCCTCTGTGATAACATATTTAAGAAGAAAAAAAAAAAGAAGTTATTGTACAGATGTAATTATGGCCAGAGAAGAGTGGAGTGAGAATACTGAGAAGAACAGCTCTGCAGACTCCAAAGTCAGTGAAGAAGGAGACAGAGAAGGTGCTCCAGGTGCTGGAGCTGAGATTCCTCAGCTCGTGGTGAAGCCCATGGTGAAGCAGCTGTGTCCTGTAGTCCGTAAAGAACCAGACGGATCTCTGCAGCCCATGGAGGAGACCCATGTTGGAGCAGGTGGCTGCCAGAGAGAGGGCTGTGAACCTGTGGAGAAACCCATGCTGGAGCAGGCTCATGTCAGCGACCTGCTGACCCATGGAGAGGAGCCCATGCTGAAGTAGGTTTCTTGGTAGGACTTGTGACCCTGTGGGGGACCCACGCTGGAGCAGCCTGTACCTGAAGGACTGCACGCTGTGGAAGAGTGACCCGTGGTGGAAAAGTTCATGGAGAACTGTTGCCTATAGGAAGGACTCATGGTGAAGAAGTTCATGAAGGACTGTCTCCTGTGGAAGGCACCCTACGCTGGAGAGAGGGAAGGACTCTTCTACCTTAGCAGCAGCAGAAACAACCTTGGATGGACTGACTATAATTCCCATTTCCCTGTGCAGCTGTGGGGGAGGAGGTAGAGCTTGGGAAGGAGGAAGGAGTCAGGAGAAAAAGTTTTTGAGATTTATTTTACTTCTCGTTATCCTGCTCTGATTTTATTAGTAAAAAATTCAGTTAATATCCCCATTTTGAGTCTGCTTTGCCTGTGACAGTATTTGTTGAGTGATCTCTCTCCCATACCTTATCTCAACCCACGAACCCTTCATTGTATTTTCTCTCCCATGTCCAGTTGTGGAGGGAAGTGATAGGCTTTGGCAGGCACCTGGTGTCCAGCCAGGGTCAACCCACTACAGCCTGAAAGAAATCAAATTTTGTGAATGTGGATCACCAGAGCAATGTGGTGAAGAAAGGTGGGATATAGGTCATCTCAGTTACCAGTTCTCTTATGTTGCATACAAGAAGTAACGTGAAAGTAGCAACATGGAGGACACCACATGTAGTTTGGCAACACAAAATCTCAGAACTTCAGCACATGAAATAGGTGTCAAATCCTTTAGAAAGAGATTTTGGATTAACTTGCATTTGTCAATTTTTTTTACACACCATAAGTCAGTTCAAATTCAAAGTTGCATGTCTCTGGGTCTTCAGCTAGTGTCAGATTTAGCAGCATCTCAACTTTTCACAATTATGATTTCACCATGGAGGATACTGACTTTCAGCAAGAGCTACACTTGAAAGCTATGAAACATTCATGTGTGGATTCTTTGTGTATAAGTATTAAAACAATACAGATCTCACTGCACATTACAGCATTTGGTTGAGTTGCGCAAGCTGGCATAAAGTTTGTTGCGACATTCATTTCCTTGATCAAAGCCCTTCTGATGAACTTCATGTTCAATTCAGATGAACAGAAGCAAGCAGCAGTGACGACTTGCCTGCCCCCTATAGCACACTAAACCAGCAATAAATCATGTCAGCAACATTTTTCCACACCAGATATCTGCTGCCATGACAACACTGCCATATTTACAAAATAATCTTAAAGGTGTTTTAAAATTCTGGTTCACAAGATGGCAGCACAGATACTGTGTGCTGGTTTAATCTGTTTTATTCCAGCCACTCTTTATGTGGGTTAATCAGTGATTAAAGTCCACAAGGCAAGGTGCTGCTCAGGAAGCCTGCTCTAGAGCCCTAGCACAGCCTCACAGCCATTGCAGGCTGCTGGGCACCCAGCAGCGGCCAAGTCCTGTTTAGTCAGCAGTCCTTTGGTGGGGAAAAAACAGACTCTCCAGCAACACCACAACAGGCAACAGAAACACATACACGTATGTTTCAGGACGGTGTGCAATCTTTGCAATTAGAAAGGCTTTGTTTTGCTGTCTTCTCTTTTTGCAGAGACAGTAAGATTTAGCACCTAGCATCAGCCACAAACTCCAGGACTGCTATGTGAGATAACGGTGATGAGTGGGGGTCAATGCTAACAAAGCCCAAGCTGATGGCCACACTGACGCCTCATCTTCGCCCCCCCTCACCCCCGGCTCTTGGCCTGGCTCCAATCTGCCAGAGTCTGGAGAAAAAAGCTGAGGAGGCAGAAGCAGTGCCGGGAAGGGAGCTCGCCATGGTGGTGGAGTCTGAACAGCGAGTATGTCTCCCTATGAAACCTCAATTCTTCTCAGCAGAAACAGCAGTACTCAACAGGTTACCTAAGCAAATGTAGTGGAAATATTAAGTCAGTGTTCAAATGTCTCAGGAGAGAAAAAGTATCTGCAGAAGGTGTGGTCTGAAATATTCCTTTTTTTATGAGAAGAACTGGTTTTTCACTTGGATGAAAAGGGAGTAAAAAGTATGAAATAGAGCAATCCTCTCCTAAAAACCTTGCAAACCCTGTGCAACTAAGTTAACAAAAGTCAGATTGACATGCATCACCCAGTTGCACTGTCTAAACCTATTTTAATAGCCTTCTCTTCCAAATAGCAGCAGAGACCACAGCAAGAGAAACACAAGTATTTCCTGTGTTAGTCTGGCAGTGGTGGCTCAGTGGCCCCTGGAAAGCATAATTTCAGACAGATGACTCAAGTCACTAATGAAATTTTAGGTAGTGCAGACATGAGTTCTGTAGCAAGTCCATATGTAAAGAAAAGGGATCTTCCTACAAATAAAATAATGCTTTTATCTGAAAAAGAGAGAAGCTGAATTTGACATATTAATTATCAATTAATCTTAGTTTTTCATCAATCTGTGTAGACACTGATTTGATAAATAGAAGCAGACACAGTAGCAAGAGTATTTTTACACAGTACAGCACTTGTTCATGTGGAAATGTTGCAAAACAAGGTATCCCCCCAAACACACCATTTTTGCTTTAGGAAAACACTGTGCAGATTCCAAAAGCATAGTTTAGACTTGCACATTAATACTGCATTGCTACATAGTACTGCAGTTTGATTTGCTCTATTATGCCTTCTGTAGCTGCAGTATGGTAATATAGTTTAAGGCACCCCCTTAAAACAGCATATGGTATTTCAGATTTACCAATTTAAAAGATTCTGGCCTGGAATAATCTCATAGTCTTCCAAGCAATCCACTTGAGCAGAAGAGTAGCAGAAGATACCTGCCCTTGGCAAGCCACAGAAAAAAAGTTGCTGTAAAAAAAAAAATCAACGAGTCCTTGAAATACCCTTCACGCTTTAGTCCTTCACACAATAGTCCTACTAATCTTAAGTTACAGTTACAGTGAGTATTTAACCAAAGTCCACACCCTGCCATGGCAGTAATTACTATCTAAATCTGTTGCAAATAGAGCTGTCGTTTCTAGGAAGTGATCTATCCAATAATCATTTTGATGAAGCTTCTACTAAAACTAAACCACACATGTCTGTTAGGGAACATTTTATTAACCCTCTCCTAAAATCCACTGCATTATCAGATGTGCTGTTTCCAGTAGCTGTCAAGCTAGCAACACAAGGAAGGATAGCTAAAGAAACATCAAAGCAATAGTCATTTTTACATCAAGATCTATTATTCTGTGTATTTGTCCATTATCCCTGCAAAGTGCCTTCCATGCAAGTATTAGTCCTCAGCTGTCCAGAGGGACGTGCTACTACCCTTCTTTTCAGATAAGAGGACAGGTATAAACATTACAACCATTTCTATAATAAACACACTCTTGTAAGGTAGAAAGTTGACCCAGGGAAGTACCTCCAGTGTAGTTTCAACACAGAAGCTTGAATATTGTTTGGGTGTTAAAGCCTAGTTCATGATTCAAGACCAGCAACAGAAGGACACAGCTCTGTTTGCAGACCTGCACATTTACTTGGCAACTAATGCATCTGGATCAGCAGGAACACCCAAAGGAGGTGGAGGCTAAAGATCTTGTTGAGGCCACACAGGGGACCTACGGCAGAGGAAGAAACCAAACTCAAACATGTCAGGATGCAGAGTGCTGTTCTGACTCCTTGACCAGTTCAAGTCCACCGGATCAGATGTGAACATTTATATATTACTGTCTAACTTTTGACAAAGGTTAGTTTTGTGAAAGCAATTAGCAGCAAGTATGCAGGTACAGAAAACACAAAAATAACCCAAGTAGTACACCTACTAGACAGGCAGCTGGGACTCTTAAAGAAAGGTGCAGGACAGCAGCCAAGTCAGAATTAAAAGACATGGATGAGAGAACAAGATGTTAAAAGAAGTGAAAAGACCGAAAGAGCCAGCTTGTGAAAGGCTGAACTGTTGTTCAAAGCATTTAGTGTTATGTAAACTGTAAAACTGCAGCAAGAGGGAGTTTAAACTTTGTCCCGTGTCAAAAAGAAACACAAGATACAAGAACAAAGGTAAACCCAAGGTATTTAGGTGAAAAATGCCATGTACAGCACCTACAATTACCTTTTTCCCTTTTCATCTTCCCATGGTTATGCAAGAAATGCCCTCCACCAGCCCCAGTGGCTGGAGAGACAGTACTCCCTTACCTACTTAATAATAATCTATAAAGTTATGAGAAGCACATGCATACAAATCAGCCCTGCTATAGATGAGAAAAATGTAGGCAGCAGTATAACAGCATTTAATAATCCACAAAGAAATGAAAACCCAAGAAATTAATTGTATTGCTTTACACTAGTGAAGATAAGCAGCCTCTCTATAACAGAAAACAGCAAAAATATTCACAAGTGCTCTGTAGCCTCAGCTTTATCATCAGAATATAAACTAATAACTGCTGCACAAAGCTTTGGATCCTCCAGGACCATATAATTTTGCCAGTTCCAAAACTAAGTAGTGTTTTCTACAGAGAGCTGAGGCAAACAGTTAACACTAAGGGTCACAACTAACATTTCTATGTGATATAATATTTAGACATGAGCTCTTGGTTAAGACCTGGATGCAGTTTTTCCATGGTAAGTTGGAATTTTTCTTGAGAACATATAACAGCTACATAAAATAGTCATAGGCATCTCAAACACATCCAAGTCACTCAAGACAGTAAGAGGGGTATAAGGAACACTTAATCAGATAAGAGATTTCCAGTCACCAGATAAGATAGTAGGGACTGGCAAAAGCAGGCTACCAGGATGCCACTTGTTTCAAAGGCCACAAACATGTCAATGGAATATCAAGTCTGGCTTACGGCACCTAGAAGCAATCAAGGACATCCTCCTCTACCCTCCCACTCTCCCTGCCATGACTCCAAGTACCATTGCATAAAAATATGTTCTTCTGTCAAAAAGAAAAAAAGTTTTCCAGTAATTTGAATGGGCAAAGCATTTATCAGTATCTACACTGTTAGCTCATTCTCTGGCTGACTCACCCAGTAACACAGCCCCCATATGTCCACGGCTGACCCAGGCTCTGATGTCCTGTAACACCATTCCCACTTCAAATGCCATTCAGGGCAAGCTGTGAATGCCCCTGGATATTCTGTGTCATCTTGTCAACCAGCAGCAGAAAAGCAAATAGGCAGGCAATTCCTTGCCAGTGGCCCCAAGCCAAATGGTGCATGTAGCAGCTGTACAACACCAGCCAGAACGTTACTGCCATTACTGGTCACATTGTTTAAACACAAGATGCCATATACAAGAAAAGTCTAATTAAACCCAATTTTGGATGTATAAGACTACTTACAGGAAACCACAGTGTTTTATACGAAGTAGTAAACATAAAACAAAATACTTCTTTGTTTCCTTATTCAGGCACAGAGAGGAAATAAAAATGCAAGAAATTTAAAATCAGAAGGAAAAACTGGCAAGTTTTAGAGATTATTTCAAATCAATTGTTGAGCTTATGTTCTACAACTGTGTTTCCAGAGAGTTTTCAGTATGCTCTAACCCTCTAAAAAACTTTTAGGTGCACAAACCCTATAGAATGGTTTGGTCATTGATTTTTGTAGAAGTAGCTTCTGAAAAATAAAATGCTGCAGAAAAGCTCAGTAGATACTTCTTCAACCAACACAATGCCCTGTTTGGAAATACTCCTGCAGCACTTCTAAGATCTCAAAGTGCTTTCAGGCACAGGAATTAATGTAAAAAGCTCTGTATTAAAAAATGGAAGTAGTGACAGTCATTTTTATTTTGAAATCAAAGTGAAACACAGGGCAGACATCCAGGAATCCTTAGCAGCCCCCTTTCATTAGGAAACTAACTTTTAGGCTGGTACAGCTTGCTTTACTATTGTCACAAAAAGATGACAAGAAAGAACAAACATTAAAATGCTTTACAGGAGCTCTTGCTTACTTTTCTTCATAAACAGGGTCTCTAACCTGAAGTCACTAACAATTTAGCACAGAAAAAAAAACAAACCCTACACATATGAACTTGAACCAAAAGGTATTTTAAGTCAATTTACCTTGCTGCCAAGCCTATTAATGACCTAGCTACTTTGATCAAGGTAATCCGCAAACCATCACAACTTGTTAACTCTCAGCCATACACCGAGCCCTAAGCGACTTAGGTTGCTATTTTGACCTGTGAATTTTCTCCTCTTCTCATTTCTCTGCACAAGTACAGCACCTGCACAGTGCCATCCATGAAGTCTGGGAAGATACTGCTGCAGTTACATCCAGAAGCCACACAGTACTAAAACTGGATCATACCTTTTCCCTGTAAATTGTAAAAACGTGTTTTTGTATGGTTTTGGAATAGCTCATGTATTTTGAGCTACTGGCAGTCTGCAGAGCCTGACCATCATGGGCAGTACAAGGTGTCCTGTAAGAGAGCCACAGAGGTGCTATTAGCTTTCATGGCAATCTCTCCTGCAGCATAAATTGACCAGCCTGCACAGTGCCAAGCAAGGCAGCAATGGACAGTTTGGAAACACTAGTCATCCACCAGTGCTGGGAAAGCAACTGCAACAGGGGAGAGGAAGAGGAGTGCAACTGTCATTATGCCAAACTTTTCCTGTCAACAAAAGAAATGGGCAGAAAGAGCTGACCACGGCAGTAGCTAGATAAGGGAGACCCACAGGATGAACACCAGGATAGCAAGATTTAGAGTAGGGAAGAGAAAACATGATAGATCATGTTGATGGGGGTTTTAAAGGAATGTGGAGAGTTGTGCCCCTTAGCCTAAGTCAAGAACAAGCTGCAGCAGTGCCCCAGCAAAAATAAGATTTGCCCAACTCTAAGGAATACTAAAGATCATACACTCTAATCAACTCAATTGGTAGCATCAGAAGTCTGGATGTAAGCACCAGAAGAGGTGCTTAACCAAGGAAGGGGTATTTCCTGGGTTCACAGTAGGTTTTGCTGAAATGGTGAACCCAAAATTTCTCAAGAAATACTTACAAAAAGAGGCAAGAGCCCAAAAGAGAGTGTTAGTGTAATTGTGCACTTATTCCAACAGATACAAGTTGAAACTGAAAGAATACGCAATTCTAACTCTGACACAGAGCACCTTCATCCTTAGACACTTCCCTTCATGTAAGATTTTAAAAGTATGTCTTACAGCACTTCTGCACACTTCCTTTGTTACCCAGTCAAATCCTTAAATAGCATATTTTACTTCAGTTTTCCATATGAAGATGCAACATAGTCAAAATGTCTCCATACTCTTATTTCTCAGGAGAACTTATATGTACATTCAAAGAAACTTAAAAGCCCAGTTGCTCTTAATTTTGAACATAAGAGTTATACTCAAACTGATTTCAGGGGTGCAAGTGTTCTTCCAAAGAAATGAAAGGCCCAGCATAAGTCCCATGTTCACTGAAGCAGAAGTTTCCTGTACAGAGGTACAAGTTGGCTTTTCTTGCTAGCTGAAAAAACACCCAAAGACTCTCACAACAACTTTCATCTACTTCAAATGGAAAAAAAAAAGGGGAACAAGCATAGTCCTTTTTGCCTTCTTGTTCCCTTATAACTGAGTCAGCTACTAGAACTTTGCCTGCTTCTGGTATCATCTTACAAGTAGGAGACGTTTGTGCAGACAGCCATTTCCAAGTTGCCTGGATTGGTGGTATGTTTTTTTCACCACACTACGATAAGGCAGTTTCTCCACAGTGGAACAGCGGAACTCCATCTGATTGCCTCATCCAGAGAAAGAGTGTCCCCACCTCCCACGGCATGAAATTCTCAAACAAGCCAGACCTCTGCAATAGAATCCAAACTTAAGCATTCAGCTACTTTCAATGCACTTGCTATCAGAAGGTTGTGGATTTATCCCAGTGTTAAATGTCCAGTCCTGTGAAATTCAAAAACCATCTTCAGAAGATACCTACGTGTGTCCTTCCTTACAGTCCCATCACCACAACACCACACATAGGTTAAGACCTAGTGAGACAATACAATATCATACTAAATGCTTCATTTAAGAAAAAAAGAAAATAGTCAAACCCAGATTTCAGCTGTTATGGATCTGTCAGAAGTAGGCTCCTTGTGAAGGGGATGAACAATCATTCATACCAAAGAAACCAAACACAGTACATTCTTCCATGTAATCTGTAAATCCAGTATCTAGATGGGAATAATGTTTATAGATATGCACATAAAGACATTTGAGGAATTTTGATGCAAACATGAAAGTATCTGGGGCATGGCAGTCAAGCAAAACTAGTGCCTGGTCAAAGGGAATTAAGGAGTTGAAAAATCCTATGTGTTGCCCACCTAGTGACTCAGCATTCTACCAACATTGATCATTCATGCTATACCTGTGCTTGGCACTGCTGCCTGCAAGCACGTTAAGGTAATAGTTTAAGATGTGGGCTGGGGGAACTATAAGAAAATAAAATAAAGCACAAGCTAAACAGGGTGCATAGCTCCCACCTGAGCAGCAAGTTCAATCAACTCACTTGACGGCTACTGGAAACCAAAGTATTTAACTGTTTTTCCACTAATCCTCTTATACCTTATTGTTGCCATTCAACAAAAACAAAATTATATTCACGCTTAGTAACAGATGGTCAACCTGTCTTTCAGACAAATATCAGACTAATTCTTTTATCCATTAACTGATCGCAGCAAGTCTTTACTTCATTTGGCTCCATGAAAAATAGCAGAATGCACATGGCATAATATCCTAACTCAAAGCCATCCCCTTCTTTCAGACAAAGAGCAGGACATTAGTCTCTTGTATATATCTGCACAAAAGTGTTTTGTCTCCACAATGGCTGGCCAGGGAAAGAACGTAAGCATTTATCCTTCAGAAATAAGTTTTCTTTTTCCTTACCAATTGATTTACCAAAATGTTAAATGAAATATAAGCTGTCTTTTCAATGCTACTCTGGCAGCAGATGTAATCTTAAGATGCAAACAGCTTGTTCACAAAATCCTGAGTAGTTTCATTCTACAATTATAAATATGTATGTTATTCTTGAATTATAGCATGGTTCTTTCACACAGCTTACTTTACATAAACATGACCTCTCTGCTCCATTCTGCCTTGCTTTGGAAAAAAAACCTTCCTGCCACTGAAGCACTATATGTCACAGGCACACCACATCTCAGGGTGAAATATTTACAACAACTGAAAAGAGAAACACCAACTGTGTGGAACAAGAAAGAGAGTCAGAAAACTCTCGATTTAGAGGGAGACTAAACTTAGACTTTTTCAGAAAGTTCTCAGGTTTTTTTCATGCATTACCTTTTTAAACTAATTTCAGTAGATACGTATTCTACTATTAACAGTGCTTAAAGGCAAATGATCAACTCCTAATCTCTCTCATGTTGGGTGTTATGGTTAATTAGATTTTCCCATATGTAAATTTTTTGATAATTTCTATGAGACTCTAAATCAAACACAAACTTTACATGGACTTTTTCTTAATTTTAATTAAGGTATTTGCTTACTTAAAGGACAGTACCATACATTAGAGTAATTGCTGTATGTCAGTAACCACACATCTGCCTTTATTTTAAGGAGTTTTATTAGAAAATGATGGTGACTAAAAGTGAAACACTGTGTTTATATTGCCAACTACTACCATTCAACAGTGGCCAGAACTCAGAAGCTGCCCTTGTGTTGTTTCTATATCTATTATTTAGATGAAATAGCAGCACTATATGTAAGAACAAAAACTAACCTGTACACAATTATAATTCTTCATTTTAAGGAAATCTGTCTGTCTTTCCTTGGTCCTCTGTCAAAGGGACTTAATTTTCTCTGACAAAATACCTGCGTGACAAAACTTAATCATAGTTTTCAGCAATTGCAACTGCCTTCATCTAGATCTTCTCATAAAGCTAGAAAAGGTGGTTGCTTTATTGGTGTTGTTTTGTTGTTTTTTTTTTTTACAAAAATTTCAACTCAGTCTATTCTGCTTTAACAAGACTAAAAATAAATTTTAGATTTTAAATTTTGTAATAACTTTTGTTAGTAGTATGTATACTTACAATATACACACATGTAAGGCTGCCCAGCAGTCCTGCAGTTACCCAGTTGTGAATCCACAAATCTTGTCACAATGATGCTCCAGTCTAAGCATCGGAATTGTTTCAGCTCTGCTCAATGCATGTGAGTTTGCATTGCCAGAGTTTTCAGAAAGGAGACTGTGCACATCAAGGGAAAGCAGAGTGCTTCTGATACTCAAAAGGATCTAGAAATATTGAAGTAATGTGGATCCACCTAAGGGTCAGGGCTTGAAATACTTAGATGACTGAAGAGGAATGCACTGCAACAGCTTTTAGTTTTGCATAAATTCTCTCAGTTCAGTTCTTTGCTCTCCTAATGTCTGACACTTTTGATTTAAGATTTTGTTTGGTGTTCATCTATGTAACACCTGGCACTGTGAACATCTCTTTAGCAATGCATTTCTGACCTATGAAGAAATGCATTTCTGACCTATCTGCATCAGATTGAACAATATCTGATGTTCAATGCTCTTTTGTTACAGGCTGGTGGAAGGGTAATCTCTTTTGATGGTACTTGTCACCTCAGTGCACAAATGGGAAATCCCACTCCAGAAGTGGAAGGCAGCCAAATAATGAACCCTTCTAACTCCTTTTAAGTTACAAGTCCAAGATATGATCTAGGTTAGGGACAGTCAAAGGAGAAAGATCTCTTTCTGAATGAGTTTTAAATTATGATGAATTTGAGTTAAACACTGTATTTAATGGTCTTACCAGGAACATCTAGTTGTATTCTGGTTGCAATAATCAGGAGCAACAGAAGCAGCAAAGCACACTGCACTAAGGTGCAGAGCCAGTAGTATATCACACAGGGAAATGGAGTGCACGGGCTGAACATTTAGACTTATCTTAGTGCTGTGCTTAATACAGGTGGGTCAGTTTACATGCCAGTTTTCATTCACTATTTAATTTTAATACAGAACACAGAGAAAGATATGAAGTAATAAGAAACATGCTGCTCAGTTCATTTATCTTGGGGATACACTGTGTACTATATTCCAGATCAGGGTCAGACATCTGAAAATATGATGGTTAGTAGCAAGTTAAACTCCACATACATTCCCAAATCAGCAGAATTCAAGTTGATACATCTGCTAGCAAGAGGAGAGATAAAAAAGGAAAAGGTAATGCTTAGAAGACTGTTTATTTTCCCACAAAATCATACCTGTTGGCCTCTTTTGCCTTTGCCATTTTGCAAAGGAAAAGACTTTGACCTTAGTCTTACTTAATGTGGATGTCATCTGCCTGTGAAGGGCACTGGCCAGGAGCTCCATTGCTGTGTGCCAGAATGAGAACACCCTGAGCTGCTGCAGCAAAGGAGTCCTGAGGATGGTAAGTCCTGCTGCTGCAGCAAAGGACAGCCCTTTCCCAGGTCCCAGTAGCAGCACAAGGGCCACAAAGAGCAAACATTGGATTTTTTGGACAATGTGGTAGGGTGGGGAAGGAGACATAAAGAAGGATCTCCTGCCAGTACATCTGAAATTCTGTCAAACCCCCCTAGTGAGGCTAAGGATATAATTTCAAGGCCATTTTACAATACAGATAGATGGCCACTGGTCAAGCTAACATGCTTCCTCTCTCTTCCCATTCTTGTCTGCATTTTACCTTAAATTTTTGGCCACCAGCACCCTAGGGACAGCGGGGAGAATGGGACCAGGGAACTGATCTTGCTGAGAACTAATGCAACACCACAAGACGCATATGTTAGTGCTTGACCAAATCAGTTCCCTAATCTGACTCAGCTTGGCTGCATGAACTACTGCTGGCACATGACAGACATCAGAGAACAGGATTACCCACTCTGCAGTCATCAAAAATGACAGTTCGAGAAACACTGCAGCTTTTCTTTATGCCTTTTATTCTACCTCTGCATTTAATAAGCACACACACCATTATTCTGATTTTAAAATTGAGATATGCATCTGATATGCAGTTATTTCCTTTTTGTTCTTGTCAGCCTAATTTCTAAATAGCCTTTGGTTTGTTCGTGGGATTTTACAGTATGACATCATTTTCTGGCAACTATGTCAGGCCTAGCCTGTGAGTCACTTTGCAAAACAAGGGGGAAACCACGCTAGCGAAGAACATGCAATTCAAAGGTTTCTATTGTTCTAGTGAACCGTGGTGTTCGCACAAATCCAGTCAACTGCTCAGGATAGAAAAAGCAGCTATAAATCTAACTTTGGACTCAAATGAAAAGGAACGTCTTGGAGAAGTGATCAGGCAGATACAATTGTGCAGTCCCAAAAACTGGAGCTACATGATCACATGCTTGCGTGGATTGGTTTATTAATGGTCAATATATAGCAGGTATGTGAACACACATTGAGCTGCAAGTTATTTTACCTGCATTTTCCAGCTGAGAGTTTCCACTGTGGTAAGCACCAGTTTCACTAAGTTTGTGCACAAGACAGGACTACAAGGCCTCTCTACTCAGCCCTGCCCAACCCTCCAATTAATCTACCTGGGAAATAGATGGAAAGAGACCCAGAAGACTATGAAAACAACTCATTACAGACTGTCTTGAGGAATAATGCTAATTATCACAGAAGAGTTTCCAGTTCTTCACTGCATCCAGACACTTATCCACCCTGAGAAGAATGTTTCCTCTTTAGTCACTAATTGGATCTTGTTTGTAAAGCCAATCTCTGTTTCTAAGTCTGTCACAGTTTGGGAACAAGGGTGCTATAGAGGCAGAAGATTTAAATGCCTCTCTACAGCTGACAGAGACACTAGAAACATTGTCCGTAGATAAAAGGATGTGATACATTAACAGACGTTATTTTCCTTTTTGCTTTTATTTTGTAGCTTAGGTAAGATCTAACACTAACTCTTTTCAAGGTATAGTGGAAGCATTTGGTCTACTGCAACTGCAGAGTCTCATTTCAAACATTTACTAACCAGGAGGGCTATCTGCATGCTGAATGACAGGTTTATTAATTGCTTAAAGAAACACGTACTCCAAGAAAGAACAAGCTCTGCTCATTGAAAGCAATGGTACTTACAGGAGCAAGATACAGGTTTGCTGTACCAATGTCACTCTAGTTCAGATTGAAACTATTTCTCCTTCCCCAATAATAGGGTTTCTTGAAAACACCACAAATGCTGTGACTGAGTTTGCAGTGTGTACATCTTCATGTGACAACAGAAATAGACTTTCCCCAGGTTTTTCTACCCCTTGTCACTAAAGTAACTATAACTTTTTAAAATTAATCACAAGTGGATGATTTATATTCAATTTATGTACTTTTCACATGTTTCTGCGCTTCATGACATTTACAAACTAATGCAACTACCATTAAAAAAAGCCACTCCCATGTTATAGTATTGTCTAGTGCACTCTACTTTCTTTTAAGTCATCTGCTACTTTAGCCCAGAAAAGGGCAAAGCTACACCATGTTCTTTCAACTCTAGCAGAGAGCACACCATCCTGAAGTATTTTTTTGCTCCAGTCACACTAACTTCTCCCAGCAGACAGCACTAGATCAGTATTCAGACACATGTACCAGATGGTCTCCATGGGCCAAGAAGTCCTCGGCAGCAAAAAGCTATTGTTAAGCCAGCTCTGCCTTATCCCATCTTCACCCTGCCCTTAGTCTGTCCTCAGCAATCAGTGAGACATCATCCAGACCCGCATGGAAACTGAAACCACAAGAGGAAAGCACAGTATTTCTGATGGAAAAATAGGAGATCTAAAAATTACTATTTTGGTTTTGTCAACCAGAATAAAATACTGCAGTTTTGTATGTACTATTTATGCTTATACTCAAGGGCCAATACTCAAGTTAAACCACTGGACTAGCCAGATCTGTTGCCTGCTTTGTTAAATCTTGTCCAAATACTTACAGAAGTGCTTTTTGTCTCACTACATCTGAAACTGGTTTTTTTAGGACCACATTCTCACCTATTTGTGTGAGCAAGTACCTTCATTTCATAGGCTTCTTCAGCCACTCTCTGAGAAGGGTTTGTCATCAAACAAGTGTGTTGGGCTTTACAGAGTAAATCCAATGTGATGCAGTTTCCTCTTGCTATGAGAAGACTCAAAGCAAACAGTTTAAGACAATTCCAGCCTTGTATCTAGAAGGTTGCCTGAATGTCAAAAACATGTCAGAGAACATAAATTGGAGTGACAGTTACACAGGCTGGACAAGAGATCCCATAGCTCTATACTTTGCTTCCCAGCACATTCAAAGAAGCATAAATATATTTATTAATTAGTCTCAAAATGCTTTGAGTCTCAATTTCTCAGAAGCTAATCACACATTATTTTTAAACATGTAATTTCTCTGTACTGCCTACTTTAGAAGGCATAACCAGAGCTTGAAGAAATGTGACAGTTTTATAATTAGCTTCAGTTCTGGGTACCATTAGACCAATATTTTAGGTACAAGAATTCATGCTTCTTTGCACACAAACAGCATTGGATGCTACTTAAACAGCTGTTACAGAGCACAGTCATTTATCCCAGCAGTTGCATTGTTAGAACTCACAGGTGTGTGCATGTGGTGCAAAAGAAAAGCAGCATTCCCTAGGACTGAAGGCTCAAAGCTACTCAGTTGCTTCCAAAGGCATTGAAACACAGCACTTAGAATCATGTCAGGCTGAAATCCAATCAATACTTTTTTTTTTATAAATGCATCTAGACATTTTTCCATGCATTTACATGGAATGCATGAATGACTAAGAGAGACTAGTCTAATTATCCTTAGGAGACCTGAGCTACTGCTCAATTTTTCTTTTTTACTAATCAACAGATGAGAACTTTGTAGAAATCAAAGGCTGTCACTAAATCATAGATCATTACTCCAGCCTGTTAAAGATGATGTACATGCCTGCTCTCTGTTGAAGAGGTCAGCGTATTTCATTACGCGATATAGTCAGAAGCTGCCTGTTTCACCTGATTTGAATATTTGTCCTATGTATGCTTGCTATTAGCATCTCCTCTACAAACCCAGGCATTGCCATGAGTCTGAAGGTTCTCATTATCTTCTGAAAATGCTTTACACTGCTTTCAAGACACAGATCACCAGAGCCAGTTAAGCTACTGTGCAGCTCAAGGTAAGTTTACATTCTTGCCTGAGTTCTTAGCCTAGGATTTATGGGCCATATCTGGATTATTAACAATAAAAGTGGCACCACATACACAGCATCTGAAATTGATCTTCTGGGCACATATAGATAATACAGCTGTATAACCCCTCCACCTTTAGCAGTGAGAGCAAGTACAGAAAGGCTGTGTGTCCCTGTCACTACCCTTTCAATTGACAAATACACTGACACGCAAAGGTTCCTTAGCACTATCACTAAACAGATATATTGTTCTTTTTTGCTTAACCTGTATTTAAACCTTTTTTTTTTTTTTTTTGCATCTAAGGGGTATTTAATTACATTCTCAATGGGGATTATTTTAAAACAAGAGTTATTTTCTAAAGAACACAAAGCTGATGTTTTGCAATGATGTAATATTAAAAAGGAGAATGTATGTGGGCTTTTTTGCTGACTTTCAGAGCTCTGACACAACACCTTTATGACAAGTAGTGCTTGCACAGAGGTCTTCTCTGATATATCTATTTCAAAGGAAATGAATCTTGCACAGAAAGCAACTTAGCAACTGTCTCTAATGAAGTGTGCATCATGAACCAAACTAAAGTAGCTAAGCCTAATCTATTCTGACCCAGAGCAGGCTACTACTACAACTGCTGGAATTCCTACGGAGTAGGAGTACCCTGAGTACTCTAACAGAGGCTGCAATAACCTCAAAAAATTGATTATTACCCAGACAGCAACCTTGGCATCCAGCAGAAAGCTATTTTTGTAAAGTTTCATTATTGCTTTCCCATGTGATATAACCAACCTTTGACTTACTACTGTCTCATAATGGTCTCCACAGTATCAGAGCTCCTCCATAAATGGGAAGCCAAACATCTCCTTTCATTATTTGAGATAACACTTATGAATAAGAATAACTAGGCCATAAGTACTGGGTTTACATACTTCCTAGTTAATTGTGATAATGTCTTATCAGCAAGTCAGTGATGGGTATGAGGACTTAAGCATATCTGTACTTCTGAGGAGAATCCCCAGGAGAATCAGGTAAGACCACAACCTAGAAATACTGAATGCTAATTTGATTTCTAGATGCAAAGAAAGCCACAGCCAGCACTATTTGTCTTCACTGCCCAGCACAGTGACTGTTTTGCACCACTCACCAATCTTACATCAAATGCTAAACTGAAATACCAAGTGAATTGCAATAGCTTCCAAATTCAAGGATGAAAGGCAATCATTGTTTTAATGCCTGGAAACTGTGGGATGAAGATTAACAATGAGGAACATCTGTTTACCATCAAATCACCCTTTGAGGATCAGAGAAGAGCATTAGCTGAACCAAAAGTATCTAGTGTTTCTACCTTCATGCACATCAACTGGAAAAATAAGTGATCAATAAAACTTCCCTTCTGCTCTCCACAGTAGAGCCTAAAGGTGTCACAGGGATTAATAATCCACAGGACAAATATAAAGGAGCATTGGAATAACAAAGAGCAGATGTAATTCGACTCTGAATTTCCATTTCACAGTTACTTCCTAGCTAAAAAGAAATTCCAGGTAACTATCAACAGATACTCCCTGACAAGGCTACCTGCAGCAGGAATGAGGGGAACAGGAATTGCATGAACAGGAGTGAACCTCTACTGTAAGTACATCTCTGTTGTAAGGAGGACTACATATGGCTTACACTTTCCCTTCAGCAAGGATTTCCCTTGCCAGAAAAAGTATCTGCACTGCATAAAATAACAAATGGCTGTTCTGAAGCCTAACCAATTCTCTTTTCCAGGAATAAAACATGTCAGCCAGCAAGGAGCATGGTGCAGGAGCTGCAGCTCTGCCATGGCACCTACTTTCTTTATCAGTGGCTGAAGCCAGTAGGAGAAAATCTCTTCCAGGTTGCATCACAACTGCTTCTCCCCCAGGTCGCATCAGCTGCTGGGGTTTCAGTCCAAAAGAGGATGAAAGCTGTTCAGGTCAGGGAGGCTTAGTCTGTAACAAGCATGATTTGCACGAAAAAGAAACGTGCCTGGAATAAGACTACACCAAGGTGTAGACACATGGTTATTAATAAATAAACCAGACGGCTAGATGCACCTCTTAAGACCAAGTCTAAACCTAAAGAATCAACAGATGGATATCTGTTTTCTGTGTTATTATGCTTGTTCTCATGTAAAAAGGGGTATTCTTGAGTTGATAGCATTCAGTTATGGGGTAGGATAGCTTAAAAGGACAAATGTTGCACAATGATTCCTTTCAAGCACAGCGTACTGGCAAGCGTCCATCCCTTGCAAACAAGAAGTTTGACCTGGGGGGATGAACTTTCATTGAATTTAAGATCTCATTAAAATACTTAGTTACTGCTTCTCATTACAGCAAAAATCTTAAAACGTGAGGGCAACATGAAAGTATCATCCAGATGCTGAGCATGCAGACAGGCTGCTACAGTGCTTTAGTAAAAAATTACTGTCTTGACAAAACCAGGGAGATGATACTGATTCTGAATACTTTTGCTTCTGATTAAAGAAGGTTAAAGAAAGACCTATACCTCTTTGGGGCAATGCAGGGGACACCAGTAAAGAGTGGAATGCTGTTTGTCAGTTATAAACAGGAAGCAAATCTCTTAACCCTCCTAAAACCAAAGGCAAAGGAAGATGCAGTAATGGGAAGAACTAGGTTTGTCTGTAAGAGAGAATTGCAGAAAGGGAGCCAAAAGAAAAATTTTTCCTTCTTAAACCGAAGTGAGGAGGCAGAACAAGAGTTAGAAAACTTCATGAGGTTTAGATTTTTTTAGTTTTTGGTTGGGCTATTTCCACCCCACCCCCTTTCAAAAAATAGAAAGGCACTGACTAAGCTTCATCTAGGTTTGTGAACAAGATCTGCTGAAAAATAAAAGATCTTACCCCCTCAGCCACCTTCCTTCCCAAAGATCAAGTGTGCTTCTTAAAAAGATGCTTCCCTGAGAATGCTTCAACTTTCATGCTTGCCACTGGCTCACAAATGACTTTCTGTGTATTGCTCAGACTACCCAAGTAGTCAAGAATTTTCAGCTTGCTTTATTGGCAAATTGGCATACCAGTTTGAGGCAGATGGCAAAACCAGCAGTGAGAGAAAGCCTTTGAAGTAACGATACAGCTGATAGTGCTGTGCATACAAGGGAGTAAGACTGCATCAGTTAGTAAATGGCAAGTAAGAAAATCTCTTGGATTTTAAGATTTCTTAAAAAATGAAAGCATAGAAAAAGAGAAACAGCATAAAGAAATGCTCAGCATTCTTGCACAGATTATATTCTCCTTCTCAGTGTTAAGAACAACTGGTATAATCAGAATAACTGGTATACTCGTGTTTTACTCAGGAAACTTTGCTCAAGGTTGCACAAGATATATCTCCAGTAAGGCAACGCCTCAAGTTTTCCTCACATGCAAAGTCAAAATATGAGAAAATAAAAAACACAAGACAATAATTAGAACTTAAATTTCACGTTCACTTCTCATAGACGGCAAATAGCCAATCAAGAACAGATTCAAAGTTAAATAGGAGACAATGAGTGATCTTGAACAGCTGATCTAGGGAATACATCACATGAGGCTTTGTCTGGATGACTTTTCTTTTTAGACAATTCACAGGTCACAGATTTTACCAGGTCAGTACAAAATACTCACAAAGCAGACTCCATTCATCCCAAGATGATCATCATCCCAAGTTTAGATGACTTCTTAGGTTTTGTCATCTCTCCACATTCCCAAACCGCATGGTTTTTTAACCATGCTTCTATAAACAGCACAGGTCTCCATTCTTCAAGTGCTATTTTGGTAAGTCTTGTCCTGTTCACTTTAAGTATCTTGGCTATTCAATCCTTCACCATGAATATAATACTGATCTTCAAGACAAACTCTGCCATAACACACTTAAGTGTATAACATCATGTTTTCAACTGTCAAAATCACTATAACAAATTGCCATTTGATTGTTAGGTATTGTGGTTATACAAACTGATTAATCTGGCACGTTTAGAAGTTGTTTAATCTAGGGATTGGTAGCTACCAGGTCTTATGCCCCCCACTGCCAAGGATAGGCAGACCTTGTTCTCCTCTCTGTAGCTAAGTCCCCTAACAAGTACATAGCTATGATCCCCTAACAACCACATAGCTATCCTAAGTGTGTAGTAGTTAGAGCACACTAAGCTACTTCAACAGTGCACTTTAGCAGTTGATTATTAGATGCAAATCATTGCTTACAGAATGATTAGGCAGAGGTTTATAGTTCAACATTTGGGTGGAACAGAACAAAGATCTTCTTATCCTTATGATGAAGTGAGCACTCAGTGCTTGTTCTGAGGGAGGAGTAATGTTGAAGTTGCACTGATTCAAAATTCCCAAAATTGCAAAGAATTTTTTTTATTTAATTTTTTTAAATTTTTAAAAATTATAATAATTACTAATATTGCAGTTCATAGCATTATGTAAGATATTACCACCCTACCTGCTAAACTGAGAGAAGGTTACAATAAAACTATATTCTGGCAACCATGAGAAGCTCTCCACGGGGTACAAGTGTTTTACCTGGTGGTCCTCCAAGCTGTCAACTCCCTGCACACCGTGTCACAACCTGAATTGTTATCCATCCCTTTCACCACAGCTCCAACCAGACCAGCTGGAGAAAGATGACAAGTCTCATCACACTAAACTCCAACCCTTTCTGCCCACTCCTTAGCAGCACAGCCTTGCACTGCTCTCAGTTTAATGGAAGGTGTCCTGCCCATGGGTGAGAATAGGAAATTGGTGATGTCTAATGTCCCTTCCAACCCAAACCATTCTATGATTCTGTGATTTCAGCAGCTAGCACCAGGCCTCTATTAAAAGTATTTTAGTCCCTCCAACACACAGAATAAGAAGTAAAGACTTGTCAGCTGTAGTTCTTACACACCAGAAGAACAGATGTGCTGCTGACTTTAACAGGGCAGGCACAGAAATGAACATGTAAACATTTATGTCTTAGAGATTGCATTTTTTAAGTTTTAGAAAAGAGGTATTAATGGGCTCCTTGGAGACCTGACCACATGGTTCTTTACAATTCACAAAACAGAAAATTGTCAAACATGATGAATACACAATCAAGTCAAATGAAACAAAACTATCAGTCTCCTGTCATGTATCCTGGTGCTTTCCCAGTGCAAGAAGAACAGGTCTGGGTCACTACAAAGCACCTACTGAGCGTTTCTTACAGTTTCACTCAGGAAAGTGTAGGAGTCCAACTCCTATTTTCAACTTCCATGCAGGTATGCCGAATTTATAATTCAAAACAGTTCTTCCAGTCTCCAACCTTGAAAATCTACTGTGGGACAACAAGCTATTTCACTTGTTATTTGCAGCTGTTAGGAAACACTTCTGCAGATCAAGTAATAATTCACTAATTTGTCTTGACAGACTTACCCTCAATTAACAAACTCCAGTTAGAAGTCTTACCTCTAGAAAAACCCAGTACGCTTTACTTATAGTGCCACAAGCCAGCATAACTAACAGAAGTGATTTACAACAAAGGCTCATTTTTATCACAAGCTCAAGCACTTTTGACCTTTAAAACATGACCTCTATTCAAAGCAGAATTGTACTTTAAAATCATTAAGCCACTTTATAGGACATATGTCAGGGTACTTCACAATTTCTGAAAGTGTGCCTTGAGAGAAACTTTCCAACAGATGATGCAGCAGGAGAAAAGATGCCTGAGGTTATTCACTTTTTTGGCTCCTTGATCAGATTCCTCAGAGTAATATGGTCATTACGAAAACATTCTGCAAACACTAACTCAATAACTCAATAGTATTTCAGCGTTTAAATGTCAGAAGTGGATGAAAGCAGTATTGTGCAAAAGCACTAACAACTGTTATTTTAGAAAGTGCTTTATCAGACATTACCAAAGCTGTACTTCTAAACAAAGCAGTTTTCTTGTTTTACTTGCATGCTCTAATGCTTCTCAGACAGAACTTTTACTAGTAGGCACCCACGTGAAAGGATTCACTGCCTTGAGGTGGTACTATTTTACACTGGACACATGCTTATTTTAACAGCAGCACTGAAAAAGCTGAATGCCTCATGTCAAATATTTTTACACCTAGTTATTCTAACAGATTTGCACATACTTTTCCCAAATCCTTACTCCACCAGTCCTGAGAGAAGTAGATGTTTCCCTGCTGTAGCAGGAGGAAACCCCTAGCTGCAGATTATTCTTCTGTATCTGTTTCCACTGCTGCAGATACTCAAGTAAACCCATGCCCCCCCTGCAAGGTGCCAGCTCTGTCAAACCACTGCATGTCCCAGTACAATTATCTGGCCTAAAACAAATGGCTAAAAGGAGAAAGTGACCACAGTGAAGGGTGAGGAACTTCATTCAACCGCCTCTTGAAATGAAACTGAGTTATGGAACACCTAAAATCCAACAAGAACAAGTCATTACTTTGGTGTCTTCTTAGCATAGACATCAGACACAAGCTCAAAATCTTTTTCTTCAAAAAAATAGACAAATGGACCACTTTTTGTGCTTGCCAAAAGCACAAGAAGCTGTGATAGCATTTACAAAAGTTGTTTCTTTCACCTTATTTCATCAGTTTCTTGGTGTACAAAAAAGAAAAAGAGCTATTTTGGTGTCCTGTTTTTCTGGAATGCCAGAAAGCCATTTTAATAGCAGTTTTATTTTCATCAATTCTTGAAAAACAAAAAGAAAAAAAAGAGGTTCCAAAAGGAATTTGCTTATCCTTGAAAACCCCCAAGTGCACCTCACACTCCCCCTCAGCCCTAATCCCTACCATTCCTGTAAGCAAGAGAAAAGGACTCAAATAAAAACATTCTACGTATTTCTTATTATGTTTTTTGTTGCTGATGGACCATAAGCCTTTGGTATGCTGCAGGCAGAGACAATTTTTAATAACAGTCACCTGCTTATTCATGTCCTGCATCACATGAAAGGCCACACAGCACACTCAGCATTAATTATTAATCTCATTATGTTATCAAAGTACCAGCTAAGCAGGATCTTCACAGAAGAGATACAATTCCTCTGGTGACACCAAGTTCAGACAGACAGAAACATCAGAACTCCGCCCTCAGACAGTGGCTTCTTTTGAAACACATGGATCTTGACATGGACTTAAGTCAGAAGCATTGCGTGCATATTTCATCTTTGAATTTACTGGAAACTAATGGACTGATGAAAATTCTGCACTGCAGTTTAGGTATTAGCGGTTTTAGGAAGCCCGTGAAGCAACAGCAGAGTTCAGCTTTTTATTTGAAATCTAAAATCAAACCACAAGAAAGTGAAATTGCTTAGAGATGAACAGATCCAATTCCTTCTGCACTAAAGTAAAATCTAAACAAAAACTGCATCAAATATAATATTTTGCCAACATACAGATTTTGGTGTCAGCAGAACAAACACAAGTAACAGCTTTGCTGACCCCAGTGAACACTCAGTACATAAGGAGCCCTTTACAGATTTCAGAGATCTCAGTACAGTGGCTGCAGTCTGTTGCCTCTTCCTTGGCATCTCAGGTTATTAAGGGTCAATCTTGCTAAATCCTCCAGTTAGTCTTGCTTTCCTAGTCTTTTTTTGCACTGTAATGGGCAAGTTCAAACTTTTGTTAGACATCTCTACAAGGGTCTGAAAATGCTGTTTAACATTATGATTATTATTATTAGTTTTTTCACCCAGAGGGTGGTTGGACACTGGAAGAGACTCCTCAGGGAAGTGGTCACAGCACTGAGCCTGCCAGAGTTCAAGAGGCATTTGAATAATGCTCTCAGGCACATGGTATGATTTTTGGAGCTGTCCTGTGCAGGTCCAGTAGTTGGACTCTACGATCCTTGTGGGTCCCTTCCAACTCAGGATGTTCTATGATTTCCTAAGATGCAAAATAATTGCTGTTGACATTGAAAATACCATTGCAATCTCAGCCAGCAACCACCACAGCAAATGAATTTGTCTCTGCCAGTTTCAGACACTGAAAAACTTAAGCAGGCACCATCTTTCTTACTTATTATTCTCTGGCAAGAAAGAAATACAAGATACTAGAAAAATAGTGAGAAGTTTCCCTGTACTCCTACCTTCTCTTTAACATAGTAGAAATGCATAAGCTCACAAATAACATTTCTGGGATAAATTCCTGTTTTAAAGTATGTTCTCTCCTATAGCTTCTCACTAAGGAGAACAGTATGTGCTACTAACCATCATGTGATACCACTTTGACCTTGAGGAAGTAAGGAAAATCTTGAAATTGAAAAAACAACAGAATTATATTTATTTAGAAACAGCAGATCAAGGTCTCTCTCTGTTGAGACAGAAAGCAGCAGGAATGTTAAAATGTACCTCCAGCTTTATAAACTGAAAACAAAGATATGCCAATACCATTCAATACTTTACCTTACATTTACCATGACTTCAACTAAAGTATAAGCTATGCCCAAAATAGATAGTAGACATCGCAGTATTAAGTATTATGCTAATCGCAAGGTAAGATCAGTGCTCTTGTGGAAAAAAAGGGAAGGGAGATACAAACAGAGGATCTGAAGACTGCAAAAACATACTATTAAAAATTCGAAAAGCTGCAAACACACATCTCTCTCAGTGCCATCAATACTTCAAAGGGAAAAAAAAAACAACCAACAAACCCCAAAACAAAAAAAATCACATTTTCCCCCGTTTCATGTTCAACATGAAGTGGAGTTTTGATTTTTGTTTTTGAAAGCAGCCAAACACAGTGTGCTTCAAAATTTACTGGGTGTAACAAGTTAACACTTCCCTATTCTATAGACGTTAATCAGAAAAATGGGAAGCTCTAAAACCCAGTTCTAGTCACGAATCTCATTGAACTTTGTTCCAGCAAAGAGATTGCAGCTGAGACCAAGGGCTGGCACTCCCCAAATATGCTGCAAAGTAAATCCCACATGACCAGGTCTGTGCAGACACGGCAAATGTGGACATACTTAAGTAAAGCTCACTGTGCTTTCCTTGGGTCAGGGGATGCAATCTGCAACTTGGAAACCATCAGGAAAAGATGATGTTCCAGCTTTTAACATCTACTGATGTAACATAATTTCATTGTTTTGTTTCTTTAACAAGGAAAAGGGGTTTAGCATAAGGCGTAAATAGATGTTTGATGTTTACCCATCTTAGAGCAGCCTGTTTGACAGCCAGGTTTTAAAGTCACTCCTGCCACAGAGTGTAACTTATGATGCAGTTGATGTTCTAATGCTTTCTGCAAGTGAAAGGCTGCCCTGTGGACAAAGGTGGCTGGCATGTAGTGGTATCCTCCATATACCCACCCAGCCTCACACCCCAGGAGCAGCAGCCAACATCCATAACCTGCATACAATGGCCCTCCATGGATTTCTCCCACTTGCAAGCCTCCTGTCTGAGGTATTTTTTGCACATTTCCAGTGAACCTTTTCCCCTTCTCTCCTTGCCCTCACAGCTTCTTTTCATTCTACCCACTGGAAAGCAAAACACACCAGTGCCCTGAGTATACCTATGACATAGCAGAGCAATTCCTGGACAGTGGCAGATGTGTGCCTGCAGGAACTGTTTTGGTTTTTACTGCCATAGTGGTCAAATTCTGCTTTTGGTCCTGTAACAAGCAGACTTAGGGAGCAGAATAATAGCAGTAGTGAAAAGCATTGGTTTTAAGTCAATTTCATTCACTGAAAGAGTTCTTTTACACTCCTTACTGCATCAAATTTTTAACTCACTGCTCTGCTTTGATGGTAACCGGATTTTAGGAACAGTTAACACACTACAGCTGGCAGAAGAGCTTGAGTTGTCAAACCAGCTTTATCACTTCCTTTGTGAGGCAAATGCATCACCCATAACCCAAAAAGTGTAACAACCCAAGTGGGAACAATAAAAACCAGGATGAGAATCCGGTATCTCATCTTGGCTGCCATGCAAAGCAAGTAGGGTACTTCTTCACCGCACACCTTTATAGCACACCACAATTGCTGGTCTGTGAGCCTTCATTCCAGGGCAGGCTAGCTGTTTGTCCTCTGGATAGCTGGAAAATTAGGCATTAAGTTAGCTGTCATTCTACCAGAATACCTCTGTAGTCAGTACCACAGTAACAACTCACTTGTTAATATTCCTCAATTCAACTCAAACAAACAAAGACAAAAAAACCAAAAAAAACCCACAACGCCCCAAGAAACCAACAAAAACCCATTACAGACAGTGTATAAGCAATTGGAAGAAACATGGGTAGCTGGAAAATATGCAAACAGTGAAGAACAGAACCATTTTCACAGCCTTCCCTAACTTGAGTGAGGTGGAAAGAATTTGAGGGCTTTACACAACCACACACAGAGGCCTGCACATGCCTATCTCTAGATAAAAAAAAAGCATCACACTATCAGCCTCAAATGGTAGTGGCTCCAGAACATGAAGAATGTTCTGACAAATGTCCAAGCTCCTGAGAGATCGATACAGGCTCTTATCAACTCTGGGACACTACTATAACCTACCTCTTACTAGAAGCTTGAATTTAAATGCAGGTGAATAGGAAGTCATCTTTATTAAATCATGTGAAACACTGAGAACAACAGCAAACAAAAGCACCATACAGTGCACACACTGAGCCACACAACTCCACAACCTAAACAGCTTGGTTGCAAGTCTGACCATGTATTACTTTAAAAAAATAATAGAGTCCCTTGCAGAGGACTGCCATTCATCTTGTGGTGAGGAACACTGGGTTTTTCAGTAATTCGATCTATTAAGACAGGATTCACACGGTCTGTAGTGAGTAACATCAACAGCAAAAGCAGTTTCCAGCATTATTCCATTTCTATAGATATGAGGTAAAAACTGCCAGAGTGCTCCTTCTCCAGTCTGTGAATTGTTGAGATATTGGCAACAAAATGATGTTTAAAGGAACACAGATTTACATCCCTCAGAAATTTCTTTATGCCATAAAATACTTGCCTGCAGTAGCTGGAAGGCAAAAGCCAGATGCGAGGTCACACCTGCACATTCAGTGAGCACTGATCCCTCCACTCCCCAAGTTGCTTTTCCAATTCAAAACTGGAGGTATAGTGGCACATTAGTTTTTTTACTAATCTCAGCAATCATTGGACCAATTTTAGAATCTCCAGTCTCAAAGCACTAGCTAAGCCAGCTGTGGAGATGTGGGTTTCTAACATCCACAAAGTAATAGCAAAGGTCTCTTGCTCTAGAAGCATGTTTTCTATGAACACTTTTTTTTTCAATCCAGTACAGTGAGATCCCACTATCACATACCTGTGGGCACCTCACTAGTAGCAGTGGTCTATACAAAGTAGTGCTATAAAGCTCACCAGGCACAGTTGCTGTCTCATCTCTTCTGATCTGTGAAAAGCCTCTTATACCTCCCCACAGCAGTTTCTGCCAGAGCCTGAATAAACACTTCTTCCGAAGATCAACAGTTTTTCAGGACATGATAGCTGAGAAAGAAGGATCTCAACATGTGAAAAGTACACTTCTGCAAGGGACCTCTTAAGAAGCAGATTCCATCAGTCCAGGTAATTCCTCCTCCGGTCCAAAGCAAACAGACACATGATCACAGAGCTTTTTGAATGCCACACCAGGGATACAATCCTATGGGATACCTTCCAGGCAAAATGCACCACTTTGCTGGTCAGCTACATGGTGTGCGACTGTCACAGCCCACAGACCAGCGTGGGTGATCGGGGTACACAGCCCACATGCCATCACTTGTTCCATCATTAACACACAGAGAAGCAAAGGCCAAGGCTGCTCTCAGGTAAATAGGAATTACTGAGCAGAGTTCAAACAGTACAGAAAAACTTACCCTCATGTTAAGAACAATACTTAAACCTTTTAGACTAAGCAAAGAATGTCCTTCCATCCCACAGGTACTGTCACAGATTCTTCCCAACAGCAACTTCCTATGACTCTCTTAGGCAAGATGCAAGCCTAAAGTACCTCTGCTACCTCACAGCGCCAGTATCCCTATTCCTCGGTGTGCTCTTTATAGTAATGTAATGTCTCAGCTGCTGCTGCTACCTTGGTGAGGCCATCTCAGGTCATGCTTAATATTAACCAGGAGCTACCCAGGGTGCAGAAAGAAGCCATCACTTTGATCTGACAAGCAGTTAGTCTTGTGGGTGGAGTACAAAGTCAAAGAGGCTTTTGAGTTGCACCACAGATAATCCAAGTTAAAAAGGGGAAAGTGAAGGAGAACTGAAAATGCCATGTGTTCTCTTGGTGAAGCTGAACCTACAAACTACACTGATATGAGGGTAGCAGAGTATGACCTAACTTCAAATTTCTCACTCTTGAATTTAAAAAAAAGAAGAAATCCCAATTCCTTTCTTAAGAGGGTCATACCTAAAAGAGAGTGGAAACTTTGAGAAAGAAAACTAACTGGGCTCTGAAGAGACTGTACTATTAGCTTCAGTACATGCTATGGAACAAGTACCATATGGTCTAGTCTGCAAAAAACAAAGGTCATATCCATCATTACTTGGCATCATTATTTTGCAACTATACAGACTGAGCAATGACCCATTACATGTGCACAAATTACCTCAACATGCCAGTGAGCAGGTCAATGCATCCTGTACAGAAACCAGCACAAACGTTTCTGTCTCCTTCAGATCTCACTGTTAAGACTTTTCATATGCAAATGTCACTATCCAAGCAATTATTGGAGTGACTGATACTGCTGACAGCTGCATATGAAAACTCTGCTATATCTGCACAATTGTATAACTAGCCAAAACAAAATAGCCAGTAGTCTAGTATGCTGAGGATCAAGACATGAAACAACAAGTGCACTTGTTGATCAATCCCTCTGTATGGACAGAGCTACTTCAGCAATGGGTATATCCCAGCTAAGTAGGATTCTTCAAAGAATTTCACCTCATAAAGTACCCTCATTTCAAACACTTGGCCTTCACAGAGTTGTTGCCAGCCATGCTCACTGGTACTATATTCATCTTAAAGCAGAGAGAGTAGATGAGCCAAAGTTCATAATCCACTACATGACAGGCTACCACTCCCAGATTTTTTTGACAAACTGAGAAAAAACATGTTACTAAGAAATATCTTAATATTTTCTGGCTACAGTGAGCTAGTTGTACAGCTAGATTACAATATTATACATTTACCTATAAGCACAGAGCTTTAAAGATTTCCTGTAGTCTGAAAGCATTTGAGTAGCATTAATTCACTCATGAGCACCAGGGTGAAGAGTTGCCACAATTTTGCCCATGAAGAAACAGCAGCAGGAAACCTGGCAAAATTCACTTGTAGTACCAAGATTTCGTAGGACCCCAGTACCTCCCCAGAAACATGGTGGACTCCAAAGCCACTCTCCATGGTCCCATAGTCCTGGCAACTTTAGCTTTCTGTACTGCAAAATTGCTGGCTTTGACTGAAGCCAATTAAGCACTTTAGGGTTTGACCTTTTAAGCATATTAAACTGCATGTACTTTTATATAGCAGCTTCAAACTGTCATGTCATCAGTGACCAATACTGCAATTAGCCATTGCAAACCAATTCAATAAAAACCAACACTATGAAGAAGGCAAATTTTAGAACATAAAATGGAAAAGTTGGGAAAGAATGAGAATTTACATTTTCAAAATAAAAAAAAAAAAAAAGACTTCTCAAAAAGAAATTTCCTGGGTAGTTTTCTTTTACAGTATCTTCATAGCCCTAACATTGAAGCTAAACCTTCAGTGTTTTACACAAGTTCCTGCCTTACTGAACAGCTGAGCAAGAAAAATTAAAAAAAAATTCTGGCAGTTCTGACTCTGAAATTGCAGCATATGCTTTGTGAAACAAGGTGTATTCCATTTCAAGCCAAGAAAGACAAGGCTAGTAAAATGAGGTCTTCCATGTTTCAAATTTAAGCTTAGCATAAGAAGGTATAAATTATAAGAAGCCAAGAGAAATAATATCTGCTTAACGATGGATAATTATAACCTTAGCCAGCCACAACACATTTACTGTAAACTTGATTTGCTTTATATGCCAAAGCTTCAATCACAATTTAAACCCCTCAAATCTGTATTACCTTTACAATGCAGTAATTACACATCTGCGAAGAGACAAGAACAGCAAAAGCCAACGGTAGAATTTGATGTACTAAGTATTTCCTTTGGAAAGGAGGAAGTTGTGGTAAATTCTACCTGTTAACATTAATCTAATTCAATAAGACATTAGGGCTTGTGACAGCTGCTCATGCCCATCTTAAACATTTGTTATTTAATAGAAAAATTTTCCAAACTATACTGGATATGTATTAGAGCAATGTTTGGAGGGCATTATTAGTGGCCTCCATGGCTGCATTGCTTGAGGGGAGAAAATCCCTACTCCTAATTGCTTATTCTTGACTTCTTCTTCTTAGAAGTTCAAGGATGCTTGATGCTATCCATTTTTTGCTACCTTTTTTTTTTTTTTTAGTATGCAAGAAACTTTCCTTAAAGGCAAAAGTAATAAATCAAACAATATAAATACAAGCAACCAAAACTTCATTTTATTAGATGTGTGATTTTCAGGAGAAAGGGGCCCAGCAATCTAATAGAACAAAATGTTTTTTCTCCAGTATCAAATATAACACTATCAAACACAACTGGCCTCTGCAGATATTACAAGCCTGCTATTGTGTTTAAAAAACAATTTCCTATGCTGCATATGTCTAACAGATACTGTGCCTAGCACAGAAGGTATTTGCAGAAGCATCAGCTAGCAGCAAGAGGATTCTCCTTTCTTGTTGAACTTGCAAAGTTTTTATTAAAGCTGGGCTACAGGAATTAAGTGTGCAAACAGTGGTTTGAAAAGCAGCTGAAAGTACACATTCTTCACCTGTTTAATTAACTCTGGAATTTCAAAATGCAAGGCTGCTCTATAATAGTGTTTTGATTACAAATATGGTGAGAAACAAAACATAACTCCTGGTATAGTATTGTCCCAGCCCTCTTCTGCCCCAGTCTTTTGCAATTTATTGTTTATTTCAGTATTTATTACTCTTCAATATGGTCCAAAACTTATTGTATGTGCACACAGTTGATTATCTGAAACAATATTTGCTGAATATATTACTGAAACAGTATTTCAGCAGCTGCCAACTGAATGGAAAAATTGCCATTGATATCCACGGTGTCCTGAACACTAAAAAGTCCTTTCCAATCATTCAGGACAGAGATTAAATGTCAAAGGCAGTTTCCACCCCTAAGATTCATTCATGAGGGTACTGCTGCAGCAAGCAGGCCACAGCTCCACGTAGTTTCACAACCAGCTGTGCGCCTGGGGCTGGAGGCACCATCCTGCCTTCTCTGACTCAGACCCACTGCCGGAAGTACAAAGCAGCAGAAGGGGCCCTGTACATCCCACAGGTTCTCCTCCAGCTCTGGGGAGGAGGGATGAGAACCCAGCTGGGACCCCTCCATTCAGCAGCAGCAAAAGTTGGGAATGCCCCATCCCTGGGAATGTTCAGAAACAGGTTGGATAGGGCTTGGAGCAACCAGGTTTAGTGGAAGGCGTCCCTGCCCATGGCACAGCGGTTGGAACTAGGTGATCTTTAAGGTCCTTTCCATCCCAAAGCATTCTGTGATTCTCTGAATAGCCAATCCATGAGCTGGATCCTGTGAAACTGCTCTCTCAGCCCAGCTGAAGGGCAGGATTCACCATGTGCTGTGAAGTAGCCTGCTTCCTACACTCAAGCCTCCCAAGCTGGTCTCATTTTGCTGCTGACTGAATCATGACTCTGTTTCACTCTGAGCCTCTTGCTTTCAAGAGTCCCTGGTTATGTTCAGGCTCTGCAGTGACAAAGAAAATGCTATAACTGTGCAAGCACAGAACAAAGATTGCACATCAATGTGTTTCACTCCTACTCGAGTACACAGAGAGGCAATAACTGTGCAGTGAGCAGTTATGCTACGGATGCAGCATTTTCTCTTGTTTCCTGTTCTGTCAGGTTAAGGTTGAGGAAAACACGAACATGCACCTTTGACACCTCAGCCTAGGCCTGGCACCAGCTTGGACACCCTGGACAGCATTACTCACCTCCTGAGGAAGCATGGCTAGGGGCTACACAGCTACGAGACACAGGCATTTCTCCTTGTTTCTACAAGCTTTTTGTATGTGTTTGTTGCCAGGTTGTTTTTACATTAGTAAGAGTGTCTCGGGGCAAAGTCTCATGGTGCAAAAAGCCTATCTCAACAGTGCTCTGCGAAGGGAGAAATTTCCCTCACACTCTCTCTTCCCCACCACAGCGGCTCTGTCCACCCAAAAGCACTCCCAGAGTCTTCACCACACCCTGTATCACCACCCTTTCCTCCCTAATGAGCAGTAGGGACCAGTGTGCTGAGACAGAGGACAGGATATCCAGCAGCATTGGACCGCCACATCAGCTCCACCTATGACAGACCAATCCCTTGATGAGGGAAGTACAAGGCTCCCTACACTGCAGAACTCATCCCCACCTCATGCAGTAGTAAGCATTGCTCATGAATATGACCTGCATATTCTGATTTTCCAAACAGATTCAGAAATGCTTCTAGGTACCTAACAATTCCGTGAGTAACTGTTTTGGCTATGAAGTCCCATCATGGGCTAGCAGAGCTAAAAGAATGTTTCTTCTAAAAACTTGCTACTAGCATGAATCCATTTTATGAAAATAAACACGAGGATGGGGAGGGTGTTACTCCTAATAGATGCTAATTTAAGTCATTAATGGTAAAAATAACTTCACTGTGAAAAATCAAGGGAGCTGCTTCAAATGAACTGGAGGACTTGAGTTCAAAGTGACAAGTAGCCCTGTGAAAGGGAAAGGTTAAAGGATGATAAAGCCAGGATGATAAACTAGTAATAATAGCAAAAGAAACAAAAAAGGTTGGATTTGGAGATTAAATTCCATAAGGCAGCAGATAGGTAAGTTGCAACATATCAAGTAGAAACCTTGAGTAAAATCAACCTTGACTCACTGGAGTTTCCAGAGATGGTGAAGCTGATCTAACATCTCTACAAATGAGACCTGCTCCCTCCCCTCTCTCAAGAGTGCAGCTGCACCCAATCCCCTTCCTCTTGCCAGCACAGGTTCTCCTCTGACCCGTGGATCAGACCAGTCAGCTCACTAGAAAACTGACTCAGCAAAAGAGCGAAGAATTGCCTGCCAGCATAATGAGCTGATTCAGCTGACTGAGGACAATCTCTTACAATGGAACAATGGAGGCAACAGGAGTGTTCAGAGCAGAACAGTCCTATCTGGCAGCAGTAAGACACTTGTCACCTTAAATATTTGAACAGGCAATCACTCTGCAAGGGAAAGAGGAAGCAAAGAACAAAGGAAACAATGTTGCTACAGCAAATGGGACAGTAGTGAAAAAGAAGCAAGAATGGCTAATTTTTATAACAAAGCCTCTAGGACAAAACCAGTGGCAGCTATCGTGAGGGAAAATGTGTAGAAACAAGGCTCAGAACATCATTTAATGGTTGATTCCTGACCAAAGTACACTGGTGTAATCCATTACAAAGGTCCTATGGTTTGTCATTGCATTAATATTTCATAGTTTGCACTACTAATCAGAATTCAAGTTTTCTTTTCTCAATAGAAATGAATAGGAAAGTAATCCAAATTAAGTTTATGATTAAAAACAGCATCATCAACAAATGCAGAGCACAAGCAAGACACTACCAGTGGTGCCCACAGCAATAACTTGAGTACAACAGGCATATTTGAAAAAGTCTGACCAGACTGAATATAAAATATGCTTTTACATACAACAATAGAAGCACTTCAAGCTACTTCAAAAGCACCAGGATATTGTACCTTGCTTAGTCATTATGAAAATGCTGTTGAATATTTGTTTAGAAAATACAGTGTACACAGCACAGTACATTTGCATGAAGTGATCGAATCCCTGTACACTGGCAAATCAGTGTTTCATCACAGGCTGTTGCTTCAAGAGATGAATACTGCTGTCCAGTGAGTTAGAGGAACTAAAGGAAGAACAGGGTACATCTTATCTTATGCCCCTCCTGCACCTAGCACTGAGATTATATCGATTATTAAATCAGTAAGAGCCCAGGTGACTTTCTACCATCTTAGCAACCTGAGTCTCTCCACAAGCACTAGTGCCAAGAAGGGAGCACAACCACAGAGCCAGGAGCAAAATACTTACCTCAGTTAGTCATATAAGCCTGTCTCAGCTTCTCAAAAATCACAGCTTCATGTTCCATTACCCAGCCCCTACTTTCACTGAAGATGAACACCATGGTAAGTTTGAGGATGTCTTGATTTTTTCTAAATCCTTCTTTGAATCAGACTTTTCACATTGTGCATCAGTTTCTCATATTGAGTGCTATGAAAGTCCAACATTCAGTTAATCCAAATAATTTGAGATATTGAAATAAAAATTGCAATGCTTAAGAAAACAACAGGCTTGAACTTCCTTATTTAGAGGCCAGGAACAAATGTGCTTTCATTTACTTACCTTTTTGCTTCTTCTAAGTGGCACAGATACTCATAAGCAATATTCTGACGCCTCCTCTCATCCATTTCCTCTGCAGAAAGTCTTTCATCATCCACAATAGCTGCAAGCAGAAACCCATACCAAGTTACACATGAGTCAGGGGTGATTTTTAGAGCAATTTTACTGAGAACCTGGGCAAATTACTGAAGAAGGGAAATTAAAATAGTATCACTTCTCTTTAAAAGAGGCCCTTTATAGTATAGTCTACAAAGATCTTTATGTCACGAAGAGTATACTGTTCTCTCTACGATGAATACCTCAAGTTTCACTTCTTTGACACATGTTGCTCTTAGGCCATTGTTTTGGGGGCAGGATGGAGCATTCAAACATGCAGGGCTGAGCCTGGGAGCCAGTAAAGTTTCAGCTTACACATCCTCACAGGACTTTGACGACTCTCATGAGGAAGCTCAAGGCAAGCAGAGGAAGAAGCAGCCTCACAATAAGCAGAGCCTCAATGGTAGGGCAACATACTTCAAAGGTATCTCAAGGACAGATTGGGAATTGGCTGCAACTTCAGGGAGCCATGAGATTGCAACAGGCTGAGCTGCCTCCCACTCCTGGGGGATGACAGTTGTCATCAAATAAATAAGCTGTGGTATCTCCTACTTACTGCTGCAATCACATCACCTCCCATAAAAGCACTCTCCCAGGCTATTGAGTATGTCTGTGCACTTCTCTAGCTGCAAATTGCCCTGATTATTTACAACTACTATCCAGTGATTGGTCTCCCTCTCTTTGCAGGGTATAGAGGGCCTCTGTGAGCACCTCTGCAATTCTTCCAAGCAGAAGTGCAATGAATCTGAAGGACCACGAGTGCTGACTTCTAGCTGAATTTCAGGCACAGCAGGTGAGGCTTTTGGAAATAGCCTTCAGCATAAACCAGTTACCAAAATTACACCCTATTTGTGCTAGATTGACAGTTGGGCTACATGATCTTGAAGGTCTCTTCCAACCTCAATGATTGTTATTCTGTGAAAAGACCTGGTCCTGCCCTTCCTCATATTTCTCAGCCATGTACTCACACCACCTCTCATGTCAGAGCTGGCAGCCCTGTGACTGCATCAGTGAAGCAGAACAACGGGCAGCCCTCGCTAAAGAGACCCATTTCTAGGAAGATTGGGGCTGTGATCTGAGCCATTGTGCACCTGCAGGCATGGTGGTGCAGGCACAAGGGAGGGGACGGAAACACAGGGCTGGGCCAGCTGCTCTCTGCGGTGGCCCATGAGCCTGCTAGCTGAGAACATCAAGACACATCTTCAGTAAAAAAAAACACAGGCCCTGCTCCTCCTCAAATGCACTGCAACATGCTTTGTTAGTTCCATTCCCACACAGACTGGGCATGTCATCAGCAAGTTCTCAGCTTTTCCCCAGTACAACTGCCTCATGTAGTGGGTAAACACCTTCTGGTAACAGAATCAGGCAACTCAAGTAAGAAGCACTTTAAACCAGCAAGACTCTGGGCTTTACAAATACTTGCATGCATACAAGCCTGTACCTCAAAAAGAAAAAACAAAAACACAAACCAGCAACAACAAAAAACCCAACCCTACGAAAAAAAGCTAAAAAATCCCCAGATCCCACATACATTCACTGAGGACACAAAAAAAGTGACTTGCCCACATTTTGGACTGATGCTACCACATGTTTAACATCTCATATAGCTGCTTTAAGCTTTGTAGTTTCTGTTTTAATCACTACAGGCACTGTTATCTCTCATCTTCCTTTGCTATTAACATTGGTCTTCCTAATTACCCAGATATTTCATACGCTGATCAAACAAATTCATGTCTTGCTCAGAGTTTCTTTTAAGTCTGGTAGCTCCAATAAGTGTGACTAACTCTAAAATGAGCTCTCAGACACTGTAATCAGGCTTATCACTTGTCATGAAGCAAAACATAGTTTGGAGGCAAACATGAGATGCAAAGTAAAATATTCAGTCTGGCAAACTGGCCATGGAGACTGCTCTACCCACACCACCGTCAGCACATCCAGGACAGGCTGTTCCCACTCCCTGACAGAGCTGCAGAGGGCTCCTCACTCCCCAGAGCGAGGGAGAAGTATTGATGAAACACCACACTGAAACTTAATTTATCACTTTAGTATTTGCAGCACTGAGCTCTAAGGCCACTTTTCAAATGCTCTCCACAGCTATGAGAGCCCACATATGAAGACAAGTGCCATCAGAAGACCCCAGCCAATTGTCCTGTCAGCTAGGGTGGGACCAAACCAAGCCTCTATCCTCCATGACAGTCCCCATGCCCTGCTCCTCTTAATTGTTAAACAGACATTTACTCCTGCCCTCCAAACACAACTCACCACATCCATAACCAAAGCAGCAAAAAAGGCAGCTTGTCAGAAGGTAGGTGAAAGAAAACGACATGACCCATTTGATAAGTATGACTCTAGGAATTAACCTGAATAACACTAATGCTTTACAGTCTAGCCCTGGATCTACATGTTGATAGGTGCCTCCCATTCTCAGACATCCCAGATCAAGCAGCCCTGGCCCATTTCAAATCCCTCATTGAAATTATCTGCAAAGATTGATTCAGGCATTAATAGATATTCTGGGATTGTAATAGTTGCTCTGCTCAGGAAACCCTTCAAGACACTGAGAAGTGAAAAAGCCAGATCCTGTCTAGAAGAGATACCAGCAGCTCACAGGTTGGGAATCAGACTTCTTTCCTGTCAAGGCCAAAGCCGCTGAAGTTTCCAGGCTGAATATCTGAGCACTGGAAATACAGAGCATAGGGAATGTCAACACGTACAGTGCTAATGCTGAGAGGAGTGTCTTGCAACACCAGCTTCCGATAAATCTGATTACACGCTTTCCCCTTCCAGCATATATTCACTTCAAAGCAACTGTGCTATCACATCAAAAGTGGTTACAGACACAATTTTAGAAACAGAAATGACAACCTGCAGGATAGAAGTGGCCTCAGGACTGAGCTGCAGAGGTAATTACTTTGAAGACTTGGGTTCTTAAAAGTCTAGTCCATTATAACATATTTTGGCAAAGGCCTCAGTCTTTGGCTAGAGCCCTGCATACGGCTTTCTATAATTTCAAACACCCTGAGAGCACCCATCATGCCAGCCACCCCAAGTTGAACATACAAATGAGCTTGGTTTGAAGACAGAAAACTCAGTCTTTTTGCTAACAGGGCAAATATTAGTCAGAAGACTGGGAAAACTGATGAAAGAATAAACACTGCTGCTGTAACAGTAACTTTTTGATAATGGTCAGCTCACAAGGAAGAGAGTTCTGCAATAAAGGGTGTTATGTGGCAGAGTAAGCCAGGCTGGGCTTTACCTGAAGACATCCAGTGACAAAATGTTGCTGCTGAAGAGATCGAAATACCACAGAACAAGGCATACACTACATCACAGCTATACAGGAAAAAGACATCTAAACAACGTCATATGATTAATCAATTATGTAAATTTTGGGGTGAAACTGAGAGGAAAAATCTAAAATATTCCCTCACAGAGAGAATGTTAAGAATATGTCTGGACTACTGACAAGAAGTAATAAAAGTGCTTGCCTAAAAGCTCTCTATTTCAATTCATTTTAAATGTTGTCACCCTGTCAGTCAGTAGACACAAAACATGTGTGGTAAGACACTAAGTCCACTCATAGATATTTCTTCATAGAAAAAGCACAAAATGAAGAGTGTATACGAAACATATGGAGCAGTGGGCAGTACTAAAGCTTAAATTGCCACACCTAACAAACTTACTCTGGCAGTCAGTATGGTGCACAAATTTTCTGATTCTTCCCACAACTAATTCAATGGAAATAAAATTATATTCTACTAGCAACTTCCTACATATGCTTATTCCACATATGTACACAAAACCCCCAGTGTCTACCAAGGGGTCTTCATAAATTGAGAGACTTGATCATATTCCACCAGCTGACATATTGCACTTAGGCACACCTTCATCTTTATCTAAAATCATCCTGTGTAGGCAGTAGATAGGACTAGTTGATGTTTGGGCTTTGGTTATGAATCACAAAAACTTTCTGGTGTACCCTGATCCCAGACAGCCACTCCAGTTGTTGGCAAATACTTAGAGCTATGTCAACTGGTGACCACCAAGCTGCCAACTCAACCCAAGGTGCTCCATGTACCTACAGTCAACATGGTGCATGCAGGATTTACTAAGTCTGACTTAGTGACTAACATTAGCATGCAACATGAAGGCATTTCAACCTTCTGGATTAGAGCAAGTTTTCAGAAATAGGGCCACCACTTCTTTAATAAGATACAGTATTATTACTGAAACTAGCAGCCAGCCCAGGTGTGCAAGAGCCACTGGAGCCATGACCTTACTAGCAGTCTGGAAAGAATCAAAACTTCAGGTTCACATAAGGTGTGGTCACTTTACACAAAAAATTTTAAGAACAAATACTGGTTACATAAATGCTATCCAGTTGAGAGTTAACCCTCATGTCATATCCATGGCAAGAATTTTGGAGATTCCAGGATCACAGAGATAATCTACATTGATCCTGAGTTTACTGGAAATCTATCAAATTGAAGCATGGTTTGAGTTGAAAGGAACCTTATAGATCACCTATTTTCAACTCCCCACCATGAGTAGGGACACCTTGCACTAGAAGAGGGTGCTCAAAGCCCCACCCAACCTGGTCTAGGACACCTCCAGAAATGGGGCAACCACAACTTCTCTGGGTAAACCTTCGTCAGTGCCTCACCAACCTCACAGTAAAGAATTTCTTCCTAATGTCTAATCTAAACCTACCCTCTTTCAGTTTGATGCCATTCTCCCTAGTCCAGACATTACATGCCCTTGTAAAAAAAACCCCTCTCTATCTTTCTTGTAGGCCACAATAAGGTATCCTGGAGACTTCTCTTCTCCAGGCGAAAAAAATCCTATTTTTCTCAGCTTTTTCTTACAGAAGAGCTGTTCCAGCCTTCTGATCATTTACATGTCTCTCCTCCGGATCTGCTCTAACAGGTCCACATCCTTCTTATGCTTACGGCCCCAGAGCTGGACACAGTACTCCAGATGGGGTGTTATGAGCCTGAAATAGAGGGGAGGACTCACCTCACTTGACCTGCTGGTCCCAGTAGTTTAGATTTGAGTTTAGTTTAAGAGGTGTTTCACAGGTCTAATTTGCAACAGTTTTCAAATTAGCCCACAGATCGATGGATTGTACTTGTAAGTTATGCTAAAATTAAAACTTCTGTAATATGTAATGAAAGAGTATGCAGGGAAAAGCAACATTTGTTTCAATTTCTGAATACAAAATTATGGAACACTTTATGAGGCATGATTCTAAGTTATTCAGGGACAACCATTTCCCAAACAGTTTTTGTTATCTTAAAAACTGAGGCTGGAAAAAAAACCCTAAAAAACCTACAACAGCATTTAAAGCTTCCTGGTCATTCATTTGCACTCAGACATATGACTATCTGCAATAGTTCAAGAACAACACATGGCTACTTCTAGGAGCCAGACCCTTTAATAAGGCATTTGCCACAGACATACCAAAGGACTTCTTACACTGAAGAAGGCAAAGAAAGGAACAGAGGCTTTTATTTCTCAGGGCCAATCCCCCTCAGTTTTCTGCCACCAGAGACTTTTTCCCATGAAAAGTGAGACGTGAGCACAGAGGAGGAGGGCTCTTTTGGCACCACAACAGGGTAGCTCAATGCACAAGACATAACGGATGATGGAGAGAACAAAATCCTCTTACAGTGATAGAATAGAATTTGTAAAGTCAGGATTGAGGGGCAAAAAAAAAAAAAAAATACAGGAGCAAATACTGTAAAATGCTGGGATAAAAGTTTTTTTTCATTAGAGTGTTTGAATTAAACATTAGCTAAAGCACATTTGGCAGGCTCAGCTGTCTGTTGTCCAGGACATACAGCAGGCAAGGCAAGGCAGTATTTCAATCCACCAGTGAGAAATTCTGCAAATTCTGTATATTCCCCCCTCATACCTTCTTACCTCCTCCATCCAAGCTCATACCTGCATACCCAGTATTAGTACAGTAAAAGTATTTAACAGAGTCATGTTGTTGTACAAGAGCCCAGCACAACAGGCTCTAGGCAGCATCCCATTTGTCTGCCTATACTGCGAGGACATTAAGCATTTGTCATTACACTTCAGTGCTGTAGTTTCAAGAAAAAACTAGTTGTATTTTAAATGGTCACAGTGATTTAAGACATTATGTTATATAACAGCATATAACTATTTGGTCCTAGTTTGAAAGAGGCTAGTAAATTCAGTACCATCTTCTTATTCCTAGTAAAATTGGTACTTTCAGGTACCCAGCACCACTAGAGTATCTGCCCAGGGCAGTTCAACTCCATAATCACTCCGTTTGGCATATTCAGTTGCTGCACTGCACCAACACAGCACCAGCCAAGCCCTGTAACCAGAGCAGGTCTGAGCTGGCAATGCTCTGAGGCAGCCTCACTGCTACCTGAGCTGTCTTTTCTGCTGTGAGGCAGGAACTCACAGCACTCCAAGGAAGCTGCAAAATACAGGAACAAGATACATGTACAGATATCAGAAAAACAACTCAAAGCTACAGGCAGAGAGAGTTCCTCCCTGAGCCTCCACTCAGGTATCAATATAAACTTGCAGGTATCTATTGCAACAATTTATTAAATATGCAGAAGAAAGTATTGTCAACTATAACTGTGTGAATAGAGGTAATTCAATAGGCTACTAAGAAAAAACAGCTTTACAGCACCAAACACCTATTGCAGGTGTTCTCTTATTAAGGTTTTTTATACCTTCAGATATATTGTTAAGGTGGAATTCATTTATCTTTGGATGAAAAATTGAAGGCTCTAATGAAAACAGCTTTCTATACACTTCCATTGTCAAAGAGCACAGTCACAAGCAACTAGCACTTGTCCCACAGCAATGAAATCAGGTGGCCTAAGCCTTTTTCTGTGTCTCCATTTAAGGGTATTCAATCCATTCCCTGAACGTTTGCTACAAGAAAGGGCTCTGGACAAAGGCAAACACTGCAAGCACTCAGAAACCTACCACAGCTGTGAACTTGGAGGGCAGATTCACATGAAATAGTAGACTAATACACTTAGTTAAATTATGAGGGTCTACAATGTCACCTCTCAAATCTTTCCAACATCGAACTACTCTCCCCCCTCCCTTAAAAATGGTTATATCTCTCCTAATCTAGTTATTTCTTTGTCAAAGCATACAGGCTCAGCTTTTAAAAAAAAAGTACACATGCATCTTCTGGCCAGCAGACTGATATCTCTTCTCACAAACTGTGTGTTACGCAGGATCTGTAGGGCCACTGTTCTGGGCTAGATCTCACTGCCAGTCACTGCACAAACTGGGAAAACAAAAAAGCACCATTAGCATGGGTGTGTTGACAACAGGTATCCAAGTAAAGAGACATCCTGAAGTAAAATTAAAAATGTTTGCTAAGGCGGTCTTTCTCCTGAGCTTTCTCACAAAGCCTCATTCTGCACATTTACTTTCTTGAATCCTTCTCTCTCCATTTCCTTGAAAAACATCTTATTTCAGTCTTATCTGCTATCACAAGTTCAGCCACATCTATTTACAGATACTGAGCACTACTGTAACACCTAGACCTTGGGACTACCCTACCAAGGGGACAGGCATGAAACAACAAGTGCAGTCCATGCTCTTGGTGCCAAGTGTCAAAACCACTTCATTTCAGTCTGTCAAGTACCTACACTGGTAGAAGTCTGTAGGACTCCTCAGATGTGTCTCAAGATACTTCAATTCCCACAAAGTTTAGAAAAAGTCTCCTGTAACCACACAAACACAAGATAGCTTTAGCATTGAGCAAGTAATCATATGGGCTGCCAGAAAGTTTAACATTAATTTTTTTGCTTAGAAGTATACAAATCCTGTACTCTGCTTTTAAACCTCAGGCTTTCTACAGTACCTTCAAGTGAGACTTCGAGAGAGGTAAAACATTAAAAAGACACTCAGTAGTTCTGAAATTATCTTATTGTATGATGATACCAGAGCATGAACATCTCTTTTCTAGTAGGGTTCTTTAACCCTGTGCAGAAAAATAACATGGTTCATTTTATCTTAACTTCGGTATAATTATTCTGTATATTTGGAAGAACAAAGAGACAAAGTAATGGAGTTGAAGGAAGCAAATGAAAATCCAAATCCAAGTGTTATCATCTAGGATTACAAACACGAAATACAATTTAGCAACCTATTGACCAGTCGCTTCCACCTACATTTAACTGCCAGTCTCACTGTCTCCAGTGATAGTCCTTAATAAAATTGTAACTGTTTATCTTTGCATACCTGGCTAGGTGGTCACTCAAGGCACAAGGGGTTTCCCCAAGATTCAGATGCTCAAAAAACATCTTTAAAACTCTAACTCCTTTCTATGACCTTAAACTTTTAGGCCAAAGTAAACAATTAATGCTCTTTACTCATTTTTAAAACCCTCTTTACTCATACTCATTATTTACTAATAAACCCTCAGTCTACATTCCCAAAAAAGTCACAAGCCTAAGGAAGCACTCAGATTGATGGAACCTCAAGAGGCAGTGAACACCAATTAACAAGGCTATTTCTTTCACTTACAGACCATCCTATCTCCAGGTGCTTAGCCCAAACACACCAATATGACCAAGCTTCAAGGCAGCTTTCAGAAGGCTACTCTGGTATGTAGCTATTCTGGTTGGAAGGTTTGTTTAGTTTCCACATGCTTACAGCAAGAATGCTGCAGTCACAAGTATTGAGGCCATGTTACTGAGAACACAGCTGCGTTGGGCAGGGCACGTCTCCAGGATGAAGGACCACCGCCTCCCTAAGATCTTGCTCTATGGTGAACTTGCCACCGGCTGCCGCAAGAGAGGAGCCCCAAAGAGAAGATACAAGGACTCCCTGAAACAACATCTCAGCCTTGGCCATATTGATCATCATAACTGGTCTACTCTGGCCTCCAATCAGGAGGTCTGGAGACACACCATCTATAACGCTGCCGATGCCTTTGAGAACGCAGCAGGATCACCCTTGAGGGGAAAAGACAACGCAGAAAGAATCGTGCCTTGCAGAATATACCACCTAAGGAGTCTTTCTGCTGTGCCTTTTGCAATCAGACATGCCTGTCTCGTATTGGCCTTTTTAGCCACCAACACGCTTGTGACAAACGTGGGTAGAGCCCTTCCCAAATCTTCGTTCGCGAAGCCCAGCCATGATTGATCATGACAGCAAGAATGACATTTTTCATGTGGGCTTAAAAAAAATGCAAAAAACCAACCAAGTTTTTGAAAAGCCTGTTTAGTCAGACTAGCACATCACAGGAGGCTCGAGGCATTCAAAGTCATATTGCATATTCCAAAGGAATTTCCAACAAGCTTTCCTTCTGCAGAGATTAATTCATGAGAAAACAAATAGTAAAGTGTCACAGGTTTCTCTGCCACCTTTATACATCTACTGTTTTCTTAAATAAAGAACTTATAATTCAAGTTTCATGAATTTTGACATAATGATCATTTGCTCTGTTTCACTGAGTTTAACCTGTTCAGTTTTTTTAGTAATATATATTAAAAATCCTCAATAAAAGAGCCAAAATGTTACCCCATGGATTAAATTTCTTTACATTTTACCTCCTGTGACCTCAATTCAACTTAACATAGTAGACTGTAAATGTAATAATGAAAAGGACAGTTTAATGTTGACAGGCTAGTAGAATACACTATGCAACTATGACAGACAGAAAAATGTTAGCGTCTATAACATGTCTCAGTATCAACTCTGTAATTAGATTTAGTCAGAAGACAATGCAAGTCTCTTGTCTACAAATGCAATTAAATTTATTTCTAGCGTTAGGCAGTTTATATTTCATTTTTCTCTGAAAAGAACTGTGGGTATATTTATAAGTCAAGCACAGACACACACCTACCTAAGAGGGTGAGTAATATGTGGACAGTAAAATACCATGACAATCAGGCAAAAAAAAAAAGCTCTTCCAAAAGGCATTCACCCTTATGCAAGAAGTTGGAATTGGAGTCACAGCAAGTTAACAGGAAAAGGTGATGTGCCTGCAGCCTTCTGCAGAGCCCCAAAGACAACTTTCATTATGTGTAGTCACAGAGCTGCTGCTTGTGGCCACAACCCCACCCATCAACACTGGTGTCTTGAGTACAGAGAAGAAAGCTACTGCAGAATCAGAGTGGAAGAACAGGAAAGTGGGGCTGGAGACCATCAGTAGGAAGGGCAGGGCATAGGCAGAACTCACTACAGTGGCAGCAGGAAACCCACATTCAGGCTTGTCCACCCACACCTCTATTACACTCCTCTTAGCTACTATTTGCATAGTAGAGCCTCTAAACTGGCAGTAAGATCACCCTAATTATGTTGTTTAAGACATCTTAGCCAACACACAGGATCAGAATAAAGTACAAGGCTTACTGTGGCAAAGAGGAACCCTAGAGATTGAAGAGGGTAGGCATGTCTAATGATAGCTACTGATGCTTCACCAAAAGGCAAACCAGCTGAAGACCAAAAGGAAGAGCATAACACAAGGTTTTTCTGTCATTGTTGTTATTCTTCAGTAGAAATTCAAAAGACTGATGGCCATTTAAACAGTAACCAATTAAGATAATGCCCTGTAAATGCTGCACAGGATTTTTTGCAAAATGAGGACCTTGTTTAATTTCTGTTTCAGTCTTGAAAGTGTCAAAAAGCTGATCTGCATTACAGTTTGGGGCCAGAACAGTAATTTATAGATAGACTTGTAGGAAACCTCTACTACCCAGAGGCTGATTAGAGAAGGGCTACTCTCGCATGGAAGAAAGGAGGAAGACAAAAACAGGGACAGGGGAAGTAAGAGAAAGGGGAAGGCATGAGCCACTCAGACCTCTTGAAAGAAGTCCAACACGATATTCTGTTTGGGAGGAAAGAGTTACCAAATGGATTCAATATTCAGATCATTGGAGAGCTGACATCAAAAAGCTTCCTATCACCAAACCCTCAGTACCATAATCAACTGAAAGTTGTGGTAAGGTGTACCTTAAAGAACAAATATGGTGACAAGTGGGAATTAGGAGTAAAAGAGAGAATTTGAGAAGAAAGCTGTGTTTTGTCACTGAGTAACTCAGACAAAAGCAATAAGAATCTTGCTATGAATCATGAAATTTCAGAGGACTGAAACATCTCTTTAGGAAAAGCCATAAGCAAGAGCACCACTTAATCACTGAGTAATTGGAAATCATCTTGAGAAAGACTGCAGTGTAGAAACTCTCAGCCCTGATATCTGGTCTTCATTCTTCCTTTGACAACTCATCATCTCCTGCTTCTTTCCCAGGCAGTCTGTTGCAGAGTCCTTCTACCAAGATCTGAATAAACCATCTACTTCACTCTTTCCAAACTCTGAAAGGAGCTCCAGAAAACACCTGAAATGTTGCAGCACATTTTCCCTTCAAGATACAAATATAAGATGTGAATGTGCATGCCACAAATTTACAGCTTCAAACCTGGAGAACACATAAATAATTATTACAGCCACAGTATCTTCAAAGTTTGTAATTCCTTGATTTACAGTCACAACGGTCTTTTTTTTTTTTTTAATCTTAGTGGAGAAAAAACACCTTAAGCATTAGGGATAATAGAACTGAAAATTTAATTTGCACCTACAGACTCATAGAATGAGATTAAACTATTTTAATACAAAAAATGGCTCAAAATTCACAAGAACATTGAGAAATGCTGTATGTTACAAAATGCTAACATATAGATATGGTACATTTAGGTGATGAGCAGGGCCCTTGTGCACCCAGAGGCAGACACTGACAGAGCAATGTTAGTTTTCACCTTCCCTCCAGCATTCCTGGTTCCCCCAGAAAGGCAGCTCAGTTGCTTGTGCAGCATGTCCCAAAACTGCTGTGCACTCAGCAGCTGTTATTGCAGCTGGGATGACCCAGCACAAGGAGGAACCATCAAATAATGAATGGAGATGCAACATCAGGCTCAAGAGCTAAAATATCACCCCAAAACCTTGTGGTTTTGTCAACTGTGTTGGTCCACACAGAGTCAGAAAGATGCAGTGGATGGAGATGTACATTCTTTGTTTCTGCTTCAAGAGTGAGATGATACATTTTTGCAGGAAGGCAGTGTACCTGCGAATGTATCCAGTTCAGAGGCAGTCCCATGCCAGCAACGACCTCAATTATCACTCAAAGCCTGCTTGACTGCCTCCACTACACAGTAGGCAAGTGTTTACCGAGGTATTGGTGCTGGCATTCCTGTCTCCAGCATAACCTCCTCCCAGTATTTCCTGCTAGGTCACTTCAGGAGCACACTGCACAGGTAGGCAGATGTTACTTGTGGGACACTTGCCCACAGTGCTTGTGGACAATTCTGACTCTTATTTCTCATTTACATGCATATCCAGTAATATGAATTACTTTTTCCTTCATCATGAGGAGTTAAAATCATAGGAGAGAACAGAAATCACGCAAGGTTTGAGCCTTGAATAACAAACTTTTGAGCAAGATTTGAAAAGAACTGACAAACCCTTAGCTTTTCACTCGGTATATCCAGTATCTATTTGCTGAGACTCAAAACTGCTCTGCCTGACAATGACACATCTACCATTGCACATATCACTGCAAAATCATCAGATACAGAGTGAGCCAGATGTTCCCCCTAACTTATCAATAAACCAAGTACTTAATTTCCAGGACTAAGTGTTGACAGCTGCACTCAGAAGATAAATTTTTGCCCAACCATACATTCATAAGTTTCAAAGTATAACTATTTGTTCTACTGAATTTCCTCTAAACTGACAGAAACTTTGTCAATCTCATCTTGAATAACTTAATTTTTCAGGTTATTTGCTTATGTCTACTCCAGAGCCCAAAGTAAAGTTTGGATTAATGGAGTAAATACTGACCACAGGGACAGTCTCCTCATTACCTTGAATTAATTTTCTCTAATGAAAGCATTGCATGTCAATGCTAAATAAATATCAATCATGAATAAAATATCAAGAGTGCATCAGAAGTGTTGTGTAAACACCTCAAAACAAGTATTCTGCTTGAAATAACAATGCCAAGACCACTAAAAGAAAGGAGGCATAACCAGCATTCAATCACTGTTATGGCAACCATGCTACAAGCAGCACACATAAACTTAGCATCAAACTAAGTTATGTGTTTGCAATTTTTGAAGTCTCTACTCAACAAAAAAATTTGCATGCTTAAGGGTTGAGTATAGAATTTTATAACCTTTTGCAGAGCTGCAGTTTGTTTCCTTTTTTGAAGCACTACCTCAGAAATCAAGACTTTTGCTAGGACTTGTAACAGTTCCTCCTCCAAGCTTTGCCCTGGTTTCCAACTAACACTCTATGGTCAGCCTCCTTATAATAAGGCATTTACGGTTGCTAGAGGGAACAGAGTAATGTAAAAAAAAAAAAAAATAGTTACTCCATGAGCAGTATCTTGCCCAGGTGAGTTTCTACCATTCTGATTCAATATGGGAACTATTTCTCAGGCTGTGAAGTGCGAGCACAAGTGAAATAACTCCTACCTATTTCGTAACAGTTTTCATGCAAATAGCCAACTTCCAAGAAAGTCTATAATTTATATCTGGAGTATATGATATTAAAATAACTTGATCACATGTAAATTTGCATCTGAAACGCATCCAAGAAGCTAGCGGAGACCAATTCTGACTGCTCACTTCTTCATCCTTTTGGGAAGACCAGATAAGCCTGTCAATGGGCAGCATTTGCAGCCTGGATGGAAGCAGCCTACCAGTCAGCATCTTCCTGACGTGGTTTTAGGAAAAAAGAATACAGATGAATGTTACAGAAATCCACCTGTTTTCACCAGAAACCTCTGCAAACATTTGTGAAGCTACTTAATTTTACTGAAGTGTGGGGGAAAAAAAAAAGAAAAAGGAAACTACTTAGAGTTACTGCCGTGGTTCAGTGCTATAGAAAACACCAGCAGCCCTTCTTTAGCCTGTTACTACCCACAGTACCAGTAAATTTTGTTCATTTTTTTCTATAACAGCTCATATCAGTGAAATCTGCAGCAAAATCACGTGGTCTTACTTCTCATTTTCTGTATGTAGATAGAAGTTGGAGTGCAAGGGCCTTGCTTTACATGTGATAAAAGCTGTATATTTTCTGGACTATTCTAACCAATTTGTTAAACATCATTACCATAGCCAGAGGTGATACAAATTCAAAGTAGCAGGCAGTCACATGCAATCCATGCATGGTAAGCTGTCTATCCACCTTCAGTAGTCAGATGCCATGCAACTTCAAATGACAGACCAAGGCTAGTTCATCTCTCAGACTCCACTAAATCGTAGTGAAGAAATCTGTGCTCAACTTCTCAGTTCAGATGTAATGAAATCATGTTTATTATGTGTCTGGTTTTCTTAAAACAGTTGATCATTTTTGCACGGTAAAAGCTCTGTCACAGATTTATCTAAACATAATCCCTGCTCTACACAGTACTTGTTCATGTTCCTTTTCAGCTACACCACAGCATACCCATGCTGATATTTCAATGATTATTTGTTCTGCTATACTGTATTGAAAACATACGGAATTTAAGACTTGTTTACCACTGAATAGAGACCATCCAGCTATGACTTGGGTAAATCAGTTGGGCTTGAAAAACTACAAGATCCAGAGATAAGCAGCACATACCACAAGTTACATCTCATCCCCATGGTTTTGAGGCTCTGTAAGTCAAGAGTAATTTTAACAGCAACAAAAAAAGGGTTGAAAAAGCATCTTGAATCTTACTTTATGTACGAAAAACATTTATTTTTCTTTCTTTGAGTAGTCTAGTATTCATGCAGTTTCTTACAATTTTCTTGCCACTGTAGCATTGCCTGCAAACACTGCCATGCCTTTACTGACATGGATTTATGAAATTATAGCACTAAAGACAAAATTACTTCAAAAACTTTTCTGTAATTCAAAACTCCCTGGGCAACAGGAGAACTGAGAGCAGCTCCAGTCCTGGTAGGCAGACAGGGCACCAGAGTATCAGTGGCACCACAGTAGAGGCAGCTAGGGGCAGATCATGATGATGCACGTGATGCTCCTTCCTGTGTGCCCCAGTCTGCTCTTGAACTCCGCCTGCATGTCTTCCTGCCCTACCATACACACGCTTTCCAGATGTCTATGTGCAGTAGTAGCACAACTTTAATTTGACCTCCCATTCCTCCAACTGCTTGTGCTCACCCCTGCTCCAGCTACTACATCATATTGGCAGACCTGCCTGTGGGTTCATACTGCAAGCCAGACTGAGGACCTAATCCAGCCAAAAATAATTCCATAGAAGAGTCAAGATTGCTTCTTGCACCAGCAAAGCTGACTGAAAACATACTCAAAATCACAGCTTCAGAGCAATTTAAACACCTTTAAATTCTGCCTGCTACAGTCCCACCTGGTTAGAGTCATCCTGCCTCGGCCAGCAAGCAGAGCTGTGAGACCTGCAGTCACCCCTTGAAGAGGCCAAGAGGTGACTGCAAATCCAGCAATGCAAATCAGCTCTGCAAGGAGAGATTAGCTTCCTGACAGATTGGGTATTCATGCCATCATATGAGCATTGGCAGGAGGTGAAGACCACAGCAGTGTGACAGAGCAGCTGAAGACATTTTGGCATGCTCAGGCTGCTGAAACCTCACCAGTTACAGCATCCTGCAGCAAGGCAGGAGATTGGATCCCAATGTAATTAACAGCAGTTAAAACCAGCAACTTTTCTCATCAAAGATAATGACCCTAGGCACAAGATTGTGTTCTCGGCAAAGCAGACCCGTGTCCTTGTTTAGTTTTCAAGTTTTTTTACCTTGTTTCTAATCACTTCAATCAGATTAGGCACAGGTATCTCCTGTAATATTTATGATTCCCCAAAACATCTTTGAAACATCCCCTTAAAAACACCAGTGAAACATTTACTGGTCTATAGTTTAACCTTACAACCCTCGATATAAGGTGGTTGCCTTAATGAAGCACACTTCTGTACAGAGTTTAGGAATTTCCCATTCCAGCTGCCCCTGAATCTTTGTTGTGCTCCTAGAAGCTTTGAGGCTCCAATCCTGCAAATATAACCAGTTTACTGAGCAGCTTTACAAATTAAGCACAAATGCAGGAGGATATCCTTAATTTTCAGGAGGAACAGACAGTAGAGGATTGATAGCATGCATGACTACAAATTGCTCTTCAGACTTTGGAACCTGGTAAGAATTAGTTTAAACACCTTCCTGTATGCCACAAAAGCTTTTACTGCACTTTCAAAGAAGTAGGTCAGAGTCCACAGGAGAGAACTGGCAGAGACCACATTCTTCATCACTCATTTTAGCAGAAACCACTGACTGCTGAGCACACACCCAGGCTAAGACAAGCACCTGAGATGAGGATAGTACTTTCTGACAGCTTTGCAGCCTCACTGGCCGGCAGGGCTGGACCACACCTTGAGGCAGCAAGTCTTATGGGCTGTCAGCAGTTTGTCAATGGTTGAGAGTCAGATCTCTGAAGTGCTCCTTGAATCTGGTTCTTCAAGAATTCGTAGCTGGACAACCTCAGCTTGGGCAATAAGTGATAACAAAGAACTGACATAATTCCTCCTGATAACTATTTCTTGCTAGTGCATATTAATTTGAAGAAAACAATAGTTGAACACTGAGATCAGCCACCAGCACAGGTTCTTAATGGCTATTTATTTGCTTACACATTTCAAAAGGTATTTAGAAGCTGTGTGGAGTTTATATGAACACCTTTGGTTCAGTATCCAATTTCCTCCCTCTCCTGCCCCCCTACCAAGGCCCTCGGCCACCACAGAGAACCCTGCAGGCACTGCCCGCCCCACCAGCCCATTACCACCACAGACCACAACCCTAACTCTTGTCCTCTGCCACAGTAACTGGCAAAACACAACTGGAGTAGTGCCAGGGGCAATGTGTTGTTCTCCAGCACAACCCCGTCCCTGTGTCAGACACTCAGCAGCCTCCTTCTTCCCCCAGCAGTGAAAATAAGGCAGTATGTGTCCAGCAGTCGATCCTCTTGAAAGCACAGCTCACACCAGGCTGAAGAGGACATTATTGTTTTCTGAAGGTGAGCACAAGTGCCAAGGTGCAGGAAGTGCTGACCCACGAACAAGCCATGCAGGACACAGCTCCTGCCCTGTCTCATCAAGATCAACAAATGAGGTGCCCACAGCAGGCACCCCTCCCCAGATAGGGGCACCAGCCCTCGCCCCCACAATCATGGCCCTCGCCCCCACAATCATGGGCCCCAGGACAGGGTGCGTACAGCTCCTGCCCTGTCCAGCACCTGCACTTTCATTCCATAACACACAGTAGTTCAAGGATACTTGTTCCAAAAAAACAACGAAATAGCCTGAACAAATGAAGCAAACACAGCAGGTTAATAATTTCCTGCAAGGAACAGAGCACAGGAGAGCACACTTGCTTATCATCCCATTGAAATATGACCCACCAGTCCCGCCTGTCACTGCCAGGCTTTTTTTTTCTGCCTTACATGTAAAGTTATTCCTAGTAAATCATAGTCAGCTTCAATCAGCAACAGTATCAAGCAAATCTTGATCTAGAAAAAATGAAATGCCACTTAACAGAATAGGTGAGCAGCAAATCTGCATGCTTCCTATTCCCTGCCTTAAGTATTGGACTTGATCTAGCACACTCTTACGTGCTATAAATCCTGTTTCCAGCACAATATTAAGATTTCCTGTTTCAACAGCATTCAAGTAGTTTCAAGCATGCTGTAACATAGCTCTATCCTTTCCCTACCGTGAGAGTTCAGGGGAGATGAACTTGCTTTGTACAAAAAGCACACAGAGAACCACTCCTACCAAGTGAATTATGTGTGCTTGGTTCAACAAAGCAGTTAAACTTTCTGAGTTCTCATTCAGCAGTTTAATTATTAGCAACCTACAAAAGAGTGGAAGAGATAAACAGTGTAGTTGGTTGCCAAATAACACCCATCAATAAAAAAGGAGAAAAGTGTTCTCACAAGCCACAAGCACTACAAGAAAGTATACACCCAAAAGAGTATATATGCATAGAATAGAGTAAAGTTGGTTGTTGGTTTTTTTTTTTTTTAGCTTAAAGAAATCCCATCTGTTTTCACTTAGAAAAATCCTATGGAACCTTTACCAAAAGATTTTTTCCCCTGCTTTTAAATTGAAAAACAGTCATTTATTTCCCTGCACTTAAAAGGCACACAGAAAAATTTATAGCTTTTTAATGTTAAAAGCTTTTTGAAAAGCCACTGGTTTGCAAGCTTTCACATCCTGCTGAATAAAGAAGCTAGGTGTAGTCTCACAGAGAGGCGTGGGCTATGTTTCACTTCAGGTTTACCCTGCTTGTCACCACAGGCAGAGCAGTGCTCCCTCATGAAGCTTTATGTTTGTAATTTGTCTCATCTCCTAACTCCTAGTGCCAAACAGTAGCACTTCTGGGAGCCAGGAGGAGAAAGAAGTACAAGCAATGCCCTCATCACTGGATACCGAAGTCAGTTTTCCTCTGTATTTACCCATCACCTATGCACAGTGAAACTGGCTTTCTGGGTTCAGCAGGAGAGGTGAAGACTCTTACCTGCTTGTCTTCAATAGATGATTGATGATGATGATGAAGCAAGTGTCTCTCCCACTCAGTACACAGGGATTTGGGGCATATGTTAATTCAGCTACTCTGAGCATGGAAATGCTTGAAATCCTTTGCAAATCCAGACACTCATGGCCTCACTTACTGTAGCTTTATTACATTCCTGGAAGTGCAGTGAAGCCATTCAAACATTTCATGAAAACTTACAGCATTTCTTTCTGCACATAGATTTCAGGGAAAATTACCTATAAAAGACCTAAGAGTGTCAGGAAATAGGCATTCTCAAACATACATCACTGCCTGATTTGCTATCTTCCTATGTTCAAAACTTTATGTTCAATCTGTGAGACACATCCAAGATTTATACTTTTTTCTCTTCATAATCTTCCACAGCACCAAACATTTTTATTGTAAAAATGGCTCATAGCTCTAGTTATAGTACAAGTGCCAATTCTCTGCAATTCTGTGAACCTCTGCACCTGATTATGCTGGGACTGAGAAATAAACCAGGCAACAGTTGTAGCTAGATTGGAAAACAGCTACATAAATTCAGTTGCAGTGCTCCTGTTAACATGGTTTCTGCTGTATAAGCTGCTTTCTTGTAATTTTATGTTCTCACTTGAGTTGGTACTGGAGATGAATATCTGTCTGAAGGGCTCAATGGAGCACCAACACAAATCTCTACCGCATCTCTTTTAAGTTACTGGCGACCTGGCAGACCCAGAACTGGAGGCACCTTTCAATAAGCAGTCCAAGAAGCCACAAGGACTGTGGCCCTACCAGGATAAGAGAAGGGTCAAAGACTTTGCTCTGAGCTCCTGATTCTCCCATTAACTATGTTCATCCTGAACTAGCGCCCACTCTAAAAGGGATTGCCTTGTTTGGTTTCATTCAGCTATTTCCTGACTTTAAAGATGGAAATTATCACCTCTGAGAATTTTTTTTCTAGATGTTCTTCGAGTTACTATATTAGCAAAGCTTGTAATGAAAAGATAGTTTTTAAGTTAGAAGCATGTCTTCCCAATTCTTATGCAAGGTCTCATGCTCAGGGATGCTTTTCTCCCTCCAGTGGTATTCATCAGTCTACAAAATGTAGCTGAGATCTGCATGTGTCTTCCTCTCTAGTTATCAAGACAAAATGCTACTGATAACTATGCACTGATTCATATAGTGCCTTACAGAAGATTATCATAGTAAAATGCCAATGTTCTTCAGACCAATATACAAACTCTACCAGGAGCCTGAAGCCAAAGTCAAAAGTCCAAGTTAAGTTAAATGCTTAAAACACTTCTAGATCAGTAAAACAAGGAGTCTCAGAAAAGTGAAAGCCTAACTTCGACAACTTAATAACTCTTTTAGGAAATCCAGCATATATGTGGTGTTCCTAACATAGGGAACCATTTGCCAGTGATACAAAGTGCAGTTTCAGTTGCACAGGGAACCTACAATTTATGATGGGCTTTCATAAGACCTCAGATAGTGCTAATGTAAGTTTTCTAGTTAGGTAGCCTTTTCTTTTTTTGGCTTCTTAAAATACTGATTTGCTCCTCTTCCCAAAAGGGCAGGCAAATGCAGTGTAGATAAAGTATATTTATTTTTTTAGACACAGGCTAAAAAGCCAAACTTGCATCTCTTCTTGTCACTACAGACAAGGCTATGGCTTATTCTTTGGAATATGGAGTTCTCCATGGAGTTCTTTGGTGTATTTTTTAAAAAGTAGAGCTATCAGCTTGGCATATTTAAGGAATTTTTGCCTAATCCCTTGAAAGGAATGTAATTTCAAAGGTTCCTGCAGAAAAAAACCTCCATCCAAAAAAAAAGTGGATGCAGTTTAGTACAGCAGCCGTAGCCTCTTACTCAGGGAAGGCCAGAATAACTACTAGAGCCTGAACAAGCAGACAGTACTGATCAGAGGGGAGATACCATTAGAAAAGACAAGAAGGATGCTTGCATCTACTCCTGTCCCTGGGACAGGTGATTAAATACCAAGAGTGGTTACAACTCAAAACACCAACTTTTCCATGGTCACCACAGCGAGATGCTCTGAACCCTCATAGCGAAGCATAACCACTGAGAGGATAGACTGTATCTTTAAAACTTTATTTAACATCCTTAATATGGCCATTCTTTCCTACAATAAATAAGGCCTATGATCCTTAAAATACTCTGAGGAGCTCTGACACCAAAATAAATCATTCTCAGCACTCAGCCAGGAATCAAAGCACAAAGGATGAGCCCTTTGCTTTAAGTCAAAGCTTCATCTTTGGCTACATTGGAATTCATGTCAGACTAGGAACATTCACCTCTCCAGACTCACATCTTCTCAGACCAGCCAGACCAGATCTGCACAGGAAAACCCCAGCTGCTGGAGTCTTGATGGGCACACCACGTACATTTCTGCACCTCAGGAAAGTGGATGAACTGAGGCTGTAGCATGATGCAGCACACCACCTGGACACTGCCCAACCACTTGTGCCAGAGCACAAGGAGATGAGAGCACTGGGAGATGGGTTGCACAAGCAAAATATTCACCTTTGCTAACACACTAGCATGGGCACTCAGACTATGCCTGTAGTAGCCAGTGAATGTACCTTCACAAGGCTCTCATCTGTCTACTGGGTAAAATAAAAGTTGAACCTACAGGCAGGTTCCATAAACTGCCCTAACTGGCAGGCATCAAGAGAGGAAAACACTTAGGGAGACATGGCATCCTCCAAGCTGAAGGTCTCACTGCCAAGTACCACCTTTTCTATCTGCCCTAGGTGGAAGCAAAGCGGCTCCTAACATTGTCAAGGGTTTTTGTGCTTCTTTCTAAAAAGAGATTTCAGAACCGGTTTTAAACAAAGCTACTATGATAAGAACTGAGAAGTGGCTCATTAGACCACAGGATGCCAGGGCCGTTGTGAGCTTTGCAAATCATTTGCATGTTCACGTTTTGCAATGCCTGAAGTATCAGAGGCATTTCTTGGAGGGCTGGCACATGCCCTGCTCTGCCCCATGGGAGCCAGAAAAAGCACAGCCGAGTGAAGGATCCCAGCACGTCACAGCATTGCCGAGAGAGCCCTGCAGCAGAAGGAGTGAAGGTGCTTCAGGGCTTTTCTTAAATGCAGGTTTGGGAAGTGCATACAGTTCCACTGAAAAGAGATGCCTGGTGCCTGCACAGTCCTTTTCGTCACCCCAGTTATTGTTTAAAGTTACAAAGTTCTGAGCCAAAGTTATAAAACTAGAAAGCAGGCAAAGTTCTAAAACAAAGTTATAAAATTAGAAAGCAAGGTTTAACTTTATAATCCGAAATTCCGAAGTGATAATCCAAAGGTTACAAAGTTACAGCCCGAACCTACCGTCACAACTCAAGTTACGAAGTTGTAACCCAAACCCATACCTATAACATCAAGTTATAAAGTTAAACCAGAAGCTTTAACTCTAACCTAAAACTACCGAGCTGCAATGCGGAATCAATAGCTATAATCCATTCAGAAAGTTGCAGAACAAAACCTAGCCCCATGAAAACCTGTTCAAAACCCAGCCGGAGCCGGCTGCGAGCTAATCTAAAAGGAGCCGGAGCGCTGCGAGCTGCCGCAGTCTGCTGGGCGGGTTTTATCTTCCCCTCAAGTCGCTCTTTCGATATCAAACAGAGAAAGCCGACAAGGGAGGAGGACAAAAAAAAAAAAGATAAATAAGAAAAAACCCCGAAGCGGCCCCCCCGACCCCACTCACAGCCGTAGCGGGGCCGCTGCAGGGACGGCAGCTCCTCATGGTGCATCCTGCCGCCGCCGGGAGGGACGGCGTCCGCCCCTGCCCGCCCTTCTTATGTGCGGCCCGGGCCCCGCTGATTTGCTGCCGCCCGCGGCCGCGACCGCCCCGCGCGGGGCCGGGGCCACCCGGGGCGGCTCCGCGGGGCCGGGGGGCACTGCCGGCCGGGGGTGTGCCTGTGCCGCCAGGACGGAGAACAGGAGAAAGCGAGGGAAAAAAAAAAACAACAACCAATAAAAAAACCAAAACAAGCGAAAAGGGAGAAAGAAAAAGACTGGGGGAAAGAATGAACGTAACCCCGCACGCCTCCCCCCAGCCAAATGAGAAAGCAGACAAAGAAAAATAACCCCCAAGCTCCAAAGCAAAGCAAACAAAAAGCAAAGCAAAACGTAAAGAGCAAAGAATAAAATAATAATAATAAAAAAACCCAAAAAATCCAACAACAACAACAACAAAACCCCCCCAACAACAAAAAAGCAAGCAAAACAAACCAAAGAACCTCAAAATAAAATCCATAAGCTAAAAAAACCCCAAACCATAAACCAAAAACAAACAAAACAAAAAAAAAAAAAGGAAAAGAAGAGTAAGCAAAACAAAAAGATCCCAAAATCAAAAAGCAAAAAACCAAGAAAAAAATCTCCCAAAATGCAAAAAAGGGCAATAAAATGCAATCCCCCTCAAAAAAAAAGAAAACAAACAAAAACCAAAACCCTAAAACTACAAAACAATTAAAATAAATCAAATTTCACACTGTGGAAGGCCAAGGCACCTCCCTATGGTGTTTTGGCAGAGAGGACTCTGAAGACATATGAAGAAGCAAGCCCAGGACTCCCTCCTGCAGTTTTGCTCTTTTGAAAAACTCTCACTCCCTACAAGCAGTGTTTTTGCCAGACCACAAAGCCACCACCACAATCTGTAGGGCACCTGTGGAGTGGAGTGTGCCTGCATGGGCCTGTGCCATGTTGGTGCCCCTTTCTGAGTGGTTCTGTGAAGCAGCTAGGCATGTTCCTCCATCTGTGGCTTCCCTGCGGGGTGTCCCTGCCAGAGCAGGCTTGATTTCAGACAGCAGAGCAACAAATCCATGGAACAAAGATTCATGTTCTGTGGCCACAGGCTCCAAGGTCACATATGAAATTCACTTGGAGATGGTCAGAGATAGGGGTTTCTCAAATGGAGATGTAATATAGGGCAGGACAATATCCTCTTGGCAGTCTCTAAGCCCCTGACATTAAGTTTTCTGGAAGGCAGAGGGAAGTAGTGCCTGTGCATAGCCACAGCCTGTGTCCCAGAGCCCGTGGGACACAATGCACCTGAGCATGCTTGTGATTTAACGCTAGGAGCCAGGTGACCCTTGATGTACATTTGCACATTGTTTGGAAGATTTCTGTTATTTCTGTTTCAAAATAAAATAGTGTGGGATCTATGGAGTCTTCTCTGTGATGTTTTAGAAGTTTGAGAATGTCTGTACTTAGTTTGAAAGGCCTTTGTTTTGTCACTCCCTATCTCTGGCTGTGCTGGGCACAACTCACTGATTGCAAACATGCTGAGGTAAGGAAAGACACTTCTTATAGTACTTAAAATGTGGATTATTCAGGAGGAAAAGACTGAAAGGGTACAGGAGAAAAATGACACCCAGAGCAAACACTGTTACTTTCCTTGAGGTCCTTTTGATTTCCTCTGCTCCCTTTTCCTCCTTTCCCTTTTGCTCCATACCTACAGACCAGGAATGATGACTTACAGTAAAGGTGTGTGATGCAGGTACAAGTAGAGCTGCAGTCTCCACTTGGCTTTCCGAATGATTTCTTGAGTTTTAAACTATCACCCATTTACTTACTTCTCCTTTCATAAAAGAAAGAAAGTTTGATCAAACCCATGATAGAAAAGAAGAAATTGGCTTTAAAGTGCACTTGAGTTAATTGAAATGTTACATTTGCTTTAAATTACCATTTCTACTGCTTTTTGTACCATTATACTTAGCCTAAGTCAAGAATACACAGTAGAAAACTTTCTCTCTCTCCATCTCTTTTATTCTTTAGTCATGATCAGACACTTCAAAGTTTTCTTAAAAATATTTTTTCTGACTTAAAGCAAGTGGCCTTGTTCCCCTGAAAATCTTTATTTTGACACGATGGTATCATGTTTTAAATGACAACACTTCTCTCTTGAGAAGTGCTCAGCTTGTTCTGCTGGTTGTGTAGATGTGGTGTGACATTGTGACAGGGTCTCTCTCCTGAAGGAACAGTCTGACAAAGCCTCAGAGAGTCTTTGTGTGACAGTGCCAGTCTCTAGTGTTTTTTCTTGTTCCCTCTCTTGGTATGGCTGGAAAGGCAAGGGTGCAGCTGGGGTGTCACACGCATGTATGCTGACACCCCTTTGTGAGAAAATGTTCACCCTTGTCTCTCAGACTCTGTGACTGCAATGTGTCCTCTCCCTCATCTGTCTCATGACTCTCCTTGCCGAAGGTTGGCACCAGCATTTGTGTCACCACATGGGTACTCAATTAATTGTCCCAGACTGAAAACTAACATTTTTCTTTTAGTAGGATTATTTCTTAAACCAGTGATTCCTTCATTGCTTTCACCCAGTTGCCTCTCAAATGTGAGTGCCAGCACAGAGCAGGGAGCACACTGAGGGCAGAAATTAAAGGCTAGGGTAGGGAGCAGTAAGAATGTTTTTTTGACAACAGTAACCTCCGTAATCCTTGCAGAACAACAGGCATGACAGAAACCAACTGCTCTCAGCAGGAAATGAGACAGGTAAAAGAATATTGGAGTAACAAGCAGCAGCCACGCAGGTCTGCTCATGACACTTTGCATTAGATTTGTTAATCCCTGGTTTTCTGACTTAAAAGGCAAACTTCGTCAACCGTTCATGGCATGGAGGTTTAGACACCTCTGGCAGGAACCAGGCAAAGAGGTTGCAGCCTGCCCCTGCAAGCTGCTGGGTGCTGCATGTCAGCTGGGGGAGCAGCCCCTCTGCACTTCCTTCCTCTCCTTCCTACTTCTTCTCCTTCCAAAGTGCCATTGCAGCTGCAACTGGCTGGAATGTTTCCCTGCAAGAGAGACAGAACACTGTGCATTCTTCCACTGTCTCCTGGGTACCTGGTTGCAGTAAAAGGTGTAAAGTTGAGCCCAGGCTTTTAGTCAGCCTACACCAGAGCTAACACTAAGGGCCATATTATTTTTTTACGTACTTGAACACTCCACTTTTATAGTTACTAAGAAGCATGCACTGAAGAAATCAGTGTTGTCAGCTATCTAGAGTAAATGTTTGAATGTGAACATTTCCTGTTCATAGGCTGGTTCCTTTCATGGAGCTTAAGATCAATGTCCTCACCATATTATCAAGGACACTGTGCTGTGGATAACGTTTCCCACTGCATTCTTGCTAACAACACAGCTCCAGCTTCCACACCTGCTTGTGAGTGAAACGGTGTGCCCAAAGAGGGAGAAAACGTGAGAGCAAGCTACGGATGAGTGGTCTGTATTTAAATACAACTGTGTGTTCAGAGGCAGCTCTGGACTGCTCCAGATCTAACAGGGAAATAAGCTGACAGAAAACTCAAAGGAGGGAGGGTTGAAAACGTACCCTTCCTTCCTACATTTCTTTGCCTGTACTTGGATCAAAAAAGGAGGACTGCTACTTCATGTTTCCTGACAGTCTTGTTGTGTACAGAGGGATTTTATATGGTGAAGGATATTGATATTTGAAATTCTTTGGTGGCTTATGTAGTAGTGACGCAAATACATGTAGGTAATTAGGGACACTAGGCTTTTTGTTGGCAACAGCAGCTTTAATGTCACTTTTTCTGTGACAATACCTGAATTTTATGGTTAAATCATATGCCTTGGCTGGCTGCATTTGTTCTACAGAAAGAAAACTGCATTTGTTAACTTAAAAGAGGTTTCACTTGGTGGTTTTGGTTTTGATTTGTTTGGTTTTTCCTATTAGGCATTGCAGAGAAAGACCATATAATTTTTATTTGTGTAGGATAAGAAAGCCTGGACTTGAGAGAGCACCCTGGTAAATGGGAGCAGGGAGCTGCTCCTTGGGTGGGTCAACCTGAATCTGCGCAGCACGATATGGAAGGAGATTAGCTCCAGGCAGGCTCCCAGTTACCGTGAGGACCTTTTCAGTTGTTTCCTTCTTACAGCTAATTAAAGGCTGACAAGCTTAAGGTGGATGTGCTACACAGGTGCTTGTGCTGACCCAACAGCAGCATGTCGTAACCAAAAATGTCTGGCTGGCATTTATGCCCCCTGTGCTGCAAGCAGATCTTTCCCTGGCCAGTGGGATGGACTCTCAGTGCCTCACTATAGTGTGAGAGTTCCCTCAGTCCTGCTGGACATCAGAGGTGGCCAAAGGGATGGTGAGTCACAGGGGTCATGGTAGTAGAGCTGGTGTCTCTGTATGCTGACAAGGATACCAATGGGAACACTAGATGAGCCTAGATTAATAATTTTGCATAAATTCCAGTGAAAGGCCACAACTGTTGTTTATTAATCCAACACAAAGGTTAAGAGGTGCTCAAGGCAATGTTAGGGAACACAGAATCAGAATAGCTGCCTCTATGGTCTGCTGTGGGTCTTGCAAGCAGCTGCCTCCACAGGGAAGGGGATCAGCTGCAGGGATCATCTCTGTGAACTGTGCTGGGTTACAGTCTCCCCCTCAGCACAGTCTTCATCTTATGTATTATTTATTGTCATGAGGTAAGTAAACAATTAAATCATCACATAATTGGCCACAGGGATCCTGGAGAAAACACAGACTGTGTCAGCAGGGAGACTGTACCTCCCATGCTTGGGAAAAGCAAGTGAGGGACATCACTTGCCTCTGCTCCCTTCCTTGTGTGCCTAGAAGGGAGAGACGATGGTGCAACCCAGCACTCCCCATCCCCGACTCCCTCCTCAGTTCTTCCTTTCTAATGAGTGAGGGCCTGTGGTCACAGCAGAAACCTTAATTTAAAAGGTATATTAAGCTCAAATTAGACTGGAGTTATGTCAGTCAAAGCATCCTACAGAAATGTGAGATTTCACAAATTCAAAATATCATGGCATACTGAATGCCAGGTAAAATGGAGGTCTGCAACAGAAGAGCTGAAGTGCCTTCCTCTCTCAGCAGCAACTGTTCTTTCCCACTGAAGAAGTGATTTTAACTTCTGAATTGTCCTGGGGTATGGTTGGTGTATGTTAAACACCAAAACTCAACATTCAGAGGAACACCTTCCTCAGATTTTATAATGCTTGCTAGGGTAACCTAAGTTAGCTGGAAATGTGCTAACTGAGCTTTACTGGGCACCAATATAATAAAAGAAATCTAATTACATTGTAATTTACCTTGAAATAGAAACCCCAGTTTTTAAAAGCAAAAGGAATAGTTTGTGGGATGGAGGAGAAACAAACATGAGTAATTTTGAGCAAAACTTATAAAGAAACCAGAAGATGTGTATTAAAAGGCATGCTAAAGGGTAAAGTGTTAAGTTAAATGTTTGCAGAAGAGTGTATTTGTATAGCAGTGACACCTGAAAAAGAATATGCTTAGAGAAATTACTTCAGTGTCAGAAATATCTCTTTGTTCTACCACTCGCAAATCTCATATTGTTTGCCTTAAAGCTGCAGCTACCAAAGTAAGAATGTGCTTAAGCACCTGCCCTTCACTTGTTCTGAGAAAAATAGACCTTGTGTTTTGAGGGAAATACAGCAAATACAGTCCTGGAAATACGGAAAACCACATATCCTCCAGCGTTTTTGTCAGAAGAACCTCAAAATTTACAACTCAGTGCAGTAAATCCAAGGATTTTTATTTCAAACATTGACATCCTGGAAAAAGCAATACTGTGATTCTTCGGTGACTCTTCCCAGGTCCCAGATTGCATGTTACAAACTGGGAAGCACCGCTCATGCTGACGCAGTTGTGTTCACAGGGCTATCTGTAGGGTCACACCATTATCTCAGTCATGGGACTGAACAGACTTAATGTTCCTCATTGTTGCCCGAAAGCTGTGGTTTTCTTTTTCAGAAGCCACTTAGCTCCCAAAAAGCTGCTTAAGTGTAAAAGAAGCTGAAATGATGTGTTCTGTGGTGAAAGCGAGAAGCAGCAGTGGGGTGAGAATACCATTTTATATCATAGCTTGCTGTGTCTACCCCTGGTTGCTCAGATGCCATGCATCTAACATTACTTAAAGTGCATTTCGAAGGTGTACTTTTATATGCCTTTTCCTGTCTATCAGGTGAGGGTTCCCTCTGTTTTTCCCATCCTGGCAAGACTTTGTTAAATCCTTTCAGTCAAGGTACCTAAGAAACCAGTTTCTCTGCTTGAACAGGTTTAAAAAAAAAAGGAAGTATTTGTTCAAAATGTCTTGGACAAATGCCCTGGTTCCTGCAAAAATGGCATGAGTGTAGCAAGACAGGGGTGGAAATTTTTCAACAAGCACCCCGCCAGAAAAGAACTTTCTCCATTTATCTGTTGGAATAAATATTTATGCATTTAACAGAGTATTTCAGAGTGGAGTGACCCTCTATATCTAGACATAATGAATAACCATAAAAATGAATTCAGAACTGCTTGAAAGCAGAGAACCTCTATGTCTAGCTGAAGCTCACAGATTCAGCAAAAAAGCATTCTTTATCGAGCTGGATGTAGCAAAAGTAAAATCTTGTTTCTTCACATGTTGTCCACAAGTGATAAGTGGCCTGCCTGTGGTGGTGTTTCTTTTGGGGGGAATTTTTATGGGTTTTTGAGTGGCATTTTTTTGGTTTTGTAATACAGCATCTGTGTGCTTCTTTGTGATTGCATGTGCTTAGCAATGTTTCCACTCCACTGAAAGTCTATGCATTATTCACTCATTAATGTTTTATTTATTTATGACTCTTGAGACACATCGCTAGGAGCTTTGCATTTACAGTGTACCGAGTGACAGCTAAAGCAACCCTACAACTATTTCTTGCCTGCCAACAGTTGCCCCACAGATAAAACACAGGCTAACTCCCATAGATTTCCACCAGACTAATTCTGGTCTTATTTCCATCACTTTTCCACTGGCATGGCTCCAGCTTTTTGTAAAGCTCCTCATTATTCACATTAGTGTAAAAAAATGAAGAACGTGTCTAAAAGACTGACAAATTCAGGCTCCATGAGGCTCAGCTAATCCCAGCATCCAGGACCCTTTACAGGGAACTCAGTGTCAGCAGCCTCTTCTTATTTAAATCAAAATGGCTTCAGTTTGAATTACGCTCCTGGAAGCATCTTTGTTGTTTTGCTAAGGGAAAATGGGTATTCCTCAGATAATCAGATCCCAAATCAATTATTTCTGTAGCATTAAAATGAGCATGTGAAAAATGAGCAGGCTCAGAAGCTTGTGTAGGTTGGGGAGCACTGCTATCCTGATGCTGGCTCATTGGATTATGGCAGCACCACTTGCAGAGGGGCTCAAAGCCACCCTCCACTCAAGACTTGTCCCACCAAAACATCTGGCAGATGAGCCAGTCCCTGATCACCCGTCTCACAAGGTGTGTGGTAGCTGGGCAAGCGAAGGATCTCAGTCTGCTGCAGTTCAGTGACAGATGAAATCCTGTGCGAGCCTTATTAATAAGGTCTTTCCTATTCCTTTCCATTAGTTATTTTTCCTACTCCACCTGTAGGTCAGTTTGGCAATTGCACTGTTTTGGTGTGGACCCGTTTATTTCCTATAACCAGATTACTGATGGTAAAATATGCTCCCCTGACATGGTCACTGTTAATGTTTCCACAGACAGAAGATCCCATATCACCATGTACAACTAGTTTTCCTTGGTTTCAATATTCATGTAACAATAACAATGCAAAGTAATATATTTAATTACAGATGACTTCTTAAACAGACGTGTGCTTTTACCCACCTTCTTTTCTTTTGGTTTATGGTCAGTCAACAGTTCTGATATGCTTTTGGCAAGCAAAGTCCAGGGTTTTACCCTGGGAATTGGGCTTCATATGTTCTTGTATCCCTGTCTTTAATAATTACGACTTTTATATATCAGAAAACACAGTATGAGTTCCCTACTAAACAGTTAGTCACACTAACAATGTAATACTGATATTGCTGTAACTCAAAATTATATCAATATCTTAATGTCCTTGGTTCTACTTCAATGTCTTCACTAACAGCCAGTGACTTCTTTTTTTTTTTTTCTGAAGAGATTCACCATTTTATTTAAATTTTAAAACCTGATTTTAGTTAAAGACAAAGGACAAAGTCAAACTCTTCTTGCATACTGAAAATTGGGCTGCTAAGTCATTGCTCTCAAGCATACTGAGCTTATTTTTCATACATTTTTACTGAACAGTATCAAAACAATAATTTCTGTAACTCCTTATGGACGGAGTTGGAAGGAGGGGGGAACATATTCATAGACAGCAGTTCATGAAGGGTCAGAACTGTTGAATGGGAAATAAACCTGGGAAAATTGAACCTAACTGATATGTAATCTTACATACTAGGAGGATTGCCTTTCAGATAGTCTAGTTTTACCACCAATGCTGCAATGCTCTTTGTAGGCAGAACCTGTAGTTTGCAAGGAGGTCCCTGGGGGAGCATGTGGAAGGACAGAGACTCAAAGCTAAATGATGTAGAAAATATAAGAGTCCACCAATGGCTTCACTTCCACTTGAGAAGGTGGATTACTCTTAGTTTTACCTGATTTGTCATTTCTAGTCTGTGTAAAGTCCAGTCTAACTGCAAAGTGAAGAACGTTTTTATTTTAAGGCAGGAACTTCCTGAGAGTCCTGGGATTAACTATCTGCAGTCTGTATGGGCACAAAACACAATTAAATGCATTATAAACAACCTGTTTTAAAATGCACAATTCAGATCTATTGTAACCACTAGGAAAAACACTGTTCTGCAATAATCCAACTCTACATCATCATGAAACTTTTTAAATTAAAGTGTTCTTTGCCTAGGGGAGAATGAAGATCAGACCTGTGGCCTAGGCTGCATTTGGTCAAAATTCAGCCAAATTATTTGGATATCCAAGCAATGTTTTAAGTTTTTACAGCAGGTATTTCACACTTTTTCTTGTAGCTAATGATTCTTAAATACTTGCTTTTTCAGCACTGAACAGTGTGTTTGAGGAATACTTTGACAATTTCTATTCTATGACTAGAAATGCCACAGTCTGGCTTTTCTGAAGGGCAGTAGGGTTTACTCAAGATCTGATATGGCTGACACAGGTTTGTTTTCCCATTTTCAAAGGTGGAAACATTGCCTGGATTGATTAGTACAGGCATTTCCAGATGTAGTTTGTTCAGGCATTTGTTTTTCCCAAGCTTTTAGAACATATAACTTTAGTTCGCTATAGTAATACAAAATCATTACTGAAGTCCTAATCAGACCAGTTAGGTTCACTCTGGGAACCAGAAATAACATGATGTGAAATGCATCTGCAAAGAGTGCATTAACCTATATACTTTGAAAATTTACATATGGTCACACCAAAAAACATACAGAATGGTATGATTTTCACTTTAGCTTAGTATTTTTAGGAAAGTCTATGAGGAATTTTCAGCCAACATTTCTTATCTCTGCTGCCAATGTAAAGTGTATTAAAAAGTTCCAGAGGTGACTAAATTGGATGGGGAGCATTCAGGCTAGATACTGATCTCACATAAGCCAAATACATCACCTATGTAACTTTACAATTGCTATGGATTAAATATTAATTATAGTCTAGCTGGTATCCTATTGGAAAGCAAAACATATGGATGATTCACACGATCTAATTTAACATCTGTTCTCTGGTGACATTTTGATAACACAAAATGCCTCCCATTCCTACATTTGCATCCTCAGTCTGTATGCACTTGTATCATCTTGCACAACATGTAGACAGACACACACAAAGTGCTATGAATTAAGCACCACCATTTTGATAGCATAGTTTTTACAGCCAGGAGTGTGTACATGTCTTCCAAAATTCTTTCGGAGGAATGCTGCCCTATAAGCAAAGTGGTCTTTTTTGCAGGATGATGTGCTCCAAAACAAGATTCCTTGCTACTGAAGGTTTTCTAGAGAATAGGTGAAGTTTCTGAAAGGTAACTGTGAAGACTATCTGCCAATCTTTGCACACACTCCCTTTGGGATTATTGTCCTATCTTCTGCACAAAACAGTAGAAGATAAGAACAGCATTTTTTCCCAGAATGAGAAGACACATCTCCACTAGAGGATGAGAGCAGTGCACCCTTCAAATGCAGGTAGATGAGGATGTACATCTAAGGAGACTTAAAATACGAATTAGTACTTAATAAATAAAGGGGTTTTTTTCCATACTGTACCACAAAAAACTCCAGTTGCCAAAGAACAATCACAAAATCATGTATGTCCTTCATTACTGGGTTTTGCAGACAGTACTCTTTGCACGCACTGAAAAAACACTTCAATTCACATGTAGCTTAACATTTCCCTGTTGGTGACACAGCTAAAGGGGCTCATGTTCTTTGTGTAGTCCATCATCTGTTTGGAATAACCTATATTTGGAAATGTATTTCTGATCCAGCCATGGAAATGTCAGAATATAAATAACTCAACATTTTTTTGTTACTTTAAAGCTACCACATTTGATCTGTTGACACTTTTTAGAAATCCCTAGTACACAAATGCAATGAACTTAAAATTGTTGCTGTACTGCTTCAGATTGGGAGTTTCTGTGTTGTTTATTGGTTGTGTGTGTGGTGGGTTTTTGTTTGGTTGGTTGGTTTGTTTGGGGTTTTTTTTCTGTGAATACTAAGTTCTTATGGAACCATAGTTTTTTGTATACATTCCCATTGGCCTTTCAAATGCATGGATGATGATACTTTGCAGCAGGATGCTTTTCATCTAGAGTTAGACTAGACCCTTTGGGTGATAATGTACTCCTGCAGTGCAGTTATGTAGTGAAAGGCCATGTGCCCATTTTATGTAGTTATGTACCATGAAAATATGCATCCCAGATGGTTAACAAAAGAGCTTTGCCTCTTGCAACTATAGTAACTCTTAATCTATCCTTTTTTTTAACACTCATGTAAATTCATTTTATTTTATTAACTTGGTCCATGTTTACTTCTACTGCATATTCAATCTCTGTTACAAGGAAAAACAACTGGAGTTTTGTATGGTGGGTAGCATAGTATTTTGTGGATAGAGAAGAACAATGTTCTGGCTATCATCACACCTGGTATGTGTTCATTGCAGAGAACAAATCTTTATTTTAATATAGCAGAGCCAAAAATCATCCCCATTTATTAATCTGATGTACACTAAATAACTTTGCATTTGTTACACAGATGATAAATATTTTGCAGATAAATTTATAAATACTTCCACATTTTATAGATTTATAATGTACACAGTCGTCCTACACAGAGCATGCCCTTTCACAAATATACAGACAGCTTTCCTCAGGGGACTTAATTAAAAACACTTGGTCAAACATTTTGGAAGCTGGCAATCTGACAAAGAGGAGGATACTGGAAAGATGAGTTCACAATTGTACCAGCTGGACTTGAAATGAAAAATTCAGAACTCCGAAAGAGAGAATTTATCAAGGCACACACATGCAAACACATATATACAATAGTGATGACTGTAACTTGCTTTACAGGAGATCACACAGAGCAGTAAAGGAAACAAAGAAAGAAGGAGCGAGGTCAGGACCATTGCCAAGATCTTGCTGCAGATTAGCAGATCTGAAGTCGAATTCCCCTGCATAAATGACAATTCAACTTCAAAGTAGCTTGTTACCCGTATATACAATATGTACATGTTCCCTTGCACCGAGAAATGGAGACTGTCAGAAATGGTTATCATTTTCTTGACAACGTGTGCACACTAATATACCTGTGTGTTTGTATACTGAAGACTGTTTGAAAAATTGTGTTGCCAGTTGACTCAGAGCAGTTGGAAATTTGAGTGGAAGTTTAGAAGGGGAAACTGCAAACAGAAAATAACCACGAAAAAACTAGGAAAGAATACACGTTTTTCTCCTATTGCTTAGCATTAGAAAACACTAACAAAGAAAATCAGTAACCTGACAATGCCAGTAAAATGCAGTGAAGACAAAAGCTCACCTTTCTGTACCTCATCCTTGATACCCAACTTCTGCACATATGACATTACACTGCAGTGGAAACTGCCTACTTAAAAAAATACCTAATTATGTATAGTGTATATATTTGAGGCCAAGTATGTGATACAATTTAATTGTCATTGCCACATAGAAGGTAATATTATCTACTGCTACTATAGATGTGAATAACAATTTTCTACTTAAAACTGTCAGCTCATGATCACAATTAAAATCTATATGCTATGGCCTCATACACTGAGTATGTATTTTCTCCTTGTAAACTCCTACTTTCTGAAAAGTATTATGACATAAGCACTGCTAGCCTTTCTGAGTCTCCTCCCAAAGGTTTGGTATAGACTAGTATTCAGCTTATCAACTTACATAACAAATAGGAATAAAAAAGAATAGCAAGCTGCTTGTTTGTTTGTTTGTTTTTAATCTTATTAGAGTTGGCCTTCCTGTAGCAAATATACATTCCTTCCTTTAGAAGGAATACACCCTGTCTTCTGCTTTCTTACTTCTGTAACGTGAGTGCATGTCCCCTACCAAAGGAAGCACACTGTAAACAGTGAGCATCCTGCAAAGAGGGAAGAAGCAATGTAGCAGATGCCAGAGCTTTTGAAAGAGCTCTTTCCACCATCATTGGTCTGTGTGCACGTGCTGATATTTTCACAATGAATGTGCTTGAATTGTAGCCACCATGACTTTATATGGCACTAATTACTGTAGAAGATCTTCATGGGTGTTAATCATTAATTGAAAGACACCCTGGCAATGGCTCTGTTTCAGGCTGGTCAAAGATTGCTGATAAGAACAGCAGCAAATAATTTTTTAACCACATCACTAGAACAACTGCACTACATATGCAGAAACAATGAAAAACATACAATACAGGAAATCACAGACATTTTCTCATACATTACTCAGAAGTTAGCATGTTGATATCCCCATGGACCATTTTGAAGGCCTTTCGGTTGAATAAGACAGAAGTCATAGCTTTTAGGAGTTTATGTATCTGAGAGCGCTGTGTCTCCTAGTCACTGGAACATAACCAGTGCCTTTGCATGCTGTTTTGCTGTTTGGCACAGTGTGGCGGGGCAGTAGGATGGGCTGGGCAGGCAGGGGAAGGCAACAGCTAAGTCAAAGCTCATTTTTCAGACCATCTCAGGAATTCTCTTCCAATGTCTGAAAGCTAATGGCCAGTTGAGATGAATCTTGGCATCCCAACAATTTTGCACAATTAAGTAAAGGTTTCTGCACAAGGAATGGAGCAGGATGTTATTTTTGTTCAAAGCATAATGCACAATGCAGAAAATAAATCTGTCATACAGAATGAGATGAGAACATGGTTTTAAGTCTTACATCCACCTGTGTTATAGAGAGGTGACTGTGTACGTATGTGTGTATACTTACCCACATGTGTATCTGTATATGTATTCACCTCTGTGTAATACTTCTTTAAAATATCCAATATTATATAGCTGCAGGCTAGGATTTAAAGAAAACATCTGAGAAAATAAAAGTAATTGAAGGCTACATCTTGATTTCTTACTTTTCATGGTTTGCATTTAATTTGATTCCATTTCACTATTTTTCCTGATCTTCTTCTTTTGAAGGATCATCTTTTAACTGCATAAGGCAAACCTACGTAAGATTCACAAATTACTTTTTATCACATAGTCAGTGAGGGGACAAGCATATATTTACAAGGCAGACATTAAGAGGATATAAGATATGTCTTACAGGTAAGAATACATGCAGTATTGTAAGACAGAAATGCTAGCTGACAACTCCAGCTCTAGACAATAAATGAAACTGGAACAACATATAAGACATTGGACTCCTGCAGAGTACTGTGCTTGCAGTGAGTTATGAGTGCTGTCCTTTAGCAGCAATTGGTTTCAGATTGTTTGGTCAGGACTACTGGTGAAAACTGAACACCAAAATTAGAAAGTAGGAAGCTAAGCAAAAAAGCAGATCCTTGGGAACCAAGCAAAATGAACTTAGGTGGCTTGCTGTGAAGAGAGTGCTGAAGGCCAGCCTGCCAGCTCTCTTTCTCTCTCACTTTCTCTCTCACTTGTGGACTGATGTGTCTGGTTACAACTCAGATGTGTTGATGGCCAGAGTGGGGGCAAGTTCTCTACAAATCTTCTTGGTTATGTGGCATTAAAAGGTGCATTCATGAATAGCCTGGGTGGAAAGAACAATACTTTTGTGTCAGGTCATCCTCATCCAAATATTTCCGCTGTTAAGTATTCTCAAATCTTTGGTTATTGAACTGTGTACTAGTCAGAAGTGAGCAACATGTTCTAGATCTTTGTCAAGCAAGTTAGATTGTTTACTCCATAAAGCAATTGCACTGTATTTTTCCCTAAGCATTTTGGTCCTAGTAAATGTAGACTGTATGTATCTTGTGGGAAAAGACTGCCAGAAATTACTACTTTATTCATTTTTAGTTGCATGGGATGTACTTAAAGTAGAAAGCAGAGTTACGTATTACAGGCTAGCATCTTTGTAGATAATTCAACATATTATTAAATAAAAAAAGTAAATCAATCAGGCCCAATTTGTCTTTTTCCTGTTTCTGACATGCTAAGTCACTGCATCAAAGACAAGTCCTGAATGTGGATGGAGTTCTACGTAGTAATCTTATACATCTAGAGTAGGACTAAATGTTGAAGGATCCTTCCTTTACAGGAAGAAGTAGTGAATTTACCACTACAAAAAAAATAAAAAATGCAGATGATAATAGTGGATCCAAAAATATTTTGCAACACTTGGTTGAAATTACTGACATTAGAAGAAAGCAAATGAGGCTGACTTCAGCACATGGTCTGACTGTAGACTGTGTGAGTTTAAGTGAAGGTAAGGGAGATCTGCAAGGAGCATTATAAACTGATGCATTTTATTTAATTCAAGTTTTGAATTGAGTTCCAGATTTTCTGGCTAACATGTCTTTTCTAATTCCACATGACTGCCCGATCCCTGGCTTACCTTAAAACTACAGGCAAAAGTCTGTATTTTCATATTGCATTTCCTGGACTAGCAGCATCGGAAAGTACTAACGCAGGCAAATACCTAATATTTTGCAGTAAGTTTAATGAACAAGAAGGCAGGAAATATAGAGGAAAAGCAGTTTCTCAGACATGTTTTCTTCAGCAATATGCTTACTGAACATGTGTTTTTTTTCAAAACACCAGAGGAAGTGGAGTATTTCTGTTTTCACTTCTTGTGTCTTTGACCCCCTGAGTGCAAGGATTCATTTTTAACATTGTGATTGGAATTTCAATTGCATTTCCAGGTTATTAAACAGGAAACATGGCTTGTTCATTGTATTAGCATGATATCATCTTGTTTAGGTAAAGAGGTGTGACTGGATGTAAACATCTTTCTCTGACTAATAAGGATTAATTTAACACACACAATGGGGAAGAGAGTTAAAGCCCAGCACACAGAGGCTGTCCATATGAGGGGCTGAGGACTATATTACATTGCTGAGAATTGGAATCAGCAGTTGTGTCTCAGGAGTAGTCAGATGAAGACAAGGCTCCATAGTGGTAGGAAAAGAAAAAAAGGATACAGAATATTATTTCCTCCAAATGGGGCTGAGCTAGGTGCACAGACAATAAGATTCCCCCATATCTGTACCCACAGCAGGACCCCAACAGGGGCCATTCTGAGAGGATACCTCTCCTTGTATTAGGTCAGCCTTCTGGATATGCAGGGAAACGTGGAATCTGTCTGCCTCAAAAGGATAGTATTCACAGAAGGACTTCTGTGGTTGCTTTCCATATTGTTTTAAAAAGATATGGCCAAATTGCAAAAGATATGTGGCAAAACTTCTTACCAAATGTTACTAGGAAGTCAGAAGCTGGTGAGAACAGAAGGAGTTTTGATTTTCATTAAGATTGGTTGTCTAGTAAGAAAAGTAATTTGGGATGGAAAAAATGGAATGGCATGAAGAGAAAAGTGAGCAGAGTTTGAGCTAGCAATCTTAACTTTGCCTCTCTTTCCCAAGATGATAAAGGAGGAGTAGACTACAGGAGCCATCAGGTAGGAAGGCTAACCCTTTTTCACCAGTGTCCAAGCCGTGTTGTACACAACTCTGTAAGGGGACTGCTTAAAATCATGCATAGGGAGGAAGGTTTTCCAATACATCATTCATTATCGATCCTCTTCAGCACTCCACCATTTACACCTACTCTTGGTTCCCTTGCTAGAAGCTTGCACTCAGCAGTCAATGCAATGCACACCAAATGTTGTAGCACATGCTTCTAAGTAACAAGGTGCTAACATAGATATTGCCAATCTGGTTAAAACGTACAAACATAATGGATAAGATGCTTTCAAGAAATAAGAGTTCGCTAAGTCAAACTCTACTGTTACACAACAGGAGTGTAAGGAGTAAAACTAATTCAAACAGAATTTCTTTGCCAAAAATGAAAACGTGGTCTCTTTCATGGGCAGTTTTCAAATTTCAAAATAGTTGATTGTCATAGTTAATAGCATTCTAAATACTGTCAGTCTTCTCTGTTTTCAGGGGCCATTGTACTTTTTGTCATTGCTGCTGTTGGGATGAGTTTTCAGCTGTATAGGATAACACTAGATTCTATATCCTACTTTAATTTAGACTGACAGGAATTTCCAGTTAGCAGATAAATAAGTAGTTTTGATTACATTTGTTTTATATCTGTAATGTACAAATGCTATCAAGTTTGATTTTCTCTGGTGTACAAGGGATATAAACAGGCCACTAAGTGATTCTTTGTTTCAGATATAAGTGAATAGACATAGAAAGGAAGTGCCATTCCTACCATCCAGTATTTATTACCTGAGATTCCTTGTGAGGCTGCAAAAAAAGACAGATTCACTAAAGATTGGTTAAATTACTTTTGTTTATAATGTGAGTACTATTTGTGTCCAGATCTCCATAAATTAAGGATTTCTGATCAAGTCTGTGGATTGCACCTATCTCACCAAGTTATTTGTAGCATGAAGTTGCAGTCACTTCTTTTGTCTTTGTGAGATGAATCTTTACTGCACTCAAGCAAAAAAACTATTGATTGTTCAAACAACTTTGATGCTGGCTTGCATACTAGTTCAAATGTGTTGACCCAATTACCTCATCACCTAGGGAAATTCTAACTTTAGGTTTTGCTTCGTATGTTGGAAATGTCGGTGGATTTTTTTCTTTGTTCATCTCTTCCATTTACTTTTTCTCCCAATTCCTACCCATTATTATTCTTTTTTTCCCCCCTACCTTAGAATATTCACTTAATTCTGGACTATAGAAGGTCTCCATAATCCTGAATTTTTTAACATTTACTAATTCTGTTATTGCTATATTACATTTCATCCAGACTTAATCACATACTCATGACATTGTCAGGATTTAGAATAAGAACTAGCGTTGAAATCGACATAGTTTTACATGTAATGAAATTTTAGAGTGTTAAATTTGAACCACAGCCCTCAAAAGCTGAATCTTATTTTCCTATGGCACATTTCCTCCAAGCTGGTCAGGTGGTATGAAGCGTATCTGAATGTTTTTGGGAATCACACGCAGAGATGGGCAGAATATACTACTGCAAGAGGACAGTGCATAGAAACATAATGCAGTATTTTACCATTGCTTTTAATGTTTACTCCAAATAAGTACAGAGGCTTCAGATTTCAAAATAACTTATGCAGTAAGTACAAGGATGTGAACACATGCTACTAATGAATGGCACAGAGAAATAGGGCTCAAATACAATACTCATTGCAGAAAACAGCCTTGAAATAATATTAAGGCTATGACTAGTGGACAAAAGCTGTAGACACGAAAATGAGGCCAGGATTTTGTTCTTATCCTAGAATTTAGTAAAAAATTAATCTTCCTCCTTTATTAGCATAGTCTAGAAATTTAAAACACGTGTTTAAATCAGATTTAAACATAAAATATTTCATCTCAGATATCTTGACTGTTAATATTCCAAAATAAATACAATTTCTAATTTTTTTTCCTACTGTAACATATTTAAATTATCACCATCAAAATAATGCCCCCTAGTTTTTCATACTCATGCTTTTTTAATTCTGACACTTTTATAATTTAATAGCAGAAAACCACATCTTGGGCTAACAATTTTGTACTACAATATGTAACACAGGCATTTGTTAGTAACTGGAAATGTCACTTCTAAAATCAGTAGATTAAATAGTGAATTTTAAATGTATTGAGCGATCTTCTTATGTAGTCTTTTACTGAGTCTTTTAATATAACAAAAACAATGACTGATACAGAATGCAGTGATAGATACTAGTATCCAAATCTTAGTTCACAAGTAATAGCAAAGGAAAAATTAATGAAAAAAAATCTTTCTTATGACACAATGACATTATCTGAAAGCCAATTTCTTTGGCAACAATTCATATACCTAATAATTGTTGTCAAACATAATAAGAAAAAAATATTGATAATTTTTTTCTGTATGTTTTATAGAAAATTTGTTATTTGACACTTGAAACTGCAGCTAGTTAATCAGCTACTACAAGTTATCTTAGCTCTACTGAAAGCAAGTTCAGTTTCTGTCATCAGAAGATCTGCCTCTTTGATAACTTTATATCAGTGTATATGTATTAAATTTTAATGCTAACATTTTAAACAGATTCCATAACCTTTTACATAGCATTAAGACTGATGGGGAACTTTACTGTAATCCATAACAGTCCACAGCATAGAAGGAACAGATTTACTGCCATTTACACTCCATCCATGCTCTTGGTCTAATAAAAACATTACCACTCTCTGCAGCCTTGTCATGGCTTCTTTCTTAATGGCCTTTCAGAGAGACACTGGAAAGTATTAAATGGTGAGACATCTCTAGAACTATTTAAAATTAGCTGAGAAAATTATTATATAAAGAAGTGTATAAACTATGAAAATATGAAGTTGTTTATATATATAAATATCAAACAAACCTCTAAAAGTATCTTACTTACCATATAGTTCACTTGCCTGATTCTTCCTTTATTCACACTTCAAACAACAAAAATATTTCCATTAATTCACAGTTTTAAAATGGAAAAAATATTCCACATGCCACAAGTGAGAATAAAGCAAGTGAAGATCAGCAGTGAAGAGTGAAAATGTTCATTCTGTTATTCTCTTTACTGCATACCCATATGGACTTTTAAATTCCCTGTAGTAGTTGTTGCCTTCTCCTCAGCCAACATGCGGTGTAGTTGGTAATTTTTACTTTAGATTGAAACTGCCTAAAAATGTTTACCAAGAATTGTTGCCACAAGTTTTTACCACCTAAGCACAGCTGCAGAAGATCAGTGTTCTCAGTACTGATGCGATCTGTAGAGTTTCCTGATAAATGCTGCATGCATTGATACATTAACATTCTCTGCATCAATACTGCACATCTGTATATTACAAAAGCTCACAATGCCATGGCCAAATTTAGCATGTGATTTTTAAACAATGTGACTGCTTTCATTTTAAATATCTGGTAATCAGTATATTTTTTACCTTCATGGATATGTCACCAAAACTGTTTTAAGAGGTAGCTTTACAGTTTGAAGTTAAATGGTTTTGAACATTAATGTATGCAAGCAAACAAAAGTGAAATTTAAATTTTCATACAGAGGTTTCTAAATCTCTGCTATTCCAAAGTATCTTTCGAGTTTGATATCTGACATTTGAGCACTGTACTCTATGTTGAGAATCTGAAGCCTTTGCACCATTGGTCAGGAGAGTTGACATTTGTACAAAGAAGGAAATAAATAGTAAATGTTTTTCCCATTTTTCCCGTTTACATCAACACCTGTGTTCTTGTATCAGGAAGCCGAAGTCCTACCAGACCTCCACATACCAGAACAGTAGAAGCAAGAAGAATAGGGATTGCTTTGGTGATACCAACAAGGGAACCAAATATTAGGTTTCCAAGTACAGCTGCAGCTTTGCATAGTGCATTCAGAAAGCCAAAGCCTGTTGCCCTAGAAGAGAAAACAGAAGAAAATTTTAGAAATGGGTGAAAGAGTAAAGCTTTTGAGACAAATCCTCAGTGGGAATAAATCAGTACAGCCCCAATATCTCACACACAGTCTATGCCAACAATGATTCTGTGCTTGTATTTATAATATGAAATCAAAGCTCAGCTACTACAGTACTTGGTTGAGGCAAACTCATTTTGCTGCCTCAGGGACCAAAATGTGAAACTAATGACAGAATGGGCGAGTTTGCAGCTCTAGAGTAGAACATGGGACTTGCAAATGGAAATTCAGTAAGAGTTAAAAGGTTGGATTAGGAGAGAATGGATGCGTCAAGCAGCTCTCAAAAGAGAACTGCTTGGGGATCTGGGAAAGAAGTCATCAGAATTAAAGGATGATCACCTTTAATAAAAAATAAAAAATAAAAATGAATTTCTTACAGGCGGTACACATGTTAAATCAATGCTTTTTCAAAAGACTAATGAGACCTCCAATAACAATGGATGTTTACCTCTTAGAGGTAAAGAAGATAGGGCATATAAAAACCTGTTTGCTGCAAAAGAGGTATCTGAGAAACTTTGAGGAAAGGGAAAGGAAACAGATTGCCAACACAAAGTATGACACAAGCAATTCAGGTGGGCTCTTGCATTGCAGTGGTGTGATTATAGTAGTATGAAATAAAGTGTTCTAATTGTTTGGTGGCCCATGCACAGGTGTATTGTGCAAATTGCTATCATTTTCATAAATTGTGTTTTGACATGACCATATGATTCATAGATTCCTCTTCCAAAAGTGTCCTAACAAAAATACCTGTATGATGGTAGAATCTCTAACACTTCTCAAATCTCTTAGAAATGAAAGAGAGAAGGACTGTGTAGAGCTCACACTGTGTTTGCTGTGGAAAAAAATAATAAAAATCAGGAAGACAGATGTTTTAATTTTCAGAAAAAAATTATTCTTTCTTGTACTGTGATTAAAAGGCCCTAGTCTAAACTGAAGGTATTAACAGAAATGGTAGTGGTCTGACTGACTAAAAAGATTCTACTGAGGTACATGTGAGGGGAGGGAAGAAGTCTTATGCTCAGAGGTACACTGAATTTCTAGGAAGCTTGAAAAATTTCTACTGGAGCTCCTAAAGAGCAGCCCAGAGAATCAACTTGAAGTAAGCAGACTTGATCCCAGCTGAGAGCAAGGACATTATCTCTCAGTGCTCTTCACAGAACTGTTTTTTGATTTTGAAAACAGAAAACCATGATAAGAAGGGAGAAGAGATCCTCTGTCTCAATAAACTCATGGCCATGGCCACAGCCCAGAGTGTCAGAGTTCATCTCCTCTGCTCTTTGGCAAATCTGGATCTCAATAGTGTCGATCAGTTAGGCCCTTTGGTGTCCTACTTCCAAGCCAAATAATAGGAGAGAGGTAAAAGCTTCTCTCTAGTACAGTTGACCGGGGTAGAGGGGTTTTCAGAGCTAACCATGCCCTGTCTGGAATACTGTGCTTCAGAATAACATCAGTCCTGGTACATTTGAGGACCCTGCATCAAAAGAATGATGTGGGTAGGTCTAGATCCTTCTGGTATATTTCTAAATCACTCTAGTTTGTTCTAAGAAACATAGCTTTAGTTAACCCACTGGGTCAAATCTGCAATTATGGTACTTCTATTGTTAAATTCTTAAATCAGTTATAAGGATGTCTGCAGAACAGAATTAAGACATGGAACAGACTAATTAACACACCTTCAAAATGGTTTTTTTTCCAGTATGTCGCAGACCAAAGTCACCCCACTTGCCTAAAACCTTCTGTAAAATCAGATGTTCCAGTGTAAGCTCTGTGTATCATATGCCTTTTCTGAATCTGAGACAAAACACAAGTTACTATTTTTTACTGAGTGATTATAATCCTAACATATTTATTATTAGTTTGGCAATATGTTTCTTGCAATCCACATCACTATTTTAATCTCTCTAAAATACCTCATATTTAGCAAAGAAATTACAAATTTTTCTGAAATAAGCACCATTCCTCATTGTGTAACAATGGCATCCATCCAGATGTTGCGTGACAATAAGTACTGATGATATCTAAGGAGGAAGAGATGGGTCATTGCAATGGCAGAGCAGAAACAACTCAGAAAACATCGGAAAAAAACCAAACAGAAGAGACTCAGATATGCCTCCTGAATGTTCAAAGCCCTCACTTTTCAATTTGATTGAACTTGCAGTACTTTTACAGAATACCTAGTACTAATGAAAGCTAAACATGTACATCTTGTGGATAATAATTTTGAAAATGACACGTTCTGCCCCACAACAGCCCAGACCCCTGAGGGCTGCCAGAGAGAGCAGCAGATGACGAAATTTTGGAAGTGTTGCTTGTGAAGATTTCTGACAGAGAAACATTTGCAGCACCTTTTTGCAAATATCTTCCTCAGAGGAGGAATGAGCAAGTTAAAACTTGCCCATTTTATGCACACCCTTTGAGGAATTGGTCTGAAGGAGGAGCGTGAGATACATTGAAGGAAGCAACGAAGAGCCACCCTACTGGAATAATCTTCCAAAGCCTATGAGGAGACAATCAAAACTCTGGTGCAGAAACATTTGCATTGCAAAGGTAGATAAAGCCCAGAATATCTGGAGGAAGCTGATGCAGGATGGTGGGTAGCTACCAAGGGGGAAGGAACTCCAGACTGACACATCTTCTAGGGCTCACATATCACAGACTAAATAAGGTTGAAACTGATCATCTGGTTCAACTTCCCTGCTTATGCAGGGTCATCCTAGTCCAGCAGGTTGCACCTGTAGTGGTGCAGGAGGTTATTCTTCCCAGATGTGGGACCCTACATTTGGCTCTGTTGAATTTCAGCCTGTTCTTCTGCCCATCTCTCCAACCTGTTGAGGTCCTTCTGAAGGGCTGCACAGAGCATGCAGGTGGGAAGGAGGATCACTAAGAGGAAAGACTGTGTTAAAATAGACTGTATCACGTAGAAAGAGGTTAAAGAGAACACAACTGGACTAGAAAACCGAGTTCATGTGATAGGATACCAACAGATTGCAGCTATTCTGAAGACAGGCCAGGGAAAGAAAAAGAGAAGAGTCAGAATGGTTCTAATTTCAGACTCATTTATGCACAGAAAGTATTTCAAAACTTATGGTGGTGACTGGTTGTGATTTGTGTCTACACATGTAAATATGACTTCTTCAGTTGCCAGTGCTGATGTAAAATCAAACTTGCCCCCAAATAATGGTAACAGGAAAAAAAACCCTAACCGTGATCACATAGAGAAATTAGACACCTGGTTGTCAGCAGCCTCAGTATATTCAGAGAGATACCAGAACTCCCCAAAGAATATATAGATCCAGCTAAAGCAAATTTGGAGAGATACAGGCAGGAAATCTTTGGAAAAGCAATAGCACAAAACATATGGGGATGCTTTACTTATATTTAGTGGGTTTTTATACTACCTTACAAAGGTAAGCTGTTTCACAGATGTTAGCTGCTTATAGCAACTAGTTATAACAGGGGTCTGAATATAATTTTCTGAGCAATTTGAACCATATTTTTTCATGTGCTGGGCTCTACAGATGCCCCTGTGCTTTAGATCTATTATGGATTATATACCCAAGATTACCTTATTAAAGCTTAAAGTAACTTTGTGTAATATTTGCTCAATACCTCTTGTGTCTGAGCAAAATTAAGGTAATTTTTTGGAACTGAAAAAACACTTCTGTTTGTAAAATGGACTTTTAGAATTTTGCCAGTTGGAAGAGGTTATTATCAGCCTAGCCCCATTAGTGCTATCAAACTATAAACAAATATAAGTAAGTCAAAATAAGCCCATTTTTATTGCCCTTGGTTGTCCTGATGATACAAAATGAAACCAGCAGAAGTTCAATATTTTAATCTTTAGGCATATTTCAGGCATGTCCTTTTGCCTAAAATAAGCACATTGTTGGCATGAACAATAAGATTTTTACAGGCTTAAATAAAAGTTGTTACGACCTGTACCTGAAAAGCACTATCACTGTTCAACCTTCATACCCTTCAATTTTAATACTGTGTTTGAATGTGAACTTGTTGTGTACTTGTAGTCAGAACAAAGTGTTCAAGCAATTGTTGAGTTCTAGGGATAGCAAATTCAAGCTCCTTGGTTGTTTAAACATCTTTCTTAGAACAGTATTCATGATTCAAATTGGTTAGAATCTTTATTAATTTATGCCTCTATAATTGTTCTACTCAATCCAGTGGAGTAAAAATAGCCAGAAAATAAACATGCTGTAATATCACACACATGTATGGACATAGTCGCCTCTTGCAGCATTAGTACAGTCTCCGCTACAATGTTTCATGAAAGTGTTAGAGTGTCTGCAAATGATCAAAGATACGTGATGTGTCATCTCAGCATCATGGACCAATTAAATGAAAAATTCCAAGAGCATAGGGCTATTCGTATATACACCAATTTTCTTTCTGTTGATCAGTTACTGGGCAAACACTTACACAAAAAAGTCATTTTGACTCCATGAGTAGTCATTATTACTATTCAAGGGAGATCCATGGCAAGAATCCCTTGTCCAGCAAGAGAATGCCCTTAAACCCTTCAGGAACATAAATAAGATAAGTGCTAGTGAATCAATTTGAGATTGTCTTAAAAAACAAAACAAAACAGGTACAGATTTTAGTACTGGTAGGAGAAAAATGTAGAAGTCTTTTATAAAAACGTCAGAGCTGAAAGAAAGCTGAATGTTACTGAAAAGGAATTTTCCCCAGTGTATTTTACTTTTGCCACTGAGAAAGCTGTGACAAAGAAAAATGCTTAGCTTCCTTTCACCCAAGCCCCACACAAAAACAGCAAGAGTCCAAACGGTTAAAAATAGAGGGATTATCCAAGACTTTAGATTAAAAGAGCTTGTTTCCTGATTGCCACATATGCTTCTTAGACCAGGTGCTTATATTTCTACATAAAACAGTTCAGATCCGCTTTTCCATTGCTGACAGAGCACCAAAAACTTCACTGTCCTGCAGTAGGGTGCTACTGAATGTGTAGCAAACATATCCATTAACTTTCTTGCCAGAGCTAATGCTGAGCCTATCCAACAAGTTCCAAGAAAACATTTGAATATCACTTTTGTTAGAGTTGATAATATGTAAAGTATTAAAAAGAGCTTCAGAATGTTCTATGGACAAGTTTCTATATATTTCCAGATATTTCATATTCTTTTAAAAAAAGAGTACAAAAATGTTTATCGTAGCTTATAGTGGTTAGTGTACAAGTAATACTGTGGAATTTGCCCTCCCGCCTTGGACTACTGCCTGAAGCATTGTGTAGTTTTGGCATGCCATGCCTTAAAAACATTATCATGAAATTTCAGCAAAATGCAGTTGAACTACATCCACAGGATGGCAGTAGAAAATAGCTGTCAGGAAATCTCCTGTAAGTTGATGACTGCTGTTATGACTCTTCTGACAGCCACAACAATACAAAATTGGACCCTGTGAATAATATTTATTATTCTGGGAATAGATCCTCAGGTATCAAGAAGAAGTGAAAAAATTAAATATAATGAACTGAAGAGAGGAGACTTATTTCTTAATTATAACAAACACTTATAAACTTTTCTCAGAGGTAGTAAAAAAAGGCAAAACAGGATGACTTCATTTTATAGCACACCTTGACTTCTAAATGTTCCTGGACAAGATTCAAACCCAGATGTCTGGCAGCTATAGTAAAATGATGAATTGATGGTTATCTGATGCAATCTGACCTTGATTTACTCTGTGGGAGATGATCTATTACTATTCCACTTTCTATTTAGGTTTTGGTTATTTGTTGTATGAACTCCCTAATGAGAATCCTGGTTTATACAGTTGGTGTTTCCCAAGTTAGTTCACAAGAAGATACGCATCATTTATGTGAAAGCAACAATTGCATTTTGAAGTCATAAAAATATCCTAATGTTCCTTCTTCTGAGAACTTTAACTCTCTTCCATTCATATTTATATTACAGGTAGAGCTAGGAAACTGTGCAATGTTATTGCAGGCCCCTTGGGCAGACACATTACAACGCAAGCCCTAATTACTTCATCACACAATATTTTTTTCCACATCACTCTGCCAATGCAGAGAACAAAGAGAGCTTGAGGGTAAAATATAAAGGTAGTAAAGGAAATTTGGTTTTCCTCATCTGCTGCAGAAGTTGGAAGGTGCTCTCTGAATAAGGCTGGGGACTGCAACATGAGAAAGCAGTTTCATGGTTAAGGTAATTGAGTGCTGTCAGGAGAAAGGATAAAATCCCTACTCCTGCCACAGAATTCACATATGATGCAAGTCACTTAAAGCTAACTAAATTGTCATAAGCATGTATTTTACATTTTCTGGGTGCTCAGCTTAGCACCTTCAGGTTTATGCCACCAAAGTGCTAGGCACTTGTATCCTGTAGTGGAAGTTAGACTTTCACCCATTCCTTCTTCTAAAACGCTCAGTGACTGGAATTGTTCGTACCACACACCCCAATCTATAGTTTTCCTCTCGCCTTATGCACAATACTAAAGCCACTTTTAACAATAACATTTTCCTTTATGCCTCAATTTCTACATCATCTGCTTTCAAAACAGTATTTGGAAAATATGGGAAGTTTATAAAAAAAAATTAGGAAAGCATTTTGGGAGCACCCAAAAATGTTCACAAGATATTGTGAACACTGCTGCTTCAGAGCAGTGCTTCCAAGTCTACAGAATAGTTTGGTTTGGCTTTTAAGAGGCCTTTATGACTGACCAAAGACTTCAGAACCTGCTAACTAGTCCAGAACAGCAGAGCCCTTAAAGAAGATAAGGTAAAAGACAAGACAAAAGATGAGACAAAATACAAGCTTTTACGTTGTTGAGCTGGGTTAATTTACTTTCTTATTGGAAATCAGCTAGTTTATACTTAGTCATCATGAGTATTCTTTAAAAATTGTGCACTGAAAGGTTTAAAAAATAGTATTATATTGTCAGTCATTATTCATTGTTCCATGTGTGCCATCTGGAAGACAGAAACCTACCTCTGACTAGCATTAGTAACATAATTTCCCATTTTATAACAACTTTGTCATCTACCCAACAACCATTTGAAATCTATATAGCCTCTAACATCTCTTATGTTAGCACTTGTACAAACCAATCAAGATTTTACGAAGAACACGAAGGGACAAACTAAGCTATACTGGCATGAAATATGAAACTACTCATCAAGAAAGTAGAACACACTACGTGATTACTTCAATTCCACGCATTAGTGATCTAAAATATAAATATGAAGATGAGTGTGAATTCATACAGAGACCCAACCTGTTAAGATTTTGAAGCTAACTTAACTCTGCTTGCAGGCAGTTAATGAGGAAGAAACTAAAATATGTGCCCTGTATCACATAGACTATACATTGTCAAAGTACTCACCACACTTATACCTGGCAAAAATCCAGTATGATCCCTAAATAACCTAGAGTACGATTTATGAAACACCTCTTGTATTACACTGCACAACACCAGCAAAGACCCAGCAATTCAGCAACTGGCTGGTATCCAAGATGAGTCACTCGGGAGGAAAAGAAGGGGCTACCCAGCCTGGTCTCTTCTGCACAGTAGCCTGAACTGGCCTCTTTCCACTCACTTTGCTTCCAGCCCAAACTCCAGCTGCCCTTTGCTGCTTGTTTGTGGTCATTTCCCTAACTGGGAGTAAGAAAAAAATGTAAAACAGTGGGAGAGTGAGCAAAGATTTTGTGCCTAAATTGCTTTTACAGGGGAAACTGAAAGCTAGTTTCGAGACCAGATTCAGTCTGAATGTGGCTTTGTAGTGAAAGAGGACATGATCTTAAGTATGAAGGACTTCATACGCAAAAACAGATCAGGCAGCTTTGTGCATTATATATGTCCGGAAAGGCTGTTGAGCCCTATAGTTACTTGCAGAAGCTGGAAATTCCCATCAAACTCTGGTAAGCTTTGCCCAGCTGTGGAGATTAGAGGAGTCTGAGAAGGAAGGACAGGACCACCCGAGGTGGGCAGTGCTGGTCTGGATAAAAAAGTACCAGAGAAAAAATTCTAGCAAGCAAGTTATTTGAGTCCCTGAAGGCATTGATTTTCAAATTGTTGTACAAAACCTGAAGTAGCTTTGTTCCAGTCTAAAAAAATCCATCTAGAACTGGTTGTTTACTTATAACCCAGCTGGCAAAAACTTGTAGTCATGGTTCCATCACTTTCAGAAATTTTGGAAAAAAGTCAAACCTACAGTACATGTCAACAAGGTCTTTCCTGGCACAGGTAGATTTGGCCTATTGGCCTTTTCATATTGATAATACAAGGAGACAAGTTTTCTCTCTGACTTGTTGCCAAAAAGACTCAACAACTTAGCTTTAAAAACAAGCACTAGCTACCAATACAGATGCCTTAACATCTGTACAGATATATATAGAGAGATAGATATCAATTACACTCTTTTTATCATTCCTAGTAATGATGAATTTCTTCCTTCCATTAACACCAGTAGCTTTTCCAATTATTTTTCTTGATTTCATTTTAAGAAAATATATGTGGACGCTACATTCAGGAATACCAAAAAGACAGCTATTTCTATAGGATATTTAGTGGAATTATGTCATAGATTTTGGATGATGAAATAAATCTTACTAGAAGAAAAATTTTCTGAGGTGTAATAAAAATTAGCACTTAATACTAAAACTTAGTGCTTGGAATTCATCAGTAGCACATAATTGCTATTTGACATAATCACAACTTTGGACATCAATTTCTTATTTGAAGAAGTATGTATTTTTAAAATGCCAATGAAAAGAAAACAGAGAAGCCAGTCTACACTTTTCCTCTCCTGACAGACAATACTAAAGCCAGTTGTACCTTTTTATATTCTCATACAACAGAATATGACTCAACACTTCTTCCTTTGGTCCATTAAATTACATAAAATCAAGATTAAAAAGTACCCTGTATCTGAAAAAAAAAAACAAACAACCCATGTCATCTAGCAGCAATGCTTTCAGGACATGAACATTGTCCTGAAACTTCCTCCGAAAGCCCTGAAGAGTCAAAAGTAGTGTCCAAGACAATTTTGTGCCCACTTAATGCTGAGTATGTACACTTCTAGCAGCCCTGCATACAAATTCATAGCAGACTGATTAGCAGATTAGGATGGTTTAGTCAGTGATTTTTATTTATGAGTCACACCATTTCAGAGTCAACAGACAAATGCAGTTATATTGCTGGTTTGGACCAATTACTGCCTTCATAGCCAGTTGAACTAGGGGAAGCCCAGAAATACTCCATTATCTTTTTCAGAAATACTACTCATTAGCTTTGTTTTGAGTGAGAGTAGCAGTTAGACCTTCTTTTTTCATGTAAAACTACATTTGTGGTATTTTTCTGATTAGGTGATATTTGATGCAAAATACATACCAAACAGCTCAAAAAATGTCATTTTCCCCGCTTGCTTTTCATAAGAAAAATTATTTATTTGGTCCACCCAAAACATCATGAGTAAAGCTCATATGTAATCATTTCTATTTCCCATTTCTGCTGGTACATAGAGATAGTGTCAGTGAGATTAGGGGATATGTATCTGCACATACCTTCTGTCTGTAGGATACAGCTCCACAGTAATGACATCTAAAGAGTTCCACGCTGAGATGGTGAGGCCGTTGTAGAGGCACAGCATACCTATCATCATGGATTCACTGGTCCCAAACCACAGGAAAAAACAGCTGATGCCAGAAAGGACCATGGAACCACCTAGGTACAAGGCAGGTGAGACAAGTGGAGATATTTTTAAAGAATATTTTTAAAGAATAATCTTTGTGTTGTCTAATGTTTCTATACACACAGTGTAGCTAAATAAGTGATGCAAACATTTGAGTTAAAAACTAAAGAGACTTTCTCTGCTGGTAAGACCAGTCAGGAAGACAAATGCTGAAGGAGCTCATAAAACAAAACATATCTCCTCAAAAATTAGGATATGTCATAAAGCATTAAGCCAGAACCCTCTATGAACTCCCAAAGCAAGCTGCTTGGGGAAGGTCCCCATTCTTCTTCGTTCATCATCTTTGCAATTACATGAAGCTTGTTCATAAATTATAGCAGTAAAAACATTGACTGGGAATTGTATTTATATAGAGATAGTCTCTTGGAAAGTGAAGACAATAAACTATCACATAGTTATTTAAGTAAATTGAAAACAGATTTCTCATTGCAGACAATCCACTGGAGATATCTTTCAACTGTGTTCCTTTGCAAAATAGATAACAAAGAACTCCTGACACTTCCAAGGATATGCTCCACTAGCTGACTGTCACATATGCACACCTTGCTTTCCTTTCAGTTGGAGCAAAGATAAACCCAATGGTCATCACTCTCCAAAATCTCATTCTAAATGAGACCATTCTAAGTAATAGTCTTGTAATATTGGTGTGGAAGAACAATGACTGATAATGTGACATAGCAGAGATGGCCACAGAACCCTTTTTTTCTAGTTTAGAAACACTAGAAGGCTTTTAAAAACAGCAGTTATGATGCCACATAAATGAAATATCTGCAGAAGGAATGTTTTACATTTCTCTGAGCCAAATTCCCTGAAAAGAGAACAGGTTATTTTGGTCTTCTTCCCTGTTTCAAAGTGAAGCCCCTACCTAGCATCGTTAACCGTCCTATTCTATCCATCAGGAGAGCAGACACAATATTCCCTGGTAACACTGCCAAAGTTCCCAGGAAATTAACAAAGTAGATCCAGTAGGCACTGTAGTCATCATCAAAAGAAATCTGGCATCCTGTCCTGACGTGAAAAAATGTGCAATTTATCAATTCACTGTCAACAAATTTATACTGCTCCAGATCTGTGGAAAGAAGAAAAAGAAACATTTCAGCTAGCAGCCAATTCCATGTGCAGCTTTTGATTAAAAACATTTCGAGTTCAATCAACTTTAATGACAGCTTGGAGCTTTTACTGCTATGTAAAAGGGGACTAGTTACTGCTGTTAATTTTGATAGCTTTTAGTCTTACTAGAAAGATTTGCAAAGCTCATGGAAAAGAGTAACTAAAGCCTGGAATTAGGGGGTTATATTGTATTTTTGCCCTGTTTGGACTGTATTTCGTTAAGGTCTTTCAGCACCAGCTGGTCTTGTATAAAAAGCACTGGTATCTGCAAATTTCTATGAGTCAGTCTTGCTCAGTATCAGACCTTCTCTTTCCACATCAAATAACCTTTTAGATGAGACTGCCGATTGTGCTCAGTATGGTTTGACTTCCTTTAAGCAAAATACTCCTACAGAATTTAGTTCAAACTGATTTTCATTTCTGAGAAGGCCTAATGATTTTAAGTTTGCCCATAGATGAGTTACTATATGTAGGGCAATCTTCTGCCAATACCATTTCAGAGATCTCTCTCTATACTTCCAATTTTTGTTCCTCCTGTTAGCCTTATAAACCTCAATTAAGGATACCTTCCTTCCACACAAAGAAATCTGGGCATTGTTTGCTCTGAAACCTAACTGTATTATTATAATTATTATGGTTGCTGTAGAATCAGGAAAGCAGCAAGAAGTGCCCCATGTTTCCAGCAAGCTTAGTTGGCCCTATTCTCTTTCAGTTATATTTTATTTAACTGGAAAAAAGAGTCTTCTGTTTCCACATACGAAGATACGGATTCACATTTACAACACTTAGGAGAGTAGGAATAATTATAGATTAGGGAGTCTGAATCCTGAGCTCAGACTCCACTGCCACAGGAAGCACAATAAACAAAGTATTTCACCAGTCCTACCAGCTACCAGTAAAGCAGTAAATATGCTTTTTTCTCTCCAGACTGAATCTCTTTAGAGATGGTTGAAATCAAAGAGATGTTTATTATGTGAGTTAATATTAGGTCTGTGGTATCTCTTTTGCAGTGTGATCCTTTAACTTCTCTGTCATAACACTATGAAGGTCTGTTGTTTTTTATAGATTTTTATTCCCTACAAGAGGACTTGTATGCCTTCTTAGAAATCCAGAAATTATAAATGTAAGAAAAGAACATGCAGCTGAGCAATGGGCATTCAGGGATTTTTCTCATAATACCTGTGTTGTAGAAGGTGGTATTCACAAAAGTACAGTTCCTGAAGTATGTGTTCAGTGAAGTAATGTCTTCAAACACACAGTTCTTAAAAAGTGAATCTTCAAATGTTACCGATTTAAACTTCATCATAATAAACCTGCCCAATACAAATAATTCTTGTCAGTCTACCTTCATGGTTTAGAAGGAGCAACAGATCAAGGTGATGCAGCTATTTAGTTCTAAAAAATCTCAACCCCAGTAAAAACGATTCCTTAGATGCATTTTGCAGATGTTATTAATGATTAGCTCATTCTAGAATACTATTGTTTAGAAAAAGAATTAGTAAGACAAATTGTTCTACATAGTTACTGGCCCTAACTGGTAATATAATTTCTTTGATAGTATTTCTATTCTTACTTGTCCCTAATCATCAACAGAAACTGATGTCATGACGTTCATGGAACAGCCTTGTAAAATCATTATTGCTTTTAATTTGACATTACAGTTGGAAATTAGGAGATGCTTCAGAAACTCAGTCCCTTGGAATAAACAAGCACCTGCTAATACCAACAAGCTGAAAATAAAGAATTTTTCAGAAAATGTTTATTTCTCCAGATGAACACACTGGTTACCATGTTAAGCTCAAATGCAAAACATACTGGTCTAAATTTTAAAAAATGTTTTTGCAAAATGGTTAAAATAAAACATGAATTAAAAATTACATTGCCAGTTATACAACTAGATATCTAACTGTAAGTATGTCTTCATTACTCCTGTGCCTGGGGATGCAATTACAATTACTATGCACATAAAACAGATGTGAATGATTTGTTGGTGACTTTCTTTTTTTCTGAATATCCTCCTTCCTACTGACTTTCATTTAACACATAGGTCTTTGATTATGACCATCAATTGAGATATTAATAGAAAAAATCAATCACAAAATATATTACTGTAACTTTCTACCTATATGTCATTACACTAAAACAATGCTGTAAGACTTCTTTAGTAAAAAACAAATCATGCTAACAACAAAAACAAGATGTTGTTGTACATCATTATTTTTGAGATGTCTTTTATTTCACATGAAGGTGTGGAAAAGGGGCAGTTTTGGTGGCAGACTTCACGCTAAGTGGCAACGGTTTGGAAAGTAGAGCTTTAATTGTTTTACAGTAGGAAGATCTGTCTTCCCAAAGTCTTCCCAAGACAGACCTGTCTCTGCTCTAATTAGACCTGGTGTGATTACCTAAGTATTTGTATTATTACAAGAGTAATAGTAGGAAAAGCAACAAAAAAAATATATGCTACCTACAAAGTAGTGGGAATTAAACTCAACAAAATAAAGTTGTTGAAATCACATCTTTATGAGAAAGGAGGGAAAAGCTAATAGTGTTTATTACAGTAAGCAACTTATTAACTAATGAATTTTCTTTTTTGCATTGGTCAGAATAATGGTGTTTTCAGTCCATTAGATTTAGTTACTATATCATTTCTCATTTTGACAGACTGATTAAAATTAGGTTAGAGTTCAGTGTCAACTCATTATCATTTTTCATATAGCTCTTTCCATTCAAATTTGTAGCCTAATTTCAGAGGAGAACAAAAAACATCAGTGATTAGATTAGTCAGTTGGAACAGAAATGACAGACTACATGTTCTTCTAATGCACTTTTTACCCTTGGACAGGAAACATGTGACTACATTAAAATTTGTGTCGCTATGATTTTAATTAAAACCCAACAGGAATGTAATGTAGTAAAAAGTCAAGTATTGATGGATTTTCTAGTTAAGGAAGAACAAGAAGAGAATGCTGAGAATGAGGGTGAGTAGAGTACTGAAACATATGGGAAGGAAGGGTATCAAATGAGTTCATACTTCTTGGAAAATGCTTTGTGAATCTCAAATAACTGTCAGAAGCATATTAAAATTGCACATTTGGAAGAGTAAATTAGTGATTTAGCATAGATTAATGTTAAATTTAGCATTTTACAAGAATATATTGTTTAAATTGATCAATTAAATAACTATTATTTTTTTCTGCAATGCATAAACCTTTAACTCTGTCAAAACTCAAGTTCTTATAAAAAATTATAATAATAAAAAGTATTAAAAAATCATTAATTTTATTCGCTTAGATATAGATTTTCCTATGGAAATAATAATTACTTATCACCATGACTTCCAGGAGACCATTCACATGGTTGTTCTGTATATTTCTTAACAGAAACCAGATACCTAAAACAGCTGTGTTTAATTTTCCCCCAAGTTATCTAGTTATCTGTCAAGCCCAGATAAAGCCTTAATATATCTGGCTTCAGCTAAAAAAATCACAAAAGGCACTGCCAGAGTGTTGTTTCCCATTTCGGAGCTGTTCATGCTTTTTATTGGTTTACAGTAATGTTTAGCTTTCATTTTTCTGTCATAAGATCCTAGCCTCTCAATGTTCAGCATTTTCACAGAAGTGTCTTTCATCAATACAAAAAAAGAACCAGCAACAGAGATGAAAGTACATCCTTCCGCAAACCTCTACAATATGTTGCATGTGTTGGATCTGAAAACCTTTGAATCCCACTGTGAAAGGAAACACCATTGACTTAGGCTTTTTGGTCTGTTTTTCAGCATGACAAGGAAGCTGGGTTTCCATGGTAGATCCTCACACAGGAACCATGTAAAAGTCTGTTTCTCCCCATGCTCATGAACCATAAGAAATCAAGAACAGAAATAAATTGTCAAAAAAACCAACAAAAACATTGTATCATTACCTAAAGCCTAAAGGGAAAAAAAAATGTGATTAGGATGTGATTTAAAATATGTATCTGTTTATTCCAGTTAAGCCAGGATATAAGGAAATCTCTAAACCTGTCATTGATGTATTCTCCATTGCTGTGAATCTGATTTTCCAGTGTGAAGTTGAAGACAAAGTGTGAAACCTCCTCATTGCGGAAATGTTTCACTCGGGATGCATACTCATCCGACTGCAGATGTTTAATGACATCAGGAAACCAGACAGATAAGCCATAGTAGCTGTGAAAAACAGAAAAACATCAGGCACCAATCTCACTCCTTCAGAAATCACACTAGAAGATTCCAGTTTTTCTGAAGCAGATATTTCTTATGAGCCAGGCTTGCAACCAAGAATAGACTAACTGACAAATGTAACATTTTGTGGAAAGATTCTGAATAAAACAGATAATCATAGTGACAGAAATTTATATGCAGATGACTCTTCTGTCTGTCAAGAGTATAAAAAATGGTTTAATCTCAACACTCTTACCCAAAAGACAGGGTGAACCATACAGCCGTAAGTTTGATCGTATTATCCTTCACCGGGTAGTTGAAGCATCTCATAAACGTCAACCAAATCTGCAAATCATTAGGAAACACATTTATTTACATATTTTTTTGAACAATTTTCTTAAATGATAGAAGTTTTTTTTCCCTGATTTGCTTGCCTCTTTAGGGCATGAGAGAGAGCAGATCAGATCTTTGGCCACACTTTTTTTGATGCAGCCCAGCATATGATTCACTGTCTCAGCTGCAAGCACATGTTGCAGGCTCATATCAATTTTGCTGTAACCAGTGTGGACTGCACCCATTAATTCACGCTGCTGTGATCACCTCAAACTTTCTTAAAGTTAGACAGCTTCATTTCACTATCTCAAATAAAAAAATTATCTTCTCAGAAAGGTTTTCTTCTCACTTCCCAGTATTACAGTACTTTAAATTTAGGCAAAATATGTTCCATGATTCAACAGTGATACAACCAGAGTTTGATCTATCATAACCTACCATGGCTAGAAATCGACACCTGAACTATATGAGGAAAATGTGGGACTACCCCCAAATCAGAGACACCGTAGCAGAGTTGACTGAGAATGGTGTTCTCATTTCTCTCTCTCTCATCTCAAGATGATCTCCTTTAAAAAAAGAGAACAGACAGACTGTTCTAAGAGGTCCCAACACGCCTCATGCAAAAAGGAAAGTTCTCTGACTGAGGATCTAGTCTAGTGAGACAACAAGAATGTGAGACAATGAAGCTGCAACTCCTTTAAAGCTGGTTTAGCACATAATATTTCAGTCTCCAACTACTCCATTTTTGGTCAACAACTATAAAAACTTGCCCAATTTTTTTTTTTCCATGGGGAAAATGTGACTTTTCATAGCAAAATAATTTTGTGACAAACCTTAGTTTGCAACACGTCATCGTAGTTCTGAAGAGCTTTAAGATGTCAGACTTTTAACAGCTGTGAAAAATCAGTTTTGATTTTTTTTCAAATTAATCAATGAGGCTAATTTTTCAATTTTTATTATAAGATTCAAAGATACAATGTAATTTTGGTTTTACAAAAAAAGTAACAAAAGTATAAGGAGCACAGTCCCACAAGTTTGTATTAAAGTCTGAAATATCTCTAACATAGTTTTGATATGTTAGATACATATATATATATGATACCATAGTTTCTGGTAAAACATTTGACATGCCTACAAAATTCATGCAGATACAATGCTCTCTTGTTTTATTGACATACATTTACAAAATTTATTCATGAATTTACCATTTGTAAATAATGTGGCTGTCACAAGTTCTTCTTGAATAATTTTTCGTCTCATCATTTGTAACCTATTTCCATAGGTATATATTGATATGCATTCCCACTACATATTTATTTTGGGGTGCTTGTGCATATGACTATGTAATTATTAGCTATCACTTGTGTAAGGACCAAGGCAGCGTTTTCATTTTCAGAAGCTGAGACCAACCTCTGTGATTCACCTGCATCTTTTCTGGGTCAGGAAACCAAAACTTTACACTGGTTCCTGAATGCATCAGTTGTATTGCAGGTATCAACAGCATGAGCTCAGTGAATCCTTTCCACTTCAGAAAGCTAATCAACAAAAAAAAGGTAATTACAGAGTGAACAGAGATGTTGATACTTACACCATACAGCTCTGTGCGGATTCTTACAAAACACCTCCTGTACCAAGTTCCAGTATCACTCTCTATTTCTATGAGCTCATCTATCTGCTTTGGTGTTTTGATTCTGGTAACCTAGAAATAAAAACAGAACACAAATATTTGTATTTCCTTGAATCATTAGCTGCCTATAGAGGAGTATTGGCAGGGTTTATTAAATCCCATCTACTAAAAACGAGCAGATATTAAACTTGTGTCTACACTAGAAATGCTTTAAATGTGTAAAGAAATAGTAGCACACTGTAATGACAAAGGTTATTATGGATGCAACTGTACCAGAAAAGCTCTGCTTTCAAAGGATGTAGGAATTAAATTTCCGCTGGCTACAATAAGCTATTGCTGTCAGATTCTTCTAGAGTGTTGTATATTCCCCTACTGGCACAAAGTTTAAAACATGATTTAAACCATCAAATAGTTAAGCATGTTCAGAGTTTGCTATCAAATTGTTTCTGACTTGCTATCACAATGTTGCTGCAAGTCTACTGATTAAAGAGAGAGCAATGAAAAGAGAAGTATTCAAAATGTCATGAAGTAATTGTTGAAACCCCCCTTTATTTTGTTTTTATTTTGTGTAGTGTTAAACAGAGAACTTAATGAAGAGAGAAAAAGTGAGATGAAATGATCTGGAACCACCATGGTATTGCTGTTATGAACAATCATCTACTTCATCAGAAGTGAAATAAGATAAACAGACATCAGAGAAAAATACAGAACCACCAGTGACAGAGAATGTGATGTTGTCTATAATGCTAATTTTCGCTTGCAGTCCCTTGGGTAGCAGAACAAGAATGTGTTACATGGCCTTTCCAGACACAGGACCTGACAAACTTATAGCATTGTATGGTTCTGGTTTTGGCTTCTGCTCTGGTCCCAGCTTAATAGCGGTATCACAAAAGGTGGTGTATTCGTCCACAGTTTATTTTCAAAGAAGGCAAATAGAGATTGGAAAGAAAATCAATAAAATGGGGAAAGGGACTGACATAGAAGGAAGGAGAGACCAAGAGACTGACTGTTCAGTGTTTGGCTGCAGTTTCTGAAAGTAGCCATAACTTGTGTTTCTTCTTAACAGAATGAGGACGCCCCCCCTCTCAACCTCCAAGTGTATCATAGTGGATTACAGGACATTGGGTAATAGCACTATTGATGGTGAAGTTCTAGTTTTGAGCCCATTGCTTTTACAGATGCACCAGCAGCCTCATCCCATGAACAAGAAAAAAGAAAAGCCCACTAAACAGTTTTAGCTATAACCACTCTCATTTCTGAAGTACTACAGCTCACTGTCTTGCCAGATCATGACTTTATCCAAAGCCTGTAACCTTCTTGTCATGACTCTTCCAATAATCCTGCTCACATTATTCTAACTGCTTTTATGAAATGTGTTATAGAAAAGACTGACTCGAGTCCTCAAAGATTATCTGAGATCTCCTACATGCAGAAATCCTTACATACTACACCTCTGAGCAGAAAGGGCATGCCTTTTGTATTACACTTTGTAAACCAGTACCACTCCTGTAGGCTCAGGAGCAGCCTTTTCCCCACACTGGGCACCTGACTCATTTGGAGACATGGAGGCTGGGGGACTATTTATATCTTAGGACCACTGTATGTGATTGGGCACAAAAGTTCCCAGGCCTTGATGTTCTTTAACATATGAAAAGTCTTATTGAATCAGGAATTTGCATCTGGACCATGCAAATTCAGCTGCCAGTATATGAAGAATGAAAGAAAAAAAAAAAAGAATACCTATTTTAATGAAAATAACACTTTTGTTTAAAAGCAATTACTAGAAACATGCAATATTTTAAATTTTACAAAATCAAGACTTGCTTCATAGGAAAATATTTGCACGGAAAAAAATAATTAACACATGACAATGAAAGAGTGGAGAAAATTTTGGGTTTAAGGATACAATTTTTTTATTATTATTATTATTATTATTTGAACCAAGACATCTAATGAATATGTATTTTAAGAGCCCAGGAAGTTAATTAAGCACATACATAAACATTTAACTTGGTGTCATGGTTTGAGATAGCCCCAAAATCCAATCCCCTAGCTCCATTCCCCCTCCCACATCTCAACCTAATGTGAGATGGGTTTTTCCAGACAAAACGCACCAGACTCAAAGTGGGGGAAAGGGAATATATTACAATGACTGTACAAATAAATACTATAACACATTATACACACGATCACAACTATCTTTACCATGACATATGTATTTACAATGGACCAGATCTCTTCTCCCCTCCAAATAAAAGTCCAGGAAGGAAAGAAGGACAGATCCCTTTCAGTCTCTGAACAGCAGCATCTTCTGAGGCAGCAGTCTGTCTGTCTTCTCCACATGCAGCAGCTGATAGCTGGATTTCTGCCAGCACTCAGGAGGGAGGTATCCAACCTCTCTCGGCCCCATCGCCTCCAACCGAGGGGTCTTCCGTGGGCTTCGTAACCCCAGACAAGGTCATTTCACCATGTCATATCACGAGCACAGGGGTCTTCGTGACGGTCTGGTATCTCCAGGGGACTCAGCCCCTTGCAGGGCCTCTGTGCCCTGCTTCAGGCTGCCGCCTTGGCAGCAGTGCGAGGGGGGAGCCAAGGTCACCCCCTCTGCATTCCTCTGGCCGTCCCGGTCCAGCTCCGGGACGTCTTTTGAGCTTCTTAGCTCCTCTCTCTCTCTGGTGCTGCATGTCCAAAACTGCTCTCCAAAATAGGAGTCCATGTCCCTCTTCTCCAAGAGGGGTCTCAAGGGAGTTTTTTGGGGGGTCTGGTATCAGTTCTCACCCCCAGAACTCTGTCTCTCAGCTGCTGGCTCTCTTTTCCTCAGCTCTCCTTCCAGGAGTCTTCTCTGCGGTGCTGCATGTTGCTTCTGCTGCTCCTCCGGTTCAGGTCTTATCTATCCTGGCTCTCTGCCACCGTTTCTCTGGTCAGTGTTGGCTGCTGCTCTGCGCCCATGGAGAAAACATCTCCCGGCATAACTACAGACACTTAGTCCAGTCTAGCACTGTTCCAGGTCTTTGCAGTCCCCCCCAGCCAGGGGCTGGGGGGCCCCAGAGGCCCCAAGGGGCTCAGAACCCCTTCCTCGTGGCTCTACAACATGGCCACCTCTCCTCAACCACCAAACTACAACTTGTCTCTTCCGGTCTGGTTGTGGAATGTTTACATTTTTGCAGGAGCGCCCATTGGACACAACTCCAAAACTTCCAGGGGTTTCCACCCCTTGGGGTCTACCACTTTTCTTAGCCTCTGGGGGAAAACAAAATTCAAACCACTACACTTGGGTGGTGCCATGTTAGAAGATACTATTAATTTATTACCATCTCTGTTACTATCACTGCTTTCAGGAGAGATTCTCAAAAGTATGAAGTGCCATCAACTCCCATCAATTCAGTAACCAGAATTCCATTTTGGGGTTTCTAATTCTAAAAGCAACTGTTTATCAGTGGATGACTTCTTTTTTGGAAGGTTTGAAGATAATCCCTTCGATAATGTGAGTAACAAGAATAAACATGACTTGTGAGAAAAAGCTTCTAGAAAAAGATTAAGTCAATATAATACAGGAAAACATATAAAAGGAAATCACACTTAAAGCATAGGAGTAGTGAAGGAAAAATTATATCATCTGTAGAATTAGAAAACATACTATCAAAGCATGTCTGTTGTAACTAGTAATATGAAGTGGAGGAAAATTGTAGAGCCTAAGTCATTGAATGGTATTGAATAAGCAAAGGGGTTTGGGAGAGGTATGTGAATAAAATACTGAGACAAAATGTCACAATATCTAGGACTAATTTAAAAAAAAAAAAGGAAGCTACTAAAAGGATGTGCCAAACAAATTACGTACAAGTTCTTTGCTTTCTGTGTTTTACAAAATGAAGTGCTGATGTTGTACAATAAGAAGAGAATGATGCATTTTCTAATCATACTAATGCAAGCTAAAAATAGGGAATTCTATATATGTCTAACCTTGACATACAGTACAGTATTTCTAATCTTTCAACCCTCTGATGTCTGGAATTGAGTTTTCCTAATATTCAAGACAGAAACTGGCAAAATTAATGGCTGACCAATTAACAAAACTAACTATAAATAAAGTGGTTGAGTCTCACATTTTAACAATTGTAGAAAGACTTATTAGATCACAAGAACTGGATACAACAGGCATGCGGTTTGTTTTCATCTCCACAGCTGCTTTAGGATGTGATTACAATTACGTCAAAGTGACGTGAGAGGCTTATCCTTCCTCCCACATTTTCTCCCAGCACATTTCTGTCTTCTTCCTTGTGCCTAAGCTAGCACTGAAGGGGCATGGGATCTGTGCTATGGCTAACTGTGCAATCAGCCAATGAACACCAACGAGAGTAGAAAAAAACTCCCAGAGCTACTAGTAGCAGGCATATTCTGTCTGAAAGCAGCTCAGATCACCAAGAGCCAATTGTGAAATTACACCGTACCTGTATGGTGTTAGGTAAATCACTCACAAATTAAATCAGAAAATAAAATATTAAGCTAGATGGGATTAGTGGTAGGTCACTGGTGTACCAGTAAAGGTGGATTAAACACAGTAAGTGCTAGCCAGCCTTCTTTCAAGCTAAATATAGGAATTCTTGAGCTTCTTTGTGGAAAGATTTAAATGGAAGCAATGGAAACTGCATCCAAGACAACAAACTGGAAGTCTCAACGGAATAAAGTTATGAAGTTATAGAATCAGAGGGTCATTCCTCAAGACTGCCTGCAAATGCAGAAGCTTTAAGAGGATTTCTTAATTGAGTTATATGTGCATCATAATAAGAAGAAAGCCTCTGGTAGAGGAAAAGCATCCCACACATGGCTCCAAGAGGGAGCTGAGTGCTTGTACTGCCACAGCACAGCATGAGCTTGAAAGGCAGACTGGATTTCAAAGCAAGGAGGTGCTGTTTGGTCCTACTGTATCCAAGAAGACAGGATCATTGTGTATAGTCTTCATAAAGATGCCATAAAAAAGTGCCACTTCTTAATTGCCAATTTCTCCTCCAATTGAAACAGATCAACACTTTAAAAAGGGCCTCATCATTAGACCTTAAAAAGATGCAACTGAGCTTCCAAGATATTTTAAGAATACTAAATATCTGAAAATACTATGTCACAGAAGTGAAAATGCATTTTTAAAACATATTGTTTTACTTGATAAAAAGAGAAAAAAATTCCAAAGCTTTTAAGGCACAATAGCTAACTAATTCAGACTCCTATGTGCCAACTATTATTACTAAGGGCAAAGTAAACTTGACAAATAAATAAAACACAGATGGAATCTTGCTACACCAGACAAAATTATCACACTGTGGGTTCATATACCCAAGAATATGCTGGCCAAAGGCTGATACCTTAACATCTACTGTATATACAATAATTTCTGTAGGAATTCACAATATCTTTTATTTAGGTATTTAGAATGCAAATAATTGGCTTTGCCATGCAGAGTGTTAATATTGATTGCTTAAGCCCTCCACTTTGACAGTCAGAAGGCTTGCTGACGTGTTAGGTAATTAGCTTTAAAAGCAATACTCACTGTGAAGACTTTCTCAGGCTGACCACGAGCACGCATGTTTGTGTCATGAATTTGCTTGAGTATCATCCAAGCTTCATCATGTTTTCCAACCTAAATGTTAGACCAAAATGTAAGTGCAACATATGTACAAATTAAGATACTCACTGTAGTTTCTGAACAATCTAAATGCCTGTTATTTTGACTGGAATCTAAAAGCCTTTTGGAAAGTCATACCTCCAGCAGGAACCGTGGGCTTTCCGGCATAAAGGTCAGGGCTACCACAGAAGAGACACAGGGCAGTGCACAGACAATCACAAATACTCGCCAGCTGTGGAACTGGTAGGCAGATCCCATGCTGAAACTCCATCCTGTGAAAGAAGAAATTCACAAAATGTAGAGAAATATGGAGTATTATACTTGTTATGCTGCAGCTTCTTGGAGATGCAAAACGATGCCTATATTTAAATGAAGCCTGATTTATATATTTTCACAAATATCCATCATCTAACAAATAAAACTGCACTATGAATTTCAGCCTCTTGCATGTGACTAGTCATGCTGGAAAACAGCAGTATTATGCAGGGTAAGAGACTTCCTTACGCAGGGATGAATTTCAATTTTCTTAGCAAAATCTATATGAAGGTAGTTACATGAATCAAACAGGGACATCATCACCACACATAAGAGTACACATACAAAGAAATTGTCTTCTGTGAGGACTAGAAGAAGGGAGACTTAAAAATCTACACTCTAATTATGTTTTTTATGGAATTGTATAGCTTTCTTTATTATTAACTTTTTCTACAGAATTAATTTCAATACTTTTATTAGCAGTTTCCTGTGTGAAACTGGAAGGCTGATGGTTTAGCTTTTTCATAAAATATCTGACTGTTCAGTATATTGTGACTGGACTATTAAAATGTTACAATTGTAAGAAACCTAAGAATTTACCTTAAGAAAGAGAAAAATATTATTTGTGCGGCTACCTGGCCTTTTATTCTGGTTTCAATACAGTAGAAATTTTCAAGTAAAAATTTCAAGGATAACTTATTAAAAGATGAGTGTAAGATAAAAATAATGGTAAAGGACAGAAGAGGTTATCAGAAGAAAATGGAATCCTGGCTAATGAAAGAGCTGATGCTACATTAATCTGATATATTTCTTTACTAACTGATTTTTCTAGACAAAAGACATAGTTAATTAAATCTGTTTGAATGTTGGTAAATAACTGCACAACATGGTACCAAATGGCCTATTAAGTAGTTCTTCAAAGGTAGCATTTATCTGTGAAATATAAAGTATATTTTGGAATGTAAAGATCCTATGCTGTGGACCATAAATAAATTGTCGGGAAAAAAAATTGTTTCTCACATTAAACTACTTACGTGTTACCATATGAAAAATACAGTCAATACATGATTTATTTTTGTTCTTTATCAACAGTTCCGCGAAATGTTTTGATCAGTAGACCAGTTTTTTTTTTTTAGTCTCCTGTAAACTTTCTGCATTTCTGAAATTATATCATCTTGCTCTACAGTCTCATTTAGCACTGCCATCTTTACCTCAGGAAAAAGGGGCAAAATCAATAACAGTGTTGGTAATGATCTTGGTATGCCATATTACTTTTTTTTAAGTAAGGCTTAAAAAGACATACCTTACCCCTCTAAACTTCCCACCAACAAGTCAAGGCTGTCTAAAATTGAATGTTAAATTTTACTCCAAACTAGAACTTGGAATTTAAATTTAAGAATAAACTTTTTTTAAGAAAAGGTGTAAAAGTATACTAAAACTTACTCTTTATTGATTTTTGAATAATGCCAATTTTTGATCTTATGGAATTTCAAGTTCTAAATAATACGGGCATACATTACATCTAAATTGTTAAGGGAAGGAAATAAAGAAGGAAAGGTTTACAGTGAGTTAATGAGGCAAGTAGAAACCATTCCTGTGTTTTGGGTATTGTGTACACATTTTATTCTAATAATTAGAATCATATTCTTCATTACATAATTGAAAATATAGAACAAAATTCCTTGATGAAGAATTTGCAAAATTATTTCCTTTTGATGAAGGTAATATTTGGTCAGAGCAGTGAGTTGACCTGCCTCTCTGGACAGCTGTGCAACTGCCAGTACTTCAGGGAGGGCAGCACAGGATGAGGGTTTTCATCTCTCAGAACTTTCAGTATCAAAGTACTGGCCTTTGTTGTTATTGGAAACTGTTCTAGAAATACACAGAAACGCTGGTATAGTTAGGCAATCTGCCTTTCACTGCACTAGTTTATGTTTTGTGAGATTGAGCTGTACAAAGGGCAGTTTGCAGTAAATGAAGCCAACCTTGCTTTATACCTGTTATAAAGCAACAGCAACATTGTGTGCTCTGTAGCCAGTCCTGGAAAATGCTGGTGGTAACTTATTTTTAGGTGTAAATGAATGATACTACATATAACTAAAAGAATGAGTGCACTGTTCAACCTACTGTCATCCTGTCAACCTACAAAAGCTCCTCAAAGTATCTGAGGGACATGTCAAGTGAAAGGTTCATTACAACTTTTACTGCTCTTATTTAATCTTTTTTTTATGTGCAGTATTAGCTGCTGCAATTTATCTTGTAATTTAATTTATCTGATAAATTAACGACAAAAGAGAATGTCAGGATTATAAGAAGAAATTTCTAGAAAAAAGAGCCAGCAGTAACACAGCTTTCTTGAGGCTGCTCCTCCCATCTCTTCCAGCACCAGCACTGGATCAGCAAAATAAACATATATTTCAAATGCAGAGCAAGTTTAGATTTATTCTTACGTTTAACACATCCTTTTTTTTTTTTTTTTTTCCCTGGGTCATGAGCTAATCTGGAAAATGGAGCCATTAGAGTAGCTCTGAATTTAGCTCACAAAGTGGCTTTCATTCCTAGTGTATATAAGTCTTGAAACTAAATGGAAGTGTGTTCTTGGCTGTAACTCAATCTCCTTCTCCCTTCCCTGATTTATGACACAAGAGCAAAGACAGAGCAGCTCTACATGGTTGTTTTCAGTGCACTGTTCAGCCTTGCTCCCTGGCTATGCTGTACTTGAGTCATTAATCTTGAAAATGGAGGCGAGTCCCAATGTTTTATGAATTGCAAAACACTTGGCCCAAATGCATCTTCGGAATAATGTACTGTAGACCAACCCAAACCCTGTAATGACTGAGTCTGAAACTGCTGCAAGAACCTTTCTGCTGAGTACTACCCTCCTGCTTTCCTGACTGCTGGAAAAGGCCAGGTGAATCAGACATGGCAATTACTGATTACAGAAACACAGGAGCACACAGCAGACCAAAACCAAAATGTTCAAGATGTTAACCTATATATATATATATATATATATATATATATATATATACATATAAAATCACCAATTTATAAGTTGAATTCAATGTCAACAAAATCTTCGCTCTTCAACATGGCATTTCATCTACTCCATTATATTACTATATTAACATGATATTATAAAGTTTTTGCTACAAAGGACAGAAAAGAACATTTATCTCATAGAGGTAAACCTGTTCACACTAGGATGAATTTTATAAATGTATAATACCTGATAAACAGCAAATATCTTCAAGCACAAGGGACATCCTCTACAGTAGATAAGTTACTAGAGAGCAGATTTATGGCAATTATTTGCTTCACTTTCCAAAATAAGGGCTGAAAAGAAACATGATAGATCTCCACAAAGTGGAGTGTTACACTAAAGTGCAGTGTGGTCAGTGAAAAACATGGGTGCCTACAGGCTCTGTATAAATACTGGGCAGCAAGTGGATTGGTTTATAAATACCAGAGGAATAAAACTGTGAACACCTTTTTAAGACACTAAAGTTGGCAAAGAAAGTCCAATCAAATACTGGGATTTTATGACATGGTTAGATAAAGACTGAGGATCGTGACAATTTTTGTTAGTCATTCAATAGGAATAAGAGGAACCAGTTTCATGGCAGTTTCAGAAATTTTCAAAAGCCAAATTTTTACAAATTTCTGTTTTTTAGTAGATCAAAGGAAGGAGTAGATGCAGGAATACACCTAAAAATTAAGGATGAAGGAGAAAGATAACAAAGGAATTTACAGGAACTCATGAACTCGATAGATTCTTCTGAAGAATCTTTAATATGACTTTATAGCTTTTCTTATTTCTGTTTTACACAAAATCTTTGGTCAGAAGTCAGCTTTCTGGCCTCCATTTTTAATGTTTCTGTTTGAAACACTTCCAGTACCTAAAAAGCGTAATTGCTCTAAATTGTCACTTGGTGGCACTGTTACTGCACTTAATACATATCACGTTTAAGAATGTTTGCAGGAAGACTTTTACTATCAAACGTTCTTGTTTTGAGAATTCCCCAAACCTAATCTAGATCAAAATTAAAAGGAGGATTAGAAATATTTTGAAGCTTGCAGCACTTTAATATTTTGTTATTGCATTTATATTTTGTCTGTCCTGGCATTACCAAGTGTAACTGTGAGAGTCATCTAGGATTTGAGCCCATACACGTTTTAGTGCTACTTATCAGAATAATGGTAAAACATCACTGAAACTTAAAAAAAAAAATAAAAAAAATTAAAGTAAGTTATGTAACTGAGGAAGTTCTGTTAGACATTTTTACAAAACTGGATGAAAAACATGGTTTCAAACAATTGCAGAAATAATGTGTTTTCAGAATTCTTCTCTGTTGTATTAATGGGAAATTCCAGTAACACAAAGTAGAACACTTGTCTTTACTGTGATTAAATTATTAATATCATATGGGAAAAGAAGTGTTATTTTTAGCCTATACAGATAGATAGATAGTCTACAAACCCACTGTCTCAGCAGGTCAGCTGCTGTTAATTTCTGCAAAAGGAATTTGGAAATGAAATAGCTGAAGCGTGACAGGTGATGATGGAGGTAACGTAAAAAAGGTGCATGGCTCTGTAGCTGATGCTATTAGTCCCTGGGAGCCTTCAGGATCACAAGTTCAATGAAAAAAGTAAGTAATAATGTTCAACAGATGCACTTAGACTCAGACTTGGTCTGCTGACACTTAAAACTGTAATTAAAAGGAACAAGGTGTTTTCTAAAAACGCATTTCCTTTGCCACAGAGGAGTGTCTGTAGCCACAGACACTGACCACTTCTCTGTGCTGGCATTGGTATTTATCTGAAGGCCTGAGATTATCAGGTCTCTGGTCACCCCAGCAACAGTATCTTTCATTCAGATAGTCCACAAGACATCTGCAAACAGGACAGATCTTGTGTAGAAAATATTTTGCTCTCTAATACCATAAAACACAGCACTGTAGTCCAGCTGTAGTACCTCTGAACAGTGACATCAACAATCCACTTTTTAAATGTTTCTAATACCTGCTGTAGTACTGCCTAGTTTTACTTTTCATTAAGGAGGGAATTTGTGTATACCCATACTTCAGACAATTACATGTTATGATACATGCCCAAATGATATGTCAGCCTTTCATTTTACATACAGTCTGCAGAATACAGAGATGCTAGGTTTGTTTCCTTACCATGGAAATGATAGGGTGTGAGGCGTGATAGGGAAAAAAAGGCATAAAAATTAGTTTCAAATCAGATTATTTAGAAATGCTGGGCTGGAGGTGGGTGTAGGGACAAGGCAAAGGAAACTTGTAAGTCATTGTCTGAATGGTTTAAAATGGTCTATTTGAAATCTGACTTTTGTATGGTCCTGAAGTATAGCTGTATCAGGGTGCTGTGACTCACAGCAGCCAATATAGCCAAGAAATTAATCTTTAAAATGGCAGATGAACAGATGTAATCATATAAGAGAATTAAAGCAGTGATTCATAATAAGAGAACTGCAGGTACACAATAGTCTGGCCATAGTGTCTGTCTGATTTTCACAGATGCTAGAGGTGGAAAAGGATGTCTAATTAGTGGTCTATTTATGATAATGAAATCAGAATCTCACATTTTAATGATAAACATTAAAATATGTAAGGTCTTAAGCAGGCTGTTGCCAGTACAGATCCTAATGGAAATGGCACGTCAATATTTCACTTGAACAAAGGAAGGTGTTCTTTCTCTTCAATTTTCTTTACTGGCAAGGATACTGGGCCAACTAAATGAAACAGAGATATGAGTAAGACAAAATCTCTCATTATCTGTTCACATTTTATGAAGTCTAATAGGGCAGAAGAGAAGCTACACAGAACCAGAGAGACAGGACTTGCAAACTAAATTGACCATTACAAATTTTCTATGTATTTACCCTACATTCTCCTCCTCAGTGGACTATTCCAGCTATTCCCAAGTTATAGCAAACAGCGGCAAAGGAGTAAAAAGCTTTCACAAGAGGCAGCTTGTGACATTTTCAGAGTTGGTTTTGGCTCTTTCGCTCTTCCTATACAACTAGGAAAGGTATGATAACAGGAGGATTCAGGTACAGTTCACAGAACTAGACAAATTCTCTTTTTACTCATGTAAAGTATCACTGAAACAAATAAATTTTAATCATTACCTCTATATATACAAAGCATGTTAAAAGGAACAAAAAAGGTGGTGTTGGCTAAGTAAATTTTGCAGGAAACATTCTGGTTTGAACAGCAGCTGTAATAATCAGCTGACGACAAAACAGTTGACAGGAGATGAAGATTCCTCTTCATTCCTTAAGTTATTTATCTTACACAGAGGTATACATGTTTGTTTATTCACTTTAATTCATGTCGAAAACACCACTCTCCCAAGCATCATCTAATTACATGGTAAGTTATTGGTGATCTGTAGTGTTTTATTATGGTTTTCTGTGTATTTATGTGCTGTATTTTTATCTATAAAGCAGTAACGGTAATACATACACAGGTTAAGTCTTAATTCAGTGCTAGAAGACACCAGTAACACTGAAGAGGTGTGAAAATAAGAGAAAACTCAAAGCCAAAAGACAGAGTTTGGGAGAAGACTGTACTGTTAAAGTCCATAAAGGAAGACATGGAAATGAAATGCAGAACCATCACCCCTAAGGGGAGTAGAAAGAGATGGACATCAAATTTGTACAAAACCTTCTGCACGGTCTCTTTTTACACCTGTACCTCATTTCTAAGAGCGTTAGGGTTGTTCTCCAATACACTTTTGACCCTGGAGATGTACTTGGCTGATGAGTGATTATCATCAAAGCTTTGTGAGCCTTTCCTAGATTGATCTCCTGACTTGAACTATTCATTGCACCCACTAGTATGACTCTGCATGAAAATAAGGCTGAGTAATACGTTTCACTTACAGGAAAGGAACAAAGGACATCACTGACAAGGAGTGGAGACAGCTCTGCAGGCCTCTACTTCTGTTTGTTAAAGTTTGGCCACTGAGAATTTTCCATTTTTCAAATTTTGTATTTTGGGAATTCTGAACACAGTTGCAATGTAACTATCCTATAGGACTGAAAATCTGTCAAATCTCAAAGCACTTCAACACATCATGCAACATCTTTGCTTTGATCACCTTTAAGAGTTTTGCCTCTGTCCTGAGTAATTTTGCCAGACTTCAGACACCTATTACCAGGAATCAAGTCTGAATAACTTCAACATGGCTTCATTCTGAATGCAAATATCATTATACTCCTTGAGAAGTGGGTATATCCTCACTCATTACAGTCTCTGGATAATGAGCATAGATTTTGAAAGCTTGCCAGGGAAAATCTGCAATTTTCTGCTTAGATCTTAAATATGTGTTTCTAAAATATTCTGCTTCATGCATCCTCAAAATATCTTTCTTCCTCTCTACCTCACAGTTTATAAAATAAAAATCAGGACAAAAACTCTCCTAAAACTTATGTAAATTGCATGTTCCTGAAATTTAAAATCAGAAACACCATGTTGTAGTATAAATTAAGTAAGTAAATATGCATATTACAGGCTAGAAGGTTCTGCACTTCCCTTATAGGCACTCATGACCCTTATTCAGAGAAAACTGCCCAAGATGACTAGAAATTTATGGAGATGGACACAAGCCAACTTTTGTCCAAGGTTCAGATGCCAAACATGAAAACAGCTGTGATATGTAATCAAAAGCTCAAATATTTAATTTTCCTTTAAATGTCTGCTTTTGCCACATTCTGCACCTAAATTGGATTTGGAAAATTTTCTCCTTTTTGTCAAAGATCTGATATAAAGCTACATCATATGGCACCATTCTCAGTCCTATGGAAACCAACACTTGCTGTAAGTGCTCTGATGTAAGACTTTTATATATACAGTTGCAAACTTCCCAATGCCTTTGTAATACCATTGAGTCAGAAAAAAAATCAAAAGTAGTGCTGGGATGCAATAGGTCAGTGGTTTATGACCTTCCTGAATTAAATGACCATTAGACATTTTTCAAATGGATCTGTAAAGTGGCTAACTAAGACCTCTGGATAAAAGATTTATTTGTTTTAATTTTTTATGGTTATATGATCTAAAAGCATTCTATGAAATCCCTGCTATCAAAAACCACAGCAGTAGCTGAATTTTCTTAGCTTCACAACCAGATAAAGAGTGAGCTTAAAAACTGAAACGTGTTTTTCCAATACGAACAAAATCTATACAGTAACTACTCTGAGCTTACAATGGAAGCTTAACAGCTACAAAAAGGGTGTTCTAAGTACTCAGATATTAAAAAAAAAACAAACCCAAACCCAGAAACAAACAAAACCAAAACCAAAACAAAATCCCAAATAAACCAAACCAAACCAAACCAAAAACCCAACAAAAACCAAATCAAAACAAAAAAACCAACCAAACAAAAAAACCCCAACCAAAACCATGCACAAATCACCCTATCAAGAATAGGCCACCAAGGGTTAATATTTATTTGATACTACTGAAAATCTCATTACAAGGGCCGAGGCATATAATTGATCTGACTGTTTGGCTGACTGAGTCAGTGGCCCCAGAGATTTATGTACTCATGCATTTTTGCAAAGTCCTGGCTTGGGTCTGGCTCTGTGCAGCTGTTCAGTGAAGGCACTTCATAATCTGCAAAACAAAGAGGTAAAATCTGCTGGTCACAACTCTGACAATATCATAACTTAGAGGCTTGTCAGTCTAGGAAGAAAAGGTCATGTCAAGCTTTTCAGAAATGATGCTTCAAAGAGATGCAATTAATTTCAGAAGAAATGGAGGAGACCACATGTTAAAAGATGTTGCTGTCAGAGCTTCAAAATATCATGGCCAGTGTCAGCACTGAGATCGTGCAATCAAATGTCACTAAACTGTGTTTCAAACCTCGTTTCTATGACCTTACTTTTGATTTGTTGTTAACATTTCTGCTTGTAGTCTCCTGCATGTACTTAGTGTTTTCCACTACTCTATTTAAGAATTGGAAAATTACTTGTGCATGAATTTTGGGCATCTGTTTGGACAGCGCTGAAGAGTACAATAAGAGTAAATCGCCAAGAGCAGACAAACTCTGCTTTTGTAAGTAGACAATGTAAAATTGTCAAATGCCCTGTGCAGCAGACATTATGAACAGAGTCTGAAAGGAAACACTTGTCTGCAAGAAAATCACTTCATATTGTTGTCCTACCTATATGAAAAATACCAATACAATGATATCTATGTATTTAGTGTGGTGCCTCCACAGCCTAACCATACCTCTGAGTTCACAAATTGTGCTATGTTTGATGTGGTGAGTTGCTGTAGACACCACTAATAGCAGCCATTAGCTGTGGAAACTAATTGAAAATGCGTTCTTGTCCTGGTCCAGGACTCCCCATGATTTATGTGCATCCTCACTAAGGGTATTTAAAGGATGGGCTCATGGAGAAGAAGAAAAGAGAAGCAATTAATCAAAAAAGACAATCAGAAACAGGCACTGCTGCTTATGAAAAGAAAATGGGGCCTCCTTATCTAGCTTAACTTAGGAACAAAACATTAATTGAAATGCTGAAACAATTTTTGAAGAATACAGAGAGGACATGTCTTTTACTAGTGTACACATTTTACCTTTTGTGTGCTGCTGCAGTGTAACAACAGAACATCTCTGCAATTCAAGAAACCCTGCCAAAATTTAACTTTATTGTATTTTATTTGTTTGAAAGATGTTTCAAGAAAAATCTTTTTTTAATGAGGATTTCAGTGCTGTGATTAAAGTCTTGTTTCCTTTTTTCCTATTTCATTTGCCTCTTTTTCTCTCTTTTTTAAAAATTTTAAACGAAAAGGAATAATATCCTATCACTGCAAGAGAGACAGACTGAACAGGCACTATATGTGATCTAACAATTAGACCAAATATTCATTCTAAGAATTATCTTCTAATCTAACAGCAGTCAATTAAGCAAACCTGGTTAGCTGAATATGTGGAGCTTTTCTGTACATACTGTGAACCATGGTTCAGAAGCCTTGAATTCAAACTTTGGTCAAACACTTCCAACAAAATATTATTTGCACTCACAAACCAAGTACTAATGATCCTCAGTAATAGTCTGTCATAGATATCCAAAGGTTGGCAGTGGGGAGGTGGATTTTGCCTATGGACAGACAGCCACAGAAACGAGATAATACTGACTCAAACAGCAAGGAAGGAACAGAGAGCAAGTAGAAAGAAGCACCTCCTCACCTAGACCATCATCAAAGCTGAGGATACCAGGAAGGGAAAGCCCAGCCCAGAGTCCTCACTAATGAAATCTTGATGTTTCTCATTGCTGATTTCATACTGTTTTCTGCTGCCATCTTTGTACTGTGTAAAAACACAGCTGTCTTGAAAATACTAAGCGCACAACACTGTAAGGGTTTTTTCATATATTTGTTCAGGTTCCTCCCTATAACTATAAGCAGAAAGAATAATGTTGTCAGATACTGTATTCAGATACTCTGGTAGGCAGGGATATTTGAATAGTAATTCCACCTTGGTGGAATGGTTTTCAAAACTAACATAAAATATTTTCTTTGAGGAAAAGAATGAAAAAAATTCCTGGGGAAAAAAAAATCTAATGTCATTCTGCAATTGATTTTGTTAATTTTATTTTGAAGGCAACTGCACTGCAGTTTTTCAGAGTAGTCAAGAATTTTCTATACCCATCTGGGTACAATTCTGAACTAGACCTTGAGATATCCAAATTATGTTCCAGTTGTATATCCACCAATCCATAGACAGAATATATTATTAAAGTGAAAAGAAACAGTTTCTAAAAGGACAATAACTAACTTCTTCAAAGCAGATAGTTTTATAAGTCACAGAAACAATACGGAAGTATGATTGACAAATTTATACTGCCATATTAAGTTCCAGAGAAAATTAATATATTTTTTGTATATAAATAATCACATGAATTTTTTATGTGTTGTAGACCAACCACAAAACCAAATTTTTTTTGTCATTCTAACACAAAAAATTTTAACAAAGAAATCTTATCAGATTAGCATCCTATTTATTTCTGAAAGTGAAAAGCAAGGTTAATGCCTGAGACTGCAGATATTTCTGTTGGCCAGGCTTCTAAGGCAGGTTCGTTAACTTGGGTATAATTTTCCTTAAAGTATACTCAAAACCAATTCATTGTGTGAAACTGAATTTTCATTAAAACCGAGGCTGAGAAGCTGACATTTTTTCATTGTCATAAGAATGGTTGACTACTACAATGGTTTCTGTGGAAAATTATGTTTATGGCATTGAACAGTGGTGTTTATAGAAACAGTCTATTCACCTGACTGTCAGTTCCTCCACCAGCATCCTTTAAAGCTATTAACCTACTTCAATCAAAAAGCACAGGAAAAAATAGTCTCAAAGATAATACACATTCTCCAAAGTGTTGTAAAACGTAGTGCCCAGGTGGAGGAGAGAGAACCCATCAGAAGATGGAGGAAAAGGCAGGAGATGTCAGTGGTCTTTCAGGAATGCTGCAGCCAAACTGGGGAATGGGACCACAACATAGCCACACCATCCATCAGCTTTGGCACTGGTCTGACTAAGTCAAAACATGTGGCTTTCTCCCTGACACCAGAGCAGGGCTGTAATGCAGCCATGAGTATGGTGAGAGTGCGTGAATCTGAATGTTTCTTACAGCACAGTTCTGAGGAAAAGAAAGGGTAACTGTAGAGACTATAGCAGAAAGGGATCTTGAAAAAGCAAGGACATACTCGAAGTACTGTCATAGTGCCTTGTAAGAAATATGGGGGAACAAAGGAGAAAAAGGAGTTTGCCAGGATCACAGGGTCATTGACAGGAACCCTTGGACACTGGGCCTCGTAATGTCTTTGCTCACAAAGTAATTTGCTAGATTTTTACTGAACCTCTCAATAAACAATTTTTTTCTCTCGCCCTCAATCTGAAGTGCTCAGGAAAAGGTTATATTTGAAGTTCACTAATGAGCATCTTTAGTGCTCATTAAGTAGATGTGCTAAAAGCTACTTAAGCTTCTAACATTTGCAAATATAAACATTGAAATGACCATATCAAACCCTGCACTAGGGCACAGAAAATAGCAAACTGATAAAGTGATTTGTTTTGCTTTCCTGGCTAGATTTGCATAAGCAGTTGTTCTAAATTATGCTATGTTCTATCAGTCTTGTTTCTAAAGATGAAGATTTTTTTGTACACATTCAGTGTAATCTAATTCATAGGATCATTTCAAATGAAGAACAATTCATGAATAGAAGTTGATAACTCAAGTTAACTTTAAAACCGCCTTGTACACACTTCAATTAATTCAGATTTAAAAAGTATAGATATAGCTTCATCTGCAGAATACCAGATTAATGGAAGTGCATTAAGTATTTGCAGAGTGGAAGCACAGCACATTGAGGATCATTTTGTCTCTTAGAGGAATGCAAAACAGATCAACGGATGTTGCATTATGTAGTAGATGCCTTTATGTCTGATCTATTCCATTTATTCAGCCTAGGACAGTCTCATAGCAAATGCAGATTCTACCTTAACAAAGCTTCAACTTTTAAAATCTCAAATGGTATTTTTCAGTGGTTAAGGTTGATTCCGAAGACAGAAAATGTATCAGAAAGGCAATTGTATAAGAAAGAAAATATGAAGATCTGCTCTTGGTTTTAAAATTTGGATCACGTGTTTCGTCCAAGTCTAAAAAAAGGACATAATATTGATTTTGAATTCTACAGATTCACGCATTCATGGGCTTTTTACAACTGAGAAAAGAAACGTGGAGCTCTTCCTCAGGCCATCTTCTTTGGTGTTTCTCTTTGTTCTGGACAACTGATAAAATTCAGATTATCTTCTGCAAAGAACAGAAACTACCATATAATAGAAAATGAAGCCCTGGGATCAGCTTTTTCCCAAACGGCTTTTGCTTTGGCTTGAATTTGTTCCGAACTACCATGAAAAGGCATATTTTTAGAGAAATGTTTGAGGAAAGTAAGAAAAACAATGTCTTCGGCTTTCATTTGTTTGTTTGTTTCTGTGTTTTGGGTTTTGGTTTGGGTTTTTTTTTTTTAATTGAGAGTCCAGAATTTTAAAAATTAAAGAAGGGTCAACTTGTAAATTCCTATTTCTATGAGTGAAGGGTTGTTTGGCTGAGAAGCCTTCTGTCTTCCTTCTGGAGTTACCAGCTAGAATAGTTTGATAAAGACAGGTGTTTTCCTACGTGTGCTGGGAATGTCTAACGTTGGCTGGGGATTACTTTTATTTGTTTGTTTTGTTTATTTTTTAATTCTAATTTATTAATTTCTCTCCTTCTTTTGTCTTTTTTTTTTCTTCATTTGCTCTTTTCTGGTCTACCCCAACACACTCTGAAGCAACAGTAGCTCTTTAATAGAACAGAGGTGAGAGGACTTTGAGGGAGCATCCAGTGTATCGACTTGTTCCATCAGAATCAACAATGGCCCGTGCAATATTATTGAAATATGTTCTTAAAGAATTTCAATGACAGAGTTCATGACTTCCATAGCAGTTTTATTCAGATGCTTAACCAATGCACCATCATAAAGTTCTTCTCATTATCTGTACTACCTCCCCTTGACAGAAATTTCAGCTCATTACAGTTTGTCTTATCATCAATAAGCAGTTTATTCCTTTTCCTTTTGCAGCTAATCACACTTTTCTCTCATTTGCTTTCTGCAAGATTAAAGAAGACATCACTGATGCACCTCTTGCATGCCTAAATCATTCATGGCATCCTATTTCAGCACACTCCAACTTTGAACAAAGAAACCAAACATAACTGTTTTTCCTGTTTCTAACTCACATTAATCAGGAGTTGACATCCAAAGAACAACAGTAAGTCACCTCTGTAGATATGACTACTGAGTATAGTTTCTTTCACTGGTTATTTTTGTCACAGTAACTGCAGGGATGCAGCAATATGAAAGCAGGCAAGTGTGATTTTTTAAATTATAAATCACATAGGTGCATCCTGGTCTTTTGATTGGATGGATACATGGCATCAGAGAGAGTCAGATTCCCCTCTGGGGACTACAGTAAAGGATAGGTAGAAGGAAGAATTTGGTCGTCCTTTCCCTAAGACTAAACTATGGTTCATAAAACATTTATAGGATGTTGGGCACCTCACTGTTGAGGAAATGCTGGGAGCAGCTGATTAAATAGTCATGAATGAAATCAACTTGTTCCTGTGATGCTCAGACCCACCTCTAATGCACAGCTGAAAATTCAGAAGCTCTACAATAAATACCTGAAATACGGTGACTACTGTAAAAGTAACAGTCAGTTATCTACAACATTACCATCAACTTTGACGCTTTGAAGTTGATAAACTTGAGCAAACTGTGTCCAGAGAAGCTTTCCAGATACCAATCTGTGCAACTTCAGCAAAAAAGTAAAGAGTGGTTTTGGGTTTTTTTTTTACAGACAAGTAATAATGAGGTTAAGACCCTAATTTTTCAAAGTAGTCAAGAATTTTCTATACTCATCCAGGTACAATTCTGAACTAGACCTTGAGATACCCAAGTTTATGGGTTACTGTTGAAAAAAATGTAGCCTATACAGGCAGCTAGCAAAGCATCTGGCTTCTAGTCCTTCATCTTAGTAATAATTCCTCAACCTTTAAATTTCTATAAAAATAAAGCCTGACAAATGTAAAAAGCTACACTTCTTCCTCATATTATCTGAAACATATCTCGTTAGCATTTATGTACTGGGGAACAATTTTTTCAGGGCATTCATCTTGGAATAATCATCACCGCAATAGTTCACCTTTTGACTCCACTTTGCTTATAATGGGAGGAGACCAGCAGGCTAAACTGAAATCTGTAAATTCACACTTAGAGCTCCCATCACTCAAAAGGATCCAGTTCTGCTCATCAGAAGTGCTGGAAGATGGGTGGCTCCTAAGATATTCTGTTTTTATTACTCATCAAGTACTAGTACTCACTATGCCCTACAGCTATAAACACACTGATATTAGGTACCATTGGCATAGGATGTTTTGCCCTGATACTGCTGCTGCCATGTGCCACTGAGAAACCATCTAACGCAACAAAATCCAAGACAGAATAAGGGAATTAAAAGGTTTACTGACTTCATTGCTACTCCACAGTTTTAGGCCATCATGTTCTCAGTTAAATCTGCATCAGGTTGAGAGATTAATTCCTCCATTAACATCGCCTGGTGCTGTACATGCTGTGAGTTGCACAGTGAGCCAGTAGCTCCCATCTCCTCATTTGCATAGTTGCTCCAAGCAGCTCTGCTTACCTCCTTGCTTATTTTACTACAGTAAAGTACACGACAGTTTCATACAGAAGGGGGTTTTATTGTAGTTTTGAAGATATATTTTTCTTTTTTGTCTCCAGCTGGATGACACAAGAACAGAGCAAACATGACATGTAAAACACTACAAAAGCTATTCTCAAGCAACCTACCCAAAAAGTTAATTAGAAAAGATTGTTTTCATTGTCAGTGAAGTTATTTTCTTCAGGTGAACTGATCTGCTTCACCTCAACAATCTTCTGCTACAAAATGAGAAATGTTTTTCAGGCAACTCTGCAAGCCACTTCCTAGTAGAAAGAAAAACAGATTGGTCCACTCTCATCACATTTACACTTAGATAGAAATAGAAGCCATTTATGGACTCCTGTGCCTATGGAAGGACCTATCTACTTATGGAAAGTAAAATTAAGAACAGGTCTCCAGCGGTAGGTCTGGTGAATTTAATGTGATTCTAAACTACTGAGAACAGACTGTGAATTGATGTGCCCTTAACAACCTCCAGTGATGGAGATTCTGTAAATGTATTTGTCAGTTTATGTCAGTACTATATTACATCTGTATATAAAACTTAATTTCTCTCTTATCTAAACTAAACTCCAGTTTCTGTCCATTAAACTCATCTAATTATATTGATTGGAGAAAAGTAATAGGCAAAGATGTTCAGAGAAAAGTAGAAATAAGGTATTTTGCAGACCAGGAAAAGAATGGGAGAAGTAAGGAAAGTGGGAGACATAATGATACATTTTAAAAATAGAAGTTATTGTTAATATTTTAAATATAGCATTTTGCAAATCAACTGTTAATGCATCTTTTGGACACCTTTATGTCTGCGTTTTTAAGTTCTATGTTACTGTAAAGAAGTTATTGTCTCAAAAAGAAAAAAAAATCAGAAAAAAGTGTTTTTTTTTAGTTTAGTAAAATTCTGATGACTGAAGTAGAAATATAATTTGTAACTAGTCTTCTTTCAGTCACAGAATAAAACATCAGTTGTATGCTGATGTAATGGAAAAATCTGCTGGAAAAGAGAACATATTAATACATTCCTACTTACACCTAGAGAGACACATTGCAGCCAGGCAAGAAATCTTCACTTCTGAAATTGAATGCTTTTCCCTTAGGTTTTTTATTCCAGTTCTTTCTACTCCAAATTTGTTTCCTTAATGGTGTTAAATACCTCTCTTATGAACACAAGTAAGTGGTCCTCAATTCAGTGGGAAAAAAGACTCAAGTGATGAAAAATGAATGCTTTAGATGAAGATCTGTTATGCAATGTGATTACACTGGTCTGAATAAATATTTACACTTGTATCTGCTTTTTGCATTGAGTGTGTCAGAAAGAAGTATTTTTCCTATTTCCTTGATTCTGTATTATTAAATTTACAGTCTTTTAGGGAATAATCCAGCCTAATTTAATTGGAATTCGGTGCATATATATGGAATTAATGTCTCTGTTTCTGATCATACTTTGGAGACTCGTTCAGTACAGTAATCTGACATGGCTATCTCCTCTTTCCTCTGGTACATACCAGAAGTGGCGTGTTAGAGTGTGGGAAAAGCTTCAGAACTCACATGCAGCTTGCACTGTAGCAGCCTGGGCACCTGCACCATCCTGTTGTCTGCCTTGCAATTTAATTTCTTTTTGGACAAGTACTCCCCTTCTTATTGAGGAATAAGATTTAAGAATAAAAGAAGTTAATAAAAGAAATCCTTATCCAGATTCCTATTATTAGTTTGGAGATATGTTACAATAAAAATTGAGACTGATTTTTACAAAAATACATAGGGTATGGCACACAACTTTTGTTTGTTTGTTTATTTTTAACTGATAAAACAACTTTCATAGTTCTTTTTTATTTCTATTTTCAGACTAACACATAAATCTGGTATAAAAAATTTAAGATATCACTGTCTAGATTTTAAATGGAAATTCTGAGTCTTAGGATTCTTCATTATTTGGAAAATGAACATTTTAAAGACTATTGTAAGACCAAGTAGATCTTTGAACTAATGTAACCTTGAAACATAATGCTAAATTTAAAGTTGCATTTGTAAAAGTATTTATCAAATTATTATTCTTCTTCCTATCCAGCCTGATATAAGTATGCATAAAACAATTTCTTTGTAGCAGCCTAACCTGGGCTTTGTTAATTAGCTGCAATTAGAAGCATTTCTCTGCAGATGTTTCTTCTAATATCTTCTCTGTGGCCTGAGCTCTGGTTTAGGAGACCCTGAACAAGTCTATATCCATTTTCAATTTTTAAACAACACCCAACAGATACAGTAATCAAAAGTCCTACTACAGTGATGCTTGTCCTCCAGATAATATTAGCCTTTCAATATGTGGTCACTGCAGCAGTATATCATGCTAATTCCTCACTTAACGACATGCTGATGCCAAGACAACTGTTAGCTACACTTTATTTTGTGTTTCAGAGCCTCTTCTCTCCCCATATTTCACACACTCCTGCTCTGCTTTAACAACAGAGGTAAACTATTACATACAGAGAACCCAATATTTGTTTTCTCACTGAAAGATACAGCTGAATGTTCAACTAGTAAACTTGCATGCATAGCTTCCATGACTGCCTTGGCTACATAATGTATATTTCTGAATCTAGGACTTTTTGAAGTGGTTTATATAAAAAGCAGTAAAAATGAAAGGTATACATTTGTAAAAGAGGGAAGAAAAGAATATTTGAAATTATTCTACTGTGTCGACCTGAAGTCTTTCTATTAATTTAAGAATAATTCCACTATGCTCAATGATAGTTTACCTCTTTTCAACTTCATGCAACTTCATTCACTGTTGTTGAGTAACTTCTGAGTCCATCTGAGAAAAATCAACATGGTTTACTCCTCAAAAGAGAAGCAGAGAGCTCAGAAATCCCTACACACTATATAAAAGAGGTTTAGAAGCAGGTGTTTTGTTTATAATTATGTTTTGCTTCCTGGTCAGTGAAAATGTAAATGATGGACTGGAAGTGATTTGGAGAAAAATCTTTATCTTTGATTAATTCTGGCAAAATAAATCCATAGAAACAATGAAGAAGTTGTAAAAGACAAAATACCGTACGAGCCTCCTAAATGCATATTGTACAAAGGGTGCAGAGATCTGCACGGGTATTCCTCTGTCGTGGAGTGTTTCCAGGAGGATATAGGAATGTGTGACCACACCCTCCAAATGCTGGAGCAGGGTTTGCTCTGCGAGCACTTGGCAGTGGCCGAGCTCAGCACAGTAGCATGACAACAACACATTATGCATGAACTGGAATGGTTTCGCATTTACACTAGGAACTAAGACACTAGTCTTAAACTTTACAACATAAAAAAAAAAAAAATCTGGTTTATAAGTAAAGACAACTTTAAGACTTCATCAGAACCCATAAACAATTTTGCCATCAAAATGATGTATGAACTTCTTTTACTGTGAGAAAGGATTGTTTCTCTTGTCTACAGCTTGGTTTTTTTGCCCTCCTCTTGACTATTACAACTTTCCTTAATAAACTGCAAAAGTGACTTATATGGCTAGCTTTTCTCTTATGTTATTTAACAAATATTTTCACATGAGGAAAAAACAACACAAAAAAAAAAATCTGTGCAGCATTGTTTTTTGTTGTTGATATTCTTCCACTGCTAAAGAAAGAAGAAAATTTTTCTCTCTAGTACCACTGCTTTGGTAGAAGGAATTGTATTATTCATTGAGATATACTGCCATGTGATGTTTTAGAAGTACCTCAGTAGAGGATATTGAGTTATTTATAAAATCTACAATTTTATATTTAAACAACCTCTGTAAATCAGTCTGTCATAATGTTTGCATTTTCAACTGAAAGATAAAGAAAATAAAAATCCATAGGAAAGCAAAACCATACTTGGCAACCAAAGCAATTTACTAATTGGAAAAAAAGAATCCGCATGGTGCCTTATCAGCAAAAATTCCTCTCTTTGATTCCAACTATTCAAAGTCAAAGGCAAGGTTGAAGATATAGATTCAGGTTGAGTGTACTGGACTCTAAAATTAATTTTAATGCAACAGTCTAAGTATTTGATTAGTCCGCATTATTGTAATTTGTTTCTGGACATTACCACTTGCTAAATGTTTAAATGACTTTGGGCAAACCTTATGAAGTTGTCCTCTGTTTCACAATCTAACTGTGATAAACTGCACTGCTTGGCTAAAGAAAGTTGCTCTGGATGCCAGCTAACTCAGTGTGCTGCTTTACTCACTTGAGGACTGCCAGGGAGAAGTGCTTGAGAAGCTGATTTTTAAGAACCCCTGAGCAGTCTCAGCAACACTGGAGACCTTTGAGCACTTAACTCTTCTGAAAGGCAAGCCCAAGAGACTCAGAATTGAATCTGTACCTCCATATTATGTTTAACCATGTCAGGGCAATTAAAGAGCTCTTTCACAATGTAGCTTATATTGTGTGTGTGTATAACTTCAGCCATTGCCCTTATGCATCCTTACCACATTTAAGTGCACTCGGTTCCATATACCTTTTTTTACACCACTAAAAAGATCTACTAAGAAACATTCTGCACAGTTTTCTTTTCAGACTAATTTCAGATTTCAGCACTGCAAACATTAAGAAATTTCTCACTCTTCTTCTCAATAATGTATAATTGACAATTTATCTCTGTATCAAAATAAGCACCAATTTGACATACAGCAATTTAAAATTTATTTTCTCTGATGCAAGTCTCCACATGATCTATTTTCCCCAGATTCAGCAGTAAAACCAATTATATTTTCATGTGTTCAGGTTTTCAGTAATTTAAAGAATCTGACTAAACATGGATATTGGCTAATTTTTGTCTCTTTTAATAAATTACTTCTTATTTAGGGTACAACCTATTCTTACTATATTCACCAAAAGTGGGGTCAGTATTTTGAGAACAGACATGAATACCCCCTTTTAAGATATACCTCAAGAGCTTTACTTTCACACTAGAAGAACTACAAATCACAAGGTGCTGTTTTCTTACCATAATGAGGAATTATTGCCCAAGCCATTGCAGAAGCGTAAATACCACCAATCATCCAAAACATACAGAGCCAGCTCAGGTGTTCACCTCGTTTCTCCCGAGCAAGCACTTCCGAAAAATAGGCAAAGACTGTTGGCAGTGCTCCACCGATCCTAAAAGTAGATACAGATCATGGATTAAGCAGGAGAGTAACAGCCAGATGAAGTTTGAACAAGCTGCAGTCCTCTAAAAGTCAACTAAAAACAGCTTCTCTGGCACAAGTGTTTTTTCTAAAATTGCACCATGTGTTGGAGAACATTAGAGGAAACTTTTGTCAGTTTGGACACAAATTTTGTCAAATATTTCCTTGAAAATTCTATGTACTATTTGTTGCATTCAGTGTTTCAAGGGAATTGTCAGTGTGTCAGTCACTGGAACAGAAACCATTACAAAGTCCTGAATTTCACCATTACAAAATCACGGCAGCCTACTGACAGGTGCCAAAATACATTGCTATTAATGGTAAAATAATAATTTTCCCAAAGAGTAATTGGTATTTAAGTCTTGCCTCCCATTATTTAGGTAATCAGGAAGTAACTAAATGTCAATTTTTTTTCATACATATTTAAAAGCATTTTCTATTCAGTTGCACTTCATGTCTGGCTAAGCTCATGCTGGTTTTTTACTTAACTTTTTACAAAAAGCCTATGCATTCATATAATATTCATTTTTTCACATGGCAAAATAAGCACTCTCTGAAGGTCAGGTGGACAAAAAAAAAGACACCTTTAACCAGGCCAGGTTGCTCAGAGCCCCATTCAACCTCATCTTCAACACTTCAAGGAATGGGGCATCAACAACTTCTCTGGGAAATGTGTCCCAGCCCCTCACCACCCTCACAGGAAAGAACTTCTTCCTAATATCCAACCTAAACCTACTCTCTGTTCATTTAAAAACATGCTCTTGTAAAAAGTCTCTCTCCATTTTTCTTGTAGTCTCCCTTCAGGTAGTGAAAGTCCAACTAGGTCATCCTGAAGGCTTATCATCTTATCATATACTGCTGGTATTTAGTCTATTTATTTAGTCTTTCAATGAATGTTTCTCATAGTTGAGCCTGCTAGCTCTTACAGGCTCTGCCAATAATGCAGGTTTACACTTCCAGGAATTCTTGCTACATATGAAGCTAACAAGGGCTGTATCCTGTTTCTTCTCATGACTGAAAATACTGAAAGCCTTCCCTTGCAAACTGCCCTGTCACAGGCAACAAGAGACATTGTTCTCAGAGGTTCTCCTGGATATTCCGAGTGAGGGATGGTGGAAGGGACATGGCCAAGGGTGAAATCACAGGTCATTTTTCTGTGACGGGGAAGACCTGCTGTCTCAGTGCTACTATGGATTCAGGGCTCTTCAGTTCCTAAAATATAAATGGATTACAGTTATGATGTCTTACCCTCCAGGCCTCAGACACAGTTTTGATTTGCACTCCCACAATAATGCCCAAATAGACTATTTGTGCACTTAATTAGAGTTCCTTCTCTAATGTTGAAAATTCACTAGTAGAACAAGAAACAATCTTCTTCTTTCCTGCCAAAGCTGGAAAGTGCTAAAGAGTAGTTACAGGTGCTCTATTTCAAGAAGATCTAATTTAATAGGTTGCGTATGGAATCCATTGGGTGGATGCTTCAAGTGGAAAGAACATACCCTGTCTCAATGACATAAAATGCACAGAGAACCTGATCAAAAGCAGCAAAAAAGGCATCTCTTACCTTTCAGCATGAACCAATGGTACCATGAAGGATGGGAGGTTGATGCTGCTTTAGCAGTTAAGACTGTTCCAGGGGGGTTGACATATATCCTACATCCTAAGGGTTCTCCAAGATTTCAGAAGCATTGTCTGGACTGACCAAATTAATGGAATGACATTTCTACCAAGTAGACCTTTTGGACATGTAAGAGAAATTTTGGAGCCAACAAACTAAAATGTTATTTTGGATATGCAAATAACCAAGAAAAAAAATCAGCTTTGAAAACTCACAATTTTTCTGTTTTAACTGATGTGGTTAAGTTGGCATTTCCAGTGAGTACATCAAGAGGCTAAGAAAAGCTTAAAGTTCAGATACTACATTCATATTGACTGAACAGTGAAAACAATCTGTCTACTGTTTAAACAAGAAATAAAGGATGCACTTCCATCACATAGGCAAGTGCTGCTATTTAGAGTTGAAGGTCTTTGTTTCATAGCAATAGTGTAGTAAATAAAGCATGTTGTTTCCTTCTTTGCACCTTAAACCCTGAGATTAGTTCAGTTGGTTAGAGTACGGTGCTAATAACACCAAGGTTGTATGTTCAGTCCCTGTATGGGCCATTCATTTAAGAGTTGGACTCAATGATCCTTATGGGTCCCTTCCAACTCAGAATATTCTGTGATTCTTTGAGTCTGTGAACAGAAAATTTGCTTCTCAGCTTGTTAAACTCTTCTTCATGTAAATGCAGAATGATACTGCTACAAGCTTTTAGGATACCAGTACCAAGAAAGCTCTTCCTATGTCACAAATCTACTACAAGGACTAAAAAACTGCTATGAAAATCTTAGGGAGGTTAATCAACAGTGAAATGGGAGGAGTGAGGAGGGAGATGGAGAGGAGGCATCCAAATGCAGAAGCCGGTTCTTTTGCTCTTATGCTGGACAATCTCAAGGTTGCAGTTGCCATGTCTCCATTCCCTAAAACCTGCTCCTAAATTCAGATCAGGTGATAGCAGAAAGGTAGAGCAGGAACAGCTACAACTGTAATCACACCAAACAACAATGAGAAAACTCCTTAAAAACTGAATGGACCTAAAGAACTTTCATTTAGGGAGCAAAGAAATTTCTGCCTGACTCTTGCAAAAATTTTAATATGTGCTGGGTACTACAGTCATTTTCCATTATAGAACTAATATGGTATCTGGTATACTAAACATTGCTAGCAGAAGCATAAACTACCTCTCAAAGACTTGGGCAAGGGAGGATAGGAGCATCTCTGAAATCTTCCATCACTGTCTTGTGAGGATCTTTCAGATACTTCATCAGCTATTGCACAATATGAATTAATTTATCAAATGTTCATATTAAAAATATCACCCAATATCACCCAATAACTGCAAGGAAAAACGCACTTTTAATTATAAAAAAAGGAAAAAAAAAATCCATGGAAGGAACAGAATCCGATTTTCAACATTTTTGTACTGTAAGTTTAAAAGCAGACTTCTTCTTTGTTGCCTACCAACATTGTGTGGAATGGATGGTGGCACGCACAGAGGGAATTCTGAATAAAACTGAAAGCAGAATTACTACTAATTTTTTATGTAGGAAGACTTCATCTTCTGTTTTAAGGGAAATGAAAATGCTATTTTCCCACATGACACAGTATCAAGTCTGCTTCTGGCAATGAATTGGTTTGATACAGTGGGCTGTCTGCTGTTAGTGTGTTTATAAATTATATGGCTCATCCTCATTTGTAGAAAATAATTTGATACATCAAACTATATTCCTCTCTTGATATGTCTGCATGTGCAGATGAAAAGCCTGTGAGAACTGTGTTGACTTGAGAAGAATGTTCATTCTAAAAATAGGAAGAAGTTTAACTTTCCTAAATATAAATTTTTCAAGCAAGCTGAAATTTGTACATCTCATCTGCTATTTATTCATGTATGTTATTTCTTCAGTCATCATAGCCAAAGCAGGGGACATAAACTTGTTATCCATAGATCACAGTGGGAGTCCATGCATTACTTCCTAAAGTGTCACAAGAAATGTCTACAAGGTGCAAACATATTGTGAATACGTGCATTTTTTACACCTCCACAGATAAATCGTGTGGAATCTGAACATTTTTTAAAAAGATTAAAAAAACCCACTAATGTAAACCTCAGGGTTGATGATCATGAGTGATTAAGTGTCTCCAGAATAACAGATTCTGTAGCCCAATAGCAGCAAGAGGCAAAACTTTGTCGAGGTTGGCTCAAGATCATAAAATAAACTCTCTCACTATAAGGGTCAGTCTCTGCACCTAGAACATCAGGATGCATGCCTTCAGCCTTGCTTTTTCTGTAACTATATGAGAATATATAGAAGAACAACACCTAATAAAGAGCAAGAACCTTTTGCTCCTGCATATATTGCTCCATATGTGAGAGAATAGCATAAATTTCAGTCAAAAAAATTACAAATGTCAGCTACAACATTTTCCACTTATTTTTCATCTTACATGATAAACCCCATCAGAAGTAGGCAGGGCAAGAGAGAATGCATAATTATATATTTATGTACACTCTCAGTTCACACTTGTTCTGGAAAATTATGGGGAAGGAGAAACCAAAAGGAGATTTAAGTGATGCAAGTTAGGACGGTAGGATTCAGTGAAACAAACAATCAGCTAAGATACATTTGCATTTTCTTTGTCACAAATAAAGATGATAAATGTCTGCTAATCTACCTTCAGAGCTATGATTTGTCACAACAGACTTTGGCAACTGCACAGTGTGACAGCTGTAATGAAAACATGTCCGTGAGGCATTTAGGAACCTCTGGCTTCAGATAGAAACTTTTTTTTATTTGCAGATTCACTAGCCAAAGGGGCTTGACATGCAAAAGCATACAAGGACTAGAGATAATTAGAAAAAAACCCCAAACCTGTACAGAATGCTAAGTGCACAAGGTAGGATGGTGCTTTTCTGAAATACCTTGTCTTCTCTTTCAAAGCTGGACAATTTCCAGACTAAAAATAAAGATTGTGTCTGTGTGAGATTGCATTTGCAACTTGTCACCTTGTTATTTGCAATTTGTTAAAAAGTGATAGACCTCAAGACACAGACTCAGAGATTTGGAAACAACCTATCACCCCTTGTCCTTCCATTCAATTGCATCTACTCTTCTCTCTTCCTATTAACAGTTCAATACCCCCCTACCAGAAGTCTCACTGTTTTCCTTTCAGAACTGCCAAAGTATCAGACTGGCAAAGTATCTAAGGGTGAGCAGCCAGACTGACAAGTTCTCCTGGAGAACTGCTGGATAAAACCCAAGAAAACTGCAGCACACTATAGACTAAGCTTTGCTGATCATTCTATCCATGTTTAAATACAAGTGTTTCCTTGGACTATGCATGCTAAAGAAGTTGCCTTGCAGGTACATAAGGGGCCTGTATGCTATTAATAGCAAGAGAGTCCTTGTAAAAAAGATTCATGTGATTATTTACTGAACTCTACCGTACTGTCAGTTCTGATAAAAGCTGAACTGATGAGTAAATAATTCTTTCCCTAAATTTGCCCCACACTATTAAGAAAAATCAAGTCTAATATGATGTCAAATTCAAGCATACTGCAAAGAATAATTGCAAACAATTTGCTAGATATGTCAGATAAATTACTTCCACATCTGTCAGTATTGGTAATCACAAAATCATTGTTTATTAATGCATTCTTTTGCAGATTTTCTTCTTCTGTTTCATTCATCTTTTCAAGTTTTTACTTAAAAAACAGATACCATGGTTGGTGTCTGTTATAGACCACCTAGGCCAACCAGGAAGAAAAAGCGGATGAAATAGTCTATAAGCAGCTGGGAGAAGTCTCACAATCACTAGCTGTTGTTCTTGCAGGGGACTTCAACTTATCAGATGTCTGCTGGAAAAGCATCGTAGCAAAGAGAAACAGTTCAGGAGACAGCTGGAATGTGTGAAAGACAATATCCTGACACAGCTGGTCAAGATGCCATCAAGGAGTTGCCAGATGCCACTGGACTTGTTGTTTGAACAGAGAAGGGTGGTGTGATAGGATGGTTGGAGGCTGTCTGGGGCACAGTGATCAGAAAATGACAGTTTTTGATTCTCAGAGAAGTAAGGAGAGGTGTCAAGGAGAATTGGTACCCTGGACTTCTGGAGGGCTGACTGACGTCTTTAGGAGAACTGGTTGAGAGAGTCACTTGGGAGGCAGTCTTGATGGGCAAATGAGTCCAAGAACACTGGACATTCTTAAAGAAAAAAAACCTAATGGTGCAGGAGCAAGCTGTTCCCATGTGCTGAAAATTGAGCTAGCAGGAAAGAAGACCAGCCTGGCTGAACAGAGAGAGTCATACTCAAGAAAAAATCCAGGAGTTTATAACCTTCGAAAAAACAGGCAGGCCATTCAGAAGGACTACAAGAATGTCATAAGTTTATGTAGGGAGAAAATCAGAAAGGCCAAAGCTCAACTAGAAACTAATTTACCTACTGGTGTAAAAGGCAAAAAAAAAAAAGTTTCTATAAATATGTTAACAACAAAGACAGGCCAAGGAGAACATCCAGCCTTTATTACATGAGGGGACATAAATAGTCAGACCAGTTGTTTTCAGGTAGCCAGCCTCCTGATCTGTAAGACAAAGAGAAGGAAGAGAACAAAGCCCCCATAATCCAAGGAGAAATGGTCAGTGACCCACTACACCACTTAGACATTCTCAAGTTTATGGGGCTGGATAGGATCCATCCAAGGGTCCTGAGGGAGGTGAAAGTGCTCACCGAGCCACTTTCCATCATTTGTTGTCAGTTCTGACTAATTGGGGAGGTCCCAGTCAACTGGAGGTTGTGAAAAATGGCACCCATTTAAAAGAAGGGCCTGGAGGAGAATCTGGGAAACTACAGGCCTGAACTCAGTGCAGGGGAAGGTCACGGAGCAGATCATCCTGAGTGCCATCACACAGCATATATAGGACAACCAGGGGATCAGGCCCAGCCCACTCAGTCTGTTTGCAGATGACACAAAGCTGGGCAAGAATGGGAACATGCTGGAGTCTAAGAAGGTTCTGCAGAGGGATCTGGACAGGCTGGGTTGATGGGCTGAGACCAACAGTATAAGTTTCAACAAGACCAAGTGCTGGGTCCTGCCCTTGGGTCACAACAACCCCAGGCAGTACCACAGGCTGGTAGAAGAGTGGCTGGAAAGCTGCCCAGCAGAAAAGGACACCCCCACAGGTGCTGGTCAAAAGCAGCTGAACAGAAGCCAGAGTGTGACCAGGTGGCAAAGAAGACCCAGGTGGCATCCGGGCTTGTATCAGAAATAGTGTGACCAGCAGGACCAGGATAGTGATTGTCTCTCTGTACTCAGCACTGGTGATACTGCACCTTAAGTGCTGTGTCTGGTCTTGGGCCTCTCACTACAAGATGGACATTGAGGTGGTGAAATGTGTCCAGAGAAGGCAATGAAGTTGGCAAAGCATCTGGAGCACAATTACTATGAGGAGTGGCTGAAGGAGCTGGGGGTGTCTAGGCTGGAAAAAAGAAGGCTTAGGGTAGGACCTTATTACTCCCTACAGTCACCTGAACAGAGGTTGTGGGCAGGTGGTGATCAGTGTCTCCTTTTCCAAGTAACAGTAGGACAGATGAAACAGCTTTAATTTTTGCCAGGGTAGTTTTGATTGTATAGTAGGAAAAATTTGTTCACGGAAACATTTGCAAAACATTGAAACAAGCTGACCAGGGAAGTGTGGAGTCTCCATCTCTGGAGGGATTTAAAAGATGTGTAGGTGAGGGGCTTAGGAACATGGTTTAATGGTAGACTTGGCAGTGTTGGGTTGATAGTTGGCCTCAGTGATTTTAAAGGTCCTTTCCAAACTAAATGATTCTATGACTCTATTACATTTCTTTTGATTTTTTTCTGTCATGTCGTCTCTCTATATTATTTATATATTTCCCTTGTCTAGCCTTTCTCTCCCTTTTGTATGATCTTCCTTTCCTCATAAGAACACTGTCCTGTTCTCTCAAAAGCAAGGGGAAGACCATTTCTCACCTGGCTATCCAAGGTTTAGATTAGTCAACTTTTAGCCACATCTGAAGCTGCAAGGGTGGAATCTAAGCTATTTGGAAAGCTCAGACCTTGCCAGCTGCTTCCTTGGCTTCATTGAGAAGCATATATCCCTTTTGGCATAGGCTATTAGCTTTGAAGCCAAACACCAGCAGAGCTATTCATTAGCTTGCAGTGTAAAAACACTGATAGCCCTGAGTGGGAGACAGCTGGATGCTGGAGAGAAATTAAAGGCAGAAAGATTATGACCTTTTCAGGGTGAGAGGACACAAGATGCTTCATGAAAAAGAAGTGGAACGAGTGGGTATGAAGTGGTAAAAGATAAAAACAACATGATACAAAGTACTGATGACATACAATTATAAAGGCAGGCTGTTGGTCTAGATCTGAAGTTCCTGAAGGCAACTGCTTGTGTAGACCAACCATTTTGTCCTGTGTCCACATTGTCTATATCTCTCTTGGAACATTTTTACAGTTGTTATGTATATAGACTTCTTGCACATCCTTCCTTGTCATGGCCTCTAAGAGTTTCTTGCCATTACATATAATATACGAAACTGGTGGTAAAGGGCAATGTGTGTGGACTTGCACAGACAATCACCTCAAAATTGTAAATTACAAGAAACTACATCCATTATTGCTAACTTTTGATTCCCCACAGAAGTGTGAATAATTTGAGAAAATACCTGAATTACGGTTTTAGTGCTACTACAGTGACACAAGGACTCTGTGGTAGATTCCAATTATGTGGAAGGAGTACTGCAGGAAGATTTAGAGGTATTGTCTGAGGAAGGATGAAGAAAGCTGTCTGAAGGTCAGTCTGGAAATTCTGGCAAATTGAAAGAAATCTCTGTAGTGTGAAGGAGCAAGAATCAGGATGGGAGCGGTTTCAGGAGCAGAAAAGGATATACAGCAATTGAAAGGACTTTATTATACGGACTCCGGGAATAATGTGTGGTTTAAAAATAGGACATATTTATTTAGCATTTTTTTCTTTGTTCATGAAAAATAGTAAGTTTCTTCCAGGAGCAAACGTATGAGGTTGTTCTGAAAAATTTCTAAACTCTGGTTCATCTCAGGATATTTATTTCAGCTAGCTTTTTGCTGCATGGAAACTTTGATTACTTTTAGAAGTAACAGTTGGGCTGGATAAGCATGATACATTTTTCCAAATTGTATCATCTCTGGCTATTCCAAAGCAACCAAAATGAAACCTGCGGGGCTAAGACAAAAGGGCACTGTAGTGCACTTTTAATCACTTTATCCTAAACTGAGTTGTTGTACTTAAAAAGGCTGCAACTAAAATTATCTGTATCACAACTAACAAACTAATAGCTTAGATTACTTTTTTGTAATAGAAATTAGATAAAACTCTATAGCTGAGAAGAATATTTCACACCAGCAGTGTTGAATAGACAACTCCAGCTCCATTCAGGTTAACAGCAATGCTGTGAGTCATGTTCTGTATCAGAGAAACCTTTCTTTGACAATTTGCAACAGATATAACAAGGTGTGTTTTCATGAAAAATCTTTGCACCTCCCTCCAATGGCTAATGATGAATACAGCTCACAGTTTCTCATCTAGGTCTTTTTACCTTGTAGGAAAACAGGTCTAAAACCCTCCTAGACCTTTATCAGGCTTTTGGATTCAATTTCCTTTTCAGTTTTGATTTTGGATTAATCAATGGAAGAATCACAGTTATAATATTATTTTCTGTAACAGGAAATGATCTTGAAGATTTTCTAACATTTCTTTATTCTTTTCTCTAGCTTAAGTTTATCTTTCAGACTTTCATACATATCAATGCCCTTTACACAGCAACATCTTAATATTATTTATACTGGTTTGTATTCAAAATATCTTGTGTTTTCTTGCAAAAGTTTTACTAGTTTTAGGTTTTTTCAGATGAAAAAATAAAACTTTTAAAAAAATATGTGAAGGCATATTTTCTTTCCTTGGGCTGTTTACTTCTGTAAACACATTTTGACTACAAAGGGAATATTTCATAGTATTTTTAAAATAAGTACAATCTTCTATCAGATACCGGGTTTATTTTTTCATGTTTCTTAACTTTTTTTTTTTTTTGATTATCTAGAAACCAACAGACCAGTTTAAACTCTATATACTTCAATGATTTTATTTAATTTGAATAGTTCTTAATATTTTATTGATTTTTAATTTAATGAAATTGTCCTGATAACTCTCTGCCCCTTTAAAAAACTCTTCTCCTATCTGAGTAATAATACTATTTTGCCTTTAAAACATATCATTCAGTTATTTGCTTAAAATTATTCCAATTTCATATTTGGGCTCTTTGATTCACACAAAATTACTGGAGCAAAGCCTCCTCTCTTGCTAACAAAGGCACAGTGGCACGTTATTAAGAAAAGGAAGACTAGGAAAAATGAGGGCTGTTTTTTTGCCTCAGTCTTCATCACTGAGTGCTCCAGCCACACTGGTTGCAGAAGACAAGGCAGGGGCTGGGAGAATGACAACATTGCACTGTAGGAGAAGATCAGATTAGGGAACATCTAAGAAACCTGAAGGTGCACAAGTTGATGGGACCTGATGAGAAACATCGGTGGGTCATGAGGGAACTGGAAGATGAAGTTTCTAAGCCACTATCCACCATACTTGAGAAATTGTGACAGTCTGGTGAAGTTCCCATTGACTGGAAAAGGAGAAACATCTCATTAAGATGTGCCTTCTCTCATCTTGAGGTAATGAGGAACAGATTCTTTTCTAGAAACCCAGTGGCTTTTTCTCTTTTCTAGAAACCTCCTGCAGCTCTGATATCAGCTGAAGGAGATTATTCTGAGGAAAAATCCAACCTTCGAATAACACAGCGAATGTGAGCCAGCCATGCATCTTTCTCTGCAGTAACTGCTATGAGGAATGACTCTGCAGGTCATCCTGTCTTTTTTGTTGTGGCTGGTTTTGGTTTTGGTTTGGAGGGTCCATTTAAAATGTAGTACATGGTGATAAATTATCTATGACCTGTTCATGTAGCTCTCAAAGATGGCATAGGAGAACTTTGGACAGAGTGGGGACACACAAAGAGATACAGGATACAGATACGAAGGGCATGCTCCTTCAAAGCATTAATCATAAGCTGTGTACACAATAGAACACAATTCCCAACTCAAGATGTACATCTATCACAAGGAGAGCTACAGACACTGATCATTACTGTAAAAGCAAGGAGGAGACCCTGCAGGTAAGTTTGTTATGAGGCACAGAAAATACCTATTTTGCTGTATGTCCCAATAGGGACAATCTAGGCGAAAGGCAACAGTGTCACAAAACTGTCAGCCAAAAGGCAAAGCTTAGTAGCACAAGGTACTGTCCCAGTGAATTAAGAAGGGTGAGCGATATTACAATAAGCTTCTGGACTTTGTCTGGATCATAGAGTACACCTGTGGGAAGGGTATTATTTTGCTGACTGAAAAAGATACTGTATGTAGAGAAGCTGAGGCATAAAAGAGTTAAGCAAGTTGATCAAATATACAAAGCAAATCCTTTGCAAAAAAGAACAAACCTAATCTCACAGTTTTCAGTCTGTGTCTTTCCCCTAAAATCATTATTCTTCCCCTTCCAGTTGTGATTTAGCAGTGTAGTAGCAACACAGTAGTTGTTTAATTCTCTCACCCCTGACACAGACTGTATTTATACATTAAATACATTTGCAAACAGGAAAGTTTTATTAACATTTGGAATTGTGGAAATGAACAAAACCAGAGTAGCTTACCCAAATCCAGAAAACAAGCGACAGAAGAGGAAGAAGCCATAGCCCTGGACAAATGATGAAAGGAAGGCAAAGAATCCATTGACAGACATACATATCAGGAGTGACTGTCTCCTTCCCACCTTGTCTGCCAAGCCTCCCCAGAAGAATGCCCCCACCATCATCCCAAGGTACACTATGCTACCTGTAATACACAAAAAAAGATATTATTTTGTGAGCATCATAACTTGACCACAATTGATGACACCAAAACCAGTTAATCTTCTATATTTATGAAAAAAATAGTATACAAATTATTTTATCCTTTCTCACTGCATAGAAATTCCAGAAAATAAGTAGTCTTGTAGGAGATTAATCATTAGGAGTAACATGTCTAAATCTAAAGAAAGCTGATTGTGAAACACACACTTTCCACTTGAGATCTACAGAACTGAAAACGTCCAGCTTGACAGTCTTTTTCTCAGTCCTTCTTCAGGGTATTACTTTATTTAAAAAGGTGATGTCCTTTATAAGCAAAAGCACTCTACTGTTCTTGATTCATTATTTTGGGTTTTTCTTTTGTGTTTTCCCCCCAAAGAATTCTGAACAAGTACATTACAGTTTAGCTATATATATTAAAATGACATATGTAAAAATAATTTTGAGATTTTTTTTTAACATTAATGATGTTTTCCACATGAAGTACTTTCTTGAAATATTTAACATTTTGACCATTCACATTATAGCATATTGTACATTATTTCCTTTTCAAGGACAAACTCCCAGTGGAACACTCGACAAAGATACACAACACATTGAGCAGGCTGTCAGAAGGAAAAAACAATTGCCAAATTTTCGATAGCACCATCAAATTTGTTTGATATATGTAATTCTTTTTTTGTCTACTTTCTTATTGAACTTCCCAGGTTGGGTTTTATACACCTAGCATATTGCTACCATCTTATACATCTACTAGAGAGCAGACATTAACTATAAAGGTGCTGGAAGCACTTAAAATACTAGTAATCCTTGCTTTGTGTCTCTTTTTGATAAGTCTCAAGAATGGACAAATTCTCCAGCATCTCTGCTGAACTTTAATTGCTGTTGTCTAAAATTCTGGCCTTCCAAAGAATCAGCTCTGCCCTGAAGAAGGTGGTTGGATGGGAAAGGAAGCTGAAATAAAACATTTAAATACCTGGACTTGGTTAAAGACTTATTAATGTAGAGGTTAATCATCAGTATTTCCATGCTTGGAATTCCAGATGATAACATCTGAAGTGCTGGCATCTGCGAAGCCTCATGCACCCCAAATTGTCCCTGTTTCCCCTTGTGTTTTGTACAAGTAGTTTTCACTGCTCCTTATGAGACATAATTTAAAACTATTTCATAAAACACACGTGTTAAATGTATATTAGCAAGATCATAGAATCATAAAATTGCTTAGGTTAAAAGGCTTCTCAAAGATCATCCAGTTTCAATTCCTCTCCCATGGGTAAAGACACCTTCCACTGGACCAGATTGTTCAAAGCTCCATCTAATCTCAGCACAGGATAACAGATCCATTGCTGCTCATCACAAGAGAATTGCGAAAGCAGCAAACTCCTTAAGAACAACAGCTAAGTCTCTTCTCAAAATAACTTTTGTCAATGGACATTTTCTGGGTGTTGCTGGGTTCTCAGTCTTTCACCAAAGAATGCTGATGAGAATGTGGGTAAATCCAAAATCTGCAGAATTACTAAGACATCTCTGTTTACTTTTCTCTTAGCCCAAGAAGGACACAGATATTACAATAATTTTTTTGTTTTAGAGGCATTTAGGAGCAGACATTTATCAAGTAGTTCCTCCATTCTGATCAGAAATTTTTATTTCACTAGTTGAGATTTTCATGAGAATGCACACAGCTCATGCATTTACTAGTCCTAAAAAGAAAAAGACTGATGACTCAGGTAGCATATTCACTCAACTGCTTTAAAATCCCTCCTGAGGTCAAGGTTACTGTACCATGCTGCAGGTGGATCACTGCTTTTTAGCAGTTTGGAAACTCCATCCCACAAGATCCTGTTGTCAGTAGCAGTTCAAAGAACATAAAAAAAAATATAGTTAAACAGCTGCATTGCCAGCAGACCAATTTCAAAAAAGCAAAGAAAATGGTTGATTTTTACTCTTTAAGTGAAATTCCTTATATTCTTTCATATATAAATGTCACTGGGCTTTTTCAATCATCACTCTAATATAAGAAATAGAGAAAGCCAATCAAATATGTCTTTATATTGTATTGGTTTAAAGGTAAACCAGCAGGGGAAAATGAACTCAATCCAAAAGAGAGATTATAAGTCAGAATAACAATTTAATAAAATAATACAATAAGTACGATTATACAGACAAACAATTGGTTTTAACCCACAAAACCCAAATGTATAACTCAGCACCCTGGGGTATGAACACAGTGGTGTTTGTTGGGCCCCCTGAGTCCAAAGTAAAGGGAGAGGGGGGAAAAAACCAGTTGGTGAGAGTGCTGTTGCAGTCTGGCCAAAAGTGGTGATTGCAGTCCGGTCGAGAGTGGTGGTCTGCAGTCTGGTTGAGAGCGGTGATCTGCAGTCTTCCTCTGGATCCCACAAGTGGTTAAAAAAGTCCCAAGACTCCAAGATTATATATCCTCCAGTTCAGGCAGGAATGCCCAGTACCTCCCTCAGGGCAGGGGGTTCCCCAATGGGTGTGAGGACAAGAGCACCCTCCTAATCTCACAGGCCTCTTAACACCCAGTTTATAGCCTGAGGAGTCAGGCTCTATGGGCAGAGGGTGTAAATGGTTCATTGATAACAGTTTCTGGGAAATGGTATGGAAGGCTATAGAATACAGTTTTGGGTTACACCCATAATGATGAACTGGTCTCAGCTGTTCTGACTAGGACAATATACATAACTTTGAAATATTTTTATGCAAATAATCTAAATTTTACCAAGTAATTTCTTTCCTTGCAACGCACAGAAATATCAAAACACTATGAATTATGAAAGAAAAATGTTTCCAAGTCTTGAGAGTTTAAAAACATTAACCTTCCTTTTAGATGACAAATCCTTTGGTCATTTTACTGTGCTTTGGACTCTTACGTTGGTGTAATTCTCCTAAAGAGCATTCAAAAGATGTTGCTAAAAATAATATTCTCATCCTGTCAATAAACTGCTATAAATAGGCTGCTCTCTGAGCTGCAGCATTAACTTATTCTTTCCCATTATATTAACTTTGAATTTTTTTCTAATTCCCTTGCAGACCCTGCGCAATCCATCTCCCTGACCAAAGATCTGTATCTCTTCCATCCTGAACCTACTGTAGCTACCAATGACACTTATTTCAATGCTTTTTCCTGCCTTTTTTCTTTTTCGTATTTTCTGTCTTTCTTTATACAGAACATCATAGAATCATAGAATGGTTTGAGTTGGAAGGGACCATAAAGCTCATCGTGTTCCAACATCCCCATCATGGGCAAAGGTAACTTCCATAAGACCAGATTGCTCAGAGTCCCATCCAACCTGGCCTTGAACATTCCCAGGGATGGGGGATCCACAACCTCTCTGGTCAACCTCTTCCAGTGCCTCACTACACTCATAGTGAAGAATTTCTTCCTTATCTAAACCTGATGGCTTCTGAACCTTTTCCAAACTCTGGGCATCTCTTGTTAGCACCGGTATCAAATTGTTAGGAGTGGAATAGATTGAGGTTCCCCTCCCCTGTAAATTCTAGTTTAAACCCTGTCTGCAGCCTGTAAAGGAAGCCCCGTTTCAAGTCATTCCTTAAGACCTTTTTCCCCTGCAGCAATATTCACAAGAAGTCATAAAAGCAACAAACGCAAAGGAGAACTACGAACAGTTAAAACAGCTGAACAACCACATCATGGTTGGGCTTCATGAATGAAAATTTGGGAAGGGCTCTGCCCAGGTTTGTTGCAAGCACATTGGTGGCTAAAAAGGCCAATACGAGATAGGCATGATCAGTCGCAAAAGGCACAGCAGAAAGACTCCTTAGATGGTGTATTCTGCAAGGCACGATTCTTTCTGTGTTGTCTTTTCTCCTCAAGGGTGATCCTGCGTGCTTTCTCAAAAGCATCAGCAGTGTTATAGATGGTGTGTCTCCAGGCCTCCCGATTGGAGGCCAGAGTAGACCAGTTATGGTGATCAATATGGTCAAGGCTGAGATGTTGTTTCAGGGAGTCCTTGTATCTTCTCTTTCGGGCTCCTCTCTTGCAGCAGCCGGTGGCAAGTTCACCATAAAGCAGGATCTTAGGGAGGTGGTGGTCCTTCATCCTTGAGAGGTGCCCTTGAGACGTGCACTGCCCAATGCAGCTGTGTTCTCAGCAACATGGCCTCAATACTTGTGACTCCTGCTTGTTCTAGAACAGATGTATTGGTCACATAATCTGACCAGTGGATGTTCAGGATTGTACGGAGACAGCATTGATGGAAGCATTCTAGGAGTCACAGGTGGTGGTGGTAGATGACCCATGATTCAGATCCGTATAAGAGAGTAGACAGCACAATGGCTCTGTCAACACTGATCTTGGTGCTTTTCTTCAGGTGTTTATTTTGCCAAACTCTTTTATGAAGCTTTCCAAAAGCACTATATGCCTTTGCTAACCTATTGTCTATCCCTCCATCAATCTTACCATCCGAGGAGATGAGGCTACCTAGGTAATTAAACTGCTGGACTGATTTGAGCTCTGATTCACCAATGTTGATATGGGGATGAAGGAAGACTTCCTGAGGTGCTGGTTGATGGAGAACTTCTGTCTTCTTTAAACTGACTTCCAGCCAAAAGAGCTCAGCAGCGTCTGCAAAGCAGGATGTTAAACACTGCAGAGCTACTTCTGTGTGGGCAACAAGGGCGGCGTCATCAGCATAAAGCAGCTCCCAGACAAGATGATTTAAGGTCTTAGTGTGGGCCTTCAGTCGCCTTAGGTTGAAAAGGCTTCCATCAGTACAGTATCGGATGTAGATACCGTCCTGATCATTGAGGTCTGCTGTGGCCCTTTGGAGCATCACACTGAAAAAGACTGTGAATAGGGTTGGTGATAGAATGCAGCCTTGTTTCACACCGTTAGATATTAGAAAGGGCTCAGAAAGTGCATTGCCATATCTGACTTGGCCATGCTGATCCTCATGGAGTGAGATGATCATTTTAAGGAACTTGGGGGGACAACCTAAACGTTCCAAAATCTCCCATAGACCTTTTCTGCTCACAGTATCAAAAGCCTTGGTGAGGTCAACAAAGGTTACATAGAGACCTTTGTTCTGTTCCCTACACTTCTCTTGCAGTTGTCTGAGAACAAATACCACGTCTCTAGTGCTCCTGTTGGCTCTGAAACCACACTGGCAGTGCAAGGTGTGCTTGGTGGGTGGTTCTCTTCTTCCTCAACAATTCCTGGATCTCTTGATTGTTTTCATCAAACCAGTCCTTGTTCTTCTTGAGGGAGAACCCTAAGGATTCTTCAGAGGATTGCAGGATGCGGTTTTTAATATGGTACCAAATTGTTTCAGGAGAGGAATCTGCAGAATTTGTGGAATGGTTTTTGAGCCTAGTTTGAAGGTTTGCCTGGAATCTGTCTCTTACTGTGGGTGATTGGAGATCATTAACTTGGAGTCTTCTCCTTGGGATACTGCCCCTTTTAGGTTTGAATTTGAGATTGAAATTGAGTTTACAGTGCACAAGCCGATGGTCTGTTTGGCATTCTGCACTGGGCATCACACAGGTATGGTGGACATTGTGACATCTCTCCGTTGCACCAAGACATAATCAATGAGGTGCCAATGCTTAGATCTGGGGTGCATCCAGGTTGTCTTCAGACTATTTTTCTGCTGAAAGATAGTGATGGTGAGCTGTTGCTCCGCACAGAATTCTAGCAGAAGTCGACCATTATTGTTGCAGTTTCCAACACCATGCTTGCCTAATATTCCTTTCCAGGCTTCAAAATTCTTACCTACTCTGGCGTTGAAATCACCAAGGATAATGATCTTATCATCTGCAGGCACCTTTTGGGTAAGGCGACGCAGGTCAGCATAAAATTTATCTTTTTCAGCAGGGTCAGCTTGGAGAGTTGGGGCATATATACTAAAGACCACAACGTGTTGCTTGTTGTGGAGTGGAAGGCGTAGGGAGATAATGCAGTCAGAGTGACCTGTCGGCAGATTTTTGAGTTTAGGAACAATAGAGTTTTTGATCATGAAGCCGACTCCTGAGAGATGTTTTTCAGTTCTGGGTTTACCTGACCAAAAGAGTGTGTAACTAGCACCATGTTCTCTGAGGCTGCCTTCCTCTTGAAGGCGAACTTCACTGAGAGCGGCAATGTCGATGTTGAGACGAGTCAGCTCATGGGCAATTAGGGCAGAACAGTACTCAGGATGTCCACTATCCACAGAATCGAGCATGGTTCTGATATTCCAACATGCTAGAGTTAATTTAGGTACACCTTTGAAGGCAGGTGTATGCTTTTGTCTCTTGATCTTTGTGCAACTGCATTGGAAGAAGACGCCCGTTGGCCTGTGGTTAACCAACCGGGTGAAGGTGGAGATGAGCTTTGTTTAGGCCACCTTTTCTAGGTCCCTCTCTTAGATGGATGGTGTTACAGGGCTAAGCGAACTCCATCTGCCCAGGTTTGGGATGAGAGTTGTCCTCCTAGGATGACTGCCAGAAGGCTAACGAGCTCATCCTGCCCAAGAATGTATTGTATCTGGCCCTATGGTTTTGACCTGTCTGGCATGGGCGACCCTACTGAAGGCATGTACCATCGCCAGCATAGCTCGCAACAACATAGGGGTACACAGGCTACGTTCCTATTAGAACGATTTGGGCAAGTCTGTCATTTCCTACTTTACTATCACCTATCTATATACAGTCTCAAGGAAATACCCAGGAACAACCCTTTGTCCTGTCCACCTTTTCAGGATGTAACAGAGCAAAGCAAATATATCTAGAACATGCCGAACCTGGGCAGTAGCCGCAGGTGAACCAAAAACAGGCAGACAAACAAACAAACCAACCGTTCTGGCCCCTGTACCCATCCAAGGCTGGGGTGCCTTTCAAGGCCCCACCATCCACCCTGACCTTATCCTTCCCCCACTGTGTTACCACGTATCTTCAGGTGCACTGCTCACCTGCGACATTTCATACAGGATTGTCCCACTTTCCCTCCCGCCAGTCGGAGGACCCCCTCGGTCCACTCGACACCCTTCCCCTCTCCTTCCCCCCGCTTCCCCAAACCTGGAACAGTAAACCTCTGAGTGCTCCAAAGCTCCCCTCTCCTCTTCCACTGGGGTGCAGTACCTGCTGGCAAGGCTCCCCCTCTCTCTCCTTTCTCCCGCCACGGCCGCGCCCAGGGGCTGTACCACACCCAGGGCTCCGCGTGCGTGGCACAGGGATTCCGGGCAAGCCCGGGGCTGCGCATGCACAGTGCGGGGCTTCCGGCCTGAACAACCACACAACAAATGCAAATAACCAATGAGATCAGATTATCGCTTTATTATCATTAAATTATCATAAGCCCGTCCTTTCCAACCTTTGCAGCTCTTGTTTACTATGCTTTCCACTGGTCAGAACATAAATCTCTTGAGAATAACACTAAATTTTTTGTACACCTTTCATAAATCACATATTATATTTTGCATAAATTCACATATATAAAAATTAAATACCCTGTTGTTGGTCAGACCTTGCTCCCTTTTCTATTTGTCTTTAAACACTGATCACAAAAAAAATTTATTGTATGGGTGTAAGTATATGTATCTAGATTTCCACCTAACGTGTCATCCTGAAGGTAGTACTCCCTTTCTGAGCAGCTACTACTGAACACAAGACTGGCTGCTTTTCTTTTTTCTTTTTGGTACAGCACACTTGTGCCTCTAAAGAAATTAGCTAATTCAGCACAAGAGACACACTGATTTGACATCCAGCCTGATGCTAGAACATACTCTTAAAAATTAAAATTTATTTCAAAATACAAAGACTTCTAATGATATCTGTAACATATGTCTTTGATTTTTTCCACAAGGTAAAATCTCGTGTAATCTAAAACTGTGTTAACTGATGGAAAAGCACTGAGAATGGAAGAGCACTGCAAATGGCAGCTGAAAAGAAACTTATGCCATGCTAAGATATTCTCTTCTATTGTTCTTTTGCAAGGTTTTAACAACCTGTATTTTCTCTCCACAGCAGAAATTCTACATACTTCACCAATTTTGCCCCATTGCACACATGTACAGAATGTATGCTTGCATCCTCTTCAGATGAGGGAATGTGAGTTTGGAATTGTTTTCCACTATGCACACACTTAGGCTACTAGGTGGTTGAGTATTTTTTAAATGGATGTGCACACAGCATCTTTCAGACTGCTAGCAGTAGTTTAGCCTTACAAAGCAGTTGACCAAGAAGTCATTAAGTATTAAAATGCTAGTTATGGACAACCTAAACAATAACATAACATTACATCCATGATCAGTCACTGAGGTTCAGTTAAACAGTGTTTTACTCTTTGTGCTGCCTAACTTCATTACTTGCTGATATCTCTTGTAATTCACAGCCTGGTATCTAAATGATGACATAACCTTCTAAGAAATTAGTTTGTAAGTATACTTCACCAGGAAAAAATACTGCAATGAAAGTAAAGTCAGGCTTCCTTGCAACAAAGAGACTCAGAGGCTGTGGAATTTTTTTTGGTGGTGGTTTTTTTGCGTTAGCGCAAATAGCATGAAGTGGTTTTTTACTTGTTGCATTGTTCAGGTCATTTGTCTGAATGAGAAATGTATTTCATACAGCTGAAAAGAGTAATCTCATTACAAAAAATATTTTAAAAATAAGATTAAAATACTGCTTATATTTTGGAAAACATGATTATAAACGTGGTCCTAAGCCAGCTCCATGAGGAGAAAAACACCTTTCATAAGAATTGTATTGTAATCAGTGTTTTATTTACTTGTATTAGGATCTTCCCATACGCTATTGTTTAGAATATAACAATCCATAGTGAAGGACTCCAATGCTTATAAGTAGCATACTGAACGTAAGAATAAGAATATCCAGATTTGTCTTTATTTTAACACTGATAAACAGTATATTTGGACTTTAAAGATGATAATCTTTCAGACCTATACTTAATTATAATCCATTAATAGTTTCTTTGATCAGAAAAGACTTTGAAAATAATCGCAACCCATGCAGCAACCGTTGACCATAACCTCCAATTAACTGTTTGTAACAGGAGGTAATTAAAGCAAATACTTTTCCATTAAGACAACAAATATAAGAAAGCTATAATAACTCCAGAATTGACAGGACTCAAATTTTCTACAGATCCTGTCACTGGATGTCTTTAAAACCGTCTATATATTCAGCATATTAGATCTTCAGTTCTTATTTGTTATATTATGCTATTCATCTCCTCAGATGTACCACCACTGTGATATTTGTACATAAAGAACTGCCACAATCTAATATTCCTCTGTAATAACTATTTCTTCATTTCTCTAAATGGTGCTTGTAGCAGTGGAACAGCAAGCTCTATATTTACGCAATGGCAAATTTTTAAGGTGTAGATCTAAGTGGTTAAAGCAAAATACTAGTTGTTCAGCCATATGAAAAAGTTGATAAGTACTGCTTCCCAACAAATGTGTGTGACAGCCACCATATTAACTGAAATTAAAATTGTACATGAGTCTTTGCAAGTTCAAGCCTTCTCAAGCCATGAATTTCCTTTATCTAAATGCTAGCTGTTTCTCACAGCAATCATTTTGTGTCTTAACTTCAGATGTTAAATGACTCTTTTTGCCTAATTATATGCAATGTATGCAAATCCCCAAATGGCACAGCATATCAGGCTCTTTTTCTATTACTACTCTTCAGACTAATCCATTCCTCCCACTTTCACCTTCAGGACAGCTGCAGACAGGCTTCAGTATGAAATTTCATACTCTTTAGCACAGTTGCCTAATCTTGTTTTGAAACTTTTTGCTCTTTGGCTTAATATATATTTACAAACAGTCAAGTTCTACTTGGATTATTAGAATTATTTTTAGAAAACACAGTAATAGGATTTATCTGTTTAAATACCTGAAAGGTATCAAAGTATTGATATAAAAGTTTGCGCAATGTCTATCTCACTGCAGTGATTCTTGAGTCTTGCAGTGCGACTTCCACCTGAGTAACCTGTATGCTTAGTTCTCTGATAGTAAGAATTCCAAAGTGACAAGCCTCCACATGACAGATCATTTCTCTTTTGCAAAGTTTTTTAGCTGCTTAGTGCACAAGACATTCTGGATATCCTTCACAGTCAGTAAAAAAATGACAACATTATCTCTGTAATAGTTAGAGAAAGATATGAATTCACACAAAGGAAAATACCACATTCCAATGAGATCAGCGGAAAAATAAAGACAATCTCCTCTTCTGAAACATGTTGAGCAATACTAAAACATTAGCATTTTCATGAAGGCAAGAAAACAAAACATATCATTTCAATTCAAAACAAATATTTTAAAATATTAATTCATTACAGAATTTATATAATCCTGGGTTTTTAGTATTTACTAAAAACAAATCAGGGATATTCTCTGATGTAAATGCTATAAAAAATACATGTTGTACAATTCATAGCTCACATCAATCAATTTTAACTAATACAAGAAATAGCCCCTCTGCTCCATCAACAGGAAAAAAACCCCAAACAAACAAGAAACACCTCCATCAAACCCAAGCACCAATTTCAAACATGCCTACAAAACACCAGATGACATTCATTCTAGGTCGGATACCAACCTAGAAGCTCCACAAAAACAAAAATCAAGTTAACTCTATCTGGTGTTCAAACAAAATGATCCTGTTCTCAAACAATACTGTTGAACTACTATAGAGGAACATGAAAATCAGGAAGATGGAACTTAAAGCAAAGCTGAGCAAAAGTAGTATCATATTCAGTTGGCCAGCATAGACAGGAAAAGGAAGGAGTAAGTAACTCAAGAGTTCTTCATTCAAACCTATTTACAATCTTTAAGCTAATGAGAAAAACATTATCTGCAGCACAAGCAACTCAAACAATACAGGTCTGTAATATTGTGACAGGTATAATTTGATGACTGATTTAGTAAAAGAAAAATTGTTGTGAGGTAGCCAAGTACCATACTTCTAAAGAGAAGTCTCACAAATACAAAACAAATACAGAGCCTTAAAAACAACAACACATTTAATGGAAATTAAAAAGAATACAAAACTGGGGGCTTATTCCATATTTTTTCCTTTTCAAAAGAATCAAGTCCAAATTTTCCAGAGAACGTAACTCAAAAAGGGAACTAGATGTTGAAGTCAGTATAGAGCCTTGGAGATAGTTGGAAAGCAACTGAAATAAAGTGAATGGGTCTTCCAGCATATTTAGAAAGCAGAAAACACCTAATGCAAGACAAAATTAGGCTATATAAGATTTTAGGCCACAAAAATTTTAGACGAACAAATACCTACCATTTATTTACTTTGATTTAACATTGAGACTAAAATAAAAATGGTCTCATGGCATGGCTACCCAAACTCATCACCTTGCTGTGCTCTTCTAAAGGTCAAAGACAAACTAAGAAATTTTTTTTTCTTGGAAGGAAAGAAGAATTGAGACCAGTTCTGTCTTCTCCATGAAATAAAGAAAAAAGCCCAGAAAACACTTATTCTTTTTTTTTCACAGAAAAACATATAGTTGCATATAGTTCCAAATCAGGAGTCTATTGCAGTGTGAGTCCACCCTGAAGGAAATTCCAGAGAGGAAAACTTATGGCTGGAAAGGTTTGATCAAAGCTTTTCCAGTGCTAAAAAGAAATACTGTCCACAGGACTGACATGGGTCACACAACAATCATTCACAGAAATTTCATTCAAGTATTAGTGATATTTTTTTTTTGTTTCCTCTGGTATGCTTGTATTAAATTTATGTGCCTCATATGCCTAATTTCAATTTGCTTCCTGTACCTCAGTTGTGAGATTTACAACCTGAGGTGTTTGTGGTGTAAGGCTCAATTTAACTCCAGCAGGAAAAAAATTGGCATTTTGCCACCATGTTTCCTCTCTTTGGGCTAATGAGACTAATTCTGCTTTATATACTTAGACCTTTACATTATCTGTTAATTTTGAAAAACATAATATTTTCTAGCTCTCAGTTTCCATATGCTGTTAACTCTCCTTACATTTCCGGTGGCATTTACCTTACAGTATATCTAAAATTTACACAAGCAGATGTGCTGATTTCAGAATATCATTCATTGGTAACATACACTTTTTAGATACTATTTTAACTGAAACACTGTGATAACAAAAGGAATAACTGCTTCTGCTTATCCTTATATCCTAATCAGATAAATTAATAAATTAATAGAAGAAGCTCAGTAGCTGCAGAGATTGTGACAGGTAATAGATTACTTGCTAGGATGAGGAATTTTCTTCACAGCTGTATTTTCTGATAAGGCAGCAGTACATTGTCATCATCACTTCTGCTTTAAAAATGTTATCATGTCAATAACTAGTCTTTTAAAAAAGTGTCATCTAATACCAGAAGCTAGCATCATTTTTATTTATTCCAAAACAGAATAAAAAAAAATTATCAGATTTATTCCATTTCTTCATTGGAATAATTTACAGATGGAACACTAATAGTAATTATTTCAGCAGATAGCAGCACTCTGCTATTTCATACAGCTATTGCTTGGTTAGATAAATCGACAATGCATTACAGAGAAAAAAACTAAAGCACGGTTTCCATGATAATCACAACAGAAATAATCAATCAGCATTCAAATTTAATAGCATGGAACTGTAAAAACTAGACAATTTTCAGTATTTTTCTTCCCATACAAACAATAGTTTACAAGGTGGTAGTTACCAATACACAATATATAGAGCACAGATATTAACATATACTCAGGTAATCCCAGGTGATGACATGAAGCTGTTGACAGATTCCCTAAGTGTTACTGCTGAAGACACTATTTTCACACTCTTTTCCTTTGATCCAACAATTCCCTCTGGCATCATCAAGAAAATCCTAACAGGCAACCTTTGGATAAAACACACCTAGTTAAGCTGTCCTAACCCCCCTAATTCCTATTTTATCCCATTGCAACTGCAGAGGTTCCTCTGGATTTTTCTGCTTTCAGATTTAGATGCTAAATTCAATGAACACTTTGTCCATCTCTGAATTGACCCTGTCATGGCAGAAATTGCTGCAACTCTGCAATTTGAAATGCACTTCAATGGCAATCCTGAGAATCAGAATGATTATAAATGCTGCATATCATTGAACAGTGCAAAGCACTGGGCAATGAGCTAGGATTAATTAAATTTCAAAGCCTAAAAATATATTTCACTAAAGCTTTAAAATGCCCATGCAGTCATCTACATTAATCATCTCATTACATATCAAAACTGTTCATTTTTGCCATGTTTTATTGCCTGAATGTTAATTTCTTATTCAATTAGTCCTGCTTCTGACTCAAAGCAAGGCCCAGCCCATGAATATCACTAACTTTTAATTAATGTTGAATTGAAACAAAAATCCCAACATATACAGATTTAAATTTATAAGAGATGCCTCCAACTCAGCAAATCAAAGCACTTGATATTAAGATCTAATTAATAAAACTATGCTTCTAGTGAAGGTTTCTATTCAATATTAAAGCTAACAGTTGACTATTTCTTCAGTGTTTAATCAGCCATTAACTCTCTTTTGTGTAACTATATTCCAATACTGTTCAAAGTTCTTTCCTTGTAAATGGGAGGAAATAGGTTCTTTTTTATTTTGTTTCATCCATACAATGGCTGTTACTACCACTGTTCCAGTGAAGTGAAAGGGTAGGGGAAGAGAAATTATACTAAAAAAAACCCAAATCAGAACAAAATCATACAAAAATAAAAGAAACAAAATCAAACCCAAACCAAAACTCTTGCTTTCAGAAAGAGACACTGAACTAGGCCTAACTTATTTAGGAACTGGTTACAAAAACTGATAGTCACACATGTTGTGATGAAAGTCACATATCTCCCAACACGCCTGATAAGATACCTAGTCTACCTCACCTATTACACAGTTGCATGCAGGTGAAAAAGGAAACTTCCATTGCTACTGATCCCATGTTTCTGCTTTCCCATTAAGAGTCAGTGAAACAGACAGAACAATCCAATGTCAGAATTAAGAATAACAGATCAGAATAATCTTCTGTGTGGTGCCAATACACCTGCAGGTGCTGGTGAAGCTAAACAGGCTTTTTAATTATGCATTTACAATAGTACCAAGAGGCGCTGTTATAATGTCTAGATGGAAACTTGTTTAGATGACTACATCTATCGGTTTATGATATCCATTTAACAAGACTTGCTAGTGGCAGCTTCAGAACCAACCTTGAAAATTTCCCTGAACTCTAGTGGATTAGGAAAATATTTGTGCTCTGTGAAAATGAGCAGGTCTGACAAATGCCAGACAAAAGCAATACACGCCACAACAGAATTACACATCACATAGGTTATATTCACCCATATTCCCTCGAATTCATATGAGACTCTCCACTGCTAACCAGTATAAAGCAAACAATTTCAGTCCAGATAGCATGACATAAAGAAATTTGCAAATGGACCACCTTCACTTATCGTTGAGAATTCAGATCTTTTTTAATACTATGGATGTACAGCCACTATCACTTTACACAACTTGCTTGATTTTTCTACATTACAGTACTCTCCCGACTTTCTACAATCTTCTCAAGAAGTCAAAACATCAGTCTGTCTGTTAAACAGGTTTCTGTGAGTCTTCGAAAACACTTTGTCCATTACATATTTATCACGAGAAAAGCTTACTTGTTAAGAAATGCTAGAATAACTTAATATAAGTAATGTGTCATCAAAACCACTAGGTTTTGTTTCCATTAGCTGGAATAAAGACTGATAGATGCTGGGTAAATGTGCCATAGTTTTATCAGAGCCAATGAACAACATTTTCCAGTTAGCAGTAGGGAAGTGCACATCTAGCAGTAAATAAGTGGAGTAACTAGTAAGTAGAGTTGGCCTGGGGGTAATATCTGAGATTCTTTAATGAAAAAAAAAATGGCCAGAACTCCCCTAAGTCACCCATAGTTCTGCTCACATAACAAATCCGTGAGTAACTCCTCCCAGGCTGCTGTCAGGTTCTTCTGTAGCATGTCAAACTACAAAAACTGGCACTTGTATTTTCCCTCATATCAAGCCCTCCCATTCTCTACAGGGCTGACAAAGCACTGAAAAATGGATAGGAATAAATGAAAAAAAAGACTCTACTATGAATGTCAGTAAATAACAGTATCCTGGACAAACTGTTAACCATCATTATAGCTGCCACTAAACAAGTTTTGCATGAAGAATTTAAAAAAATTACACATGTTGTATTCATGTATCTATTCTATCGGTAACTCCGTATTACCGCGCGGAGAGTGGCGGCATGCGCCAGATGGGCACCGCCGCCCGTCTCCCTCCCCGCCTCCCTGCCGGGATGATGTGCCCGTGACTCCTCTCTTCTCTGCACCCACCCAACACCCTCGGCGCTGTGGGCAAGAAATAGGAAGAAATTTATTCAGCTGTGATGAAGAGCCATTAAATTATGTTTGCTATACGTCTTAATGTAGTTCATTAACACTTTCTTTGTGAAAATATTTCTTCTTCTTGACAAGGAACTTATGCATTGTCTTGTTTCATGGCTCAGTATTTTATGCAAGATACAAAATTCAGAGCTACAAGCGCACAAGAAAGGCAAAAGCTTGAGGATGATAACTAAACTGTGCTGCAGAACTAACCAAACAGAGACTTGGAAAAGAGTGCACCATCATATTTTAAATGTTCAGTTTGGTTAAAAAACTCCATTTGACATATTGATTTAAGAAGTGATGTATTGTCAGTCAGAGATCCCTAGGCAGTTGATACAGAGAGGAAAAAGTGAAAGCGACAGCCAAATTAAATGTGTGAAATCAACATAGCCCTCAGGCTTTTCCTTTGGGAGGCATTTTCTTCTTTTTGCCATTTTTGTAAGACTACAAATTTGTGTGACATAAATGGTAAAACTGCTGATCTGTGAAGGGATAGGCAGAGATATAAAATAACTCATAATAAGCAAAATAGCAGCCCAAAGATTTTTAACTATTTTAGACACAATTAATCTCTGAGACAGAGATTTGAAGATAACTACAAGCACGTAACTATTTAACTTAAATAAAAGGTATGAGAGGCTGGAGAACAGCCTCTTGGAAAGGGATATGGAAGTTGAATATGAATCAGCAGTGCCGTGGCAGCCAGGAGGGTCAACTGTGTCCTGGGGGCATCTGGGAAAGCATCACGAGCCACTCAAGAGAGGGGATTGTCCCACTCTGCTCTGCACTGGGCCTGCCTCACCTTGAATATTGTGGCAGTTTTGGTCACTGCTGACTGATAATATTGCCATTAGCCAGGACCCCCAAGTCCCTTTCTGCAGCACCGCTTTCCAGCCTTTCATTCCCCAGTTTTACATATATCCAAGCTTGCTCCGGCCCAGGGGCAGAATCCATCCCTTTCCCTTTTTGAACTTCATATGGTTGATGATTGTCCAGTCCAGGCCTCCAGATCCCCTCTCTGCAGGGCCTCCCTGCCTTTGAGGGAATCAACAGCTCCTCCCAGTTTTGTATTGTCTGCAAACTTGCTTAGTGTTCCTCCCAGTCCTGCATCCAAGTAATTTTTGAAGATATTGAAGAGAACAGTTATATGATTTTGCCTAAATAAATTTGGATTCCAATTTGTGTTTGAAACAGCAAGTCTGTGTACCCATTAATTCAGAATATTCCTTTCCTTTAGAAGTTTACTCAGGTGTAACATTTGCAGCATCCGTTTTAGTTATAGGATAGTGGAAGTGTTATATATTTGCAGACAGCTATTTTTTGGTTTATGAAGTCAGAAAAGCTTGGGCTGGGAGGGACGTTTGGAGAGCTCTAGTCTGACCTCTTCTAAAAGCAAGGTTACCTTCAGAACAAGATTACATTGCTTCAGGTATTCTTTAGAAAATTTCCAGAATATCCCACATCTTCTCTATGCAATATCTCCCAGTGGCTGACCACCACAATGTTAACTTCCTTCATTATACCAGATGATCCCTGGTATAAATTCCGACCTCTTGCACACCTTCATTGTAGCTTCCCTCAATTACTTCACCAAAGAGTACAGACAGATTCCCCTCCTAGACATCCTTCCTCCAAGCTAAACAACACCAGGTCCTTTTGCTTCTTCTTATACACCATATATTCCAATCCTCTAATCACCTTACTGGGCCCCTACTGAATTTCCCCCAAATTTGTTAATCTCTTATTTTCAGGTGCCTCCACAACAGGACAGAAAATCCAACATCTCGGCTCCCTGTGTTCAGAATGGAAAATAATCACTCCTCTCTTCCTAGTGGCCATCCTTGCCAATGCAGCTTCAAGGTACTGCTGTTACATGTTAACTTGCTTGCTACCAAAAATCCTAGATCTTCTGCAGAGCTGCTTGCTGCCCAGCAGTTCACTGTCTAGCCTGTACCAGTGATTTGGGTTATTCCATCCCAGGTGAAGGCCTTGCATTTGTCATTGATAAGTTCCTAGGAAGGTATTGGTTGAGTATAAAGTTGTTGAAAACGATCAGTGCAAAACCAGAATCAAGTTAAGTAGAAAGGATCTGGCAAGTCAGTACTTTTTTAAACTAGGGAGGGGAAAAATTCAGTGACCATCTGGTATCCTTAGCAGAGCTTAGAAGCGTGTTGCATCAGCTGCCCAATGCAGAATTGCAGAATTGGAGGCTGTTGTCCTAGACTGAAAACTACTTTGGCCCAAAAGACCTAGATATGCCTCTGATACTCTTCTTTCTACAAATATTACACAAAATTCGAATATTAAATCCAGATAATATCAGGAAAAAACCTTACACCAAGGCATTATTAGACACTAAATGTGCATTTTCAGAAAATAATCTGACTTCCAAAGCAAGCTGTTCCTTGCTATTCCTATTCACAATACCTGCATTATCAGTCCAGTGATTTACCACAATACTTGAGTTTTTTTAGATGGAAGAAACTGCCAGTATGAATCATCAGCTAAGAATATTTTTAACATATAAAGATTATTTCTGGGTTTGTTACTGTCCCGTCTGTGAAACTGTATCAAAGTCTTGGCAAACACATTGCTTCACACAATGGTAAGCAAAACAGAACAAAATAGAAGACTATTCACCCTCAAGAGATCATTTAGGCTAAACTTCATACAGAGGATCATATAAGGATTCAAAACAGACCAGAGAGACTATCAGAAATCATTGAGGAACAATTGGCCTCTGGAAAGGATGGCAATCAGCAAATATGAGTGGCTAATCAGTTGTCAGGTTTTGTTGGTATGAATGAAAAAAAAATAAAAAAAATTAAAGATTATAACTTAAGCCTGGGATCCTGATATTTCTCAGTACTGAGGTGGATGGGCGTCTGAGCAACCTGACGTAGTTGAAGACATCCCTGTTTATTGCAAAGAGGTTGGACTAGATGACTTTTACGAGGTTCCTTCCAACTCCAACTGTTATATGATTCTAGGATTCTGACAAGGTATGAAAAAGAGATGGAGATATCTGTCTGAAAAATGTGCCAACTGGTGCTATGAAAAGTGTCATCATGGGTCAGTCAAGAAGGAGTCAGCCTGTATTTACTGCTAGCAATGGTGACAGCAGTGCAGCTGCCAAGGATCTTACACATGAGAGTGAACACTTACAGGTCCCACGGGAGAACCAGTGAGAAGGTGCTCGGAAGTGGTATGGTATCCAGAACAGATATGCTGGGAAGGTCTAGCTTTGCCTAGCTTAGAGAAAACAATATTTCAGTATTTCAGATACAGAGATGCTGAGGAAAGTAAAGACCATAATTTGAATTTTACAGAATAGAAAAAAAAAACCTCCACAATAAAACTTAAGAACAATTTGAATGCAAAAACATAGAGAAAAAGTTATGTAGAAAAGTATAATCAGAGGCCAGAGAATTAACCTAATACCAGTCCACTTCTGAGCTGCATGTAAAAGCAAAGAGAAGATGTAAGCAGGAAAAGAGTTGAAATGCCGTCTTTAGACCTGAGCCTACACCCTGTCTCATGAAGGTAGAGTCATGTCAGAACCCAAGAGGTCAGTGTGAATCCACCCACATGCAGGAGTTGGCAAGTACAGCCAGGTTGAACTGCACCTTTCCCTCATGCTTAGTGACATGTCACTATAATATCGGAGAATTTTAGCAAGTCAGCTTCCCTATTTTTAGTGAAGCAACTTCTTGGAGATGGAAACCCTATTATTTTACTATTTAACTTAAAAGCCAATCAGAAGCTAGTTCATGACTCTGATCAGCATAGTCATCATGTGACTTTATAGGCTCTGAAATGCTGCTAGTGATAATCAACAGAGGCCTCAAGTTCATACAAGGGTTAATAGGAAAGAAATCTAGGAAACTGTTGTCGTGCAAGTAAATTTTTAAAAAATAAAAAAATGCAACCAAGAGGCTCAGTGAATTTTGTCCCATGGTTTTAGTCAGCTCATGTTCCCTAGTAAACTATCATGGCATGATATATGAGAAACCATTTTTTACAATGGAGTCAATGATGCTGTTTCAAAGACAAATTAACACTTTCTTAGTATATTTTAACAGATTAGAAAATTGCCTGAAAAACGGATATTTTGTATTTGTGACAATTCTAGTATTTGTGACAATTCTACCTAATAAATCCTAGCACTGGTCCTATGACTTTAGTATTCTAACAACATTAAGCCCTCTGGATCATGGAATTATAATCATGAAAAAAAATTATGCCTGGTCTTCTTGTATATCTGGAAGACCCCAGTTAGGATGTAATTATGATGTGAAATCACAACAGCAAAATAATTAAAATGCATGGCTGTGAGGGCCTAGTTATGACAATATAAGAATGCTTTCACTAAGCATTCACTGATACAATGAATATTTTGTATCAATGGAATTAAGATTATGCTGTCTGCAAGCAGCGTATCTACTTTCTTTATAAGCAACATGTATGTCAGTGCACTGACGAATTGCAGTTAATGATATATTTCTATTACCAATGGAAAAGTAATATATTTTTTTGGTGAAATTACTGATAAAATGACCATGTGTTGCAATGCCTTCAACACACACTGGGACAGAAATTGCTTATCTCTGTTATCTCCTGCTTTTGTATGTTAATCTTTTAGCACAGAATTATTTGTTTGTTAAGGGGCCCCCTGGTGGTCTAGTGGTTAGGATGCAGCACTCTCACTGCCGCGGCCCGGGTTCGATTCCCGGTCAGGGAACTCCCCCGGGTAGATGGAGCTCGTCAGCCCTGTAAGGCCATCCATCTAAGAGAAGGTCACTCTAAACAAACCTACGTCCTGAGGACCTCACTGCCACTGTCCAAGCTCGCTCGGCCCCGGCAGATGAACCTCAGGATTAAAGGGTGGGCTCAGTTCAGCGCACACTGTGTCTCATCTAAAAAATCCACTGCGCAGGCTCGAAGGGTAATGACCTTTCCCAAAATCTTTGTTCGCGAAGACTGGCCATACATTTGTTTGTTAACACCACAACACAGAGGCTAGCGTTATATTATTACAAAAAAAAGATACACTACAATTTCTATACTTTAGGTATGAAAATACATTGCTTGCACACCTAAGCTTTCCATAGCTGTTAATTTTGTCAACAATCATCATGTATATACATACATACACACACGCATATTTATAACTATGAGATATTTAACAGCTTCTGTACTGAATTTTAGTTAAACATTGACAGAGTCATTCCAATATATCTCAAGTCAGCATCATGAAGGGTCTAGTGACAGGGAAATTCTCAACAGTCTTCTTGACATGGGTCAGACCTCAACAGGTGGATGTGAATTCCCATTGCCTCTGCTACTGTGGGGACAATACTCCCCATTCCTAATTCCAGACACCTCTGTAATGCTTACTGCAGCTGTTTAAATAAAACACTATATTTTAGAAATACAATGTAATACAAATTAATTGGAGACCGATTTGGTGGTTACCCTTATACTGTTATCATCTTGGAGAATAAAGAAAACTTTGACCATACCATTTGTTCAGAGGGTCTTGAGAAAATGGTAAAACAAACAACTTTACAAGTAATCAAAAAATGGAATTGAGATCAATAATTTTTGTTCAAGCAATATAAAAATTGCAAAAACTATAAAAATTGATGAGTAGAGTTGTCCTCAACCGCCAAGGAATGAATAAAAAAATCATATTATAAAAAGCATGTCCCTCCCCTCTTCCTTGTGGAACCATTTCTACACCTTTTCTCCACTGCCATGCCCCATGAGAGCCTTCTTTAACCTATTGTGCCCAGTCATGACCAGGAAGGGCAAGCACGGATCTGCTTGCAGCACTGCTGCTCTCAGCAAGTCACACAAGGCTGGCTCAGCCTGCCTGTTTGCCACACCACAGGAGGGAATAGGCAAGAGGATGAGACACAGCCCATCCCCATCAACAAAATGAACACAAAAGGCATAGCCCAGGCTCACCTTTGGTCATTTGTCCCAAAGTAAACATTTTTCTTTTTGGATGCCTACAGAACAGTCATTGGTATAAAAGGACTAAAGACAAAAAGAGGGAAAGGCTGTACTATACAGCATTTTCTCTGGAATTCTTGTTTTCCACATTGCATTCCACCTCACAAGGGGAAAGTTCCCATACAGTATGACAATGTTGCTGGACAGTTGTATTATCTGCTCTTTATCACGCTTGTATAAATCCAGCAGAACTGTAGTACTCCACCTTGGGCTGGTTTTGTGTTTTGGGTTTTTTTTGTCTTGTAAATGAGAACAAACTGTGTCCTTCTCCTCTTAAGCGTTACTGTGCAGACTTCCTCTTCGGTGATTTATTTACTGACTGAATAAGAAAACAACCATCTAAAAAATGAAATTATAATCTTCACTGAATCCATAATTAATGTTAGTTAATGTTACTGCACTTTGTGGATTTCTTATTTATATTCAATACAAACATGTTTTTATATAAGCATTGGTGTTGACAAATACATATTTAGGTTTACTGTAATCAACTCTTGTAATAGCAAAAAGACTTTACTTACCAAGCCATCCTGATCCAGAATTCGGTATACACATATCTGTTTCTGCACTTGGCAACACAAATCCAACTACGAAAACTTCCACCCCATCAGCCATCAGGGCCATTCCCAACACAAAGAAGAGGGCCCACTGGAAACGACCATGGCCACATTCTTGTATTATTAATTCATATTGCTGTGCTAGCTCTTCTTCATCAGCTTTTCTCTCTGTTTCCAGTTCATGGCGATCCTTATATTCATCATGTATAGGTTGACCTAAGGCCACCACGTCATCCTTTCCCTGCCCCATGCTGGGGATTCCCTGATACTCCCCTTCATAAATTTCATCATCTTCATCATGTCCTTCAGTTGCTTCACTTGATCCTTCATCATCATTAGCTTCTACACCATAATTTCCTCCTTGGACATAGTAATCATCGTCATCTTCCTCATCCTGGAATCGATTGTAGGACCTCTGTGTGTAACCATCCTGGGCCTTGTCAACAGCTTTATTTACTTTTTTAACTGCTTGTCTCTTCACCTCTTTGGCAATATCTTTGGCTCCTTTCACTAGTGAAGTCCTATCTTTGTATGTGTCCTCCATCTTGTATCAAAGAAAGACTGTTGTTATGTCACAGAGGTACCGGCTGAATACTTTTTGGAATATCTATTTTGTGTTGGACATCAGCAGAAAAAGCCCAAGTACATGTGAAGCTGTAATATTCAACCTGCAAAATATAAGAGAAAAAAGTTTACTCCTTTTTAGGTGTTTCTTCACAGTGATACAGTACCATACGAATCTTCATTTAAACACTGGACACCAAAGTACAGGGTTTTTCAATATACAAACCTGTGTTTTCTTCAGAGACACAAATCCCCCAGGTTACAAGGAAAATATGCTGAAGATAAATTTAATCTCTCTATGGTTTTCAGAATTCAATTTATTACCCTCTAGTCTTGGATACCAGGTTTTATTCTGAAAGAAACCAATCAATTCCATGCACCACACATCATATTGACTCTATCTTCAGTGTCCTTCCCCATGTGAACTCCCCGTTTTGTAAGAAAGGGCTACAAATACTAACTTTTCTCTCAATGACTGACCATAAAATATCTGTCCTCTGTCCAGCCTGCTGCTTAATACAAATCCTATAGGAAGCTAATATTCCTCACATCTGCACCAGTGTCTCAAAGCTGACTGGATTTGACCATTGCATTCACACAGTCTTAGCAATACGAAGTCCCACCCTAAAAAATTCAGTGCAGGGAGCTGTATGGACAAAAGTGGTGGCACTTTAAAGTGCCACTTTCACACTTTAAAGATTTCCAGTACCTAAACTGTGGACAGACGCATTCCTTTCTTCCCTGTCCATAGTGACAGTAGAGGCAGACTGGAACAACTGTGTGTCACCAGCTAATTCATCCCAGAGTGGGTAAGTCCAGCATGAGTTCCTGCTAATCTATCTGCATGAAAGCACCAAAATATTTTGCCCCAGTTCTCCTCCCTGCTCCCCTGCTGCACCTTCCTATCTTGTGCAGCCCCAAGGTCACAAACGCAGACAGAATGAGTCAAGAGCAGTTTGCTTATTAGACTGAAGACTAACCATTCATTCCCTTCTTCTCTGTGCAGTTTTCAGGCATATCTGTAAGGCAATTTGCTCATCACACACCTGCACTATCATTAGGGGCAGGAGAAAGAAATGGCAGCAGCATGCAGCCAAAGGGAAGGAAGAAATGCAGGATCCTTCTTTGGCAACAGTAGTTAGAAGAGCTAAAATCAATTAGAAAACTGCATCATTACTCGTGTCTAAAGTTAAGGCTCTGTGTGTGTGTGTGTTTGTGTATGTGTGTGAATCTGGGCACTGCAATAGATTGCAGAAGCCTCCCCTCTCAGAGAAAGCAGGCTAAAATTTCTGTAGCAGTGCTCCTAAGAAAACAATGCCTCCTTCCATCTTGGGGAAAAGGTTATTTTTAACCATGATCATTTTAATGATCTATTTTCCAGCATTACCTCAGAAAAACTGCATTAATACAACTAAGGAGGCTGAGACACAATGCAGTAGTAAAAGTGGCTGGAAATTTCTGAAGCAAATCCTATTTCCCTTTCTAAAGTAGTGTGAGCTGCACTCTGAACTCCATGGGAGAAGACAAGGGTAATGCTTTAAGAAGCTGTCCTTTATTCATTGTGTTGTAGACACTGTCTCCAGAAGTATATTCCAGATATCAGTTTTAAGACTGATACTGTTTTGAGGAATAGGAAGAGTTATAGACAGCATTAGAAAAACTAATGGCATGATGTACTTCTGATAGAAGAAAACGAAACTTAAAAATCACACAGACATAATATTAGAAGCTGAAAGGTATTTCCCAGCTTTTTAAAAATAGAAGTTCACCTATGGTGGAAAATGTCTTTATTTTTAGTCTCTTCCTCTAGATTAATTTCATACACTTTGAATATTTCTCAGAGAAATCAGACGTGATGGCAATATTCAACTTTTAATGTGAACTGAAGCATTCACTGGAAGAGAAATGCAGCCTTAAAGAAAGACATGATGTAATATTTATGACTGCAAACTGTAGCCTGATTTTAGATACATGATGATCCTTCTAAGTAGGTCATCCTGGTGAAACTTTTATGCTAAGGCAGTTTCTCTAATTACAGCTTTTCAGTTTTCAAGGTGCAATTTTTGTACTGAATTAGGTATCTTATCCTTACCTATATGCATCTGCAGTACCTACTAGATGTTAATGAACATGCATTGCATCAAAACAATCATTAGGTTTGCTGAAGCCTTCTGCAAACACTTTCAAGAACTTAAAGAACTTCTAACAGGCACTTTTCTGAGGGTTAATGATTACAGTGTGTTCCCAGATTTTGATACTTTTAGATTATTTTACAGTGTCCACACAACCTATTTAACCTGACCTCTGAATTCCTCTAATTCTTAGACTGATGTTTGGCGGGGGGGGGGGAGTTGTTTGTTTTGTTTTCCCAGTGAGTTCAGTCTTCCTTTAAGGATTTTTATTTGTCAAATTTCCTATTACTGCAGGGTGTGTGTATATATAGATACACATAGATATATATATATATATATATATGGAAGACAGTAGGAATTTAGTAATACCCAATGAACAAGAAGTCTAAATGCCAGTGCTGGTATAACCACACTTCGCTCTTCTGTAGAACACCTACCTCATGAGTTCAGCAGTTCAGCCTAAAAACACAAATTTGCAAAAGTAACTGAATTTACATCATAGCTTATGATAGACCAGGTATGTCAACAAGCAACTACACCTGTTCAAACTCATTAAAAGCATAGCTCTGCCAGCAAAAAACCTGCACATAGACCAAGGAAAATTTATGTCAGGGCAGAAATCAGAAATTTCTCTTTATCATGCCTAAGTTTCCAAGCAGAATACCTAATCTGAACACTGTTCTTTTAAACAGCTTTACTCTCTCAACGAACTGAAATCCCTGCCTTAAGGTGATAACTACAAAGTGGAATAATTTACCACCCATGCATGATAGCTCCCCACCCTTTTAATTATGTTGAACTGATTGACTACAAGTAAGTAACTGGAAAGTCTGAAAGAGTGAGGATTAATGACTACCTGAGTAGCATAAAGCAGCAAAAGCACAGATGATAGCCTAGACATATACTCGTTTGTACCAACTGTCTCCTTATACATGTTTGCTGGCTTTCACTAAACTAAACACCACATTCCTATTCAATTCTTTTAATTAAAAAAAAAAATAAAATCCCAGGAAAGCAGTGATTCAACCTGAAATGGAAATACTACTTCAAGAAACACCCACAAAACATGTTTTTCCAAACACTCATATATGCATACACCAAAAAAAAAATCCTAAAACCAAATTGTTCTTTTGCTCTGATATTTATTCTTTTCAATTCTATTACTTGCACAAATTTCAGTATATATAGCATTTCGTATATATTGTGATATATCTGAAATAAGGGTTGGACATTACAAACTAAATCAGTGAGATCCCACGAAGATATACATCTATGATGTTTCAGAAAACTCATTCCCACCAAGGCTTACATCACTGCTGTAAGAGGACTCACTGAGCACTACCAGTGATATTAACTATATGCATATACAGCCCTTCACATACTGTTGGGGACTTAGTATAGCATCTTTCCTGCTTTTCTTTTGAATCTGTAATTGATTTTCAAAGAAAAAAATATAGTAAAATTCTTTTCTAATCAAAGTTGATGCACATTTTGCACATTGATACAAAGTTTCCAATGCAGGTTTTTCTTGGCATTTTTATTCTGGTTTAATTTCTGGTTTTCTATTGTCATTTTTTATTATCAACTATCATGGATACAGATGTTTTTTGTTTTCTGAGTTTATCAGTTGCTCCGAATTAGTCATCATGTGAGGGTATCATCCTTGATTAGATCATAACGACTTCAAATTATACTGCCTTGACGTGTCAAATGATTTTATAACCCAGGTTAAATATAGGCACCTGAACTGTGTTAACTCAAAACCAGAAAATGCTATTGTCTTGAAAATCCTCTCAGTAACAAAAAAAAAAAAAAAAAAAAAAAAAAAAAAAGAGGTAAAGACATGAAGAAAAATAAAACAATAGAAACATACCATACATACTGTGATATAGAAAAAATTACTAAATTTCTCCAACAATGTTTACGTGGTACAGTCCAAAGAACATAAAGGATGTAATCCTACAAGTGACGGCAGACCTGAATTATATAGACAGAGTTACAACCCACTCTTGAACTTACTGGTATACCTGCAAACCTCCCCCCCAATCTCTTCATGCACAAAGCTGTTCCAGAAGAGGCATTCTTTGATTTTTGCAGGTTAGTACTTGCTTCAGTATGACTCAATAAAGAGTAGATTCCTCAATAAAGTGTATTTTTTTGTAGAGGTATTCACTTTTTTTTTAAAATACATAAGAGCTGTCACCAAAGCTGGTGTGAATGAGATTAATTTTGGGTAATGTTAACAGATTAAAATACAAGTTTCTATATTTTAAGCAAATTTTCTTTCTCTCACGTTGAGAGTCACACACCCAGGCTGCAATGCTTTTAGCTCAGGTTGCAGTTGTCAAAGCTGTGTAAGTTACTGCAAGGCTGCTGTGCCACCAGCAGTAGCAGTCCTCAACTCTCTCCTCATTTGGACAGCATTCTCATCACTTGTCCTGTACCAGCATTTGTCACTGCATCCTCACTGCAACCACAAAACATGTACAAAAGATGAGCATGGGAATTCATTATTATAGTACACATCAAAGATCCTGAGCTCAGAAGAGACCAGGGTTTCATAGTATACCACAATCATACTCTTCCCAATTTATTACTTTCCTTCCTCATTAAACCAGCAAAGATAACTTTCTGCGTTTCTGCTCTACCTGCCCCGTTCCTCTCAAAATATCTAACTGATTTATCTAATTAGAATAAAACAGGAGGAATTGTTTTTAGCTTGTTTTTACTTGAAATAGGATAACCTTCATCAGAAAAAAATTGTGTATTTGCCTGAAAGCAAAATATACGTAGACATCAGCTGTTAACAAAAAATACTAACTCTAACTGACTCTTAGAGCCTTAAAGTACCAGCAACCGCAAATATTTCTCCTAATTCTTTTCTCACAGTGCTTTTGATTGCAGACCTAATTCTTCCTCACTTAGAGCTGGATATATAAGCATGAAACCAGGATCTGCAAAGGCTCTGCTTAAGATAGTACAAACCAAAAATCTAATACTACAGTGAAGTCAGACCAAATGCATATGTAGGACAAAAACTATAAATTCTGTCCAGTGAAAATCAGGAAATCTTAGCTGAATGGCCTGTTATAAAAATTCAATAATATTGTAAAAATTAATTCTCTGAGGGAGCCAGAGTAGAAAATTGTAGGTACAAAGTTAGGAGGTGGGATATTCTCGCTTTTTACTTCCACTATATTAGTCCTACCTTACATTACTTCTATGCTCGAAATATCTTTCAAAGAATATCCTGAAGAAGGGTGCCACAATGCTCGTAAGTTTTATGAGGACCACCATCCTTCTAACAGTTACATAGACATGTCTAATTCAGCTGATTGTCATTCAGATACACTCAGTCTTCTAAACCCCTCTGATCCACAGTTGCACCTAAGGTCACAGTCTAAACTGAAGATTCATCTATGGTTCACCCTCTCCTGTTAAGCTTTCTTCACATTTTCTTTTGACCTACAAAATAGCTTTATTACTGACAGCAAGGGAAGACGTTATCTACTCTCGGGTTGTTATATCATCTAATTCCTTAGAATTAGACTCAGCTCAATGCACCCCTAACACTAAGGCTAGATAATGTTACAAAACTGAAATAGCCATATCAACTAATTAAATTATAGCAGCAAAACTGTAAAGACTCTACAGAAGAGTGATCCTTTCCTTCATTTTTTTTTTTTAATAAAAGCTTATTTTTCTAGGAAAAGGCGACTGAACAAAACACAGGACATACTTTGAAATTTCTTGCTGTCTTTCACAGAGTAAACTAATAACAGAGAGCAGCACATTCAAAGAAAATAAGTATTATTGAGTTGGTTTTGTTTTTTTTTTAATCCAATGCTTGTTACTTATTTTGCCTTATTGTATGTAAATACTAGAGTTTTGATTGCTTTTGTCAGTTTTGCAATATGTCTCCTCACTATCTAACTTCTTGAAGTTTCTACATGTTGTTTTTACCTTGCAAATACTAAAAAATTCATTCTCATTAAAGACAAGGAAGGCTGATTGGAATGTTCCTCCAATATTGTGGTTTTAATTTGCACTTTGAATATTCTACCATACTTCCTGTGGACCCCTTAAATGAGCATTTTCAGAATTTGTGTTGACTGGTGGTTACTGAAATGCATCAGCTTATTCAATAAGTATTGACAAGAATCAAGCAAGGAGAAATTTCATCCAGACTGGATGACATAAACTATGTCTATTCAGTAAAAGTTAATGAGATTTCAGACTGTACCCACACCACCAACAGTGACTACACTAATCTTAGAAAAGTTGAAATTTCGTTATTTTTAAAACTTTATTTTTAACCAAACATATTTAAATATATCTCTGCACTTTTAAGGCTGCCTCAGTAAAAGAAAATTGTATTTCCCTCTCGAGCCAAGAGCTATGCCTCTTCTCATATCTACTTCTCTGGAAAATTCCCTTTAGGGAATTTAGGATACGTGTTTCCAATATGTTTTGTACTTTTCAGTTGTCAGAATCACAGTGAAAACAATCATTCTGCATGTAATGAGGGAACAGCACAAAGCAGTTGCACAAGCAAGTTTTCATTGCACAATACTGGCAAACAAAAAAACCCCCACCATCAAAGCCACACCCCGCAACAATTTCTGTCTTGTATCTGCCATGGTCAGGTTTGCTGCTGTACAGAAAGCAGATAAGAGTCTTCTCTGAAAGTAAAGGCCCATCAGTTGTCATGAATGGCTCAAGGTCAAAAGTAGGCAGAAAAATAATTCCCCTCCCAATGAAGAAGACAGATAAAAACCAGGGGATAGGCATACAAAAAAATGCTTTTTAACTGAAGTTAGACTGAAGTGAAGTTCTAAGAAAAATGGCCAAGGAGTCCTACCCTGGAAGAAAAGTTAGAAAAACAAGGCATTGTAGAAAGTCTCCAAGGAATAAAGTCTGCAAATGCAGTAGGACAAGCCTCAACCACTGAAGCAGCCATTTCTGTGAAGGTACTATGAAACAGCTACTGTACAAATACTAGACTGACAGATGCCACAGAATAGCGCTGGAGCTTTGGAGAACTCGGTAAGGTTGAAGGACATCTTACAGAGCAAGCTGTATTATGAGCTGGAATTAAGCATCTTTCTTTTCTTCCTGAAATAAAAAGGGCAAGTGTTCTCTACATTTTAGGAGGAAATACAGGGTTACAGTCTCAGATCCCACTGGGAAAAACTTTCTGAGAAGAATCAGATTCCCTTTCTGCTGGCTTTCTTCTGGGGTACATCATCCCCACACCTGCAGAATGAAAATCCCAAGACTCTTCTCAGCTCTGCCAATTCCATCTTTCTCTGATGCTGGTTTACAGTGGCCTCCTCATGGGGGATCAGCTGTTGCAGTCAATAAACCTTGGTAAGAAAGCAGTGATTTCTTGGCACAATGTTGAAAGGTACTTCAAGATCCTAGTTTTTTTAATCCATGCTGCCTTCCAGACACTTTGCTATTCACTCAAAGCAGATACTATTTTTTCTTTAACATCTGTTACTTTTTATTGTTTGTAACTGGATGTGAAAAGTTGGAAAAAATAAATCCTTTTTTAGAATTCCATAGTTCTCATTTCCTAAATGTTTTGGTTTCCTACCTTTTCAGTATGGCAACTGCTGAACTTGCTACTTCAATTTTATTGTTTTGTTTCACAAGCTTGACAGCAGACTGATGGTAGATATAAGAATCCCAAGCACTCATGTGGACCTGCTTCTCCTTCAGTGAAAGACTGCCTCTCTTGAGCAAACAGTGATGAACTATATCCAGTGATTTTTGTGAGTGAAAGCCCATTTTCCCATTGAACTTCAGCCAAAATCCTTATCAAAATATGTTGTGAAAATAGATAAATACTAAGAGCAAGAATGACTTAGTAAGCTTTTCTGGTGAGGGACTGTTTCGGTTATGGAAATCTGAGAAGAAACTGAGCATTCATCAATTTGACCTAAAAAGTAAGGCAAAAAGTGGAATAATTCCAGGAGAATATTAAAATTAAATGAGCCTGAGTGGAAAACATGAAATACACCAGTGATTCTAGCTTAAAAAAAAAAAAAAAGGTATATAGTCAAAGCTATGTATAACTCTTTTAATATGCATATATAATTAATATTTTAGGAATGTAATGAAATCACAGAATCATGTAATGGTTAAGGTTGGAAGGGACCACAGTGGGGCATCTGGTCAAACCTTCCAGTTCAAGCAGGGTCATCCTAGAGAACGTGACATAGGATTGCATTCAGGTGGTTCTTGAATATCTCCACTGAGGGAGACTCCACAACCTCTCTGGGAAATCCGTTCCAATGTATGGTCACCTGCACAGTAAAAAAGTTCTTCTTCATATTCAGGTGGCACTTTCTGTGCATCGGTTTCTGACCCTTGCCTCTTGTCCTATTGCTCAGCACCACTGAGAGGAGCCTGGCTCCATCCTCCTAGCACTGAGTCTTCAGATACTGATATATATTTATGAGATCCCCTCTCAGTCATCTCCAGGCTAAAGAGGCCCAGTTCCATCAGTAAATGTTCCAGTCCCTTAATCCCCTTTGTAGCCCTCTGCTGAACTCGCTCCAGGAGCTCCGTGTCTCTCTTGTCATGAGGAGCCCAGAACTGGACACAACACTCCAGATGAGGCCTCACCAAGGCTGAACAGAGTGGCAGGACCATCGCTTTCTACCTGTTGGCAATGCTCTTCTTAACGCACCCCAGGATACCACTGGCCTTCCTGGCCACAAGGGCGCACTAGTGGCTCATGGACAGTTTGTTGCCCACCAGGACCCCCAGGTCATTCTCTGCAGAGCTCCTTTCCTTCATCTCAGCTCACAAATTGTACTTGTGCCTGGAGTTATTTTTTCCTGGCTGCAGGACTCCATTTGCCCGTGTTGAATTTCAGACAGTTCCTGTCTGCCCATCTCTCCAATCTGTTGAGGTCCTTCTGAAGGGCTGCACAGCCCTCTGGGGTATCAGCCACTCCTCCCAGAGTTCAATACATTCCAAGCATTTAGAGGACAACCACTGTGCCCCCTTGGTCTGTCTTTCCTAAGCAGCATGTAGCCCTTCCTGACAATGTGCCAGTCACATGAGCTGTCCCACCATGTCTCTGCAATTGCAATAAGATCAAAGCCCTGTGACTGCACACTCCTGCTTGTTCCCCCTACTACATCAGTGTGGTTTAACCCCAGCCAGTAACCAAGCACCACACAGCCACTTGCTCACTCCCCTACCGGCAGGATCAGGGAGAGAATCAGTAGGGTAAAAGCCAGAAAACTTGTAGGTTGAGATAAACAGAGTTTAATAGGGAAAGCAAAACCCATGCACAAAAGCAAAGCAAAACAAGGAATTAATTCACTGCTTCCCATGGGCAGGCAGGTCTTCAGCCATCCCCAGGCAAACAGGGCCCCATCGCATGTAACAGTTACTGGGTGTCATGGTTTGAATCTTGTTTTCCCCCAGAGGCTAAGAAAAGTGGTAGACCCCAAGGGGTGGAAACCCCTGGAAGTTTTGGAGTTCTAGCCAATGGGCGCTCCTGCAAAAATGTCAACATTCCACAATCTCACCGGAAGAGATGAGTTGTTTTTTGGTTGTTGTTGGAGAGGTGGCCATGTTGTAGAGCCACGAGGAAGGGGCTCTGAGCCCCTTGGGCCCTCTGGGGCCTCCCAGCCCCTGGCTGGGGGGCTGCAGGGACCTGGAACAGCATAAAGCTGGGCTAGGTGCCTGTAGTTATGCCGGGAGATGTTTTCTCCATGGGCACAGAGTAGTAGCCGGCACTGACCAGAGAAACAGTGGCAGAGAGCCAGAGATAAGACCTGAACTGCAGGAGCAGCAGAAGCAACATGCAGCACCGCAGAGAAGACTCCTGGAAAGAGAGCTGAAGAAAAAAAGAGAGCCAGCAGCCTGAGAGACAAGAGTTCTGGAGGTAAGACTGTACCAACCCCCCAAAACTCCTTTGAGACCCTCTTGGAGAAGAGGGAGATGGACTCCTATTAAGGAGAAGAGTTTTAGACATGCAGCACTGGAGTGAGAGAGGAGCTAAGAAGCTCAAAAGACGTCCCAGAGCTGGACTGGGACGGCCAGAGGAATGCGGGAGGAGTTGACCTTGGCTCCCCCCCCCTCCTTGCACTGCTGCCACGGTGGCAGCCTGAGAGACAGGGCACAAAGGCCCTGCAAGGAGCTGAATCTCCTGGAGATACCAGACCGTCACGAAGACCCCCCTGTGTCTTCGTGATATGACGTGGTGATACGACCTTGTCTGGGGTTACGAAGCCCACGGAAGACCCCTCGGTTGGAGGCGATGGGGCCGAGAGAGGCTTGGATACCTCCCTCGTGGATGCTGGCAGAAAGCCAGCCACAGTTGCTGCATGCATGTGAAGAAGACAGACTGCTGCCTCAGAAGATGCTGCTGTTCAGAGACTGGAAGGGATCTGTCCTTCTTTCCCTCCTGGACTTTTATTTGGAGGGGAGAAGAGATCTGATCCACTGTAAATACATATGTTATGGTAGAGATAGTTGTGATCATGTGTATAATGTGATATGGTATTTATTTGTATAGTCATTGTAATATATTCCCTTTCCCCCACTTTGAGTCTGGTGTGTTTTGTCTGGAAAAACCCATCTCACATTAGGTTGAGATGTGGGAGGGGGAATGGAGCTAGGGAATTGGATTTTGGGGCTATCTCAAACCGTGACACTGGGGAAGACAAATGTCATCACTTCAAACATCTTCCCCATTCCTCCTTCTTCCCCCTACTTTTTATAATGAGCATGATGTCATATGGTCCGCTGGAATCAGCTATACTTAGTGTTTAGTAATAAATCATTAGCAACAACTAACTCTGGGCAGAAAAAAATCACAAGTTCAGACAAAAAATAAATACTTGTTCTTGGTGGGTGTATTGGGTTTGCATGGAAAGGTTTTGGTAACAGAACAGCTACAGGGGTGACTTCTGTGAGAAGCTTCCAGAAGCTTCCCCCATGTCCAAAAGAACCAATGCCAGTCAACTAATGAGTGCTTATAAATGGGGACAGGCCCTTTTCCAGAGGTAAGGAACAAAAGGAAAAGAGGAAACAGCTGCAAGCTGCAGCAAGGGAAATTCCCACCAGTTCCAAGGAAGAAATTCTTCACGGTAAGGCTCCAGACCTGCATGGCTACAGAGATGAGCCCTGGGGATCCCAGCCTGGGAGGTATTCAAAACACAACTAGACAAGACTCTGAGCTACTTAAGTCCAGGTCTGAGACTAGATGACCTCCGGAGGTCCTTCTCCACCCAAATTACTCTATCATTCTAACACATTAAAAAAAATTAATCCATTCTCCTACATTAAATGAAGAGCTCTTTTTTTTATAAATGAAAATTAAGCATGAAGTGATGGATATGTCAGTGTACAAATATATCTTTCACAGAATAACAAAAAAGGTTTAGAATCAAGACTGGAAAACTAGAGGGAGAGTAAGGGACACCTCAGTGGACTGTAGAAGAGAGGTGGTTTCTACAGTTAGGTCACTTGCCCATCTTGACATAGGCAGGCATCAAAATATGTCTTTAAATTAGTATTCCGTAATTTCAACATACTGTCCTTTGAACTGTATTTTGCCATAAAATTACTACATCTGAGAGTAAAACAACTCAGAAAAATCTGAACTAAAAATAGAAAGCTGCATAACTACAGAAGTAAAAGTTGTGTTAGGTACAGATCATTACAGAGAATAAGACCATAACAAAGTTGATAAGAAGTATACTTGCACATAAGAAATAACAATGACTTTCAGAGTCTGTGACATGGAAATTCATCAATATAGGAACTCAACTATAATCAAAAATGACAGAAAGAGCATCCATAGAGCGCGGTAAGAAAAACAGCCTGGTAATATGCAGATAACAGATACCTAGGCAAAACATATTTTCAGTGTTTTCAAAATAGATTTATAAATAGCAAAAAAAAAAAAAAAATTCCTCCAAGTTTAAATAGGGATTGAACTTAAAAACCTTATATAGTTTTACTTTATTTTTCATTCTGAAATAATTAAAAGTTTATGATCTCTCTCCAAACATCTTGGTATCTCATATGAAGGAAAGGGGAGGTTAATGTACAGATTTCTTTGGAAGTAGCCTGCAGTCCTACATTATTTTCTTTTTTGTGTGAGTGCAACCAAGATTGCTAGATTTCTTCTCGAAAAGTGATTTGTTTTTACATCCACATTTTCTCTATTCTTCTTAAAGAACAGAGTATATTCTAAATTATTTGGCTGAAAAAATCTATACTGTGGATATTCCAAATGATGTACTTTACTATGTCATCCCATTACTTTAGGATTTTCCTAGGACTGTTTCCTGCACTGTGCACTGTGCAGTGTTTTTACTAGAGGCCTGTGATCACAGAAATGTATTGCTCCGCTTCAAATATGCCTGAGTTATTAAAGATTATGGAATCTGATATTCAAATAAAGTGCTAGTTCTGCAGTACTAAAAAAAGTGATTCTGCACACTCATAAAATCTTCCATGTCCCTGGGGGAAAATGTCACAGTTTCAGATGGAAATTACTTTTTGCACAATTATGGCTGACTCATTGTCTACCAGGTCTTAACTAGGTAAGAAAGGAAATCACGAGTGGTCTAACCTCCCCAAATACAAAGCTGCTGATAAAAACCTGACTGCACTTTTTTAAGGTTGCACTCACTTTTATTGTACAAATTGTTTACATAATTTTATTCCACACTGGAAAAAAAAGACTTTGTAAAGATTACCATAAACTCATGCTTTAGCTACATTCAAACTGCATCATATGCTGACAACACATCTTCAGTGCATATGTGCCCTCCCGGGCAGATGGAGCTCGTCAGCCCTGTAAGGCCATCCATCTAAGAGAAGGTCACTCTAAACAAACCTAGGTCCTGAGGACCTCGCTGCCACTGTCCAAGCTCGCTCGTCCCCAGCAGATGAACCTCAGGATTAAAGGGTGGGCTCAGTTCAGCGCACACTGTGTCTCACCTAAAAAATCCACTGCGCAGGCTCGAAGGCCTTACCTGCATTTGCAAAGCCCTGTATCACCAGCGCGCTTGTAACAAAGGTGGGTAAAGACCTTTCCCAAATCTTCATTCGCGAAGACTGGCCATGATGATGATATGTGCCCTAGTGCATGCAGTTTTTCAGCAAGTGTAAGAAAACTTCTCTCCTCAAGTAAACTAATCTAAGTGCCTGCAGGTGTATGGCTCCCATTAAAACACAAATTTAATATTTTAGCAGTTTATATTTTACATTGCTGCTTGGTTCACTAAACTGCTTAAGTCTTTATTTTGTAGGTTTGATAACGTGGGTGAGAAGGTATCACGAAAAGAGATGAAAATAATGGGCCTATGAAGAGTCTGTGCTAAAAATGCAGCAGTCCCTACTTTTTCAGATTCAGTAACTTAGATTCTGACAAGACAGGATTTATCTGTATCTCAGAGTACATTATGCAACCTGAGCACTACCTCAGTGTTTCTTTCTTCCCTTGGGTAGAATATGTAGAAGTGGATGGCACAACTGAATAAGCGCAGTGCTCTGCCATTGAAAGCACAGAAAAGGCAGCAAAATGAAGATAGAAGAGCTGGTAAATATTTTTTTTCAATTCCAGTAAGCTTCCTGCAACTTATTCTGGAAGCAACCCACCTGCCAATATGAAAAAATGTTTTGTTCCTTGTGTTTGAATTTGCACAGCAAAACGGTGTGGTGAGATGAAACGTCTCAGAAGTAAATCCTGTCATACAGAACATTTTCTGTTTTATTTTAAAGCAGAAAGGCACCTGGCAGCCTTTTTTCTGTGTATGCTTTATGAACATGGACAACTCTCTGGTTCACTGAGATCATCAGTATTCCAGCTTATTCTTAGCCTAATTCTTAGCCTGGTTCTTGAAATGCTTGACACCCACCAGTGAAGTTTACCATCTTGTTGAGGTTCCCTGCTTTGAAATTGATTGTCCTTCCTCTCTTATAGAGTTTTAATTGACTGTGAGGGCTCCAAGTGCCTCAGTAGGTCTAAACCACCTGCCCAGCCTCACCTGGGACCCCTTCCAGGCACTCAGATCCTGGAAGGAATCTGAGCTCAGCTTCCCTTTTGAACTCAGATCTGGCCAACCCACATCTGCCTGAGCTTCTCTGTAGGGTTTCTGTCTCCTATTGACATGTTTTTGAATCCCAGACTGGATTTTCCTGACTGATCTTGGAGTAACACTGCCCCACCTTGTCTGATGAGCATCAGAGTGTTGACAAATTGTTGCTCTCACTATCTCTGTACACTCCGTCTGAGGACCATGCCTTGCTTTATCAGTGAAGGCACTGCCCTGGCTGCACTGTGGTCCCTCTCAGATTCTGTCTTCTCTTCCCTCCTGGAGCAGTCTCATGGTTGCTACTCCCTGGAAGCTCTCACAAAGGCTGAAACCTGAGCTTAACAAGAGGTCCTGAACCAGCAGGCAGAGGGTGCTTGTGGGAGGGGTCCTGGTGAGACTCATCGAGGCAAACAAGGCCTGTTTGGTCACTCAGGGTTCTCACAGACAATGAGGGTATGTACCTGCTTTGCAAACTACCCTTAGGACCATGAAACCTCACTAAAAGCTGACAGTGAGACTACCGTCAGCAGGCTGAAATTCTTAACACATAGGTTCTTCCCTTCACTGAAAAATCTAAAGCCATCTCTGAACATCAAAAGTTTGAAAACTGTTTAATGCATACAGAATCGTATAACCAAAAATAGGAAGCCTGTTGGGACCAAAACTATGATCTGGAAGAGCACCAGAAATAGCCAAAGATATGCGCTGGAAAATGTGGAAGTATTTTTCATTAGCAATCACTGACTATAGCTGTTACCACAGTGTCTAGTAGAAACCTCACTTTTGACATACGTGGTGAGTGTAGTCTACAAATAGCCATTGGCTTATTTCACCTTTCTGGCAAGGAGAACACACACCACATTTCAGCTACTGAACTGCCCTTTTGAGCATCAAGCCTCTGTTACCCATCTGTGATCTCATTTTTATGTTCTGTCACATGAAGCAGCAATGCTACCCTCAAGTCTGAAAAGCTTTTTGCAAGGAGCATGTTTAGGACTAGATTAGAAATAATTAAAATGCTTGCACTGAAGCCAGTGAGACTTGGAGTGAACAGGTACCACCTTTTATAGAATGATTATCTTCAGTTTGCTAGGAGTGCATGCTAAAAATATACAAGAAACAAGTCAAAATTCTGGACAACTTCTAACATTGACTGGGATTATGAATTTATAGCAGTTCAGCATTTTTTAAATAGTGAATGAATACTCAATGAGAAAAATGTAATTGAAAGAAACCCCTAAAAGGACAAAGGTTGAAACAGCAGGATCTCTGTGACACTGCAGTACTGGGGGCCATGGGTTTGATTTCCTGTGCTGCTATTCAAATAGCATATTAGAAATACTATTGTAGTAGGATCTATTCTGTCATATATAAAGAGCAGAGTAAGAGTTATTAGACATTTTCTGGAGGGGGTGGTGTCAAAAATTTGGTTGAGTCTTTGGTATGGAGCACACTGAGAAAAACTTAACCTCATAGTTCTGAAGGGTGGATAACAAGTACCTCTGCCAGCTGCTAAGAATGAATGCATGAATTCCTCTGCTTTCTTGGTTCACATTAGAGGGGTTTTCATTAAAAGAAACTGGAATAAAAACATGGGGGGGAAAAAGAGCCAAAATCAGTAATAGCTGCTTAATAATGAAAAAATCTCTCCTGCTTATTGGCTAAAAGTGTTACTTGTTTGTTACAGCAATATGGACAGTCATATTAATGGTTTTCTTCTAACCCCCACAGTTCAGTATAATTTAATAAATCAATCCATTAAAAGAGAGTGTACACAGACACCTTATTTAATTTTTCAAGTTATTTCCACGTTTTAAAATGTGGAACATTGTCAATATTTAAATCTGGCAGTTGGAAAGGTAAAAAATATGTCAAAAGTATATATTACAAAATAAAAAAGTATCAGGCAATTTCCTGAAGCCAAAACTCACACTGGTTCAATCCCTAAAAAACATACATTCTCCAAGAGGTACGAATTGCTTAAGTTTGTCACCAACTTAGTTTTAGCTTTGCTAGACTTATAGCAACAGTGTTCTTATTCTCTGACAGTGCAAAAGTCAATAAGGTAGCAACCCAGCCTGGTTGTGTTCTGAAGTAATTTCCCTTGAATTTCTGTCTCCAACAGATTAATCATTATCTTTCTTTTGCACCCTGGCTTTTTACTGATACTGCCCTCAAACAAAACCAATCATGGTTCTTCAACAGGTAATCAAGTACAAAAGCCACTATGGTGGTACATATTCACATGTGCTTTTTGTTTAACTGAAGATATTGCTACTGTTAGTGAATCAGGGAAGCAATGCCACATCAATAACGTCCCTTGAATGCCACAGACGACATGGATCATACCCTTATTAGCACCTCAAATACACACACTCACAGACCATGTGGAAGAACCAGTATTTGCACTTGGATGGCTCCTTCAGTGGGTTCTCATTTATCTTCATGCTTGGCCATGCACTATTTAAATGTTTTGCATTACTAATAGGCATTTATAAGAATTTCCATTTTTCTCCTCTTCAGACTTGGTCTATTATTATCCCTTTTTTTTATTTGAAAGAAACATTAAGACCCCTCCCTTACTCACTAACAGTGGAGGCCCTGGATGACTCAAATCAGACTATATTTTTGGTTCAAAGACAGAAAATGATCTGTATGCCACCAGTGCCAGCTGACTAATGAAGGAACTTAGCGTTATACTCTAAGCAGGTCTCTTGACTACTCCATGGCTGGGAAATCTGAAGAGAGTATAAGAAGGAGCAACCCACTCATGTGTGTGTAGAGGTATAGGTCCAAAGCTGGCCAAATAAACAGCAAATTAAGTTCAAATTAAGGCCCAGTATACCATAGCAGACATGCTCTAAAAATAATTTTTTTTTTCTAGGGAAAAAAAAAACAAAAAAAACCCAGATGTCATAAATTTTTAAATTTAATAAGCAAAGCAATTTTAGAAAAGAAATTCTTGCTTCATCAGCCAATTAGTTCTTGATTATAGCTCACAATTAGCTTTTAAAAGTATCACACTGTGGTGGCTTCAGGATATACATCATATTGATTAAGTGCTTAGTTCCTTGAATGTGTGGGCATTGGTTTCATTGAAAACAGTTTTGCAAATTGTACAGTTGATGCAACATTCAGTGCTTGCACCATTAAAGCAAGGGACCTTCCCATTAAGGAAATTCAGGTTTTAATTTAAAAAAATTTCCAGAAATTTGAATCTGTATATCTTTTCTGTCCACTGCATGTGCTCTTGCTCTCCTGACCTCTCCACAGGTTTCAGTGGTACAGTTCACACACTCAGTACATAACCCTTGTGTTCTATGCTGTTGTAGCACTGTTAGATCATCAAGTAACAGGTTTTTTTCTTAATAGTATTTTTAACATTTTCCTAGATCTTTTTAAAAACCTCTACATGTTTATGGATCCTTTATGGTGTACAGCAACGGTTCCTTTTGTATCAATTCTATTCCAGTTATGCCATCCACTTTCTCAAAAACTTTCGTTGATTAAAAATATCTTCCTAATTAAAAACATACCTTACTAAAATAATCAAAGACAGAAGACATCATAGAATTTCCACTTCCAGTATTTCAGAATATTAAATAAAGATGAATTCAAGTTTATTTAATGTTCTAAAAAAAGCAATAATTTAAAGAAAATTGCTAGCATAAAATTCAGCCAATGAAAGAATACTTCTGCACAGACATTATGATACTTCTCACAGAAATTTATTTTCCCAATCACAGGAGTGGAGGAGTGCAGTGTATTGGAACCTGTAGCTCATTACTATTCTTACATATTGAAACACAGACATACATAAAGGCTTCCATTTATTTCACACATAAGAGGTACAATATAAAAGAGCTTCTCACATCTAGGGAAAAATACTTCTCTACCTTATAACCACAAATAAAAGTGACCTAAATCACATTATATTTAATAAAGAATCATCAACATTTGACTGAAAATTTTTAATCAATAATTTAGCTCTATTTCCTACCAATCTGCTGGCAGAGACTTTGTCAACACTTACTTGCCACAAGACTTCCACTTTATCAGCCAAGAGACCTTTTTCTGCAAGAACCTATTCTCTTGAGTAAAAAATCCATGTAAACAACCCTATAGCAATAAACAAGATTACATATATTACGTATATATATGTTTGTGTATGTAAATGTATATGTGTACATATACGGGGAACATCTCCACTAGATGTTTCTTTGGAAATGACATTTCTTGTTTTTAATTCTCACAATCTACTTCTGTACAACACTGGCCATAGAGCTAGTAAAAGTGAATGTTGGTGAAAATTAACTAGTGCATCTGATTGCATTAGTTCTAAAACTAATCATATAAGAAAATTTGAAAGAAAATATGCCAAACTTCTTGTGCCACTACAATCAGGGAAAACCATTTAGCCCAGGATGCAGAAACCCTTATGCATTTTTCAGAGAAGGAAAGAATTAACTATGGCTGTCGGATGTGAACTTGGATACTGCAAGTAAACTTTCTATCTCATGAGCAACCACTAGCACAAAGCAACTTAGGCTGGTAAAAAAACCTCAAACTACAGCCTTCATGATTTCTGATCTCATGTGAGGAGACTTATTCAATATATTGTTTTCATCTTAGAATAACTGTATTTTACTATGAAGTCTGGTAATTTCTATTCAGATTCTCCCCCTGTATTCCAAAGTACAGTTCCCTAAGAAGAGTAAAGTATCCAGACAGTTAAATCATGGCCACTATAAGCTACAACATCTCCATAAATAAATAGATAATTATATTATTCTGCAGTTCTACAATTTGGTCTTTTAACCGTAGAACAAATAATGTCATTTATCAGCTGAAGTCATTTTTTGATTAAGATTATCATCTAGATTTTGCATCTCAGTCTGTGCCAGTATAAGAATTTCTAGCCAAATAAGAGAAAATTGACAGAATACAGATTAACAGGATGGAGTATTTTGCTGTTAGTAATCAAATTTCCTCTCAAATTGTAAATTCTTCACTCCCAGTTGTGCATCTTCTGAATTTGTATACAACTTGTAAAAAGAAGCCCTGATCTTAGGCAGATACTATTCTGATGTGAGTAGAAGGGCTCACAGAGGAGGGATACTAAGTTAGAGGATTTATTAACTTCTAGTAATATATGGTTTTTATACCAGTAGTCTCCTATATCAGTAGAGTTAAAGAAAAATGAAAGTGTGAAGGAATTTCTGGAGATCTACTCTACTTCTGCTGAAAGCCAGGTTAGCCTCAAAATTGGATCAGGTTGCTCAGAACCAAGTCCAGGAAAATTCTGCACATATCCAAAGACAGAGATGTCCACAGCATCCCCGTGCATCAACTCCGGTACTTCAATACCCACACAGTTAAGAATTTCTTCCTTCTGTCTTATTCAAATTTCCATTCTGTTTCCTGACTCCATCTTCGTACTAATCGTTCATTAGATGATGGAAGACAGCAATTAGATTTGCCTATCTTCCTTTGGCCTTCTCTTCCCAGCTGAGCAAACACACAGCCCCTCCTTAAGCCTTGTATGCCCCAACCGCCTGCTAGACTGTCAGTCTGGCAGTGTCTTTCTTCACAGGTTGGTAACTGTAGTTGTTCTATTCTGGAAAACTGTACCTGGAGCAAACACAGAGAAGCCTAGAGAAGCCTATTTAGGAAACATTTTATTCCTATCCCTGCCACAACAACACTCATCCCTTAAAAAACCAAGTGGAATGTTAAGCACATTTCAGGTCATACCCTTGAGTTGCTAATATTTCAGGAAATATACACAATAAAATGACTCTTTGGTGATTTCTATGAACAAAATCTACTTTAGAGAGCAGTCAACATAACTGAAAGAAGTTGGTTTGCAATAGTTTTCCAGATACTGGAAAATGCATTTTCTTCCTTTGGACTAGGGGAGCAGGGAGTCTCCATATTCATTTGTTACTGTAATACAGAAATTAGCGAGCAATTTCTCCAGTGATAACCTGCTCTGAGAAATAACTTCTTTCCTAGGAAGAAACAGTTTTCCTGTCTGCTAAATGATTAAGTAGAATGGCAGCAGTGTGCTCATTGTTTTAACCATTGAACAAATGTGACTGAAACAGAATTTCCAGTGTCACCTTATTCCTACAAATGAAGTTAGTCCAAAACAAGCAGCACTTCACCCAAAACTGTCTTGAGGAGGTAAGGTGTCCAGGACTAAGGCATTAAGGTTGCTTCCAGACTACTAATGAGTAGTGTCCCATCTTGGACAGCTCTTCATGGACAGACATTGTCAGGGACAGACAGTGGACAGCCAAGGCATAATTCCAGTAAATACCACATGAGATGTTTATGTTTTATTAATTTGGATTTTAGCTGCTAAAGTTCTTAAGGTAGGAGCAAGTTTTGCTCTGTTCAATACAGAACCTAAAAATAACTCGTTTTAGCTAATTAACACTCATTTTCTAAACATCTATTTCTTAAGATGTGTTTGACCAATTGTTTAGAGGTTTTTTTCCTTTCCTGCCTTCTAATTTTTATAAGCAAATACACAGAACTATCACGATGCCATTATCTTTTAACGTCTGGGAGTTTGTGCTTGGTTGTTCAAGGTGTACAAGAACTGGTATCTTAATTATATTTTGAATACAGGTGTCTACTGCATTCAACTGGAATATGTCTTCCAGTGAGAATGATTATAAACAGGGGCCTAAATGTCTCTATTTAGATATTCAAAGTTTAAGGAGTTCACTTATGGAGTAGAAGATGGCTCAGATCCTTAATATCATGTACTAAGCAAAACTTTTAAGACCTTTGCAATTAATAAGGACTGAGACTCTCCCAAGTTCAGATGTGAACTGAATACGGAATTTCATCTGAAGAGACAAAAATTAAGCAAAATTTAATTCATTTAAGTAGGCAACTGCTAGATGTTTCTATATGGTGTCTAACCATATAGATTTATATCACCTTTTAATGAGTTTTAGGAAAAGCATCCTCACATCTCCATGTCCAAGTTGTTCCTTTTTTTCTTTTCAGGATTTCATTTGAAGGCAAGAAGAGCATTGGAAAGGAATTAGTATTCCAGGGAAATGGACTAAAGAAATTATCAAAGACTAACAGAAATGTTTTTCCAGTTTTCCCAATTGCTACAACAATCTCGGCCTACCCAACTTAGAAAGCCCTATGAAATATGTTAAACTTGGGAATCCATTTGTTAGTTTAGAACAGCAAAGAACGAACTTGTAAGTGTATGCTTGCTGTCACCCATAGAGACTACCTTTTCAATAGGCGAATGTAGAGTCTACAAAAGCATTAAAAGGTACATACAGAAAATACATTTTTTTATCTTTAAAGGTGAAGTTATACTTTTCTAACCTTTATAAGGTTTTATGAGGGAGGTATACAGCCTCAAGGAAGATGAATGGAGGACAATCTATAAGCATCATGATTCACACTGTAGGATAATCTCAAGCATGTCTGTAGTTCATTTAGAGCATCATACTGGTGTACTAGACTGCAACAGAAAGTAGCTATTTTAAACATCTTCATTATGTCTGCAGTATACTGCAGCCAGTGATGAGATGGCATACCAAGGAAAAGAACAGATTACATCTGCATAGCGGAGACTCCCACGAGCCCTAGTACTCCTTTTTTTCTTTTTTTTCCTACCCCCTCCCCCCAACAGATCATCCTTGCAAAATTTCCAGGCACAGTAAGGAGGTTTTTAGTTATGTGTCTTACATCACTAAGTGCATTTTCATCTAATGCTCTATTTCCAGAAATTGATTTATTTAACAAAGCTGACAGGAAATAAAGTTGAGTTGTTTGAAGCTGAGGCGCTGCATACATGCTGAGAAAGGATGTTCAAAGGGTAAGTGAATCCAGTGTCAGCGGCAGACTGTGCACCAGCTACACAGGAAGTGAATCAGTGATTCTACTCACAAGAAGTGATGTCTAGACACTAAGAATACTGCCCCAAAGAAAAGCCAACATAAATTGCACAGCTATGTGCTGATATGAAAAGCAGGAGAGCAAGCTAACGTGAAATGCTAATATTTGGTACCTTCATCTAATGCATTTAGAATTATCTTCTTTTGACTTGTTGATCAAAATCAGGTCAAAAATAACTCAGTAAAAACTGATAAATTTGCACTGTAACATCAAGAATATACATATTCTAAACTCATAGGAGACCATGGGAATCCTTGGTCTTACCTTTTCTTTCAGGATCGGCCTCGTATGAGTTATGAAGAACATTCACGGTTACATAAATTCCCTCGAGAAGCACTAACAAGCCACCACTATAGGACCTTTCATACTCTGTACCAAGAAATTTACTCTGTTTGCTTGAGAGTTAAAATGGGAAATGCCAATTAGTATCTAGGCCTTCATATCTGTACAAAGAAGATATCCTAAGTACATTGCAGAGAGCTTTCAGCATGATCAGGAAATAGAAAAATACATTGATGATCTTATCTTTATTGTTTGGTACTTGGATATATTTTGTGATGGAATTTTCAAGTTCATTTCTTTTTAATGGAAATAAATAAATACTTTACCCCATTATTATAGACAGCATTTTTATACCATCAGCTGTCCAAAAGGCAGAATTTAAAGAATTCACAGAGATAAAAAAGAAACAACACAAAGCTACATGATAGAGAGCAGTGACTTCCAACTGGAATCACAGAATCACAGAATGAGTCAAGTTGGAAGGGACCACAGTGGGTCATCTGGTCCAACCTCCCAGCTCAAGCAGATTCACCCTAGAGAACGTGGCACAGGATTGTGTCCAGACAGTTCTTGAATATCTCCAGTGAGGGAGACTCCACAACCTCTCTGGGAAATCTGTTCCTGTTCATGATCACACACATAATAAAGAAGTTCTTCCTCATATTCAGGTGGATCTTCTTGTGCAGCAGTTTCTGCCCATTGCCTCTTTTCCTACAGTTCAGCACCACCAAGAAGAGGCTGGATCCATCCTCTTGGCACCGCCCCTTCAGGTACTAATAGACTCTGATGTTCAGCCATCTCTTCTCCAGGCTGAACAGGCCCAACTCTCTCAGCCTCTCCTCGTAAGAGAGGTGCTCCTGTCCCCTAATCATCTTTGTAGCCCTCTGCTGGACCCAATCCAGGGGCTCCATGTCTCTCTTAAAACTAGAACTGGACACAGTACTCCATATGTGGCCTCGCTGAGGTTGAATAGGGGGGAAGGATCATTTCTCACAATCTGCTGGCAGTGCTCTTCCTAAGGCACTCCAGGATAATATTGACATTCTTGGCCACAAGAGCACACTGTTGGCTCATGGAAAGTTCTGCTCATTTCTCAGCCTTAGGAACAGTACAGTACCACTTCATTTTTAAGGCTGCAGCAATGGCTGGGATTCCCAGATAAAAGCAAAACCTACACATCATCAAGGGAGGTGGGGGTGGTGGATCCAGTTTCTGAAACCACCTTCTTGGGGTAAGCACTGCTACACTTTCAGAAAGGGAAGTTTATCCTCCAGCTCTACAGGGAATGAATATGGTGCCATATAAAGACCCAGAGGCCCTATAAGCTGCTATAAGCAAAGTCATCTCTCCATTCCATGGTTACCATGGTTAAATGGTAAAATAGTGATTGAATAATTAGTATGCATGATGTATTTCATGAAGCTTTTTCGTACACAAACCCTCAAATGATCATTAAAGGGGGAAAAAATCCTGCAGGATGCTTTAATGCTGCTACCAACTGTATTAATTGTAACATGGATATTCAGTCAAAATTCAAGACACGCTTGTGAGACACAGATTACCATTTCAGAACAAAGTACATAACTAGACCCACACAGCCATGACCACAAAGATAACCTGCAGAGAGAGACAGATACAGGGATGCTGCTTTATCTTAAAAAAATCCAAATAACAACAAACAAACAAACAAACAAATAAAACAAAAAACAAACAAAACCAAACCAAAAACAAAAACCCAAACATTTCAGCTGGCAAGGAAACATGAAGCTACAACAACACCATATTTTTCATGAGTCCCAGATCAATATAAAGCTATATGCCTTGTGCACTGAACCAGCTATATTATGTGGTAGATGTCGTTTCTATTTTTAATATGGTTCATCTTTAGTTCAATTAGAAATATGTGGTTGAAATGCCCACCTAATCATTTTGTTGACGCATGGTAAGTCTTTACTGTCAGCAGTTGGTCAGCAGAAATACAGATAAACAGAGGTAAGAATTTAGTCTTAAAAATTAAAAGATGTTAATTGTATTACAGTGTATTACACTTTAGCTTTAAGCAATTTCATTCGTCGTGTATGCAACATTTAAACTTCTATTAGCCTCTCTGGGTGCGAAAATGACTGAGAGTTGGAACCACAGAGAAGGAAAGGATGCGCTCGGTGTTGCATTACGCCCTTTCTTTTTTAACAAGAGGACAACAGCTTCAATCATAGTCATGCTGAAAACATCTGCATTTGATTATATTTAATCCAACTTATTTATCTTTTGTTGACATAACAACGGTAATTTGAAAAAAAACATGACTAATGTATCACTGACCTGCATCATATATATTTACACAAGAATAGGTACTCTGCATGTTTAAACTGTCTCTAGAAGCTCATGTAGCAATACACAAAATCAAAGATGAATAAAAGCTTTTTAGGTTTTCAGCCATTGTTTTAAGGAAAAAAAGGCCCACCACGTTTTGTAATGTAGATACTAGAGAATATATAATATTTAATTTAAAACTGAAACAGTCTGCTAATTTAAAAGAGAAATTTAACTACATTTTCTTCCCAGTGTCAATACTTTGAGCACAATTCCAATTAATTTTTTCCATTATACTGCTTACAAACACTTAAAAGAAGACAAGTTGTAAATCTAGTCCTCTAAATCATTTTATAAGGGATGCCATTCTGTTTTGATAGGAAAATGTTATGCACTACATAATACAAAAGTGGTGGTAGCAGCTGTGGGTTCCCTATCACAGGTTTGCAAACACATCTAATCTAATTGATGAGCTTTTGTTTAAACATTCATTGATATGCATCCTGTGACGCATATGGTTTCAAGGATTCAGAGCAATATACAGCCCAAGTGATCTGCCTGTGATGTTAAAACAACTTTTATATGACTGAGAATGCAAAATATCTTTATTAATGTACTTTTACAAATAAAAAAGCAACAACAAAACAATAAAAACAGTAAAAAACCCCTAACCAAAGTCCCTTAATTATTATATAGCTGTGCTCACTCCAGTTCCCATTGAAACCTACAATTCAATTCACACTGATTTTAATAGAATGATCAGAACCAGTGTGAATAAATACTTATCCTCTGTGCTTTGGAACACACAATTAAAAAAAACTAATTTGAAATCTTCCATTACTGTAAGCAACTTACACAATCTTATGCGCTCATGCAGACATAAACTGAATTACAGGTTTCATATTATCACCTGAGGTAACATCATATTTTGCAAATATAACAATTCTTCATGTGATTTTTCTTTGTTGCAAACATCTTTCTTGCATGTTGCTCAGAACTAACACTTTTTCTTTATTATTGAAAATAAATTAGATTTCTCAGGTATAAAATCTGAAAACAGTTGATTTTATCTCTTTTGGCCAAATTCAAATCTGTTTTTCCAGAAAGCAATGACATGTAATTTAACATCAAGTTGCCATCAGAGAAAGTCTGTGTCTAGTCTGTGCCACTGATATTCAGAGTCATCTTTATTGAAAAAGCAGTAGGAATACAGCTTCAGAAATGAAGGCATTACTTGATTGTTTCTTCTTTTTCTTCAAGTAGCATTTCAAAATGTTTGAAGGCTCGATGTGTGTCAATAGTCTTAATTGACAGACTGTCTTTTTCTCAATATTTGGCCTATGAAAAGCCTTCCTCCAAATTTAAATAAAATTGCACTTGGAATTTACTATGGTTATTTCTTCGTGGATTCTCCATTTTCTGTAATACAGAAAAGCAATTCTTCTAGCTTCCACATTGTGGAAACAGATAAAAAAACCCACCAAAACACTAAAGAAAATTTAGGTAAATTGCAGAAAATTCTAGGTGAAAGGGAAAGAATGGGGTCTCTGGTTTACCATGGTGCCTTGTTCTCTACAAAAATACTGGATAAAAGATCAGTTACAGGGAAAACTATGAATACTGAACAAAACAGCAAAATGGTAGTTTTTGTTCTCACTTCAGTCCATGAAAAGAACGATCACTGTAAAACTTCTATTTGGGAGGATATATGGCACAGTTAAAATGAGACTCTTTCACATGGAGCACTTGGAGGAAAACAACTTCCAACAGAAGTATACTATTTACAATGAATCTAATCAGAGACCTTTATTTGGTCTGAGTGTTGTTTTCTTTTTTTTCTAAAACCCCTCTTGGTTAATTGTAAATTCATCAGGAAGGTCCTTCCAATTTCTCGTTACAGCTCTACTTCCAATTCTATCTGCAATTCCCTTGTGAAGCAGTAATTTTTGGCATTGTTTGTGCCACCTTTACAGTTCAATTCAGCAGCTCCCTCTCTCTCCTAAGGCAGAAGTTGCTCTTAGCTCCCTGCACTGCAGTGCAATGCAGCCGAAGTACCAGCAGTACCAAGTGTGTTTATCTGAATAGGTTTCTCTTGTGTTGTACTAACCTCTGCAATCCAGCCCCCCCTACATCAGAGATACACTCATCAGCGTCCTAATCCTTTACAGAAAGGAGAGAAGGATACCGTCAATCACAGGGGAGCCTTTGGGTGATCTCAGCATCTTTCCATGAGACGTTCTTCCTTCTCTCCACCTGTCTTTATGTGCTTCTTCCTTATTTCTTCCTTCTTTCCTCAGCCCCCTCCTTTCTCTACAGATGTGCCATGGCCGCCCCAGCAAGCATGACTCAGCTCCCACCCTCGCCCCCTACTCACACTGCATCCACACTGCTTTGCAAGATTAGGGTCCCAAGACTAATCAGTGACCTCCATGTTCAATTACCTCCATGTTACCCAGCCCTCCAGTCCCTGCGGTGTCCTGCCTCCCCTCAGCACTGCCAGACCAGCTCGTATGCCTCCTCTACCCTGCAACACTGTTTAAATGAGGCGGGGGTTGCCTCAAAAGAACTCACCATCCAATAGCTCTTCCTAACCCTGGGACTTGGATTATACTTTTCTTGACTGTGACTTCTCCACACTCCCCTCCCCATATACTATCGGAGGCGTCTGGGGACCTAAATTCCCAAAGCACCCTGCAAAGTAGGAACTTGGTGTGTTTTGGAAAAGTCCTCTCCTGAAGCTGCAGGGGAGGGAGTCCCCCGCTCCCCGTCACGGGTCACGAATGCTGAACTATTCTCCCAACGCAGTCAATGTGAGCTACAATCCTTGAAGGAAACCCACAGTGACAAAACCAACGGTGTTTTCAAAAAGCCTTAAATTTGTTTTCTTTCGTTCGTTCGTTCCTTTTTTTCCCCCCTTCCTTTTTTGTTGCAAGGTATGAAACCCTGCCTGTTCCCTTCTTAACAGATCTTAGAAAGTGTTGGTTCCTTGAGGAGCTGGAATTGACAACCTTTGTGTACCTTTGATTTTCCTCGCCATCCTTACTGCTAGGACATCTGCAAACTTGTTTTCTTCAAGCATCTGGAGTCTGCGAACCTCGACACCCCTTGTTTTTGCTCCCCTAGCGTGCAAAAGTTCTGCCAGCTTTAATATGCCAGTCAGCTTCTAAAGCAGAGATCAGACGCTCACACCTCCTCGGATCTGTGCAACCTGCTCTCTCTGTGCAAAGAGCGAGCGAGATCTGGATGGAGCTGGAGTGAGCAGCAGCCGAGCACAAACTGCTCACGCTCACCGCGGAGATGAACGGGAACCCCGCGCTCCCGTCCAGCGCTCGACCTGCCCCGAAGAGAGCTTTGCCCCCGCGCCCCCCGGTGAGCAAGCCCCTTGTTAAGTTCCGTGGAAAAGTTGAAAGCAAGCATGCAAAAAAGAAGGGGGAAAAAAAAAAAAGGAAGAGGAAAAGTTGCGGGGAAGCAGCCGCGGCAGCCCGAGTGCCCGGAGCATCACTTACCGGGGGCAGGCAGCGGAGAGCCGCGGCACTTCCCTCCGCTGCCGCTGCCTCCTTCTCGCGGCGTGAGGCTGCGGGAGGGAGCGAGGAGCCTCCCGGAGGAGCCGCCGAGCGTGACAGACCAGAGAAGGGGCGGACCGGAGCGGCTGTGTGGGCTTCGCGTTGCGGTGGAGCCTCTGCGGCAGTGCCGGGGAGAGAGGGGGAGCGGGCGGGCGCGGCAGGAGGCGCGGGGCGGGCGGCGGCCGCCACCATCAATAACCGGAGGCGTGGGGTGCGGGGAGGGCGATCCCCGCCGCACGCAGCGGCCGAAGCCGGAGGAGGAGAGGCACGGAACCACCCCCCCGCCGCAGGCAAGGCTAGGAAGCCTCCGCACAACAGGGCTCTTTTTCCCCCTGGAAGGGAAAAATAGAAATAGTGACTCTCACGCATGCACTTTATTTCAGAAGATAGTTTTTTATGAGAGGTGAGGACAAGGGAGAGAATATGAAATTGCTTGTTTCAGAACAGGTTGCAACAGGCCCAATGAACACCCGGAGATCACTGCATCCCTCCTTACTCTTGTCCCAGGGAGCGGGCTGTGAACACTTCGCGGCAACAGTGTACAGCTGTCTGCACTCCACATGCAAAGATTGAGACTGAAGATCAGGGTGAAAATAAGTGGTGTAGGAAGTCCCAGGAGCAATATTCACCCTCCTGAGCGAAAAAATTCCTGACCAGAAGGAGAGGGAAGCATTAGAACTGATTGCCCAGAGTGATGGTGGATCCATATTATACATGGCTTTTTAAGAAAACATTGGAAAAATACATGTGTATAGGCAATTTTTCATATTGGCACAAATGGATAGACTAGAAGTCTTTTTTTAGAGAGCAGGATGTTGTTATGTTTATTACCATGATCAACATATTTTTAATGCAGTGGTATCAAAGACTGAAAGCTGTATCATAACTTTGTCACACTAGGTGTTAATATCCACTGTAGAGCAAAGAATATGGATTTAATGCTCATTTTTGTTTATGTACATTTGCCTGCAATTTCACTGGCAAAGCGTGTAATGTGACAAACACAGTGGTATTGCCAAAATGAAGACATGAGAGAAAGTGAAAAGAGCAGGTAGGATTCCATATTAAACTACTTTTGAAAACCAGCAAAAATATTCAACCAGTTCTATTAACAAACATGGGACTTGGATTCATCTTTCCAAAATATGTTAAACCATGATTAATACCTATAAGTAGAAAGGTAGGATAATGGGCAGTTACCATCATTGTCCCTGCACATGCCTAGTGTGTGTCTTCTACAGAGTTGTAATTTTTGATACCCCATCTGCCTTTGAGTCTTCCTGTCAATATTTGTGAGCTTATATGCATGTTTTCCTATGTATTGAAATATTTTTCTTTTCCTCTGTTGTTGAGCAGAAGACTCAAACATCAAAGGAAATTGGCTTATTGATTGGCTACCCAGGGGAAAATTGAATGAACTATGCATGGAGTGCTGTCAAGTGTGAAACACAAGTAGAGAAGCAGAATAAAAATACCTATTACTTTTCTGTCCCTTTCAGTAATCCTAGCATTAGAAAATTGCACCTGGTGTTACAAAACAGCACCTCCCTGTAAATAGACTAAACTTGTCACGAACGATATAGAAGAATAAAAAAGATTCCAAAATTTTCCTATGGCAGTAAAAGAAAAGGCTATCTGTGCTACAAAAATAAGAATGGTGGTAAAATGTCATTTCCATCCATTTACTATTGACTATCTAAAAGGAACATGTATGTATATAAAATGCATCTTAATCCAACCCTACTGTATTTTGCTGAAATAAAATGGTTAGGACAAAGGCACACTCCTTGTGAGCTTTTAAGCAAATATAACAACTACGAAAGAAAAAAACACCACCACATTTAGGTTTTGAGCACACAGGACTGAAATGCTAAGAAAAATAGATCACTGTGATAAAATCACAATGGATGGACTCAGGAGTTTTTTTAACCTTACCTTCAGATTTCACTGAGAAAGGACCACTACAGCAGCCACCTCCCTCCTCACCTACTGTGTTTGGGACAGGGACGTTCATGACATAGATTTGTAGGCATTTTGTAGCAAACAGGCAGATAGACTAAAGGATTAGACAGAGAATTTTGTCCACAGAAGTAATAAGTGTGTGGTTTTGTAGTTAGATTAAACTGATTTTAACATTGTGCTTCTACTGCAGAGATCAGTTCTTCCATTTGTTCTTCATTCTGTCACTTTCTTACCATCAGCTTTATTGTTTGTGTGGCTTCTGGGTAAAATGAGTCGGTGAGTAGATCTGCCTGCAGAATAAAACTGGAAACCAAAGGGAAGTATATCAAAGTGTGATAGGTTTTCACCTAGACCAGTGACAGACTCACTTGTCTCAGGCTGAGTTAAGCTGATCTTGAACCTTCAGCACACATACAGGACTGATTGTGCCAGCTCAGATAGGTCGTTATGGGAATATGTAGCATCATTGAAGTAAAACTGTATAATATTTTCTTGCTCTGTTTTCTATCTATATATGAAAGGAAAAAATTTATTCCACCCCAAACTTCCCCCTGGCAGGAAGCAGGTCTCATTCCTACCACCAGGAAATGCATACTGAGGTTAATTGTCTGCACACCAGCAACTTCGATGGAAAAAATATCTCTCGAGTTTGAGAATTTTACACAGAATACCTCTGTCTTCCCTGCTACTGGATCTGATGATTTATACCTTTCTGAAATTTGCTCTCAAGACTACTCTTTCATATCAAACATAAAATTTTATCATTATTCACATTCGATTAAGCTCATATCTGCTGCTCTGTCCTTTTTCTGTACAGACTACATGACACATCTAGGCTTTTTCATTTACACCTATCATAGACTCAAAAACACAATATGTATTTATGGCTAGTGGATTACTCTAGAATATGACCACATGCATATTGCATTCCTCCTCCAACAGGAGAAAACCAAAGATGTTGTTTCTAGCTGGTTGAAAAGCAACTAAACCTTAGTAACATTATTTTGTAAAGGAATCGAAAAATGCAGACCCTGTGATTCTTCGAAATTATTTATTCCATACTGTCTTTAAAAGTACATGGCAAACAAATGTCTGTGTTAAAATACTGTAGACAGTTTGCTGTTATTCCTATTTTTATTTATTTTAACTTGTTCCTTAAATGCTTGTCGGTGGTATATTAGTTTTTTTCTCCATTATTTGCTTTTCAGGGTATAAATACAGCAATATCTGGCTATAGAATAATGACTTAAAATAGAAACCAGCAAAGATTTATATTATTTTACTTGAAAACAAAGTTAAATGCTTCATAGAACCAGAATCTTACACCACGTTTCTTTTGTACAAGTGCCACCTTTATCACTGATGTAATCCTACAAAAAATTTCCTTTACTTAAATGGGGCAACGGAAAATGAATAGAATGTAGATATAAAGTGCATAGAAACATTTAAGGTTAATTTTCTGTAAGGGGTCAAGGACCCGCAGGAATCCTCTGAACTGCTGTGGTAAACAGTTTTCTTCAAACACCAAAGCACTTCAGGATTCTATTGTGTGCAGTATATAAACAATTCAGACCACATCTATGCACAGTGACCTACCACAAGAGTCCTGAAAGAGACATTTGGACTCCTCTTCATTTGGTATAAGTAACAGCAGGAAAATGCCACCTAAATGTACAGATGGAATTCATTATGGTTTCAGGTGACAAAGACAGAAAAATGATCTGTAGTTTGTCTAAAAGAAAAGAAAAATAATTCAGTTTTCTTTAGTTAGACATGAGATACTTACCTGAATTTGACCCTAAAGATTGTGCACCATCATATTTAGCCACATGCAATTAGAAATCTCATCTCATGGTTAGGCTTCGCGAACAAAGATTTGGGAAGGGCTCTACCCAGGTTTGTTGCAAGCGCGTTGGTGGCTAAAAAGGCCAATATGAGACAGGCATGTCCGGTTGCAAAGGGCACAGCAGAAAGACTCCTTAGATGGTGTATTCTGCAAGGCACGATTCTTTCTGTGTTGTCTTTTCTCCTCGAGAGTGACCCTGCGTGCTTTCTCAAAAGCATTAGCAGCATTATAGATGGTGTGTCTCCAGACCACCCAATTGGAGGCCAGAGTAGACCAGTGATGTTGATCAATATGGCCAAGGCTGAGATGTTGTTTCAGGGAGTCCTTTTATCTTCTCTTTGGGGCTCCTTTCTTGTGGCAGCCGGTGGCAAGTTCACCATAAAGCAAGATCTTAGGGCAGTGGTGGTCCTTCATCCTTGAGACGTGCCCTGCCCAGCACAGCTGTGTTCTCAGCAACATGGCCTCAATACTTGTGACTCCTGCTTGTTCTAGAACAGATGTATTGGTCACATAATCTGACCAGTGGATGTTTAGAATTGTGTGGAGGCAGCATTGATGGAAGCGTTCTAGGAGACGCAGGTGGTGGCGGTAGATGACCCATGATTCAGATCCATATAAGAGAGTAGACAGCACAATGGCTCTGTCAACACTGATCTTGGTGCTTTTCTTCAGGTGTTTATTTTGCCAAACTCTTTTATGAAGCTTTCCAAAAGCACTATATGCCTTCGCTAACCTGTTGTCTCTCTCTCCGTCAATCTTACCATCCGAGGAGATGAGGTTACCTAGGTAATTAAACTGCTGGACTGATTTGAGCTCTGGTTCGCCAATGTTGATATGGGGATGAAGGAAGACTTCCTGAGGTGCTGGTTGATGGAGAACTTCTGTCTTCTTTAAGCTGACTTCCAGCCCAAAGAGCTCAGCAGCGTCTGCAAAACAGGAGGTTAGACGCTGCAGAGCTGCTTCTGTGTGGGCAACAAGGGCAGCATCATCAGCATAAAGCAGCTCCCAGACAAGATGATTTAAGGTCTTAGTGTGGGCCTTCAGTCGCCTTAGATTGAATAGACTTCCATCAGTACGATATCGGATGTAGATACCGTCCTGATCATCGAGGTCTGCCATGGCCTTTGGAGCATCACGCTGAAAAAGACTGTGAATAGGGTTGGTGATAGAATGCAGCCTTGTTTCACACCGTTAGATATTAGAAAGGGCTCAGAAAATATATTGCCATATCTGACTTGGCCGTGTTGATCCTCATGGAATGAGATGATCATTTTAAGGAACTTGGGGGGACAACCTAAATGTTCCAAAATCTGCCACAGACCTTTTCGGCTCACAGTATCAAAAGCTTTGGTGAGGTCAACAAAGGTTACATAGAGACCTTTGTTCTGTTCCCTACACTTCTCTTGCAGTTGTCTGAGAACAAATACCACGTCTGTGGTGCTCCTGTTGGCTCTGAAACCACATTGGCTTACAGGTAGAATTCCTTCTACTGTAGTGGGTATTAGTCTGTTCAAGAGTATTTTTGCCAGGATTTTTGCCAGCAATGGATAGCAGAGTAATACCACAGTAATTTGTACAGTCTGATTTAATACCTTTCTTCTCATACAAAGTGATGATGACTGCATCACGAAGGTCTAATGGTAGTTCACCTGGTTCCCAGCAGCGCACCACAAACTCGTGAAATTTAGCACGGAGTGCAAGGCCCCCATGTTTCCAGACTTCAGGTGGAATTCCATCAACTCCAGCTGCCTTGCTGATTTTCACCTGCTGTATGGCCTTGAGGGTTTCTCCTAAAGTGGGGGCAGCATCCAATTCGTATTTCACCGGTTGTTGTGTGATGGACTGAATAGCTGAGTCTTGAACTACACGGTTGGTACTGAAAAGAATCTGAAAGTGTTCAGACCATTGATTCAGAATGGAGGTTTTATCTGTTAGAAGCTTTTGACCATCAGCACTGAGAGCTTTGGACTTGCTATGTAGGCCCATATGCTGTTTTCAGGGCTTCGTAGAATCCTCTGTGATCACCAGTATCTGCACATAATTGAGTTTTTTTTCAGCTAGATCGATCCACCACTTATTCTGGATGTCACGGAGTTTCTGTTGGAGCTTGCTGCATGCAAGGCAAAAGGCTATTTTTCTTGCGTGACAGGATGGCAGTGCAAGGTGTGCTTGGTGGGTGGTTCTCTTCTTCCTCAACAATTCCTGGATCTCTTGATTGTTTTCATCAAACCAGTCCTTGTTCTTCTTGAGGGAGAACCCTAAGGATTCTTCAGAGGATTGCAGGATGCTGTTTTTAATACGGTGCCAAATTGTTTCAGGAGAGGAATCTGCAGAATTTGTGGAATGGTTTTCGAGCCTAGTTTGAGGGTTTGCCTGGAATCTGTCTCTCACTGTGGGTGATTGGAGATCATTAACTTGGAGTCTTCTCCTTGGGATACTGCCCCTTTTAGGTTTGAATTTGAGATTGAAATTGAGTTTACAGTGCACAAACCGATGGTCTGTTTGGCATTCTGCACTGGGCATCACGCGGGTATGGTGGACATTGCGGACATCTCTCCGTTGCACCAAGACATAATCAATGAGGTGCCAATGCTTAGATCTGGGGTGCATCCAGGTTGTCTTCAGACTATTTTTCTGCTGGAAGATAGTATTAGTGATGGTGAGCTGTTGCTCCGCACAGAATTCTAGCAGAAGTCGACCATTATTGTTGCAGTTTCCAACACCATGCTTGCCTAATATTCCTTTCCAGGCTTCAAAATTCTTACCTACTCGGGATTTGAAATCACCAAGGATAATGATCTTATCCTCTGCAGGCACCTTTTGGGTAAGGTGACGCAGGTCAGCGTAAAATTTATCTTTTTCAGTAGGGCCGGCTTGGAGAGTTGGGGAGTATATACTAAAGACCACAATGTGTTGCTTGTTGTGGAGTGGAAGGCGTAGGGAGATAATGCAGTCAGAGTGACCTGTCGGCAGATTTTCGAGTTTAGGAACAATAGAGTTTTTGATCATGAAGCCGACTCCTGAGAGATGTTTTTCAGTTCTGGGCTTACCTGACCAAAAGAGTGTGTAACTGGCACCATGTTCTCTGAGGCTGCCTTCCTCTTGAAGGCGAACTTCACTGAGAGCGGCAATGTCGATGTTGAGACGAGCCAGTTCATGGGCAATTAAGGCAGAACAGCACTCAGGACGTCTACTATCCACAGAATCGAGCATGGTTCTGATATTCCAACATGCTAGAGTTAATTTAGGTACACCTTTGGAGGCAGGTGTATGCTTTTGTCTCTTGATCTTTGTGCAACCGCATTGGAGGAAGATGCCTGTTGGCCTGCAGTTAGCTAACTGGGTAAAGGTGGAGATGAGTTTTGTCTAGGCCATCTTTTCTAGGCCCCTCTCCGAGTGGAGCAAGCAGTGCTGTCCTTGAAAAGGCTGCTTGGTTGTTCAGGGTGCTGCCCCAAGAGACTGTTATCTCCGGTCAGTCTCAAATGACCAATATCCTGAACCACCTGCATGCAGGGTTGGGTCAGCAGCTTCCAGTGCACCTTTCACCTGCCGTTTCGACCCTCGCCCGTCGCTACAGGGCTTTTTGCATGTGGGTAAAGCCTTCGAGCCTGCGCAATGGATTTTTTAGGTGAGACGCATTACGTGCAGAACTGAACCCACCCTTTAATCCTGAGGTTCATCTGCCAGGGCCAAGCGAGCTTGGATGGTGGAAGTGAGATCCTCAGGACGTAAGTTTAATTAGAGTGACCTTCTCTTAGATGGATGGCCTTACAGGGTTAAGCGAGCTCCATCTGCCCAGGTTTGGGATGAGAGTTGTCCTTCTCCTAGGATGACTGCCAGAAGGCTAACAAGCTCATCCTGCCCAAGAATGTATTGTATCTGGCCCTACGGTTTTGACCTGTCTGGCATGGGCGACCCTACTGAAGGCATGTACCATCGCCAGCATAGCTCGCAACAACATAGGGGTACACAGGTTTCATTTTTATTGGAATGATTTGGGCAAGTCTGTCATTTCCTACTTTGCTATCACCTATCTATATACAGTCTCAAGGAAATACCCAGGAACAACCCTTTGTCCTGTCCACCCTTTCAGGATGTAGCAGAGCAAAGCAAATATATCTAGAACATGCCGAACCTGGGCAGTAGCTGCAGGTGAACCAAAAACAGACAGACAAACCAACCGTTCTGGCCCCCGTACCCATCCAAGGCTGGGGTGCCTTTCAAGACCCCAGCCAGACCGGGACCCCCAACATTCTAAAAGAACCCATTATCCACCCTGACCTTATCCTTCCCCCACTGTGTTACCACATATCTACAGGCGCACTGCTCACCTGCGACATTTCATACAGGATTGCCCTGCTCGCCCTCCCACCAGTCGGAGGACCCCAACGGCCCCGCTCAACATCCTTCCCCTCCCCCAAACCTGGAATGGCAAACCTCTGTGTGCTCTGAAGCTCCCCTCTCCTCTTCCACGGGGGTGCAGTACCCACCAGCGAGGCTCCCCCTCTTTCTCTCCTTTCACCCACCAGGACTAGGGCGGTGGCCGACCATGGCCGCGCCCGGGGGCCGGGGTCCCCGGCAGCCCCCGCGCTGCGTGCAGCGGGGGTCCAATTAGAAATATACAAATATAAACAGTACTGAATGAAAGGGAAAAATCTGATACTTCTTTACTGTGAAATGAAGATCACTTTTAAAATCAGTTTATATGGTACTGATTCATATACATAAGAAATATATATCAGACCGTGTTTTCCTGTGGCCTCATAAAACAACCAAAAAACCATGACAGATTAAAGCTGCCTTTGATCAAAAGATCCTCTACCTCTTCCAAAATTAAAGGTGAAGAATCACTAAATAAATCTTCATCTAATGTAAGCAGGAGCAACCTTATCAGCTAAGTACTCTGCCAACAGGAGGACTATTAATATCTAAATCCTTTTGGTCCTTCTTGCATTTGTTTCCTTTTGTCTCATGCTGTCTAAATTTCAAAATCTGATTTGCATAAATGAGTGACTTTCTGGACAAGAAGGAACATTAAACATATATCTCCTAAATCCTAGTTTAAAGTCGTCTGCTGACGTGCTGCACTGACCTCAAACAGATAATTTCCTCAAGCCACTGTTTCCTTTCGTGTTCTTTGGTGCTTTACTTATTTAAGATTTTTTTGTCTCTACACGTGAAGAATAATATGGTGACAGCGCTGTCATGAATGAGTCATTTAGGTCACTTACAGAATCATCATCACAGGTATTTAAAAAGCAGGGTTAACACAAATTTGAGAAAGCATGACAAAGTTTGATGGTGAGGTTCACAAGTTAGAATGATTTACACAGAGACTAGAGATGGAAAAGGATAAGGATGCAAAAGGGTAAAGGAGATCCTTCTCTTGAGTCACAAGGGTCAGAGAGGATCCTCTTTCTAAACTCCTGACAGAGCCTAGGTGTGGCTGAGTCGAATCTTATTCTAGACATGGTCATGGTTTATGTCTAAAGTATTTAGCAGCGCCTAATTATTGATTAATTTAAGATTTACAGAGCAATTCAATGGGATTTACTGCAATTACAAGAGTGGCTTAAATATAGGCCCAACATCCTATACTTGCTTTAAGGTCTCTAAATCAATTTGTACACTCACACAGAGACACAAAGACATTTACATACAAATGTACAAATATATAACACTAAAAAATCCCCCTTAGGTTCGGTTCACATCGAATGCCTCTGCATTTCTCAGGGTGTGAGCATTGAAACTCAAGCAGTGGGGACAGGTATCAGCCCAGGCCTCATTATCAGATTTTGGCAATGATCCTACTAGTATTTCAAACATGAGAGTTTGTGAGCTCTGAAAGGTGTTCCACTCAGAGGGAGATGCCAGTCAGCCTACTGTGGCTCAGGAGACCTAAAAAGACCGTTTATAGGGTCACAAGATGTTTGACTTTAGTTATCAGTCAGTCTTCATCCTGACTGATCCCAGATGGTAATTACTGGAATTTTTCTGGAGTCCAATAACAATAATACTATTCTACTTGAGCTATGATTCAGGTAAGTAATGTCTCAAGGCTATTGGGGTGGCTGATTATCTCTAATTCCACTTGTTGGTTAAGAGACAGAAGGTCGGTACTGTGGACAGTACCTCTGATAAGTTCAAGGGGAGCTCTATCACCTGGGAGCCATTAATCAAAGCCAAGGCCTAACAAGAATTCCTGAGATCACAGAGCAGCCCAAGGAGGAGTTGTATCACAACAACTACATATATAACTGCTGCCATAGTTAGTGTTGTAATTTATTTTTAATTCACACACTGCTGTCTCTTAAGTATAAAAGACATAGGCCTTACTTCCTCAAGGACCAGAGCGTGATCTTAAACTAAGCACTATATTCAGTTGAACTCCTGGAGAATGCTCCTTGAAAAAAGGAGTTTTATTCAATGCTGGAAATATTTACTGCATCAAGGCCTAAATTTGCAACAAGGCAAATCCTGATTTGCTTCATATTGAACTTAAGATGAGTTCTGAGTCATATGTAGCATAATTTGAAATTTACTTCTCTTTCAAATATTGTCTTACTTCTGTGTTTGGTTACTCTTGTTAAAGTGATTTCTGATACTTTCTGGTATTGTTTGGAGAGGCTTATTCTTTAATGTTTACAAAGTATTAGAGCCTATATCATTCTACAGCACAATCTATATTGGTATGTAGTGTTCCCAATACTGGGACAGTGTGCAGATACTGGTAAGAAAAGTTACTGATCAAAGAACACAGACATTAACTTAATCCAGAGAACGGTGAGTTATTCAAAGCAATAAAAGTGAAAGAGGGTTGCAACAAATACAAAGTATCTCAGGATATTCAGTTTGATAATTAAATAATTAAAATAAAATAATTTCTAAAAAAAAGGTAGATGAATGTGAAAGTTGATGAATACAATTCAACGTGCATTGCAAAAATAATGTCTTCTATGTGCACAGTAGGATGATCCAGAATAGTAAACCCTGATACAGTGCAACTTACATTTTTATATGTTATATCAAGTATCTTATACGGATAACTTCAGTTTTATTTTTTTAAATATATCTGGGTTTTTTTTAAAATAGACAAACTGAAATCTGTTTCTATTGTGACATGACTGAGCAGTACAAGCAGTTTTAAAGCTCTTTCACCTATAGCATGGCATATAGATTATGCCCCTTCCATCTAAATAAAAATTGTAAAATGCCTTTTCATATTCCCCACAGCTGGTGCTGAAGTATTCAGAGGCTGTGCAAAGAACCGATATTTTTATACTGCAGGTATTTGCACCTGCGTCCTTTGAGGTGTATTCTCTGAGACTAGGTAAATGCCATGAAGATACAATGAAATTATGCCAGGACTACCTTTTAAATGAACACTATACTTTATAATTTAAAATCTGAAAGCAAATCATATAAATAATCTGATTGTTCAATCATGAATGCTTATTCTTCCTGCAGATATCTCAGTCATGCATATGGTGCCCCAGAGTGTTGATTCTTGCATATATATTTAAGGAATAATAAAAAACTACATAAATCACAATTCAGTTGACTGAAATTTCCCTGTGGCCTGTACAAGCATCTGAAGACTTGAAAGCTCTGTTTGTAGTATGAAGCTGAAACATATCACACAGCTGAAACATTCGTTGATATGTTAGTTTCACAAAGTATGTGGAAATATAACAAGTGTAATAGGCTACATTTGAACAGTGTTACGCATTCATTGATTGCTTTCTGATTTTTTTCCCAAATAAACAAATGAAACAAATGTATTTGTCCTAAAGAATTTCCAAGAGAAAACAAATTAATCCTGTAATCAATAGAAATTCCACAGAAAGCTTTGGGGTTCTTTCCATTACATTTGAAGGTATTACATTTCCATTCTTTGAAGGTATGTATAATCAAATCAGAGAAAAGAATCAAGCCAGAATAAACTCCAATTCTGAAGCTAAAACAATAACAGGAGTTATGAAGTAGATCTACATAAAATACACAGCAGTGCAAATGGATGATTCACTGTGGTCTACAATAGAGCTTTTTGTGAGAAGTGGAAGAAAACAAGCATCATTAAACACATCAAGTGTGCTTTGCACTAGCATTGCTCATTCTAGATTAAGTTAATTAAAAGAATCTGATTTTCCTGGAATTGTTCTCATCAGCTCAGCAACTCCAGGAGTCTTTCCTTAATGTTTTAACAGTCTGAGTATAAAGCACTTCAAAAACCTCTCCTCTCGGAACCTCTCCTCTCCAAACCTCTCTGAACCTCTCTGAACCTCTCCTCTCCAAACCGATCCAAACCAAACTGAACCGAACCGAACCGAACCTCTACGAACCTCTCCTGCTGTAGTGCATAGATTTTTTGAATGCTGCTTTTATTAAATAATTGAGTTCAAAGGAATCAAATATATTAATCAAATCTTACTTTCTTTAGATTAATTATCACCTGAAATTGGAGGCAATTCCTTCAGCATATGGGCAAAGACCTCTCATTGTTCACTTTGAAGGGAAGTATTCCAAAAAACTGTGGTAGCTGAAAGAAACAGAAAAGAATATAAGATTTGGTTTAAGATTTCAATCTATAAGCATAAAATGAATCCTTGAAACAGGTCTTTTACCCTGTATTGCAACTAACAGTATTTATAGAACTGAACAAAAGTAGTTGCAGCAAGGTACAAACCCCGCGTGTTCAAGTTGCTGTGGTCTTATATTTTTGTACATCACCCAGACAATGATGTCAGAGTTGAGTGGTTTGCACATCCTGCTGGAAAATATGGAAAATAATGTACATGACAGTACAATTCTATTGGTCAAATTAGCATGAACGCTAATAGCATATAAGCAAAAACTGAAATTACAGTGAGACTCTAAGGGTCATCACATCCTATTTTCGTCCTTCTTACTAGGAGATTTCATGCTATCCTCCTTGCTTTGTAAGTTACACCCCGTTTGCAAACATTCTAGGAGCCCTGGATCCAACTGCTTTCCAACACATCAGGAGAAGGGCACATCAGTTTGCAGTGTTATGATCAGGTTAGGAGTGGTGTAATGGACAGCAACCCTGGAACTGCTTTATACTTTAGGACCAGGAGCCAAATCTTGATGTCACTTAAACTAGCACAGTTTGCATTTTGGCAGCAGTAGAGTTGAGCTGCAAATCTGCTTAGGAGTTCTTGCAGTTGTGTGCAAATAACATGTTCCAAGAGAATATCTCCTTTCAAATGTAATTCTGTAAAGCATTTAAAAAATTAAGCTACTTCTGATTCAAGGAACAAGGAGGCTTGTAATAGTTTATCTGAACTTCTATCTGAGTCACCAACATAAATACAAAATGTTCTGATATTCTCTGGTTGTTGCCACAGCTGGGGAAGTAAGCCTGAAATCTGACCAGGTTTTCCCCCCATCTTAGAATTATATGAATCAAATATATATAAAAATCAAAAAATATATATAAACAAATATATATACAAATACATATATAAATATATGTGTGTGTGTGTATATATATATCCCTTTCCCTACAGAAGTGGTCATGGCACCAAACCCACATTTACAAGTCCCCAGTTATCATGTCATCTTTGAAAGACAGACTTAAAACCTCTTGTTTCTCCCACTGATCGGTTATTTATATAGGGGGGAGGGAGGGAGCATTTCTAAGTAAATATTCCCATGACTAACAAGTCACCAATATGAGTAATGCTTCACATTGGGGTTTCTAAAGGATGTCTATTTTTCAGTCTTCCTCCCCTAATGACATCCTGACATATCTAAATTATAAAACTATGCCTAGTCAAAGAGTTTGCAAAATAAATTTAAAAATGCCTAGTAAGTCTTTTCTAGTGATAGTTAATGAACTAATACATGTTCCCAATACACGTATTAAGACTATTCTATTGCTGGGCAATATAATTTATTTAACCTTTGCCTTGAATAATTTTTCCAGCAGTCTTTTACAGTTTTTCAATTAGTTTTCTTTCTCTGATATTTTTTTTAATATTAAGAACACCTAGTTCCCAAAGTGGGAAAACTTGTATAAAAAGCTCATCTGAAGTCAAGTTTGTTTTACCTCTAGGATGTCATAATTTTTATAACCAAAACTGATGAACTCATAATGGAGCATTAGAATTTTACATAGGTCTATATTTCTAAAAATAACATCAAAATGGTAATTTAAAATAATAAAAATTTGGACAAAAAGAACCAAATAGGAAGTATTGTCCTGAAAGATTTCTGATTTGTGTTGTTTCATAAAAAAGTCAAGGATTTTATTTAGATTAATCACTGTTTTTATAGAGATATGCAGCTGCAGTTGATCTTTTCTCCTACTTATCAACTTACAAATTATTGAGCTAATTTCATTTTTGGCTGAGATCACATACATAAAATAGAGTAGTACATAAAGGAGATGACAGGAAGAGAAGATTCAGTTTTCTTCATCTAATGATATTTTTCTGAAAACAGACATTCAAATTGTGAATTTTGTTGCTAGGAGCAACACCATACAAAGCATTCTCCCAGCTGCCTTAGTCATTACAGCTCTGTCTACTTATTATTACATGTATTCTCTACATGTAATGTACTCACTACTAATTTCATTTTCACAACCTTCCAAGTCAACCATTTTTTCCAGAAAGCCCGCAGAAACAATCATCCAAATGGTTGTCCTGTTCCAGTAACATATCTGGAAATGGGATGATGTCAGAGGAGAAGAAAGCAGAAAATAATAGAGTTTAGTTAATAACAAATATTTTTTTCCCAGGACACTAAAAATAGCACCTCTATGCTTCTATTTGAAATTCTCTGGCTCTAAGATGGAGGAGCTTTTCACTGACATTGAGTATGTTGGCAGAAGTGCTGAATGAATACACACTCAAGAGCTCAATGCCAAAGCGGAGTCAACTACTCTAAGAAAATGGGTATTGCTGAAACGGGGGGATTCTGGGAATTAAGTCACTGGTAAGTAAAATAGTCCATCTGGAACATTGAGTCCAAGTCCTGGCCCTGCACATCACCACTCAAAGAATCACACCATGTGCCTGAGGACATTGTTCAAACACTTCTTGAACTCTGTCAGGCTTGGTACTGTGACTATGTCCCTGGGGAGTCTGTTTCGCTGCTCAACCACGCTACAGGTGAAAAACCTTTTCCTGATATCTAGGGTAGTTCTCGCCTGACTCAGCTTTGTCCTGTTGCCTCAAGTCCTGCCGCTGGTTGTGAGAGTGAAGAGATCAGTACCTGCCCTTCTGCTACCCCTTGTGAGGATGTTGAAGACCCCAATGAGGTCTCCCATGTGTCTCCTCCAGCCTGAATACCCCAAGTGACCTCAGCCATTCCTCATACGGCTTCTCCTCAAGGCCCTTCCCATCTTCCTTGCTCTGCTTTGGACACTCTCTAACAGCTTCATATCATCCTTATATTGTGGTGCCCAAACCTGCACACAATGGTCAAGGTGAGGCCACCCCAGTGCAGAGCAGAGCAGAACAATCCCCTCCCTTGACCGGCTGGTGATGCTTTGCCTGATGCCCCCCACAACACAGTTGGCCCTCCTGGCTGCCAGGGCACTGTTGACTCATATTCAACTTACCATTGACCAGGACCCCCAAGTCCCTTTCTGCAGCACTGCTCTCCAGCCTCTTATTTCCGAGTCTACTCACACATCCGGGGTTGCCCTGTCAGTTGACATACTGCACACTATGCACACTTATCTTTTGTCATGCAATACTTACGTATGTCTTACTTTTGTAGGTTTAGGGTATGTGTTTGAGGAAAAAATGGTTTGCACAGTAAAACAGAGCATTTGGGGAGAAATTTCCAAAGCATACTTCCCTCTAACAACAGATACTATTAATATATTTGCATGTTTTATGTATGTGACACACATCACATTTACATTCATTATATTATGTACTCATGCATATAAATACATAAATATATTTATCTATATTGCACATAAAAATGTGTATACATACACACACATTAATGCATAATCTGAAATATATCCTATTTGTGTGAAGGCTTATTCTCAGTATTTCAATTTACTTATACAATGTGGAAGACAACCCTTTGTTATACACAGAATCCAAAGCAGTATAGGTAAGACAGAGAAAAGGTCAAAACAAGGTTAATTGTATTTCTTGACATTTCACAGAAAATATGAGTTCTTTGCCTGTTAAAGTTTAAAGGACCAGCTGGCAATACTGGCTGAAAACTATGGAGTTGTGAAGAAATAGTCAATATACCAACACAAAAGATAAAAGCAATATGTTAAGAGTAATTAGCAGGGCATTGTAAAGTAGTGGGAATGATACAATTGCAAGTACAATACTAGCTCAATAATGACAAAAATAACCCAAATGTTTGTCTTGTGAAAGTCATATTTTTTATTTTTTTCACAGCATACCCTATTTAGAAACTCGAGAGGAGAAACAAAACCAGAAAAAAATGATCACTAATGGCTTTCAGAAAATACTACAGAATTCAAAAGCTTAGCAGACAGAATAAGCATATTTAAAAGAATTTCTCCTGTTAAAAATCTAATTCCTGTTCCAACTTTTGAGCACTTTTCAAAGTTGAATTCAAGGAAAAGGAGCCAAATGGTAAGACTTGAAAACAGCCATGAAATACTTTTTCATAACGAAAGCCCCCAGGTATGTTTTCTGGACTACAGTTTTTTAAACAATTGTATCTTGAAAAAATTTAGACAAAAACACAGTCAGCTGGGCTTCTACTCAGAACACTGATTTCTAAAACATCCTGTTCCATAGAGACCTGTTACTGAGGTATCCTGTGTGCAAAGTGTATTATCTCTGATATTTCTAGTTGCCTTTTTATATTGTGGTTCCCCGTTGTTATGGCAGCCAAGGGACACTTCTTTCCAACTAACTCAGTTTTTGATGTTAGCAGTCCCTAAACTGACCATTGCAGGTCAGTGGATAGGGTACACTGTAGCCCCTGAGAATTCGCAACACCAAGAGGGATGTGACATCTCTTTGAGTAGCATTTTTACACAAGGAAAAGGGGAAGCTGGTGTTGGGTGGGTAGGCTGCAAGAGAGAACAGAAATGAAGGCTATCATCCGGTTATAGAAGCATGATACAATTTATTCTGTCCACGGATTTCTCTGTGACACCTGACAAGTAAGCCTTCATCTGCTTCATCATCTGCTTTATATGTCCAAAATGGAGACTACAGCATTTCCCTGCTTGAGCGGGTTAAGGAAGTGGAGATACCATAATGATTGAGGCATCCAGATACCACAAAGAGTGGTCTGTGTAAGAGAGAATATTTAAGGCCAAATTCTGATGGTTTTGCAGCCCCTTAACAAGGTCTACTAGCCTTGGACATAACTACTGCATTCCTTTATCACAAATGGCTAATGGTATAGCACCGTGATGGATTATGAAAGGCCTCTGTTCTCACCTCATAACATATAGAGACATCACACTCTACACATATCCAACGAAAATTCATTCTTATTCTATATAATATAGTCAGCTTTGATATTTCTTGTTATGGAATTTCAAAGACTACTTTTCTCATATACCTTGCATTTATTAATAAGCAGGATCACAAAGAATTTGGAAAAAAGATAAAGCTAAATGTAGTTCATGTTTCATTCTTACTTTTTCTCTATTTTTAAGATCATGTACACTTAACAGAAGATTCATGAACCCAACTCTCAGTTTAAGCTTTGGCTGGAATGAACGATAAACGAACATATAAAATGAACATATTTTTTTCTAATTCTACTCAGTTTTAACAGATACAGCATATTATTCACAGGTACTCTTAAACAAACATTAATGCCATAGTACAAGATTAACTGATGAATGGGATTACAATGATGTTTGCACAGTTGTAGAAAAAAAATCTATTGAAATAAAAACAATTAAGTAAACTCCTTAAAGCAAAGTTGCAGTTTGTGGATGTGGAATAAGTGGTCTAAGGGAGAATAGTCAGAAAATACATATACAAATAGAAGATACTATAAGTCAAATACATTTAAGTCTGTATATCATGGTATTTGTTATTCCATTAAAACAAAAACAAAACAAACAAACAAACAAAACAAACAAACATAAAGTACCCGGAGATAATGTGAATTTAATTCTACCATACACCAGCAGGAAATTTTAGCCTCTTGTATCAGTTTTGGCTGTTGAAATTGTTCTACATAGTTATCAAATATACTGTTACTCAATCACGGCTGGGCTTCGCGAACGAAGATTTGGGACCGTTACTCAATATTCCGTATACATATAACTGACTGTATAATTTAGGCATGGAAGTTTCAGGTTTTTTCCTCAGTCTCTGATTATTGCAGTCTCAAACACAGTTTGGTATTGTTCCAAAAAGCTGCTCTAAAATATGATTCCTGATAAGCTAATAGCCTGAAAAGAACAAAAGCTAAACAGCAATGTATTTGATCTGCAAATCAGATGCAAGAGAGAAAGGACCAACATTGTAAATCACAGAGACATTCAAGGTTAGGGGGAAGCTTGATGGATGAGAAATGGAGGATGAATACAATTCTGGAGTGCTTTAAATGAAGACTCTGTAGAGATCTCTTGTGTTGGTGTACAACTTGCCTTTATTTATGCTGCAAAGAAAGCCTCTACAATAAACCATAAGAAAGCATAATACATAACTGTCAGACAAAAGGTTCTTCTAGCCCACTGATTTGGGCTGTGCTCAGAAGTGGATGTTTAGGATTTTTAAAAGATTTTTTGAAGTTTAAAGCAGAAATGATGAGAGTAACTGAGCACTGGCACAGGTAGCCCAGAAAGGCTATGGAGTTTCCATTCTGTGAGATATTTAAAAGCTGTCTGCTAGTAGATACTCAATGCTGTCTTCAGTGCAATATAGTATATTCTCTTTAAGACTTCTCATGCTGCTGAGAAAAGGACACACACCCCTTCCTCCATTATTCACTGCAACCTTTATTTGTATTTATTAATTTATATAAGATGTTTTACCTATTTAGCTTTTTTCCTCTGTCAGATCAGTCTGGACTTCCAAACAAAGTGAGTCAACACTTAAAATATCAAGTTCTATATCCCCCATATCTAAAAAAGATACTCAAAATACTTACTGATATAATCCTTGACCATAGCTGCCAGGTATAGAAATATTTAACATTAATGATGATAGCAAAACTGTCCACCTGTCTGCTGCATCAGTTATTGCTCATGAAAAATTAGAGCACTGAAGTGCAGTATAAGTTGAAGGTGACTATGTTTAGCACTGTCAGAGCACAGAATAGTTCTTTGTCTGTGGACTTTCTGTGCAAAATATCTTGAAAATACAGAGCAATTCCCAGTCAGGTCCCATCCCAGCATTCCACCAGGAGGCTTGTAAGGTGTAGACCTGAAAGCACAGAATTGCTCGTGACGTCCCCCCTACGTATTAAAGTATGTCATTATGCTTTACGTCTTCACCACGGTTTTGGAGGTGTTATTGCTAACACCAGAACATCAGAGTTAGAGAAAAGGTACAAAGTCACAATGAAGGACACCTTATAATTTACTAATGCTGCCCTGACATTGGAATTTTTAGGAAAAATATAATGAAATTTCTAATTGATTTTTTCGAACTGCTTTTCTAAAAAGCCATACACAAATCAAACTTGAAATTGACTCAAATATGTCCTTTCTGGGTTGCTCCTTTGTACAGATGCTTGGTAGTGAAAAAAGCAATGATATATGTAAATAGATAGAGTTTATTTGTAGAAAACATTTAATATTCTCAGAGCTATTTCACAAGCTATTCAAGTGCTGTAAAAATCTAAAAGGAATTAATTCTAAATTCTCTTCCTGCCAAGAGTTTATAGCATCTACTGCATAATCTCTGTGTCAACTATGAATACTGAAAATGGTTCAATAATTCCTTGAAGTAAAAGGTATTCCTTGAAGTAAAAGGAATTCAACATTTTGAATTCTATTCACCTTTTGAAGCACCTGTTATACAAACATTAATTCTTTCACAACTCTCTTAAACACATTCAGAAAGCTTAGATTTTGCATGGATTCAGTTTAATTTCCATATAAAATAAATATACAAATCTAAAAAATCCACATCTTTTCTATATATTGGAGACTAGAAGAAAATAATAACTTCAAAAATCATCCTGTTTATCACCATTTTGCTAAGGGGTTTTTGGCTTTTACTATAGAAAAATTGAAAATCTGAAAGAGGTTGTAGTCTTCCCCATGTAGCAAATCCCCATGGCAACAGAGTTCATAGGTCATCCAAGACCAAAAGCCCCCTCAGAATTAGAGGACTGTAATCAGCAACATGTTGAGAAATAAGTGACTGCAGCAATCTTAAGTGAAATCTGAAGTGTACCACTTCAGAAACCTAACATTATCCCTATTGTGATTATAAAAGATTGACATTAAATCTGGTGAATCTCTGAAAATTTAGTAAGTTAACACCATGAAACATGTGGAGGTGGCTCATGCCTGTGTTACCTGCTTTCTCCCAGTGACCTAACTTAAATTTCATGAAGTTTATATATGAAGATACATACATGTATTAATTAAAATCAACACTCAATGGAAGAAAAAATTTTTGGGGACTTTGTCCTTCTTCTTCTTCTTTTTGTACTTTTTATGCTTGTTTATGAAAAACAACCTTTAAAATTGCCTGACCTTGGTCTGAAAATATAGCATGGAAGTAGAAATTATTGACATAGTTTCATATACACTATGAAATACACAGACATCAGGGTTTACAATTCTGGTGTTTGTCACTGAACTGCTATTGTTCATCAGAGATCTGTACCTTGCTTTCAGTTTTCCTACAACACATTCTGTGATTATCCTACAGCTGTCTCAGATAGCATCCATTAAAATTGTTACATACACTAGGACAAATTCAACTAACCATGGGCACCACAGAAATCAGGTGCCACAGAATTCCTTTCCCTCAGAAGGAATAGAACATCAATAATCTCAGTATAAACTGGCTTGTTCTTAAAGGGTCTAGTTTTTTCAAGTGATGCTTCTTGCACTTCACCTCTGTATGCCCCAATAATCAAATAACATTTCACTAGTATTTCTTTAGGGTGCAAAGACCAACATATTATTTATATACCATTTCAATGTTACCTACATGTGGAGCAGATATCTGGAAGATTTTCAGATTACTACTGGCTGAAAACCCCAAAGTAATTGCTACTTATGGGATATAGAATGTTTCTTCCTGTTGTTACGATATGTCATGAGAATCAGTTAACATCAGGGGTATAAGAAATTTCCTGATGCTGAACACTTACAGTTTCTCTTACTTGCAGCACAGCTTCATAACATCATATACTCTGAAGACGAGCAAGCAGAACTTTGTGGTCATTCTTATACTCCCACTGAGGAAATTCCAAATTCTGCATGCAGGGACACTATCTCTGCGGATACCCATTCCATTATTTCTAAGGAGAACAATTTCTGTCACTTCACCTCCCCACTAATCTGGGCATCACAAAAGGATAGATAAAAGAGTGTCTTAAAGATAAGGATAAAGGTTTACTTAACATTCAAATGATTTCTTAATATGCTGAGGAGAATCATCATGGAGAGCATAGATTGGGCATGACACGCTGCAGCTGCTAAAATGAAATTTTGTCCTGTGAGTCATGCACTCTGACAGCTTCATACCATATTCCTAAAATTTAATTGGGAAATGGCAAACTTCAATATACCATTGAACTAGCCATTTTTTTTCAAGGTAGAATGTGGTCTACTCCTGACCAGTCATGCTACACCAAGATTAGCAGAAGTATATCTACCAGTAAGTGAGAAACCAAGGAGTTAATTAAGTTTCTTCCATCCAAATGGAAAATATTGTGTCCAAAGGAAACTCCGAGCCCTTTCTTCTGTCTATCAACATAGTCTGTCTTTTGTGGCTTCTGTTGTACCCACTTGATCTGTATTCTCCTGTATTTCTTGGCAAAGTACTGGGCTATATTGGTGTTGTTCTAGAATTTTCTGTGTTACAGAAGACAGAAATAAGCAGGCAAATTCACACTTAGTTCTATAGTGCCAAATCAGTACATTCTGTGTTTATGAATGTTTAAAAGAACCATACAAAAAAGTAATCTTTATGGGGCTCCAGAGGTAAGGGAGGTACAGCTTCTCTCACAACTAGTACATCTTTTCTCTGTTAACAACATTACGCAGTTTGGTTCCATGGAATTCCTCCATCTTCCTCAGACGTGTCATTACTAACTCAGGAATGACTGACTCATTCAAGAAGTTTTTTGTACTCTTTAGCAATATCAGGAGAACATCCAACAGTGAGTGAGTGTTGCTCCTGTCCTATGTTTTGATCAAAATCCAGATTGAGCCAGGTCTAGGGTGTCTCCTGTACTTAGACTCCCAGAATCCTTTCTCTAAATTTGCTTGGAAAAAGAAGAATTTGGCAAAGGGCAGTAATTAACCAAGTCAGGTTTCTTCTGGATTAACCATTGTTGTTTTTCTGAATTATATAGAGTTATCTATTTTGGTGGGAAAGAGCAACATCACTGTTTTAATCTCATTAGTAAGGTAAGACAGCATCTTCCTCAGAAGTTACTTGTAAAAGCTTAGTGTCTTATGAAATTTGACTCTTTACACTTCAGGCATCTTCCTGAATGTGGATGATCTCTTTGGCAGATGGACTTTTGATCTTTCCTGTGGATTACTGTATTTGAGTTTAATTAATTTACTTATTCCACTCTTCAGGACATTATTTAATATCTACTTTGAAAGCAGAGGGAAAATTTCTCAGCGAATGGAATCTTTGCATATGCTTAAGTAATTTCTGTATTGCAGTGTCTACTTTTTCTTTAGTTTCACACTTACATCCTTCTGCCTATCTCTGGCACAGTACCTCGGAGAAATCCATATAATAACACTCTACATTTTCAACACTTTGATTTATAGATTGTATCTATCTACACTGCAGTGCCCTCTTTTAATCTGAAATAATCCTTAACCCAAGATCAGGTACTTAAGTCTTTTTTAGCTGGAGAAATCCTACTAATTCAATATGACTCTTCAAGAAAAAGGCTGTGTAGAGATAAATGGCTCTTATATGTACAGGTTGTATAAAAAGGCATGTTACAGTGGGCACAATATAAAACATATGGATGACTAGAAATATAAAACAAGAAGTGAGGAAAGGAATATTTGGACATTTTATTTGAAGTGTTATGATAAAGATGGTGAATTCTTTCAAAAGAATTCAAATCTCAATCTAATGATTATGACTGAATACCTTTAGTGATGCTGTGAACCCTTGGTATGATATGCATTAACATATTAGCTTAGTGAAACTTCTAATTTCTGGATGTTTTGGATTTGAACTTCTATCTGCCTTTCTTTTCTAATTGTTTTTTTTCCCCACTGATTTTGAAGACTTTCTCACCTTAACTGCTGTCTGAAAATATCCTGGCAGGATCTGGGTCTATGAGACATATACAACAGAGGGATACTCCATGTGACTTTTGGGGTTCAAACATACACTCCAACATCTTAAAGCCTTCATGTTCATCAGAGGATATTTTTCCCGTCTTGCTTCCTCAGTGTTATCCAAGTAGATTTCTCTCTCTAGCTTTTGCAGATGAAAAAGAGATCCATTGCACTACCTTTTGGGCATAATAAGAGTTGTGCTGGTAAGTTAGGGAACACTTTTTTATATATTTGTCACACTTTTGGGAGAAGACTGCCTTATTGTTGCCAAGCAAATTTACATTGTGCTGATCCGAAGCCACTTATCATTTAAATTTAAAAAACCCCAACACTTTTGTGTATGACATTCAAAATGGTGTGTTTAATATTTGTAACAGACATAGGTAAATGTACAAAATAATTCAATCTATTTATACCAAACCTATATTAGAAAGTTCCTCTCCCCACTATTCTGCTCCTTACTTCTCCCTAGGCTTCAGTCATGGTTTCCATTTCTGTGTATAGCTTATGGGTCAGCATACATTTATATGAAAAAATACTTTCATGAGAGAAATCACCTGGGAGAGGAGACCTCCACAAAAGAATTTCTTTTAAAGATTTCTTTCAGAAGCCTAATCAAATTCTTCTGTTTTAGCTGAACATATGATGCTATCCTTCACAATCATAAGATATCCTGAGAGATACAGCCTTACACACTGAAAATCAGTCCTTTCTAAAGGAGTTTACCTGAGCACTTAAAGAGCTGTTTCTCCTTTTTTTTTTAATTGTACAAAATTCTCATCAGTGGGCAAGGGAACTGTTACAGATGTCATCTATCTGGATTTCTGCAAGGCCTTTGATATGGTTACCTACTATATCATGCTCTCTAGAGAGGACAGATATGGATTTGATTGATGAACTGCTTGATGGATAAGGAATTACTTGGATGGTAATACAGTCATATCCAGAGGGTAGTGGTCAGTGGCTCAACATCTGGATGGAGATCAGTGATGAGTGGCCTCCCTCAAGGGTCTGTATTGGGATGAGTGCTCTTTATTGTCTTCATTGATGAAATTTGCAGATGACACCAAGCTGAATGATGTCACTGACATACCTGAGGGATGGATGCCATCCAGAGGAACCTGGACAAGTTCAAGGAGCGGGCCCAGGGGAAAATTCTGTGAACCTCACGAAGTTCAATGAGCTCAAGCACAAGGTTCCACCCCTGGGTTGGGGTAATACGGACTATAAATACAGGATGGAGGACAAAAGGGTTGAGAACCACTCTACCAAGAAGGACATGGAGGTCCTGGTGGATGAAATCACAGAATCACAGAATGGGTCAGGTTGGAAGGGGCCACATGGAGTCATCTGATCCGAGCTGGGTCATCCTAGAGAACATGGCACAGGATTTTGTCCAAATGGTACTTGAATATCTCCAGTGAGGGAGAATACACAACCTCTCTGAGAAATCTGTTCCAGTCACCTGTACAGCAAAGTTCAGGTGGAACTTCTTGTACATCAGTTCCTGCCCATTGCCTCTTTTCCTACAGTTCATCACCACTAAGAAGAGCCTGGTTCCATCCCCTTGGCATCCTCTCTTTAGATACTGATAGACATTGATGAGGTCCCCTCTCAGTCATCTCTTCCAAAGGCTGAACAGGCCCAACTCCTTCAGTCTTTCCTCACAAGAAAGATGCTCAAGTCCTTTCAACACCTTTGTAGCCCTCTGCTAGATTCACTCCAGGAGCTCCATGTCTCTTATGATCTGAGGAATCCAGAAGTGGACACTACACTCCAGGTAAGGCCTCACCAGGGCTGCGTAAAGGGGCAGGATCAGCTCCCTCGACCTGCTGGAAGTGCTCTTCCTAATGCACCCCAGGATACCACTGACCTTCCTGGATACAAGGGCGCACTGTTGGCTCATGAACAGCTGGTTGTCCGCAAGGACCCCACCCCAGGTCCTTCTCCACAGAGCTTTTTTCCCATCAGGTCAGCCTCCAGCCTTAACTAGTGCAGGGAGTTATTCCTCCCCAGGTGCAGGACCTGCACTTGCCCTTGTTGAATTTCAGGCAGTTCTCTGCCCATCTCTCCAATTTGTCGAGGTCCTTCTGAAGGGCAGCACAGTACTCTGGGCTATCGACCCCTCCTCCCAGCTTTGTGTCATCAGTGAACTTGCTGAGGAGGCATCTGTCCGCTCATCCAAGTCATGGGTGAACAAGTTAAACAGTACTGAACCCTGGAGAATACCACTAGTGACAATGAAATACTGGACATTAGCTGGCAATGTGTCCTTGCAGACCAGAAATCCAATTGTATCCTGGCTGCGTCAAAAGCAATGTTGCCATCAGGTCGAGGGAAGTGATTCTCCCTAAGTACTCTGCACTAGTGTGACCCCAGCTGGAGCACTGCATCCAGCTCTGGAGTCCTCAGCACAGGAAGGACATGAACTTGTTGGAACAAGTGAACCCCCTGGTGGATGAGGGGAAGGCAGTGGATGTGGTCTACCTGGACTTCTGTAAAGCCTTTGACACCACCTCCCACAGCATACTCCTGAAAAAGCTGGCAGCCCATGGCTTGGACAGGGGCACCCTGTGCTGGGTTAGGAACTGGCTGGAGGGCCGGGCCCAGAGAGTGCTGGTGAACGGGGCTGCATCCAGTTGGCAGCCGGTCACTAGTGGTGTCCCCCAGGGATCAGTGTTGGGCCCAGTTCTGTTTAATATCTTTATTGATGATTTAGATGAGGGGATTGAGTCCATCATCAGCAAATTTGCAGATGACACTAAGCTGGGGGGTAGTGTCGATCAGCTGGAAGGCAGGAGGACTCTGCAGAGGGACCTGGATGGGTTGGAGAGTTGGGTTGATTCCAACAGGATGAGGTTCAACGAGGCCAAGTGCCAGGTCCTGCACTTTGGCCACAACAACCCCCTGCAGCACTACAGGCTGGGGAACAGAGTGGCTGGAGAGCAGTCAGACAGAGAGGGACCTGGGAGTTTGGATTGACAAGAAGCTGAACATGAGCCAGCAGTGTGTCCAGGTAGCCAAGAAGGCCTGTATCAGGAAGAGTGTGGCCAGCAGGACCAGGGAAGTGATTCTGCCCCTGTACTCAGCACTGGTGAGGCCACACCTTGAGTACTGTGTCCAGTTCCAGGTCCCTCAGTTCAGGAAGGATATTGAGGTGCTGGAGCAGGTCCAGAGAAGAGCAACAAGGCTGGTGAAGGGACTGGAGCACAAGTCCTATGAGGAGAGGCTGAGAGAGCTGGGGTTGTTCAGCCTGGAGAAGAGGAGGCTCAGGGGAGACCTCATCACTGTCTACAACTACCTGAAAGGAGGTTGTAGCCAGGTGGGGGTTGGTCTCTTCTCCCAGGCAACTATCAGCAAGACAAGAGGGCGTGGTCTTAAGCTGTGCCAGGGGAGGTTTAGGTTAGATATTAGAAAGAATTTCTTTACAGAGAGGGTAATCAGGCATTGGAATGGGTTGCCCAGGGAAGTGGTAGATTCTCCATCCCTGGAGGTTTTTAAGATGAAACTGGATGTGGCACTTGGTGCCATGGTCTAGCAACTGCAGTGGTAGTGGATCAAGGGTTGAACTTGATGATCTCGGAGGTCCCTTCCAACCCAGATGATTCTATGATTCTATGATTCTGTGAACCGTTCCAGAGAAGGGCCATGAAGATTGTCAGAGAGTTGGAGCACCTGAGAGAGTTGGAGTTGGAGTTAAAAGTTGTTCAGCCTGGAGAAGAGAAGGCTCCAGACTGACATCCTAGCAGCCTTCCAATACTTAAAAGGGGCCTACAAGCAAAATGGGGACAAACATTTTAGTGGGGCTATTGCAATAGGACAAAGGCTAACAGTTTTAAACAAAAAAGGGTAGATTCAGACCAGATATAAGCAAGAATTTTTTACATTGAACGTGGTGAAACATTGAGACAGGTTGCCTGGAGAGATGGTAGATGTCACATCCCTGGAAACATTCAAGGTCAGGTTTTATGGGGCTCTGAGCAACCTGATCTAGTTGAAGATGTCCCTGCCCATAGGCAGGGTGTTGGAATAGATGACCTTTAAAGGTCCCTTCCAGCCCAAACCATTCTATGAGTCTAAGATTACTCTCTTGGTGTAATCACCTGTACTTGACTGGCTAGTTCACCTTGTATCAAACTATAGAATTTAAGTACAAGTCAATAAGAAAGCTGGGTAAGTTATTGTTGTATATCAGTAGAAAGTATCTTTACCACAAAATCCTTGTAAATTAAAAAAATCTTCTTAGCATAAGGACATTAGGAGAGTAGTGCAACCCCGGAAGAGGTTTTACAGAAAGGTTGTGTAACATCCATCCTTGGACATAGTTCAAAGCCCTGAGCAACCTGATCTAACTTTGAAGTTAGTTCTGCTTTGAGCAACACATTAGATCACGGAGATCCCTCCCAAGCTAAATTTTTCTCCATCCTTTATTTAAATGAAGCATACCTAAGTATCTGGTTACCAGCTCTTGACTGAGATCAGATGTTGTAAATCAACATTTTGGGATAAATTTGGAATAAACTCAGAAGGCCTGCAGAATGCCTAGAGGAGCTACGTGTTTGTTTCATTTCTGTTGTTTCCGTTGTTGCTGGTAAAATTCCCAAGTGAAATATGTCCTTATCTTGTTTTGTTCTGCAGAAATACACCTTAGTTGATAAAACAGGCTGCTACTATGTAATGCTTGTACTTGGTAGATTTAAAGTACATAACAGCTGTCACCAGGGCAAGCATTAGCTATTAGGGAGAGGAGCCTAGTTATTATGTAGAGTATTAGTTATTAAGCAGAGGAGCCTTAGACTCTAGTAGGAAGTAGTGTTTCAGAAAACAGTTGTTTTGCAGTAATTGCAATCTGACAAAATTGTTTTGCAGATCCATGAAACAGTCTCAATTTCTATTAGTTGCCACACTGCTTTTGACATAACATAGTATCCACAAGGAGGTGCAGGTAAATCCCGAGGAGTAAAATTACAGTGACAACTTAAAATCTGAAAAGGTAAAGTAGTCCAAATGATGAGATTTTCTTAGGTTTTTACTACTTAGCTCATTTGGACCGGACAAACAACTTGAAATCATCTCTATCTGTAGTTTCTACTATTTCCCCCTTTTCTTTCTTTCTTGCTTTCTTCTTTCTTTTTTTTTTTTTTAATTTTTAATTTCCAGTCATGTAATTTGAAACAAAAATATCTTGAAAATACTTTGTATTAACTCATCTTTAACAAAAAATCTATGATAACTTTTCAGGCAGAGTCATGTACGTTGAGAGACAAGCTGCCTCCATTTACTTCAGGACATGGCTAAGTACAAACACATTTGTCACACAGCAGTTGACATACTGCAGCATCACTCCCAACTTCAATTTCCAGTACCTTCTCTGCCAATGCTTAAATTCATATTGCCCAAGTGCGGGTCATACTGTATTTGACTAATGAAGAACAGCATGTACCCACTCAAAGTATGGGTTCACTCTACTCAAGAGGTATTGTTATTCATGAATATGTATTCAATTATTTTTAGAAGTATTGAATCATTTAACTTCAGTTAAAGACATTTTAACTACTCCATTTCAAAATAATGTCAATGTGAGAGATATTTGACTTAAATGTTTATTAAGAAGGGAATAGCATTTCCAAGAATAGTGTAACTAAGCTAAGGTTTAGAGACAATTTTGCTGATTAAGTATGTCTTTGTATATAAATAATATCCTCCTAAATCCATTTAGGCTATAATGTTAATTCCTGTGTTTATTACTGACCAACATTTCACACATACTGCTGTGATAGATCAGTTCAAGTCCATATTGCAATATTAGGTACCTCAAGGGATTCCAACTCCAGTAAGTCTCGGGAAAATTCATACTGTACTTCATACAGTCAGAATGTATCCATGATACAAACTAAATTAGGAACAAGCTTTGAATGACTCCTCTGCTCTCTCTGAATATTGTACTCCTCTTCCTGAAGTGATACAGCTGATAATTTTCTCCCCAGTTCTTCAAGGTTTATAGATTTTCAGCTCTGGATACAACAGAAAACTAAGAAGATTAGATCCTTCAGATCTTCTCATCCAATCTTCATCGGACTACAAGTGTTCCAGACTTCTGCAAATCATCCATTAGAGAACTGGAGATGAAGATGCTTCTCTACTTTCCTGCAGTGGATAGATACCTTAATGTTTGTGGCGTATTCCAATACTAAAGTACCGGGACCCATAAAAAAATTGTAGCTGGTGGATGACACAAGTCAAAGTGTACCTGCTCTAATTTTTGCACCATGCACTGTACTGAATTACTTCACTACAGTTGAGATATGAGGTAAATGCTGCATGTATTGACTACCACAGTTGCAACAGCAAGAATAACAAAATAGAAACAGAAGTAAATAAAACAAAATTAGATGTAAAGCATACAACTGAGAGTCAAAAGGTGTCATCAGGAAGGTGTCATCCCAGCAAGGAACAAAAATCTGCCTGGACAACATTTTTGCACAGAAATGGATTGTCTATGAAAAACTGTCTTGGTCAGTCTTGGTGTCTTGATGCTCAGTCCAGTTTAGGGATGTTCTTTTAGGGGGCGCCCAAACTAGATGAGGTATTCTACTGTAGTCTAGTAAGTGCTAAGCAGAGGGATAATTGCTTCCCTTGTCTATGGGCTGTGCCCCCGTGAACTTAGCCCAGGATACCCTTGGGATTTTTTGCTGCCAGGGCACACTGCTGGTTAACACTCAGCTTGCTAGCTTCCAGGGTTTCCAGGGTGTCATGATTTCATCCCAGCCAGAAACCAAACACCACACAGTTGTTTGCTCACTCCTCCACCAGCAGGATCAGGGAGAGAATTGGAAGGGTAAAAGCTAGAAAACTCATTGGTTGAGATACAGACAGTTTAATAGGGAAAACAAAAGCTGTGAACACAAGCAAAGAAAAACAAAGAATTAATTCACTGCTTCCCCTGGGCAGGCAGGTGTTCAACCCTCTCCAGGAGAGTGGTGCCCCATCACACATGATGGCTACTTGGTAAGACAAATGCCATCACTCCAAGTGTCTCCACAATCCATCTTCTTCTCCCCCACTTTAGGCTGACCATGATGTCATTTGGTATGGAATATCCATTTGTTTAGCCTGGGTGACCTGTCCTGGCTGTGTCTCCTCCCCATCTCCTATGCACCCCCAACTTCCTCACCAGCGTGACTGTATGAAAAGCAGAAAAGGCCTTGGCTCTGTGAAAGCACTGCTCAGAAATAACAAAAATATCTTTATATTAACAACTCTGTGTTCAGCATAAATCCAAAACACAACCCCATACCAGCTACTATGAAGAAAGTTACCCCTACTCTAAGCCAAAACCAGCACACAAGGCCTTTTCCACAGAGCTGTTCCCACATTAGTCAGCCCCCAGTCTGTCTTCCCAAGCAGAAGAATTTGCATTTGTCATTGTTTATCTTCATTAAATCTTCTGTCAGCCCATCCCTCCAACTTCTCTGGGTATATCTGGATAACAGCCCTGCCCTCCCTCAAGCATATCAAGAAGTCTGGTTTCACCTGCAAACTTGAGAAGCATGCACTTTCACCTCCTCCAGAACATTGATGAAGATGTCAAACAGGACATGATTCAGGACAGATCCCCAAAGTATTATGTTTGTTATCATCATTGAGGTAGAGTAAAAACCGTTGCCCACCCACTGTAGACCCTGGTCACCCAAACTTTTAACTCATTTAGTTCCACATCTGTAGACTGCAACATTCTAATTTGGATGCAGGAGTATGGGTGGGACACAGTGTCAGAAGCATTGCTGAAGTCAAGATAAAGGACACCTATTCTCTCACCTATGTTCACATCAATAATTCTAAAATGGTTAAAACCACTTTTTTTTCAGGATGGGGTTGTGAGGTATACCACCAGAGAGCAGAAGCCACTGTCCAGTGGGGTGAAGTTGCTTTCTTTAATTTTTTTGCTTGAGATTTCTAAGAGCTTTCTTAAAATTTGGTCCAAGCTAAGATGTTGCAAAGAAAAATCATAAACGAAAGTATGAAATGATGACACAGCAGTTCCAGTGGGAAAGCTCAATTCCACTATGGTATTAAATTAGGTCAAAAGTCTTAGACATGATGGACATATTGTTGATAATTCTGGACAAAACAGCAACATAAGGTCAATTCTTAAAATACCATGTCCCCTTCAGTCCATCTCATCATCTACTTTCTGGAAACTAGAAAAGTCTGAAATTAGAGATCACTGGTAATGTCTGCACTTCTGAGGAAGAGAAAACCTAACAAGAAGTTCCATTAAGGCTTCAAAAATTACTGAACAGAGACCTTAACACAGCAATATTTGTTTGATTATGCAACCCAAAACTTACAGAAGTTGAGAGTATAATACACCTGAACGATAATAATAATGTCTGTTAGTAACAGTAAATATCAAAATTCTCATAAAAATCACTGACAAAAGTGAAGGTGCATTTTGTATAGATGACTTATTGAATTTTATTGCCTAATTGTCTCAGCAAACTAACGTACATACACCTACCTGAAGGCAAAATAAATCTAACCATATCTGAAAATGCAAATGTCAAGGTTCTTTATTCTCTCAGACAAAATGAAATATTGCTGAGAAACCACCAATCAAGGATCCAAATAAATTAGAGCAGACTTAATATTCACAGTTATGAAACCTGTCCACCCCTTGCTAGCAGTTACCAACTGTTAAAGAAAGACAGTGGTGACAGTGTTTCATTTTGTCTTTGAGTCATTTGTGAAGAACTGGAAAAAAAACGTACAAATCATTCTCTGAATTTTATTTGCCCAAGCAGCCCAAGCAGAACAACAATGGTGCCCTACAGAAGTGGTCTTTCCTGTCCAGGACTCTTGTTACAGAAATGAGCAATTTTTAATTAGAAAGTATTTTAAAATCCTGAGGTTTCAGTGGTGATGATATTCCACCCAATGATTTTAGAGTACCAGACCTTGATAATCCCAAATTTTACTTTGAAATTCCTAAAAATTAGACTAATTTACTTGGTACCTTGTATGTGTATGTCTGTATGAGTGTTTGTGTGCTGACAAGCACATATATTTATGGCTCTGATTGCCTCCATATAAACTTGTTAATGAATAAAATTAGATCTGAGACATCATTACAATGAATTAGTGCATTTTTACCGCAAAAATTTACCACACCTCACCCTCATCTCTGAAATAAAAAGAAATAATTGTTATGTAAAGAATTAGAAAAGTTTAGCAAAAGACATTTTGTCAGATTCAGGGTAAGGAGTAAAGAAAGAAATGTCTTACTTCTCATAAGCCTCTTAAAGATGGCTTATTCTTACTTCCAAATTAACAGACACTAAGGAATCTATGCTATGAAATAGAATTTCTGCATTAGTAAATTGATGTCTAGAAGAGACCAGAAAAGCTGCAGAACAAGACCTGGAGGCTATGCACACATTTACATTTGGAAATAACTCCAGAGAGTCATAGATCTTTTTTTAGGACCATATGGTTTGTTTCATCTTATCTGTAAGTCATTTAACATATTTGTGCTTACTATTTCTAAAGAAAGAAAAACATAAGGAAAAAACCCCTCAGTTATCTAGTCCTTTTTGAATTCCAGATGGGTATATGACATTTCTCATTTCTAGAAAGAATACCCTCACAACGGGAAATATAGCCAATTCAAAATAATTTGAATATGTGTTTGTTAGATAGTAATTCAAGCACGAAAATCTACAAATGTTCATTAAGATGTGACTGATCAATTTAGCCTTCCAAAATAAAAATTAGTATTTCAAAATAGGTAGACTATAAATTACATTAATACAATAGAAACTTGATTGCCTAAGAGCTATCTTGGAAGAGATTACTTTTCAATTTATACTTGGAGTGACTTTGTAGACAGAGGATAAAAAAAGGTGCAAAATAAATTATTGAAAACATTCCAAGGAATAATGTATCTCTTGTTTTCATATGAAAATTTCTAGATAAACCCAGCTTCACACCAATTCAAGTAATTGTGTACATTTTCCCCACAAATGTAAAATAAGAACAGTAGTTTTTAAATAGAATATTACCCTTTACAAAGCTATCATGGAAGCATATATATTCAAGTTAAAAAACTTCTCTATTAATTTGTATGCCTAACAACACTTCAGTCATTCTGCTTTCATAATGAAGAAAGAAACAAGACCCTTCTCTTCTCTAGAGCAAACAGCCCCAACTCTCTCAACTATCCTCACAGGAGATGTGCTCCAGCCATCTAATTAACTTAGTGTTCTCCTCTGGGCTTGTTCTAACAGGTCAATGTCTTTCTTGTGTTGGGGGCTGCAGAGCCGTTTACCCTCAAACATCCTACCAATCATACAGACAGGGAATTAATCTGAGAAGTAGAAAACACAAACTTTAGTCTCTTTAGAGACAGATTGAATTGAAATTCAGCCTCACACAGTAAGTAGTCTGATCATGGATCTTGAGGAAAATTGTGGTCACTCCTCCTGATGCAATGTTGAATCGGAGTAGTGCAGTCTAAGACACAGAGCAATATTTACTTTCAAACTTTAGTGAGCTTTCATAGAAGTGAAACATCCAGCTTCTTCCCACAGGCAAACCTTGAGGTCCTTATGTGTGTGCTCATTAACAGCTACTCAAGCACTTTGCAGTTTTCTAAGGAAAATATTGATGGTCCACTCAGGTGCTCATGAGCTCAGAAGTAGATGAACTGGAGCTTGGAGATCCATATTTTTCCCCTTCAGCATTCAAGTTTTACCTATACATCTAATTTCAAACTATGACACTGGTGCATAAAATAAGAGTAAATATATGGAAATAATTAAAATAAGAAGTTATAAGGTACATGTAAAAGAGGAAAAAATCCATCGGTCATTTTGATAATAGTGAGAGGGTGATTCTAGCAGAGGAAAGTGCTCCTTCTATAATGCAGGAGAAAGAGGTCCCAGTGCAGGGGAGAACAAAGGTCAAAGGCACAACTTTTCAATGCATAGGATGTGAGAATCACACACTTGGCTTCACTAATTAATTCATGTTCAGTCAAAATTTCTGCAATAATCTCTGCATACCTCTGTCTCTTAAAATCATTGTTGTTCTTCCCCTGTTGTCATGAAGTACTGAGAAACCTAAATATTATACTCTGCTCTAGTTTTGAGCAGAGTTGTTTCAACTCATATTAATTGTTAGGAAGAACAGTTTGGTTTCCTTTTGAAATATATTTCATCCCTTTCATCCTGCAAATGGCTCCAACTGAAGAATCACACTGGGGACTTGTCGTGGGGGGAAACAGTTTTCCCCCTGCAGTTATAAAATGATAAAACCCCCGGGGGTGGTGACCCTTGAAGTTTTGAGGTTTTACCCAATGAGCACTTCTGCAAAATATAAACATATCACAAGCAGAACGGAAGAGAAGGTAGTTGTAGTTGTTGTTAAAGAAGTAGCCATATTGTGAAAGCCACGGGCAGGAGGGGCAAGAGCCCCTCTGGGGGACCACGGCCCCCCAGCCCCCAGCTGGGGTCATAGAAACTCAAAAACAGTGTTAAACTGGACTGAGGTCTGTGACTGAGAAGCTAAAGAAGTTCTCTCCACCATGAGTTGGCAGACAGAGCAGCTGCAGGGACAGCAGTGGATGGAGAAAGTGGCAGAGAGACAGGAGAGATAAGACCAAGCAACAACAAACATGCAGCAACACAGAAGGAGAGAAAGAAAGAGAGCCAGCAGCAGAGAGAGCAGACCTAAGCTCTACAGACAGAGTTTTTGGGGTAAGAACTGAACCAAAAGACCCCGAACTCCTTAGAGACCCCTCACTTCCTAGAAGGGAGGGGTGAAGTGCAACATGCACTGCAGGAAGGAGCTGAAAAGCTCAGAGGAGGAATGCAGAGAGGGTGACCTTGGCCCTTCCGCTGCTTGAGACAGAGCACAGAGCTCTGCAAAGGGGACTTGAACCCCCTGAAGATACGGACCGTCACAAAGCCCCCCATGCTTCGTGGTATGACGTGGTGACGCAACCATTGTCTGGGTGAACGCAGCCCACGGAAGAGAAGACCCTCGCTTAAAAACGAGTGGTTGAGGGGCTTGGATACCCCCTCGTGTGTACTGGCAGAGATCCAGCTACAGCTGCTGCATGAGAAGAGGATAGATGCCTGCTGTCTTAGAGGCATTGCTGCTCTGAGAGTAGAAAGGAATCTTTTCCTTCTTCCCTCCTGGACTTTTATTTGGAGGGGAGAAGAGATTTGATCCATTGTAAATACTCATGTCATGGTAGAGATAATTAAGATCATATATAATGTATTATAGTATTTATTTTGTACAGTCATTGTAATATATTCCCTTTCCCCCATTCTGAGTCTCATGTACTGTCTGGAAACCATCTCACACTGGCTTGAGATGTGGGAGGGAGTTTAGACTAGGGAATTGGATTTTGGGGTTCTCAAACCATGACAGGACTGATAAAAATAGTTATGATTTTCCCAGGCATTTCAGGCTATAAAGGAAAGGATGCTTTCTGGCAGTCAGGAAAAGACGACTCCCTCTTGCAGTTCCTAGTATGGTTCCTAGGTCTGGGGGATTTGGTCTAGTATGGATAAAGAAAGCCTTCCCAGAAGATGGAAAAGAGGTTTTTTTGCTCTAAGGTACTTCTTTCAGTTAAAGAGAGAAGAAAAGAAGAAAAAAACTAACAATCAATTTCTGGGTATCAGCCAAGGAGAGATATGCCTGAATCCATTAGGCTGAGAAGGTTTCATTGTGTAGCTGTTCTAAAAGATTAAGTAGCATGGCTGACTCCAAACTAAAGAACCTGAATTAGAATTACAACATTCATGGATATAAGTGACTGACAACAGACTGCAGATTGTATTTTATAGGTGTGTATAATCTTGTCATGATGTAAAGGTGACTCAACTGGCCAACAGCCAGAGAACACTATTTAAATATCTCAGTCTGTAATGAAGAAATAAAGTTGAACAAAATTGAAACTGCATTTGAAAATCAAAATATGAAAAAAAGACTACTTTTGCTCAGAGAGAGTGTATAAATTTAAGGTAGCTGGGTTCAAATATCACAAATGTTACTGCATTTTTTCCAATAATAGCCTACAGCACCAGCAGAAAAATACCTACAATCTTTTCAGGCACAACTAAAGAAAAGATTTTGAAATTAAGCACTGTTTCAGTATGATTTTCTCTCTGACTTATACACAGGGCCGAAAAATACTCCAAGACTATAGCTAAGGCTTCGTTACATTACATACTAAAATCTCCACTATCTCTGCTAAAGCAGAGCTTTACTTTAGCATTATGTACCTTTCTTCACTGCTCTGTATAATCAAATGTAGTAAATGTGAGAGTAGCAAGAGAAAACACTTCATATCTACACTATGCTTCAGTCCAGGGAAGAAGTCACAGCTAACAACCTATATTCAGAGAGCTAAGGTCAGATAGGACTAGGTCACCTCATCTGATTCAGTGTATCACAGAATATTACATTTGAGGTCTTTACATTTAAGTCATTCAACTCAGAAACCATTTTTGTGATGTTTCTACTTATAAATCTGTGAAGGACGGAACTACTGTATTCTAGCATCAGTCTCACCAATAATCCACACAGAGGCAAAGAGTCATTGCCCTTTTCCTTTTATTTAAATAACCAAAAATTTCATTTACATTTGCTGAACCCAGTATCATCCCAGGAGTTCATATAAACATATTTGTCTATGAATTTCCCCAAGTTTCCCAGTTAGAGATTGTGCATGTATCAATCCTACTCCCCGTCTCTGGCTTCATGACATTGTGACTGCACGTATGACATCATATTTAACTTCAAAAGACCTACTTTACCAAGTGAAATAGGTGATTATTTTCACTATCTACTCTTCTACCCCTTTTAAATAGTCCCAGAATGGAATTATTCTGAGTCACTGATAGAAAAGTGGTAAAGAAATATAACCCTTTCCATGATGAATCCCCCAAAATAATTTTGGATCCACCAGTCAGTTTCTGAAGTTCACCAATATCTCTTCTATCAATACTAAAGAACAATACATTTTTAGATAGGATTCTATTTAATACTGAATTAACCCTTTGTAAGGACTTATTTATTACAACTATGTATTATTTTTATTCATTTAACTTACAGACTTCTCAAAAAAAACCTCATGCTTGACGAGATTTATTTTCATTAAATTAATATTATGAAGATAATTGCATTCTAATCCTTTGTCATCTAAACACTAGAGCAGCTTTTCTGTTATTTTGCCCAAGACTAGGAGGACTTCAATTGGCTTACAGAAATATTTACATTGTCAGTGTATTTTTCTTGAATGCTGATCTCATAATCTTCAGTAGTGATTTCTGTATTCAAAAGTCAGACAGGTTTTCAGAATAGTTGTTTCTAGACCTGGTAGTGTTTAGTTATAAATCAGTTTAGTCGGAAATCCTCTAGTCACTGAGATATCACTCACTGAGTGTACAGAGAACAGTGACTTTAATCTAAAACAGAAGTATTTGCCATATGTGGCGTTGCCTTTTATATAAGCTAATATAACATATAAAAATGAGCATCATTGATCACTCAGCTACCTAATGTACAACTCTGCCTCACCCCGTTGTATTGCAGGTTCATGTTTTGAAGGTTATTCTTCCAGAAGCATCCATCCCTTCCAAAATCAAATATAAGTGCAAAGAAAGAGAAGAGGGGAAATTAATATAGATTTTCCTGAAATATTAAACTGGATTCCTAAAGATAAGCAATGAACTCCACAAAACAAATACATGTAAATGTCTTCACTTGGATGCATAGCAGTGCTCTTACTTTCACTGCAAAGGAAATGATCACACATCTTTCCCCTATGGCGGGTGGTCGTATTATAATGTTCCGGTGATCCAAACCAGAACTTATCTCCACCACATAATACAGGCACTTCTGAACAGTAGTTTGTGGAGGAGGTGCTAGTGTGTCATGCTGTTTGGGTCTGTAATTGCATATATTTATAGAGAAAATATTATGGGGAAACAGAGAAACACTGAGCAAAAATGGGACTTATTCTTCTGTTCCATGTTAAGGTGTAAAAAGGAATGGTTGATTCTAGCCTGAGAAAAAGCCATTCCTATGGTATAACTATCCTAATGACTACAATAAAAATAAATTCTTGAGCCAGTGGAAGAGAATCTTCAACAAATAAGAACATCAGAGGATGTCTCATAGACTTTATGAATTATACAGCATTTTGTGGCAGGTGCAATTCAAATACCATATGCTATGCACAATAATTAGGAAATACAAGTCCAACATCTTTAGATCAGTGGGTAAAAAAATACCAAAAATATCTCTCTTTGCACTGAAACAGTAAGAAACACAAAAGACAAAAATGATTACCAGTCATTGCTAAAATATCCCTGCCTCTGCGAAAGCCAGACTGGGACAGAATATATGAAAGTTACAAGTTAGCATGTGTGAGGGAAGCCCACACTGAGATAAAACTATTCCAAAACCCAAATTCTGTGAAATGCATAAGGAGAAACCTGAGTCTTTTGCAATACCTGAAAGAAATAATCCTACTTAGCTTATGAAATCTACAGTAATAAAGCTGCAAAAATTCCTTTGGCTCTGTAGAAAGACAGTGACAAATGAGATAAACTAAAACAGAAAATCATTTCCATCCCCCTGCAAAACTGGTGGCATAGGTACTACTCCCAGACTGTATGAAAGTGTAAATAAATTCTACATTTCTGCTGATATTTTTTGCTTTTGGTTAAAAAAAATAATAATTTGCTCTCTTATGAGCCAGAATGGTACTAGTCTTAAGTTCTAGTAGAGTGGCTGGAGTGATAGCATTGCACCATTGTGCTGATCTTTGGGGTTTTCTGCTTAAATAAGCTTGATTTTGAAACAACATTTCATATCAGATATCAGATGAAAAATTTATTGTCTTGCTAAACTGCAGCACAATATCTGGATTTTTTTTCTCTTACAGCAGTGTCCCTTGTACATGTTCTGGCTGTGAGGAACTAGAGCAACAACTAGGATGCTTTGATTTGATGGTCCCTAAAGTTGAAGACAGAAGTCTCAGGTTTTAGCCTTCATTTAGTTTCTTTTTGGGGAAGTATATCTTTCTTAATGCTTCTGGATTGTGAAAACGGTGAAAACACATATAGCAGTTAACTATGCACAACAGACACTGAAAATGTGACTCCTTCTCCACTTGAAAATGTTTATTACTGCAAGTCAGGTTCGAGACCATCTAAGGAACCTGAATGTGCACAAGCCCATGAGACCTGATGAGATTCATCCGTGGGTCCTGAGGGAGCTGGCAGATGAAGTTGCTAAGCCACTATGCATAATTTTTGAAAAAATGTGTCAGTCAGGTGAAGTTCCCAATGACTGAAAAAAGGGAAATATAACCCTCACTTTTAAAGGGCGGAAGTAGAAGACCCAAGGAACGCAGACCAGTGAGTCTTGTCTCTGTTAGGCAAGATCCTGGAGCAGATTCCTCTGGAAACTATGCTAAGGCGTATAGAAGACAAACAGATGATTGGTAACAGCCAACATGGTTTTACTAAGGGCAAGTAATGCCTGACAAATGTGGTGACCTGTGGCAGAGCGACAGCAGCGGTAGATGGGGCAGAGCAACTGACATCCTTTACTTGGACTTATGCGAAGTGTTTGACACTGTCCTACATGACATCCCTGTCTCTGAATTAGAGAGACATGGATTTGATGGATGGACCACTCAGTGGATAAAGAACTGTTTCAGTGGTCATATGCAAAGAGTTGTGGTCAACAGCTCATTGTCCTCATGGAGACCAGTGACGAATAGTGTTCCTCAGGGGTCAGTACTGGGGCTCACGCTGTTCAACAGCTTGAGCTACATGGACAGTGGGATTGAGGGCACCCTCAGCAAGTTGACTGACGACACCAAGCTGTGTGGTGCAGCTGACACCCTGGAGGGAAGGGATGCCATCCAGAGGGACCTTGACAGACTTGAGTGGTGGGTCAATGGAAACCTCATGAAGTTCAACAAAGTGAAGTACTATGTCAGTGTAGAGTCGTGACGGCCGATAAAGATACAAGGAGTCAGTTATGTGCAGGAAAGATGTCTTCCTCTTCTTCTTCCTTTATTTTCTCATCTGCTTTTTTATACCCCTTGCTAGCAGCAAGCAGTATCCTTATTTTAGGTAAGCAAGCAACAGCGTTTTCATTGGTTAGGATCTGTGGGCAATACATTTGGCAAAGCTCAAGGCCTTACTGCAGTTCCCACATCCTAGGCCTACTAACTTTACAGTCTGCCTTTGTTTTCTCCATTAGGGCTGCGTACTGACTTCCTTATCATCAAGGATACACCCGAAATTTTTCCCAGTCGATATCTCCATCCTGGGAGCTAATAGACCCGCTATTAACCCCATCAGTACAAGGTCCTACACCTGGGTTGTGGTAATGCCAGGCATACCTACAAGCTGGGGGAAGAAGTGACTGAGAGCAGCCCTGCAGAGAAAGGCTCGGGACTGATGATTGATTAAAAACTCAACATGACCTGCTCATCTGCACTCATAGACCAGAGAGCCAACGAAATCCTGGACTGCATCAAAAGGACCATTAGAGAACTGGAGCATCTCCCCTACAAAGGCAGGCTGAAAAAGTTGGGGCTGTTCAGCCTGAAGAAGAGTAGGTTGCATGGAAACCTCATAGCAACCTTCCAGTGTTTGAATGGGGCCTATGGGAACCCAGAGAGGGACTCTTCATCAGGAACTATATTGGTAGAACAAGGAGTAATGGGTACAAACTGAAAGAGGGGAAACTTAGGCTACATATTAGAAAGAAATTCTTTACTGTGTAGGTGGTAAGCCACTGGAATAGGTTGCCCAGGAATGTTTTGGATGCCCCAACCCTGGCAGTGCTAAAGGACTGGTTGGACAAGGCCTTGAGCAACCTGGTCTAGTGGGAGGTACCCCTGCCCACAGCAAGGGGAGTAGAGACTGGATGATCTTAAAGGTAGCTTCCAACTCTTAACATTCTATGATTCTATGAAATGCAAAAACCACCTCAGACCTGTATGCCAGGAGGTTTAAGAGTGGTCATCTGTGATTCTTTTTAGAGGCACAGTTTCAAAACTAGAATCAAACATAAGAATTCTTGAAGAACTTTTAAAGAACCAGCTCCTCTACATTATTAGGAAAAGGTTATTAAAAAAAGCCACTGAGAGAATGTGTACAAATACTAAGAAATTCACTGTGTGAAAACATACTCACGCCAAGAAGCCACCAAAAAAAAAAATTTAAAAAATCATAAATAGCTTCAGACTTATTAAGGAGTACATTAAATTGGTCATAGTGGAACAGATGAGTAACTTGAACTCATCTCTCTCATTACCAAATTCTGGAATCAGAATTTTCTAGTTGCCTGACAACTGACTCATATTCGCTGACTAAGTGTTTTTGAACTGTAGGTGATAATGGCTCTGTATATCTGACGAAACAGCTGTAGAGGTAACATAACTGAAATTCCTCACACAGAACTCTGGATGATGTTGCTCTTGGAAAGGAAATCTCAATGGCCCTAGAAATCTGTGTCCCCTTGAGTGAGGTTAGAGAGGAAAAGCTATCCAGACCATATGCAGGAGAATCTGTCATTGATTTATTGCCTTATAGAAATTATTTATTTATTCTGATTTCCAGTTGCATTTCTTAGATTCTATAACACATTGCAATAATTCAAAATGAAAACTTTAAAGGATACTATTTGGACACTTCTTAGTAGATTGTCCTGAAAATGTTTATTTCATGCTAAAAAAGAGATTTCAGGAAATCATCCTACCCATCATCCTGAACCAAAGTATTTATACGTCATGACAGGTAACATGAATATCTTGCCTGATTTTTTTAGAATATTCATAATTTCCTTATATAATTCACTCTGAAGAGTTAGAAGAGTCTTTCCAATGTGTAACCAAAGAATCCTTCTTTACAATTCCAGTTCATTACTTCTCATCCTGTTCCTAAAGATGAGTTCAAAATTGCAGAAAGAGGTCATTGATTCCCATGATTTCAATTAGCTCAGTGATTTGTATTAAGCACCAAGTGACAGATTACAACTAGGTCGTTGACACAGGTCTGCTGTCTTATATCCTTTGTGAAAAAAAGGAACTTTGTCGTATTTTTCACGTGAGTGCTAATACAGCTTAAAGAGGTTATAACGAAAGTGAACTGTCCCAGCCACTCACTGCACTGATTTGACTCCAGACAGCTGCAATATGAAACCTCCATTGCTTTCCTGACACTCTAATCCAATCTCTATTTTATAGTGTCTGTAACATGTACGTCCCCAGGCACTCCACATAAAAACGTAATTAAAACAAACACTACATGGGATAAGCTTTTAGAAACTTTTACTGTCAGTTCCTTCTAGCAGAGAGAAATGCAATGATATATATTCAAAGAAATTTACTGGAAAAATGAACCCAGGGAACATTTAAAAGACATGAATCAAATGAGCATGATATACTAACTAATATGCGGATACTAAACATTCACCATGAAGAAAAGACACTGATGAATCCAATATGTTGACAATATTTGCATATTAATTCCTGAAGAAATTGACAGCCAATGCAGCTGAAACCAAATAAGAGGTACAGCATGTGGAATAAGACTATCTTACCTTAACATGAATGCTGTACTATTCTTCACAACTTGAGAGAAAGAGCTAGGGCAAAATCAGAAGCAGACAGAGAGATGCTCACCCATTTTTATCTTTATTTATTAGGTTTATATATTGGCAATATACCTTCCAAAAATTGCATTCACCAGTGTGAGGAAAAGTAGATTTGAAACAAACAGGCATTTAACAGCAGAACTCTGTGCCCTTAACCAACATCCCGTGTATTTACAGAAACATTTCTTGTAACGCAATAATTTTGGTGTTAGAAGCCAAATGAAAGCACTCTAAAGAGGCTGAGAAAATGGGGTCATCTTGTATTCTGAATGTTCTGTTTTAAACCTGCACAACTTCAAATTCTAGTAAACTGAATCTTTTTGAGGGGTGCTTTTTCCTGCATTAATTTGAAAAGAAGCTCCAGTTTCTTGAAGAGCTCTTGAATCTCCATCTTACTTTACCCTTCCTCTTACATTACAAAAATAGATCTCCCTATTGAAAAGAAGAATTTGTAATTTTAAAGACGGCTAAGTTGGATAGTCTCAAATGGCTTGAAATTGGGATACACAGCTTGATATAATAAGGATTACCATATAAAACTGATTAAAGCTCAGGTTCATAATAAAGTAATTCTTTATATGTGCAAATCAAACAAGTAAATCCCAAACAATTACTATATAAATTTTTGCTACATAAACTTCTGTAAACCAAAATGGTTATTATCAATCTCCATTATACAGACAGAAAACCCCCTTAGATTTCCCTAGATGTCTGAAATGGATAAACTATACTTGTAGTAATATAGAATGTCATAATAATGTTTTTGTCAAATGTCTGGATCCCTTGGAAGTGGCCCCATACCCATAAGAAAAGAAGAAAAATACAGGAAAAAATGAAAAGTGAGAATTACAATATAAAGAAGTGCATTAAAAAAAACACAACTCATCACAACAGAATAGAAAAATTAGTGATCTCTTTGAGAACAAAAGAGTCCAGCCTTTACTGAACTTTAGTTTTGTCTCTTTCCAAATATATCTTCCCTCACTTGCACCCCTGTTGTTATAGGTTATTAATTTAAGAGTGGAATTTTTCTTCCCCCTGCCCCCCCACTGTAGGAAAGACAGAGTTTGAATGAGAAGGGGGAAGGGGTCAATTAGCCTTACAAAGGGTCTAGCTGGCTGGATTGTATTCCTAGCTGATGGCACATCAGAGACTGGGGGAAGAGAGGAGGAGTTTTGGGAGGGGGTGGTTGGCTCTGCTCAGAGGGGAGAGGGGCAGACTGCGGAGTTCTCTCTCTGGGATGGAGACAGGGTTTGTGTCCGGGCATTTTTGGAGAGGGGGCCTGGAAGCTGGTTTTTCTGGCTTTTCGTCCTGGTGAGGCCTGACCACCAGCCCCGACTGGCTCGCAAGCTGCCTCGTGACTCCAGCTGGGACCTACTGGGTTTTCATTGGAGAGTTGTATGCCCACAGGAGAAAAAGGAGGAGCCTTGAGACACCGTCATCTGAGACAACAGTGAGTCACGTGGGGGTGAACTGCTTTCCTTTCCCCTTTCTTCCATCGGGGGAAGGGCCGCCCATCTTCTTTTTGGCTTCTCCTGTGACCCGAGACCACCCCCAGGCCCCTCTCCCCTCGCGGTGACCGCCAGTGGTCCAACAGCAACCCCTGCAGGTCAACACAGAGAACTGCAGGCTCTACACATCCAGCCCCCTCTGCCAACCGTGATTAGAACTGCGCTGAAGACAGAGAAGTATTCAGACTTTTTCTTTTGTTTGAAGGGAACTTCTGGGTACAGGACTATTGTTTAGGTTTTTATGTTCTGTTACTGTTCTTGCCAATATACATATATCTTTGCAATGGTTTGAGAGCATCAAAATCCAGTTTTCGAGTCCAAGCCCCCCTCCTACATCTCAGCCCAGCATGAGATGGGTTTTCCAGACACCACACAAGACTCAAAATGGGGGAAAGGGATTATATTGCAGTGACTTTACAAATAAATATTATAATACCTTACATACACAATCTCAACTGTCTCTATCATGATAAAGCAGTATTTACAATGGATCAAATCTCTTCTTCCTCCATATAAAAGTCCAGGAGGGAAGAAGGAAGAGATCCTTTCCACTCTCAGAGCAGCAGTGTCTCTAGGGCAGCAGGCTCTCTTCTTCCATGCAGTAGCTGTAGCTGGATCTCTGCCAGTACACATGAGGGGGGTCTCCAAGCCCCTCACAGCCCTTCGACTCCAAGCGAGGGTCTTTTTCTTCCTTGGACTGAGTAGCAGGGACAAGGCTCGCCTCACCACATCATATCATGGGGTGTAAGACATCCCATGAAGGTCCCTTCCTCAGGAGATTCAAATTCCCTTACAGAGCTCCTGTGCTCTGATCTCAGGCTGCTAGCTTAGCTTGGCAGCAGCAGGGGCCGAAGCCCTCTTCTGCATTCCTTCGGCCGTCCCGGTCCAGCTCCGGGTTACCTTGAGCTTCTCACCTCCTCTCTTTTCGGTGTTGTAGCACTCCAAGACTCTTCTCAAGTAAGAGTCCATCTTCTCCTCCTCCTCTCTAGGAGGTCTCAGAGGGGTTTGGGGAGTTTGTTTCAGTTCTTACCCAAACTCTCTCTCTCTTCAGACAACTCTGTGTCTCTCTGATTAGCTGCGTGCTTGGTTTGCTGCTTCTTCAGTTCTTATCTTCCTCTGGCTCTCTGCCACCGTTTCTCCGGTCAGTACTGCTCTGCCGCTGCTTCTGCTGCTCACAGTGGAGGGAAAAAAACCTCCCAGCTCTTAGCTACAGATACTTAGCCCAGTCTAACACTGTTCCAAGTCCCTGTAGCCCCCCAGCTGGGAGCTGGGGGGGCCATAGTCCCCAATGGGGTTCCTGCTCCTTCTCCTCGTAGCCTCAGTACATGGCTACCTCTTCTCCAACTACAACTACAACTGCCTTTTTTTCCGGTCTGGGTGATATGTTTATATTTTGCAGAAGCGCTCATTGGCTCAACTCCAAGGGTAACCACCCCCTGGGGGTTTATAATTTTATAACTTCAGGGGGAAAACTGTTTTTCCCCCCACCACAATCTTTTAATGAAGGGTTGTTATTTCTTCATTTTTTTCCACACTTCCTTGATTAAAGCCCCTTAATTTTTGAATTTACGATTGCTGAGAGAGAGGAGTTTGGTCTGTCTCATAACTCATCCTCTTTAGCAAACATTCCAGTCTCTTCAAACTGAGACACTTATATTTTCAAAATATTGAACATGCTGGCATGTGCAAGGGCTAGTCACACCCAGCTAAAAGCATTATAATTATTACCTTTGCAAGACTAATATACTTATAACTTTGAGCTTGAATCACTCAATTGCCTCACAGTCTTCAAAACAAAATAATAGCCTTTGGTTATACAATTCCTTTAGATCCTGAAAAACCTGTAGAATTTACATAAAAGAGAACCTTAAGAGCCCAAGGAATATTTCAGCACAGTGACATTTTCAAAAATCATGTTATTTCATTTCCAAACCTTATAAAAGTCATCTCAGTTTTAACTAGTTGTATAGCGACAAGAAAACTAGCATATAATGGAAGTTTTAATTCTCAAACTTGGCAGGCTTCCTGGGCAATATTGAATCATGAAAGGTCTAAGATTTATTTAAAAGCAGAACTCAAATTTGACCTCTAAGTTGACCTCTTCTATGCACATAGTGCTGGAAATAAAAGCTGTGCAGAGTCTAATTATTTAAGGTCTATTTGCCAGAGAAACATTACCTTTCCTGCTCTTAATAGGGAAATTCTTCCCCTTCTCTCACAAATACTACTATGTAATCATGTAAATAAATACAACTGAGGAATAGCAAAGGCAAAGGTTAATTTAGAGCAGTGATGGGCTTGTAAAGTTCAAGGTCTTTCAATTGATTCGGTAAACAAGGACAATAATAGGAGCAGCTGAGATTTAAAAACAAGAAATGCAGGAAGAAAACATGGTTGTCCCAATTGTCAGGAGGTGATTTCTTCCTCTATGGTAAAATTAATGAAAAGCATTTGTGGTACTGAAATTATCTAGGCACATTTCTCTCCAATTTCCCTTTGGTGCTTTTTTTTCCCCAGGATTCCCCATTTCTAGTCTTTTGATTTTAGCTTGCCTGATTTTTTGCTAATTTACATGTTCTGTTGTTCCTAGAATATAAATTAAAATACCATGAGCACCAGACATCTGATGGCATAGGCCAGATCAGAGGCCATAAAACAATATTTCAAATTCAAATGACAAAATTAATAGTTTAATGTAAAGCAATTATGAAGCATACCTGGAGATCCACATCTGTGAGAGCAGAATGTACAGAGATTGTTTATCTCTTTATTAACATGGTCAGATAGAGCTATTAATGTGCCGTCACTGTGAGAATGTCTATCTTGGGGTTTTTTTTCTGGTCTTCTTTTCAGTCACAATAACAACCTGAAGGAAATGGAAGTCATTTATATGTATACATATAAATATAAATGTCTATTATATGTCATTTATACATATATATACTTTTTTTATGTCTGCTTAAACACTGGAGATGCTTATTTGTCTACATGTTCATGGATCTTGTAAACATTATTTTACAATCATGTTTTCTACTTCTCTCACGTCTGAATCCAATTCAATTCAGGCTGTCCATTTGAAAAGAAAAAAAAATAAATAAACCCAAAGGTAAAAATATTAGTCATGAGAAACATGCTCATAGATATGATTCAGCTCATAATTTCTTGCACTGGAAAGGAGGACCAGAACAGAGTAACTGGAGCTACCAGAATTTTTCAAATGCTGAATCTCCAGCTTCTTGAAACACAACAACTGCAAAAGCTTCTTCTTGAGGGCAGAAAACACTTTTTTTTGTAAGACTAATTGTAATTATTAAAACTGGTATAATCGAAATGACATTTTTTTTAACTATGCTGTTTCAGACTTGAGGCAATTTTGCATCTTTTCTAGCTTCTTCTTTGGAAAGTTATTCTACACAAGGGATTTAACATGAAAAATGTCAAAACAGTGTCCTTCTTTTTCAGTGAATAGTTGGATAGCCACCCAAAACTGTGCAATAAAATTAATATTCTTGTTTTCCCTTTAAAATGATAAAGGTAACCTTACAGCTTAGCCGTGGCTGTGGAGTTCTGCTCTTTCTTGTATCCTTAGCAACACATCCTGTTCCCTATTAAAGACAGTTCAGTGTAGTATGAATGTGTCGCATCCTTTCTAAAGGGGTATGTATCACTGATTTCTATCACTCAGTATGCAAATATAGTGAGCAGTTAAAGAGTTCATCAGGAAAATAGAAACGTGTCATTTAGGAGGACAACTGCTGTCATAACTCCATCACATCTTGTTTAGAGCTATGGTTCAACATGAAATTTCTGGGTCTTGCCTCTGACACAGACAGCTTCAATATGAAGTATGGTTTAGGCCCGTATTTAAAACATCAAATGGATTTAAAAATTACTGGGTTTCTGGTTTTTATTTTGACATTTTGAAAATTATAGGGGAAAATAATTTACAAAACTCAGGATTAGTCAGAAAAACATGAGCAAGACAGAGCTACTATTAATTTCCTGCAAAATGTGGGAGATTAATATCTCACTCAAATATGCATACACAGAATGTAAAAGGGAACTAGTATTGATTTAAAAGATACTAAAATATTAGATTTTTTTTCGCTGCTTCATAGTGCACAGAGCTGTTATTTTCAAGGAGAAAATTCCATCATTATCTAAGTGAAGAAAAAGTAATTTATTGTTAATTTTATCTCAGACAAAACTGACCAATATTCTTTGAAAAGTTATAAAACAAAATATGGACTCTTGTAGGGTAGTGTTATAGACGATTTTGCTAGCACATGAAATCAAAATGAAACCCGACATATTACTTTAAGAGGCATGAGCTGAAAAGGCAAAGTTTTAATTCCTTGATATTGTCAGTTCTAGGTAAATTTTATAATTTTTTATATAAATAATATTTAGAAGAAAAGCAAAGTAATTGCACTGTGTTCTTCAGCTCATAACAGTCACAGTGGCAAAGCTTACCTTCCTTCAATAACAATATGTTTCTTGGTGTGTTTATGCTATTCCATTTCTACCCTACCTCACAGCTCTTCATTAGGGTAATCGGTAGTACACCTTCTCAGCAAAATCACCTCTGAGTATCAGATAAGACTGCCATTTACAGACATGTTCTTTCGAGAGGTGGGAGAGACAGCCTTGATGATCCTTGAATTTTTCTCCCCACACAAATAAGGTTCCATTTTTAGACCTACCTTTCTACAGAGGAACACAATAAAACCCTACCATGACAGTCAATTGTAATTCTCTAAGTAGCTGAAGAATTATGAGGGACATCTCCCCAGTGCAATGCTTGTAATATGTTCACATTTATTCCATTTCTGATAACAAACACCGACTAGAATTCTCATATTTCAGGTTATAGAACATGCTTACAAGCTTTCTCTTCTAGAAAAGTAGGTACCTCTGACAACCCTCATTAGCAACTTTTGTCAACTGACCTTACATTGTTATCCAGTCAAGGTAAATTTGCTTATGGGTCTCTGAAGATGCTATCATGGCAAAAGGACAAACCACACCTGAGTTTGAAAACATCTGCCTAAAAGCCAGATGCTCAGCTCAGACCAGCCACATAGCTCAAAAATTCTTTGACTACTCTAGTGATTCATCACCCTGATTTCCCCAAATAAGCTAGAACAATTAGCCAAATTTGAGTAGAAATCTATGTCCTTTCACCTCTGGGAGCCTATTTCCACTGTAGTTCCCTCAAAAAAACCCACAGTGTCCATGCAAAACAAAACCAAAACAAAAATCCCACAGGTGAAGAGAATAAAAAGCCACAGAACTCTGTTTTGCATCTTAATTACATCTTTAAAACTTTCCCTGGCTGCTTCTACAATCTCCTTCCCCCCAGCTAAACCCATCTATGGTTATGTGAAGCAGAAGCAGACAGACAACAGAGCATGCCTCCTGTCTGTGGGTCAAAGACATTCTGTCAGACAGACTGACACCCACATCAATTGTCTGGCCTGTTCTTTCAAAAACCTTCTTCCTACTCTAGCCCTGTAATAGGGTCCAATATCCCCATGAGTCCCAATTATTGACTTGACAATAGTGACCTGTCCGATCTGTCAGAAGGTGACAGACCATTTCTTCTTATTATTGCCATTGTTATCTGAAATCCTCAAAAGTATACACAATGCTTACAAAGTTAGTACTGATACTTCCTTATCAATATGAATTAAAAGAGATTACTCAGAAAACACAATTGCCCTTGAAATAGGGATTCTGATTATCGGGTACTTCAAAACATACTCTAGTTCAGTGGGTCATCTAAACTCTCCTTTACTGCACAGTTAAACCATAACCTTAAATATACAGTTACAAGTATATGAAAATTCATGTTGTAAACAAAATGAAGAAAATAAAGGAAAAAGACCAGAGAGCAAATACCATGAAGATGATAGGACCTTTCTGTGAAATGGCATTAAAAACGCATTCCTTCTTTGAATGGTGCTATCTAATTGCAATCTATTTCCCCATGGAAGAATATCTAAAGAAACAGCATACGCAGATGTACTTGCTGGATGAAGTACCTGTAACAGGAAAACAATTCTGTCACTGCATAGTATTAAGTAAGTGGAAGAGTAAACATGTTAATTATCCCAATTGAGCCACATCATTAAACAAGTTAACATAAATGCAGCAGTAATGGAAAATACACAGAAACATTTCCACAAAAAGTAAAACCAGAAAATTAATACCTTTTTGAAAGAGTCAGGTTTAAAGAAATCTTCAAAACTCTATTTAAGAAGCTCATTTTATTCAAATGAAAGCTACTGAGCAGTCAATCTTTCTCTCTTTTCTAGATAAAGTTGAAAAACGTGCATGATTGGTCGAGTATAACCAAGAAAGATGGTAGAAAGGAACAGCCATTAAACTTGAGACCAATGAAAGGGCAAAGATGGTTCTTCTGAATGTTCTTTGCTCACAGCAGATAAGTACACCTCACCTTCCGAGACAGAAGCCAGACCACAACCTCACAAAGTATAAATGCTTTATATTTTTAGAAAGTGGTTTCTTTTTTGTTCCTCTACTGAAATGCTTTTTGTCAAAATGAACAGGCAAGCTATGTGCTCATAGTGGTTTTTCTATGTAATTACATTCAGTATGGTCTACTGACAATTATCTACTAGACTAAATTTAAGGAAGAAGCATCTGACACACTATTCATTATGGCTGCCAGTGCAGCAGTCTAAACCTGTGATAGAAGAGAAAAACAGACTCCAGAACCTTCTTTCATCTCATGACATATCTTAACAAATCCTGCCACCTTTGGATTCTGTGATACATCTGACAGTGGCAGACTACAACAAAAAGCTAACCACAAGGCTAGTGCATAACACTTGACCATTACAAATTGATCAAAAAGTTAAATAATGATGATTCTTACATATCCTTTATATATTACAACGGTCAGACACTATTCAATCCTACAATGATGTTTTAGCTCCACATACAGGAGTATCTTGTCAGAATGCTTGATTTTATCTGCTGAATTACATTTCAACAGACTTCTCAGTACTCCAGAAATAATCAGGTAAGAACTAAAAGAATATCTGACAATCAAACAGGTGAATGTGTCCCCTGCACAACAAATTCAGAGAACACTGTATGTGAACAGATATGTGTATGCCAGTATTTTCAATGTTCTTGCACTCAAGTCAAATATTAAAGGATGAACTAACAAGTGATGCAGACCCTCCTGCTGATATAAGCTGTAAACATATTTTTTTGTGCTAAATGCATATGTGTCTTGTAGTGAGGGATCTAGGGAAAAATGTCTCACAGTATTAATTACTCCAACTTTCACAAGCCACAGAAATATGTAAAACTTTGCATTGCATCTTCTCCTTGTTATTACTTTTCATACGAGAGAAGAGAGAATAACATAATTAATAATAATGTTATAAGGATAACATACTTCTCATATGTTATTGCTTATCATGTAAGAAGTAACAGAGTGGATCAGCTTACACGTAAAGAGTTAGATGTCTTACTGCAACTGACTTTTTGAAGAATTAGCATTTAGCTCTTACAGATCTATTTTAGGCTTCCTGCAGATAAGAGGGAAAAAGTCTCACGGTTGTAATGGTAAAAAGAATAGCTAGCGTGTTCATATGATCCATGTTTGTAATTGTGGAAGGGATAAGGCTCCCTCATATTTCCATGCCTGACCAGATTTGGTCTCTTACTTACAACCATAAGCCCCTGCCTCCTTCAAGCTACAAGAGTATGTCAAGGCTCTGTGATCTTAAATCTCCTTATTTTTGGAAAAATAGAGCAAGGAATACTTTCTATCACATTCTTGAAAGCAGTCTTCTCTATATGTGGTTGTTGTATTTACTCAATCTCACTCATCGTTAATTAGAATTCTCAAACATATTACATCTCACCCCACACCAGCCAGGAGTTTCTCAGCCCTCTGCTACATGGAGGAGTGGGGAAGTCTACCCCGTCTACATCACATCTCGTAGCATACATCTAACACATGAAGGCTGTTTCTAATAAAAAAAGCATTCACTACTGTAGTATTTACTACATTCCTTCATTATTATAAAAGAGAATGCATTTTAATAGCAATTTTTCCTGTCACAGGAAAAAGACATGCTTCTGAAGGCATGTCAGAAGATCTGACTTAAAGCTAAGGATTTTTTCTATTTAATACTGTGGATTCTAAATATGACACTACTTAAGGATAATCTGTTGAAAGATGGATAGTCATGACATCACAGTTCAGACACGAGGATTCCACTACCAAAGGGTTTAAACTGTGTGTGTGACAAAAAGCCCTTGTTTACAACAGCTCATTGGCAAGAATAATGGTGAGATCCATGATATATTTTGAGTCATATGGAACAGTATTTCTGCTGGGAATGAGTTTATCTTCTGTAGGGTTCACTGAAGAATATTCTAAAGGAGAAAGTTGTTCTGATATTTCCTCAAGGAATAAAATTTACTTATTTACTTATTTCAAAGAACCAATTAATATTAAGGGAACAAATTAGCTGACTCACAGAACCAACAGTGAAGTAAGATATCATATTTACTTAATGAAGACAACAGAAAGAAAATCTGAACAATAATGCATTTTCTGCTATGGTGGCAATATATCACAGGCAAGACTACTGATATGTATGATGTGCTATGGGCAGACTTCCTGAAAGCATTGTATTTCTTGTAGAATTCTAAGGCCAATAATGTTATTTATGAAACAGCATGAAAGACAGAACATTTATCTTTTATCCATGTAGCATGAAAGATGCCGTATATATATCTGAAGCAAGGATGTGAGAACTGGGTTTCTGGGATTCGCCTTTACACTTCATTGTGATGAATGCTGCTTTCTTACCAGCTACTTTTGCCTTCTTGTGATAAGGGAATTCCATGGCCTTGTCTTGGTCAAGAGCCAAATATAAAGTGAGAAGAGAATGAGTATACTAAACCATGGCAAGCAGGAGCAGAGTGTAATTAGCAACAACCAATATGAGAAGAATCTGCAAAGGTGTGTAGCGATATCAACAGGAATTGACCTTTTTAGTGGCCTCCGGCAACACCTCGCTATAAAACTGTCAATGGTAGAAATCAGGAGGACATCGGTATGTAGGTGTTCAACACCACACAGGAGAAGTATATCCAGATAGAGAAACTGTAAAACACAGAAGCTGATCTATTGCCCAAATTAAGACCCATCAGAGGGATTGAAGTTGAGATTTACAGGTGCCTGTTGAGAACTCTGGATTCTTTATCAAAGTGTCAGGGTACAGTGTTTGTTTGCTCAATTTGCCAGTTGAAGAGTGACCTGCTTGCTCTACATTTTATGATGATACACTAACTTCTGAGAACTGAAAGTAATAGTGCTTCTTAGTGCTTTGGAGTGAAATGAACAGTTACTTTGGAAAAATATGAACCAAACAGGCAAATATACAATCTCTGTTCATCTGAAAATCAATTCAAGTTTTTACTTAAGGCCTAAAGGTTTGGATTCAGCAAATCATGTTCTTAACATTAATCTTTCTATTAACCTTCTACCACAAGTGAATTCACCTCACCTAACACTTGCATATACATTTGCATTTATACTAGTTGTGTAAATTTTCTTTGCAGTTAACTAAGCAAGGCAGGGACAACTGTAAGGTGATTCCTCCTATTTCTCATATACATCTGTCTCCCATCCTAGACGTAACTACTTCTCCATTAGGTACTGAGGGAACTCAGAAAACTAGATTAGACTGACTTAACTCTGGTGAGATCATCATCAGATATGGGGTGGTGAATCAGGAACCACCAAACTGTGTGATTTTACAACCAATTAAATAACTGGTGATTATTTTTCCTGTGACACATGTTGTTGAAGATGTTAGCGGAAACAGGAAACTATAACAATTGGAAGAAAAAGGTAACATTGATAATAATCCAGTGGTATGTTTTGAATTTTGTATGCTTGCAATTGTTGCCAAATTACAAAATTATTCTGTGTGCCAGACTTTCATATTTCTAGGAGACATCCATATGTGGCAGTCAACAGCCCCTTTTTCTTCAGAGAAGATACAGCCAAACACTTTGCTTAGTTTTTCAGAATTTATTTTATTTTCTACTTATTCCTGACTTTATAGTGCTATTAAATACAACAAAAAATGAACACTTTTGACATATGAGGTTCTGTAGCTAAAAAGAATAATAGTCTTATGAAGCATGTAACAAGAAAACTAAAATTAAAGGCATTTAATTATTTTATTATGAAGATATGGAAAAGGTATTTTCTGTTCAATTGCCCGTAATCATATACTAGTGGTAATAGCTGTATGAACATTCTCCAATTTAAAGTAACAAGGACCTGATCTCAATTTTTTTTTTCTCTAAACCTTATTTTAAAATGTCTTGGGTAAGTCACAAATAATAGAGCTGAAAGGATTCTTCCAGCTATTCACTTTCTTATTGTCTGGGTTTCATAATTACAATGTAGAATTTCATACGGGAGCCCTGGAAAAAAATCTGAACCAAAAATCTAGAAAATTCACTGCATGCAATTTCTGCTAGACCTTCTGTATTTTCCAGTGAGTTAAATGAAGGATTTTATTCTTAAAATGACAATATACTGTATATGCCTTCAGTCATTGACAAATGATTCTTGATTTTTTTCTGAACTAAGAGAGTATAACCATCTCAGTTCATAAACTGAATTATATTTTGTGTTGGGTTTTGGGTTTCTTTTATATTTCTGTCACTTCTGTGTAATGGAGTCCTAAAATATATAAGTTGAATAAATTTGCAAATATGATTCATGACCTGCACAGGCAAAGTAGGCTTTAGCCAGAAGTTAAACAAAAAAACCTAACTCAGAAATTACACAGGACCCCAGTAGTTACGCAAGAAAAAAAAGGAATAGAGTTTTACTAACTTATCTAAAATTCTGCAATGATAAACAAAGCAATTTTGAAGATAGTAAAGTCATAGACCTCTAATTTGGACCTGCGATGGTTCAGCTTCATCTGGCAACTATGCAGCACGTAGCATCCCCTCACTTCTCCTCACCTCCCGAACCCCGGGAGGTTTGGAGGGGAAAATTGGAAAAAGTTAAAACCTGTAGGTTGAGACAAGAATAGTTTAATAATTAATTTTAATAATTTTAATAATTATAATAACAATAACAATAATGATGCTGATATGAAAGACAGAGAGAGGAATAATACCCAAGACAAAGAGTGCACAATGCAGTTGCTCACCACCTGCTGACCACTGCCCAGCCCGTCCCTGAGCAGCAATTGGTCCCTTCCAACCAACTCTCTCCAGTTTATATAATATGACATTCTACGTTATGGAATATTCCTTTGGTCAGTTCAGGTCAGCTGTCCTGGTCATGCTTCCTCCCTGCTCACTGGGAGAGCACGAGACACCAAGTCCTTGACTTTTTGGTAAGCACTACTTAACAGCAAGTGTAACATCAGTGTTATCGACGTTATTCTCATACTGACTCCAAAACACAGCACCATACCAGCTACACAGAAAAGAATTAACTCTATCCCAGTTGAACCCAGGACAGTACATCAGAACTACACTTACACCTTAGCTAGAAAGGCTTTTGTCATGTTTGCTATGATATGTTACACAAAATATTTTAACCAAATTATTTATAAACTTTTACATAAACTTGAACTGGTTCCACATATGGAAAACGTTGATGATTATGTTGTAATTTTCTACCATTTTCTTGGGATCAAGATGCTGTTAAATAGTTCAAACCCCTCCCTGGAAGTGTTCAAAGCCAGGTTTGATGGGGCCTCTGAGCAACCTGGTCTAATGGAAGGTGTGCCTGCCCATGGCAAGGGGGTTGAAACTAGGTAATATTTAAGTTCCCTTCCAACCTAAATCATTCTATGATTCTATGATATTGTATTTATAGAGAGGAAAAAAAGTTTGTGGAGTAATGGATTGGGTTAAAATTTAAAAGAGAATAAGAATTACAGAGAAGACCCAGCTGCGGCTTCTCAGATGAAATGTGGTCATGATGTCCCACGAGGGTTCCCCAATGATGTGGTGACGTGAGCTTGTCCCTGATATCGCAGTCCACGGAAGAGAGGGGGGAGAGGAGACCCCCTTGTGTGTAATGGAAGGAGATCCACCTACAAGAGTCCAGCTACAGCTGCTGCATGGAAGACAGAAGAGAGGCTGCTGCCCTAAATGTGGAAAGGGTCTTTCCTTCTTCCCTCCTGGACTTTTCTTTGGAGGGGAGAAGAGATTTGATCCATTGTAGATACTTTTATGTCATGGTAGAAATAGTTAAGATTGTATATAATGTATCGTAGTATTTATTTTGTACAGTTGTTGTAATATATATTCCCTTTCCCCCATTTTGAGTCTTGTGTGGTGTCTGGAAAACCATCTCACACTGGGTTGAGATGTGGGAGGGGGCTTGGACTAGGAAATTGGATTTTGGGGCTCTCAAACCATGACACCCAAACACTGATAAGCACCCATATGAAGGATGCACCTGAGAGGGGAGTGATGTGAAGGCACTGTGGCCTCCCTCCACAAACATCCTGCAGGAAGAGGAATATGGTGACACTTTGACCATTTGTCCACCAAGAAAGAGAGATGCCAAGGACAACTACCCAATTAAGCACTTATGACTAGATTCACTCAAACTGCACTGAACCCAAAGAAATAGTATAAAAGGAAGTCGGAAATGGGGAGGAATTGGAGGAAGATTTCCACCACAAATGCTGGGATTGGATGATGGGCTGGACCTGTATTCCTTCCCCCTTAGGGATACCTATTGGGTGAGAAACTTTCGCTATGCATACTGATTGTTTTTAAGGACTAGAGTTCAGTTTTCTTTAATAATTTACTAAAAATATATTATTAAATTGTTTTGCATTAGAGTTTGTGCTTGTGCTTGCTTTATGGTATTGTTAGATTGCTTTAAACACATACTGGCAGCTAGACCCTATTAACAATGACCAGGAACCTTATCAACTTGCCACAATTTGTATTAATAAAGAATGTTATTCCATAAACTATTAGAATCAGTATTTTATAAGGTGCTGACAGTTTGCCAGCAGTGGAATAACACATGGGAAGACCCACTGAGGGGTTCTTCCTTATGCTGTTGCATAGCAGCCTCCAAAAAAGGGCAACCAAATTACCCTGATCTTGTGAATCTGTCCAGTGTAGAGTCCCCTCCTTACAGGCAGACTGGACAGATCTGACATACATGGTTTTGTTTTCCTTGGATCACTAACAGACAAATAAATCTCTATGGGTCAAGAAAATCTCCCCTTTCTAAGGGTCGGGTGAATCTTTTCATGTGACAAAGGTCCTCTCATCATTTATTAGTCAGTGGAAACAATAATGCAAAACTGAAATTCAAAGTTTTATTATCTTAGTGACATGACATCCCACATTTAATGAAACCTAACACATCCAGCACCATGCAGATTCTGATCCAGTTCTTTGAAGAACCAGCCAATACTTATTCAAAATTTGATATATAAACATTCAAAAAAAAAAAAAAAAGAATTTTGGAACCACAAGTGTCCTGAAGTCATAAAAAGGAGCAGACAAAGTGGAGAAATATACATTTTCAGTACTGCTTTTGAAAAGTGCATTTTTAACTAGCCAAGTGGAATTTTTATAATTATTGGTCAGTTACATGTTTTTATTTCACATGATCATCAATATGTAACCATCTATATTGCTGGTAGTTCCTTTCAATAATTTTGAATTCTGCATTTGAATACAGGTTCTCAAACCCATGTACTTTATTTTTTCAGTTAGTTTGTAGAGCTTAAAATTCAAATCTTCAGTTCTGATGTGCCACAGGACTAATATCTGATAGGCAAAATTGTCCATGCTTTCAAAATTGATCCTGTGAGGACATAATGTAGCTAATCTAATGCACAACAAAGCTACTTGTGCATAAGTTATATATATCTATGCATATATGCATAAATGTGTCATGGTTTGAGAGCCCCAAAATCCAATTCCCTAGTCTAAGCCCCCTCCCACATCTCAACCCAGTGTGAGATGGTTTTTTCCAGACACCACACAAGACTCAAAATGGGGGAAAGGGAATATATATATTACAATGACTGTACAAATAAATACTACAATACATTATATACAATCTTAACTATTTCTACCATGACATAAAAGTATTTACAATGGATCAAATCTCTTCTCCCCTCCAAATAAAAGTCCAGGAGGGAAGAAGGAAAAGATCTCTTTCCACTCTCAGAGCAGCAGTTTCTCTAGGGCAGCAGGCTCTCTGTTTCGCTCTTCCATGCAGCAGCTGTAGCTGGATCTCTGCCAGTACTCACGAGGGGGTATCCAAGCCCCTCGGCCACTCATCTCCAAGCGAGGGTCTTCTTCCATGGGCTACGTTTCCCAGGACAAGGGCGCTTCACCACATCATATCACGAAGCGCAGGGGTCTTCATGACGGTCCTTATCTTCAGGGGATTCAAGTTCCCTACAGAGCTCTGTGCTCTGTCTCAAGCAGCAGGGGGGGCCAAGGTCACCCTCTCTGCATTCTTTCTTGGAGCTTTTTAGCTCCCTTCTGCAGTGCTGTAGCACTTTAAGACTCATTCAATTAAGAGTCCATCATCATCCTCCTTTCTTGGAGGTCTCCAAGGAGTTTGGGGTTTTAGTTTCAGTTCTTACCCAAACTTTCTCTGTAGAACTCGGTTCTCTCTCTACTGCTGGCTCTCGTTCTCTTTCTCTCTCTCCTTCCAGGAGTTCTCTCTGTGTTGCTGCCGCCTGTTGTTGCTGCTTGGTCTTATCTCTTCTGGCTCTCTGCCAGTGTTGTTCTGCCGCTGCTTCTGCTGCTCACTCACAGTGGAGAAAACCTCCCAGCTTTCTAGCTACAGATACTTGGTCTAGTTTAACACTGTTCTAAGTCTCTGTAGCCCCCCTGCCAGGGGCTGGGGGGGTCCAGAGGCCCCAAGGGGCTCCAAGCCCCTTCCTTGTGGCCTCAGAACATGGCCACCTCTCTCAACAACTTCAACAACTACCTTCTCTTCCGTTCTGCTTGTGATATGTTTATATTTTGCAGGAGCGCTCATTGGGTAAAACCTCAAAACTTCAAGGGTCACCACCTCCTGGGGTTTTACCATTTTGTAACTGCAGGGGGGAAACTGTTTCCCCCTACCACAAAATGTTTGCAAGTTCTGGGCCTTAGGCAACACAACAAAATAGTTTGTAATGTCTACGAACTGTTCAAAGATTCTTCATGGAAATACAAACATATTTCATTACGCCATTTGAAACTGATTTGTAAATAGATGGTTTGTCACATACAGCAGCCTTTAAGTCTGACAAGTGAGGCAAGCAATTAAGCCAGCAAGTCATTGCTCCTTGTGAACATTTTCTGATAAAACAGCACATTTTAAGACATGACTCACCATAATTTATTGGCTCCATCAAAAGAGAAATAATTGTGAATCGTGTTGCTGACTTTGCTAAACCATGTGGGCACAACACTGGGGGTAGCAAAACAAAAAACCAACCAAACAAACAAACAAAATGCAAGTAAATGAAAAGGAGGCATCACTCCCTTTTCTCTTTAGATCAAGACCCTCAGGATACATAAGAGATGTCAGGCAGTATGAGGCCACAAATAGATTTTCTGAAGCAGACAGATTTCCTCTCTTTTCTTGCCCTGACACTTAGCACTGTAGAATTGCCTCTTTTCAGACACTGTAGTAATGACTGCTGGGTGCATTTTGTCTTCTATCTATAATGGAGTTTCAACCAAGCTTGAAGGTTAAAATAAGCCTGGCTCTTATATGCGTTTATATCTAAAACCAAAATAAATTCTAAGGACACCTAATTTATCCTTTTCTTTTTCTTTTCTTTAGGCTTCTTCTCACTAAAATACCAAATATTCTCATAATCTCTAAATACTCAACAGAATATTTATATGTACCTATATTATACCTGGTTACAAATATATACTGTTAGTTTTCTCTAAGGAATCTAAATAAATTACATTTTGCTCTGAAAGTTCATAGAATTTCAAAATTATGGGAATAAGTGTGCATTAAGAATGATAAATAACTAGATATTCAGCCAAAACCACCAGACATTACATCAAAATATAAAAAAATAAAGCCATGACCATAATTCTCATTTTCTAAAACAGAGAATCAGCATTGAAATCGTTGTCCAATCTTCAAAGAAATCTTTCCAAGGTGTTCTGTCCAAGGATACTAATTACCCTTATACAAAAAAATCCGTTTGATGTTATTTCACAGAGGAAAATAGTAGGAAAATACTTTTTAAATTCAACATAGACAAAACATTCCATGCTCAATCCCAGCAGTGCAGAGTGAAACCACATATATCACAGTGTATACCACTAGTGACCATAACATAGGTCATAAGAGTGTTTTGGCTTTCTATATCACATGGCATATCTGATTAATCAAGATTTTCCAACCGATAAATTACTAAAGAATAAATTACTGGACTGTCTTTCCATTGCTTGTGATTCCAAGGTTGGTTTTTGTGGTTCCACGGAGTGCTTCTTCATTGAATTTTAGAAGAGTTCTGTTAATCCAAACTTCTTAAGGGCACTCTGGACTGAAGCTCTATCATTAGGCATGTAGGCCACTCCCAGCCAGTATGTGCTAAGCATATATTTTATCTCATCGTGCAGGCCACTGATGAAGATCTGGCCTCAGTATTGGCTCCTGGATATTCTTGTTGCTTACTGGCTGCCAACCAGATGCCAAGCCATTGAATTTGGTGTTCTATCTGGCAGTCCACTCATCCAGACATACTTTCTCAACTTCCAAATGACAGTGCTGTGGATGTTGGTGTCATAAGTCTTACTAAGCCCAAATATTTTTATAATTCTGGATGTAACTTGGAAATATCAAAAGAAAATCTATGTTTGGAGCTTTTTTTGAGGGAGTGTTGTAATGCCACACTTAAGTGTCCAAAGACACTAGTCATAAAATAGGTATATCCACTTGTCAGTATGTGCTTATGTGCTTGTTTGTCAACAAATGTGAAGAGACTTAAAAGCTGGTAGTAATCACCAATGTATAAACAGGGTGTACCACAGTGCTGCATTGAGATAACAGTTGGGATCCTGAAACAGTTACTTTTCTACTTTGTGCTGGTTATGGGTGGCAAGGTTGGGGGCGGGGGGGTAGGTGAAGTGGAGGATGAAGCTATAAGGGTAGCCAAGTGAGCCAGTACGAACCGGCTTCAAGACAGACCCACTGCTGGCCAAGGTCAAGCTCATCAGCAATGGTGGTAGCACTTCTGGGATAATGTGTTTAAGAAGAGGCGGGGGGAACTATGCAACAACAACTGCATCCCAAGAGAGCAGTGAGGACAGGTGAGAGAAAAAGCTCTGCAGACACTAAGGTCAGTGAAGAAATAGGGGCAGGAGGTGCTCCAGGCGAGAGAGCTGAGGTTCCCCTGCAGCCCACAGAGAAGCCCGTGGTGAGGTAGCTGTGCCCTTGCAGTCCATGGAGGTCCACTGTGGATTAGAGATCCACCTGCAGCCCATGAAGGACTCCACACTAGAGCAGGAAGATGCCTCTGAAGGAGGCTGTGACCCCATGGAAAACCCACCTTGGAGGAGGCTCCTGACAGTGTCTGTGGCCCTGTGAAGAGAGGAACACTGTTCCCACACTGGAACAGATTTGCTGGCAGATTCTATGGACCCATACTGGAGAGAGGAGTCCATGCTGGAGCAAGTTTTCTGGAAGGATTTGGGACTCTGTGGCAAACTCATGCTTAGAGCAGCCTGCTCCTGAAGGACTGCACCCAGTGGGAGGGACCCACACTGGAGCAGTTTGTGAGAAAGTACAATCCATGGAAAGGGTTCACATTGGAGAATTTTGTGAAGGACTGTCTCCTATGGGAGGGATCCCACACTGGAGCAAGGAAACAGTGTGAGGAGTCTTCCCTGTAAGGAGAAAAAACTGCAGAGTCAGCATATGATGAATTGACTGCAACCTCTATTCTCCATCCCCCCTGCACCACTGGTAGAAAGGAGTTAAAGAAAATTTGGTAAGAGTTTGGGCTCAGGAAGAAGAAAGGGGTGGCAGAAGGTGTTTTTAAAATTTGGGTTTATTTCTCATTACCCTATTCTCCAATGAGCATCCGATTAAATGATTGGCAATAAGTTAAACTATTTTCCCTGGGTCGAGCCTGTTTTCTCATGATGGCAATTGGTTCATAATCCTTATCTCAACCCATGAGCCTGTCATCATATTTTCTTTTCCCTATCATGCTGAGCAGGGAAATTAGAGACCAGCTTTATCAAGCACACAGCATCCAGACAGGGTCAATCCACCACAAATCCAATCCAGCCTAGCAGAAGAAACATGGTATGGTATTTAGAAACACCATTTTATTTTATGCACTTTTATATTGATTTACTAAGTATTTTGCAGCTGAATTGAGTACATGACAATGTTACTTCTACTGGCTAGACAAGTCACTTTTATCAGGTTCACATCAATTGATAGCCTTAGTTACTTCTTTGATTATTGCAACTTCATCTCTCATTTCACCGTTCCTTCAGATTAAATATACCTAAACCACACAGTCTTTAATCTCTTCTGTCTGTACTATTGGAAACACTTCAATTGAGTTGATATAGTTTATTTGTACATACCTTGTCTGATGGACCTGACCTGTGTCTCTGGATAAGGGATTTAGTGTTCTCAACATATTAGAATCACCTTCTTTCTATTAACCTGCAGGAGGAAAGCTGAGGTCGGAGTTCATTAGGTTTCTTCTTGACAAAAGATTCAGTCAAAGCAGCTAACATAGTGCACATTTCAACAGCTATAACACACAGATGTTTTTCTTCTTCATCAGATACCAGGGATACAAACTTCCTTCTCCTCAGACATTGCCTTCTACAGAAAGGAAATGTGGAAGTGTGCCAGAAAACACCCACAACTTGCCTCAAAGTACCAGGACTCCAAGGTCAAATAAAAAGCATTCATTTTACTTTCACTTCCTTTGGTCAAAGGCCCTAATACTTTAATTTTCTTTCTTAAGGATGTGCAATTTACTCTGAAAAGCCAATCCACCACAAAAGAAGCACCTGAGAATCAGCTCAGAGGTTGCTTCATCATACTGCAGATGTAACCTTATCAAAATGTGCACTTAATCCCATCCTTCTTCTTCCCACCATGGACAATAGTAAGTATGTTGGTGGAAGGAAACACTAAGTTGACAATTTGCTGCAGTTCCTTAGAGTTGCACAGAATTGCCTCTGAGTTATTGGTGTCAGGACTACATTTCTCTTTGCCACAGCAAAGAATTTCTCTCAGCACATTGTAGCCTTCCATGTCCCATGTACTTCAGACCAAAAAATTAAAACAAAAGAAACACTAATACCTGTGCCTCAGATGAGAAGAAAGTTACATAAAGAAGTAAATATATTAAAATTATACTTTTTCCTTCATACATCTTACTTGTCTAAGATGTCTTATTTTTCTTAGATTACAGACATCCACTACAAGTTATAGCCTTAGGGAGGTTAAAGGTATTTATCTGACACCATGAGCATCCATGTTCAAAATATGTCCCTTAACATTTACTTTCTAAACCTGGAGGCCTATGAGTTTTCCCATTATAGTTGTCAGGATTCTAATTTCTGCTCCTGGGGAACTGTAGAGCCACCTGTAGACTGGGTATGATCAGTTTATCTCATACTGAACACAATCTGTCGCACAGAAGAAATTTCCCCCATAAGTTACCTCTGGGTTCCAAATCCTATTAGTAGAGCTTAGAAAATTATGAACAGTCCCAGAAAACACAGCCAAAAGGGACAGTACTCTGATTCTTAACCTCTACTACCAAATAGATTCAGAAGCTGGAAGAAGCTGAAACTTGCTCTGCCTTTTCTGTGTATTTCTGTGTTTAAATAACATAGCCCTGTGATAGACTTAAAGGCATCCTATTAAACATGCTTGAGATTCATGCCCTGATGTAGGAAAGATCAAAGCACAGTGCATGATACCCCTGTGTGAATCCCTGATGTACAGGTGAGCACAAGAGGTTCAGTGATCCCCTTGCATGAATAGAGTTTTGTGGTGCCTCGTTCCCACTTGTGTTCCTTTGCACGGGTGCTGATTTGGGGGCAGGTTGGTGAAGTAACAAAATTAATTTACGTTTTTCATCTTATACCTGGTTTTGTAGTTTTTCCTGCACCCTGTGTGTGCTGGTCACACATAAACTTATGATACTCTTCACACATTAGCATAATGTCTTTGTGAATACTGTATATACATACTTGATATTCCCAAAACAATGTACAGGGAGAGAGGGCATTTAATTGGGGGATTGAAGAAGAAGGTGTTTAAAAATTATGTTAGAGTTTTCAGTGGTGCAGCATCAGCACAAAAGTGGACTATGCTAGTAGAAGACTGTGAAGGTGCCCTAAGCATCCTTAAAAGTCTGATCTTAATACTTATGTGCTTGACAGACTGATGAAGCCTGAAATGATTCTGCTTGTAGTATTAGCTGTCTCACCTCACAAGTTCTCAGTGCCTCAGCTCCTCAAATATAAATTAGAGACCGGGAAAGAAAAATTGCACAGACCTTTTGAGTGAGGTTTTGTTGACTTTATTCCATATCAAAAGTTTGTGGAGGAAAGTGGTTTTGGAACACAGCATATGCAGCTCCTATGCAGTGTATCTGGCACACAGCACCACTTGATCATCTCACATAGTTTGGTTCCAAATGTTAAAAGGTATGACAGCCTCATAAACCAGGGGAATTCACTGTGTGGTTTCTTCAGGATTATAGCACCTCATTTCCACATTTCACCTATTGACCTCTTCATTCATTCTTCTTGGACATTTCATTATGTAGGGTACACATGATTTGAACTAGAAAACCCATTCCAAGAATCCCCTTCTTACATAAAGGACAAAATTATTTCTAAACTGGAAAAAGAGCAATAAATGGATGAGTTCCAGGGTCTTTTTTTTTAGTGAATATATTCAATTGTAAAATGTGAGTTGGAGTCTGAACCTGTTTGATCAGACAGATCAAATTGTCTGTCTGATAAATTACACAAACAGAAACACAGTCAAATAGAATGAATGACTGCACAGAGAGTTGGTGGTTGGTACCAAGTTAAAACAGTTAAGACAGTAATCCATCGTGTTTCCACACTTCTCAGTTCTGTGTCTGTAATTCTGTTATAAATCTTGCTCAGTTTTCTCAGTATCATAATATCTTAGATTGTACCATTTCATCATGGCTAAAGCAAGACTGCCATGACCTTCACTGTCCCAACTAGTTCTTTTTGAGAGGAACAGCTCCAGTAGAGCATTTTCCCTAGACAGCTTGTCCATCAAGAAATTGTATTAAATACACTCCAGGAATCTACTGGATTGCTTCTGTCTAGACATGTTTTAGTAGTTGTTGGAGTAACTCATGTTTTTCACTAGAATGAAAAATGGCCTTTGTGTAAACTCCAAGTCCTCCTCCTTGCCTTCCTGATCTGTAATACCTGAAGACTCCATGTCCATTCTTAACAACACTCTATTCAAGCAAACTGTCTCTGTGATCCCAATGAAACTGTAGCTCTGCAGCAGCACCTTGAATTATGAATTGTGAACATTTTCCTTTTCTTTTGCCTCTTTCTTATTCTTTTTGCTCCACTCTGACTTACCCATCATGAAGCACTGTGTCTTTTCCTTTTCTACACCAACCAAGACATTAGTCTTTGTTCCAGTCTCCAGACGTAGAATGTAGGAAATGCTTTCACATCACATTATCAGCATGAACATTATTTCATAATACAATCAGAAATAAAATTTTCAGGATTTTTCTCTGTCTCTGCCAATGATTAGTCAGATCACACAGCAAGGAAAAACCCCACTCTATCTGCTATGAATCTCTCTTGTTCAGAATTATTCTTCTCTCTGAAGATGTGACAAAAAATCAAGATACTTCTCTAAGCCTTTTTATAGATAAATTAATTAGACAAGAATTCACTCTAAACAATTCACCCACCAATACTATTTATTAGTTTGCATACTTCAGTCAAATTACTCACTGTTTAATATGTTTCTATACTTGTAAATATAACTATTTCCCCTTAGTTTTCTTCAAACTAAGTAACACTGGTGTTTTCAAACTTCTCTTGTAGGTCTTAGCTGTTATTTAAATCTTTAAATCTATTTAAATGCCCTGGAAAGTTTTACATTTAATATTTGAAGAGGACCCAGCATGACTCAGTTAGCAAGTAGCCTCCCATCCCAATCTATCTACAAGAGATCACTTGTCTCCAGACTTACTGAAGTCCAGATACCCTATGAATACTGGTACTTTACTTTTGTTAAGTTCAAATACGTACAAATCATAAGCATGTATCAATGGAAAAGCCTAAACCGGCTTTTACACAACATAACAGGCATTTTGCATACACAACTGTTTGCATATTTTATTTTGTGTTGCCCACTGCTAATCTCAAATTAAATCTAAGATCACATGTATGAATATCATACAAAATGCAAAGAAGAATAAACCATTGTGCAGGACAGGGGAAGATAATAATTCTATTTATTACCAGTATGGCTTCAGCTGGAGAACCATGTTGAATGCTGCATAGTACCTGAAGAAGGACACAACTCCTTCAGAATGCAAAGATCAAAGAAGAGTATCCTGATTGATCAGAGAGTTAGGAAAAATGACATATGAAAAAAACCTGAGAATTGGATTGATATGAGAGAAGACTGACAGAATTGGGACAACAGTCTTAAAATACGTAAACATTTTTTCCATAATGGAATAACAATTTCTCAATGGCCCTATAAAAGAAGTACTGGGTTAACCACATTAAGTGAGATTATCTTTAGCATTGGGAAAAGTTTCTCAGAGGTAAGACAGCGAAGCACTCGGACACAAGGCCTAAGACTGTGAAATTTCCATGTTTGGAGGATTTTTCAAAAGCATTTTGCTTACGCAAATATCTATGAGGAATAAGTTAAGTGGAATTTATCTTGCTAGGGAGGCACAAGATGCCAGAATTTATCTTCTGAGATCTTTTCCAATTCTTCGCAAAATGAGATATTTCTATCAGCATCATTAAGAAAACAAAGAGCAAAAGAAATCAAAAAAGAGACAGGTATAAAATTCTAAATTTAAATTTTTGAAATAAATAAATAAATAAATATACAAAATAAATATATATTTTACTGTGAGTGTTGTCAAACCCTGCTACAGGTTGCCCAGAGAAGCTGTGGAGTCTCTTGTCCTTGGAGATATTTTAAATTCAACTGGATATGGCCCAGAGCAACCTGCTCTAGCTGACCCTGCTTTGAACAGGGCCTCAGACTCAACATCTCAAGACCCTTTCCAGCCTCATCCATTATGTCTGTGACATGTAATGAAATATTTCAATCATATAAACTAATGATTCTTTCCATGTTTCACTTGGGCTGTTACCAAGGCCTTGATCCAGCTTCTTTGCAGTTAGTAGTCTTATAATTGCTTTAATCTAGGTTTTGTAATAACCCAACTGGTTTCTTAGAGAAATCACATCAAGAAAAGTGTTTGACGAAGGCCTGAAGTATCGATACTTGCAGTCTTCGAAATCAGTTCTCACCTTGGTCAGCAAGGAAGCAACCTTAGCATTCTGTGTGTTCAATCACAAATCTGAGAACAGAATGTTTATTAGAAGTTGAAAAATATTCATCTGACCTGCTATCAGGCGTAACAAAAACTGTGCTACAGACCTCCCAAAAAAAGCACATCTTTGCATCCTGTCTCGTAGATATTCTTGTAATTAGTGCATGTCTTCATGATTTTGTTAAATCAAAAGCTACTGAAATCTGAACACAGGCTGTCATTACTACGGAATAGCTGCTTAATTAAAAATGCAAATTAAATTACATACTTGTCTTTAAACACAAGTGAATAAAACAAGCACAAATATGTCCTTTTGCTAAGTTTTACATACAAAAAATATTTTAGCAATATAAAACCTGATTTTTTAAGACATATTGAATATTAAGCCTGTGATATGTGGAAATGGTGAAATACTTTTATGGATTTCATGCAAGCATTACAATAACTCATAATAACACAGGAGCTTCTAAACAGGGAAACATTTAAATTCAAACTAAGGCCTCCATTTAATTAAAATATGAACAAAAATTCCTTTATTTTTTTTTCTGTGATAGTACTATTGAGTGGTAGTCATATTTAGATAAACACACTAAAAATCTGCTGCTCATCAGCTTTTTGACCAGTGCATTTCTCATATTCTAAACCACAGTATTTTATTCTAGTCCATATGGGAATAGGATTATTTTTAACAGTGGCATGCCCTAGCAGGGTTGCATAGTTCTGGATGAGAATGAGTCAGAATTCAAACAATTGCTGCTGTTCTAATCAAAAGTGAAGCCTTTTCACTAGCCACGGGAAAGGCTATGAACCACCTTAGATAAGTTTCTGAAAAGACATTAATATACACTAGTGCTGAAAAGTTGAGAGAAAAAGCCATAGAAGTCCTTAAAATGGCAAAAAAGAAGTCTTCTCATGAAGGACTACAAGAGATCAATCTTTCATGAGAAAAAAAAAGGGATATGATCTGAACAATTTTGATATATATGGAGACAACTTGAACCAAAGCCTAAAGCTCCAAACTAGATAACATTGGGCAAATAGGCACAATGTTCTAACAGAAAGAATAATTAACAAGTTGGAGTAATTTCAAAAACCTATGTTGGGAACTTAAGAAAATCAGAGTTTCACTGGGTTAGTAGCTTTTGTCAGTACTGAATAAAATGCAAATGTCTTTGACTGCTTCCCCTAACCTCTAAAAAGAGCCAATGTAGCAGTTGTTATTTAAAATAATACACGCTGCATCAAGATATTACACTAAAATGGCAAGGCAGTTTTTTTCCAAAGCAGTATATTGCCTGCAAGAAGCCAAGGCTACCACTGTTTTCTGTTAACAGCACTGAGAGTCCAGTTATGCTTACTACAATTTTCTGTACCTCATAATTTGCATTAATTTTTCATACTTGACTCAGAAATTGAAACCCACATTCAAGAAAACACACACAAACAACATGAAAGAATACATAAATTAAAATAAATAAGCAAAGTTAAGCAAGAATTTGAACTAGTTCCAGGGTTCTTAAAGTCTTTCAGAGATATTAAATAACCTATTTCTCATACAAACTGTTCCCAGAACTTCCTCTCTGCTGCCAAGTTTCATTCTCAACATGTTTTTTTACATGAAAGCTCTTTTGTTCAGACTCATTTACATATTCCTTCAATTGTCTAATGGTATACCTACCATTTTTAAAGCATAACCCACATTCTTCCATTTTCTTTAACAGACAACAAAAAATACAGGAATGTTGACATTTCTGACTGGTCCTGTTGTGTTATGAATTTATTCCACTTCATACCAATTGTTTCTCTCAGGCACTTCCTTTCAAAGGCACCTATAGGCTTCTTAATCACCATAGTGGATTCGGGAATTTCATTTCCATAAATTGAGACGGAAAAATAATTTAATGGAAGACCTATATGAGTTCTGGATTTTTCAATTATTAACTCTTGGGTTATACTTAATACCCCAGTTTTAATGTGAACTTATGATCTGCTCTTTTTCTGGGCATCCCTATTTAATCATATGCCACTACCAACTATATGACTCAACTCCGTGTTCTTTTGTCATCTTTGTGATAGGATCTGTTATGGAATTTACTGAATGCAATTCTTTTCATAACAGATCATTTCTTCTGTCTTTAGTAGGATGAGAAGAATTTGTGGTCTTTATTTTTATGGTGGCTGACTGACATGCAGAAGAGCAGAATTTTGCTGATGACATGCAATTTGTCTTTTCTTCTTCACTTCTTTTTGTGTGCGTGTGTTTTCTTTTCCTCATGGGAAAGTCAATGGTAGTCCTAAAGAAGACCAGTAAGAGAACACATTAATATTTGACTATAATTTCTGTGTCAAACCTTTCATTTAAGGTTACACTTTCTTGAACTGTGAATATTGAGTCTTGAAGAAAACATTCCCAGTGAAAAAATACAAAAGTTTCTCAAAGTACTCTAGCTTAGAAAAGTTCAATTTCTTGTCTAATAGCAGAAGAAACTCTTTTTATTATGCTCACATAACTCAAATAATTTGAAAAGATTCTCTCCTAATTTTTCTATTAAAAATTATCACTTTCACTGAACATCATGGAGGAAAATACTAGGCAAAAAAGTAATTTTTGGGAGGCCATAAATCACTGGAAAACCTTTAACTAAAAATTTTTTCTGACCCATAATTATATCACCCTGAGAGCAATGTGGTACTAAAATAAACCCACTGCCAAATTTTTACACTATGACTGGAAACATTCTTTGCTCAATGCCAGCAAGCATAACATTTTGTTTTCAGCAGCCACTCATCACTAGTCCGAAGAGAAAGCATGTGTACTGCACTTGAACAACTAGCTAGTCAGATAGGCTGTGAGAAACTGTTCACCTCTGCCAGCTAGGCCAATTGGCATTATAAAGACTCCTATTAAGGTACAAACACAACGTCCCTTTCTCTCAATTTGCAGTGACTTCATGACTCCTCTAACACAACAGAATCAAAAGTCAAAAGTGGTGAATTTATATTGTGGATTTCTTGCCCTTTAAAGGGCATTAAACAGACTACCTGCAAGCACGGTGATTTGAAGTGAAAATTAACTCAGAGTGGAATTTGCAGTGAGAATTCACTGCTATTAGTTTCCCACCATTTATGAAAAGACCTAATGCCATTAATGAAGCTAAGTATTTCAAGAAATTCTGGTAAAGGGACAAGTTTTGGTGTCACATATAGGCACAAGACTCCAGAAGTTATGTTATGATGTCAAAGACAGGAAATTCCTTTAGAGAAACTGTGAACCTACAGGGAGAAACAACATTAATGACAAGCAGTCCTCAAGTAGCTGTAGAGAAGCCACTTCAAGATCTTGCTCTTTCTGTGTCCCAAAAAGTATGATAAATTTTCCTTTCAATTACTAAGATTTCCATATTTCCTTTTCCTTATTCTGCCCTAACACAAGTCTGTCCTGCACAGAGCAAAATCATCAAAAGAGCACATTTAGATGGACTACTGTGGACAGGCAGTGTTGATTTAGGTCTTACAATCTGACAGAGCAATTAAGAATTTTTGTCACCTACCAATAGCCGTTCAGTGCTGGCAGGTTCTAGGTGCTGTTTTCTGCATCCTAGAGGGCAGTGGCTTACTGAAAGAACACCATAAGCTCTCTTAAAATTCGACATCACAGTGAAAACAGATGATAGATCTGTATTAAATGCCATTGTATAGATGCACAGTGCACGTTTATTTACTTTGCTTCATGGCTGTTTTATTTCCTGTGGCAGATACACTGTTACCAGCATCAATTATTTTAGAGCCTGTTTAATTTACACTGTTGTTCTTTTCACTGCCTCCAAAATGAGCATATCTACAGGTAAAATATTCTCAGCAGAATTAAATCTTTTACTGACCATTGCCAGTCTCCTCACTGTGGCATAATAACAGAGAGCAGAAATCCTGTCTTGTGTAATAAATTCAGGCTTATTCTATTAGCTTAGAATAAGTATGCTAGTAGGTCTAAGGGCAAGTTTCTCCAAGATATGTTTGATAACATACCTATTTAGAAGAATCTCTAGAAGTTCCATAAAACCAACAAATTCAGCATACATATAAGAGAGTCATTATATTCCATCTGTTGTCCCTCTTAGGAAGAAAAGAAACCAACGTTATACTCATATACCAGGGAATGATGTAATATTTGTTAAATATTTGCAGGAAAATAAAATTGATTTTTTTCTGATTAAGATTTTCAAAGCATCAACACTGTGAGTAATTTTAAAGAAGTAAGTAATTATTTAGAAAAACTGGGTAGAAATTACCATTACACTTCCATGGTCAATATCCATGTTGACAGACCTTAATGATGATGATGTCAATTTCACGTTGCTCGCTGCTCAGTGAATGCCAGACAAAGTGCTTCTTACTGCTTAGCTGTCTAAATTTCCCTGCCACTTACCCTCCATCACTTTTTCCTAATCAGATTTGAGTTTCACTGTTACTTAAGCTGACCTTGGAAAACCCCATTCTTGAGCAGTTTCTTTCTTCCTCGAAAAGGCCTCCACCCCCTGAAGTGTGTCTTGAGCTTTTCTGCATAGGAAGCAGTGAAGGACTGCTTCCAGCCTACCTTATTTAAGATATGTCCTTTGACTTCACTTTTGAAAGGTGGGACTGTCTGCATGATCAGAGACTGACAGGATCAAATCCCTGATATGTAAATTCTTCAAGCTTTTGAAGTCAGCAGTGCTAACTGTATGCATAAGGGTTCAATAATGTCAATAAAGAGTTCACAACCTGACCCAATGTCTGCTGAACATCTCACAGGCAAATAAATATAAAAGATTCTTGATGCAGCTTTTAATAACACAAGAAGTACAATGTGACTAGCTACAGTACATCTGTGACAGGAGAGAGTAGAAAAGGGTCAGAAAGCAAGAAGCAGAGCAGAAACTGAACATTGTTTCACTAGCCATTGAAAAAGAAAAAGCTGCATCTACATATTAATCCAGATACAAATAAGTAAACTGACGAAATAGGAAGCAAAACACCTGACAGGATTGGGCATTGATGATCTCAGTTCTATCTAGCTGCATGTCAGAGGGGAAGTAATGAGTCTCACGGCAGTCAGTGAATACACTGAAGGGCAGACCCCTGAGGAACAAAGTCCAAAAAGACCTACACAAATTGGTAGAATGTGCCATGGGGGACTGCATGAACTTCAGAAAGGATGAATGCAATTTCCATTCCCTTGCACTCATAGAGATGCAGGGCTCTATCACGTCTAAGAGTTATTTGGGAAAACAGATGCCATGACTCCAAATATCCCACTCTTCCTTCTTCTTCCTCCAGTTTTATATGCTGAGCATAATGTCATGTGGTCTGGAATATCACTTGGGTCATCTGGGGTCAGCTGTGCTAGTTGTGTCACCTCCCAACTCTTCTTTGTTCACCCCCAGCCTCCTCACTGATGGGCTGGGGTGATGAGCAGGATGAGCAGAAAAGGCCTTACAGTGCTAAGTGCTACTCAGCAGTACCTAAAACATCCACACTATCAGCACTGTTTTCAGTGCAAATCCAAAACATAGCCCCATACAAGCTACTATGAAGAAAAGTAACTCTGTTCCATCCAAAACCAATACTCCTGGAGGTACTCAAAGCCCGACTGGACACATTCCTGAGCAACCTACTCAGATTTGAGCTGAGGTGAGACTGGACTGTGCAAATTCTAGAAGTTCCTTTAAACCTCAGCTCATTTGTGATTCTGTGCAATTCTGTTGCATGTTGTATAGTTATGATCAGAGTGGATAAATCCCTGAGCAAGCTAATCTAACCTCGCAGTTGATACGGTTTTGAGCAGGAGATTAGACTACAGATTTTCTCGTGTCCCTTCCAAGTTCATTATCTTATGATGCTATGCTTGGCAGCAGAACTAGGTACTGCAGTGAGAAAACAGTACCGATGAGCCAGCTAAATAATTTATGAACAAATAACATATTTAGAACACTAAAATCCCTTCAGAATTGAACAGTGCCCTATTGTACCTCTCAAATGATTCTCTGATGCTTAGCTGCAGAAACCCCATGAGTCACTGCAACACTGCAAATAATGTAATGACACAGTCATGTTTGAACATTCTTTTAGGTCTACTCCTTTCAAAACATAACAAACATCAAATATAAAGCATTATGCTTGGACCCATAAAAACCAACTGACGAAAGTACAGGTATTATCAGTAGACTTCATAGCAAATTTCACAGTAATGCTATTTAATGAAATTTTAGCTGAAATAATGAAGCAAATAAATAATGAAGCAAACAGCTTCTTACCTACTTACCCCATATGCAAAGTTGTGAAACATATGGTTGACAGAAGATGGAAAGATGATAGTAACATCTAAAGAAATGACTGCAAGAAAATTATGAGGAATATCTTTGCACAAGATTTTATTCAGAGAAACAGCTTTTCTGCAGGCATAAAAATGAATGTCAATAAAACCTTTGTCAAGCATTCAAAAAGAAAAAAAAAACCACCCTGTATACACCCTTTGTGCAAAAAGGTATAAGTGGGCTAAGTCTTGATCAGTTATATGCAGCTGGACCTCAGATTTTATTTGACAGTGGAAATTATCTTGTATAAGAAAGAATAGAAATGAAAGCCATCATGATTGCCTATTCAAAATATGATAGACAGACAGAGCTGTGCTTATCAAGCCTAGATAATTGTTTTGAGTTAAGGAAAACAACTGAAAAATTGCAAACAAGTAATAAAGTTCCCCTAATGAGGGGACATTGACTGATGAACAGCTTGACACCCAAAGAGAAATCACAGTAACAGCTGCCTTTACAGCAAAGTGGTAGGTCTCTATGTATTAAACATAAGCTTACAGAAAAACAAAGTGTGCTCACCCATCTGAACATCCTCCAAATTAAAAAGGCTTTGGTGCATAGCTTCCAAATCCTTGGTTCATACTTGCTAGAGAGAAAATAGGTTTGCACAAGCTACAGGGGAGAATAAGGACCAAGTGCTTCTGGGAAACAAAAAGCGACTAAAAGGGATTGATTCAAAAGGGTACATAGTGGCAAAACGAAAACTGACTTTAGTTAGTTTATTGTGTCTATATTAGGTCAGTATTTTCTGCAAGGAAAAAACAGGAGATAAATCCATTACAAAAAAAAAATTTGAAAGTTATAGTTCAGCATCAAAAATAAGAAAATGTTGTGAGAAATTGAAGATTAGAAGGAAAATATTTAAAGTATTCTCCCAAAAGTCAGGGAAAATACCAAAGAAACTACTCAATGGAAATGTCGTTAAGTTCAAAATCCTAAGAGTAGTGGCAAATAGAAGGACCTGCAACAATATGCATGATTGAAAACACACTCTGAGTGATCCTTACTACCATTACATTTAAATGATGTATTTAATTGCAACAAATGTGATTTGTTTAAAAATAAAAATATGAAAAGTTGCCTGCCACCAATATAGTTTCACATTACAATAAAGAGAGAATATCCTTCAATAGTACAATAAGCTATACATAATAAAAGCAAGGAAGTCATTGTCTCAGTGAATGTACACCTCTTCGAGATGAAAAGAGATGAAACAATAAAACAATAAATCAAGTTATTTCAACATTTGAAGTTTAGCCAGAAAGTTCAGATGTCTTATTGAATAAACATCAGTTCCTCCTACAGAATGTATTTTTACTGGATGTGGGTTTTGATCTTCTGTTATACAATTACTAGAGTCTTCTTTAGACCATTTCAGAAATACTTTTGGTTTCTATAAAACTATCTTTCTTTTTGAATCCTCATGGTAGTTCAGCAGCCATTTGCCCAGATGAATTTCCAGTTCCTGAATAGAGGAAAAATAATGGCTAAAATTTTCCCACACGTTTATTTCCTGTTGAAATAGGAACTCTCACTCAGTGTAGATGAAGAATGAAATAACATTTTAAGACACATTAGTACAACTACTGTCTAAGAATATATCAGACAGCATAAATTGTACCTTCTGCATGGATATTGAAATCCAGATTAAGAAAACCAACCAACCAATCAGCCACCCAAAAAAAATACAATCAAGCCAAGTTATTTTTATTGAATGTGTTGAAGTTGATTGAACTTGTAAAGCAGTGATTTATTTCATAAGAAGAACTCAATACAACAAAATCAGTTTGCTACAATATTGTTTGGTTTATTTACAAGGTATTAGTAATATGTAATAACCCTTACAACACTGTAATTCTAGCAATTTGTGCCTGTCTGGTTTTAAAAAATTAATGTTAAAAAATAACAAAAGAAGACAGCAGTAAAAATCATCTTACTAAGTATTCTGGGTGTCACAGTCATTAGATCTTGGGATCTCACGGCCTAGACAAATATGAAAAGCATCAAGTGTTAAAACAGAATTGAATTATCTCATTAATAAAACAAAACAGAATAGAATTATCTCATTGAAATTCAATTGAATCAATGTTTCACCTACTTCATCAACTCTAACATCTTCAGTGGAAACAATTCACTGAAGCGGAGGCTAAAACCTATGATGAACTTTTTTTCTAACAGATTACAAAGACAGAGTACACGTACAATTTACACTTGTGCAGCCCTTGCAAAATACTTCTTTATCTTCTACAGAATTTCAGTACTCTTTCATTTCTCTTTAAACTCCCACAGCCCTTCACACAGAAGAGTGGGTTTTCCAGAGGGACTGTCTGACTAGTCACAAAATGCTGCTGCTCTACAGTTTGCTTTTGTTGACATTGTTTGAGTGAGTATGGGCTGCTAACTTGAAAAGGACTTGGAAATTCAGGGCACTATATAAAAAAAAAAATCTCAATCTACCTTAAAAATACTGTTTGAAATATTTTAAATCTATGAAGAATGAACCAAAATTATCATAAATATTTTTCTTCTCCTTGGCATATATCTCTGCCTCTTATAACTTCTTTACATTTAGAAAACCAGAGCCATACTCTGGACATTTTTACATCAGAAGAAAATCTATTGTGCATTTTTAAACTGGATTATATTGCCCCAGTAAAGATTTTTTACCTACTCTGCTCCTGGGCCCTTCTTTTTTACTTTGACTGTTTTGAGAAGAGCATGCAAGCACACTACAGGAGAAACAGACTTTGCATTCTTCCCTACTTTATTGACATGGTGGGTCAAATGCCTAGAAAGCTCAAGCTGCTCCACAGATAGGCAGAACCTGGAATTTGCCAGAGCAAAAGATCAACAACGTGAATTTTTTTATGTTCTGTATAAACATTCATTCTGCAGCAGTACTAAACCAATGTGCTGCCTTTTCTTTGAGGAGATTATAAGTTATGCTCTTCTCTAAAATAGGAATCAGGGACTTTAAGGCACAGAGTCAACACCTTTATAAAGAGTCAAAACTATCAAGAGGTTGAGAAGATAGGTGTTTGAGCTATGTCTCATTTACAAGGCTAAAATAAGTACTTGTGTACATACTTTCGTATATTCTTATACATAACTTGCAAGTAACTAAAGCTTGATTTATTAAGCATGAGTGAGTACACTAGAATATTTTGGAATTTTCCTGCTTCATTTTGCACAAATGAATTACCTTCTTCTATTTTCCATTCCCATTACTTACTTCATCTGTGACTTTTCCAACAAGAATGATCCCACTCCTCAGTAAATTTGTAGAATAATTTCCTTCTATCTCCCTCCTACTTTGTGGCTCAAGACCACCTGCTGATGTTTCTCCTCCAACGTACCGTGTTTTAGTAAACACAACAGATGTTAAGTGAATGAGTATCAGAGTTATGGTGGAAAGGGAAAGCAAGATGGAAAATAAAATTGTAATTATATTTGATTTTCTGCTCCTCATCTCTTCCTCATGAAAAAGTGACAAGAAATATAAGGCAAGAAGGGTTAGGAACTACATTTTTGTCTTTTATGCACTCTTGCATATTGGTCCCCAGGAAACCAAGGGAATTGCTGTAACCTAAGAGGTAAAGCTCTGCTCTCCAACATGATTTGTACTCGATACAGCACTGCATTGGGTCCCATCTTCTAGATAAGCACTTTAAAAGAGTGAGTGCTAAAGGAGGAGGTGATGCATAAACTGTTGAAGATGCATTAAACTGTAAAGATGTATTAAAAGTATTATAGACCTGTCCCTGGGAGAATAAAATGACATCCATCTTTCAGCAAATGAGATCACAGTGAGATCTTTCAAAAGAACAACTTCATCATCACTTCTGCTATGTAAGTGAATCGTTGAGGCATCTTTTGTTTGTATCTGAGGATACGAATTAAGGAAGAGATTTCCAGAATTCTGCAGAGTCTACCTGATAGCCAGGTCAGTAAACAAAACACAGTACTGATAATATGCAAATTATAGTAATAGTTAAATTAAAATTGTCTGTAAGTTGTTTAATATATGTGTGGTGTTTGTGTTTATCAATAAATAGTACATAATAAATAATTATGTAAATAATAGTATATTATGTAAATTATATTATATATTATGTTAAATATATTATATATTAAATGTTACTATATACAATAAAATATAATGTATATTATGTAAATTATAAATAAATAATAATAAATAATTCTTCTGTGTCATATCAGTTTCACTGCACATTACTAGAATTACATGTGGGCTTTATTTTATGTGTCAGACACCTTGAATGAGGGAAATATGCCTACGATTTTCAAGTGAAGAGAGAACTTACAGAAAATGAGATCCAAATATGCCTTTTTCCCAGGCTTATCAGAAACTGTAGGTTCTTTATATAAGGGAATGAGTAACAGCCAGTCTGAGAAAGAGTATTTATTCTACAATGCTATTTCCACAGTTCCATGAGTCTTTTTTACTTATAACAATAATGTATGAATGTAATGATGAATTACAGACAAGTCCACACAGCTACACAATTATGATATTTAACAGTAATAACAATAGCAATTGCCCTTGTGAACTAACAAGAAAAATGCACTTCTGTATTAAGAATGGGGTATCTACTTAATTCCTGAACAAAGTATACGTCCACAGTACTCACTGAGAAGCAGTGTAATGACATCACAGCAAACACTCAAGAAGTTAGTCTTGGTAGTATAAAATTTCACACTACTGGCACTGTACTATTTGACTTTTCAAATTAGCTTTTTATGTTTTAATATTGTCCAAATCTGGTCCATTAATCATGAATGTACAAGGAACACAAATCAACCAGATATCTACTGGTTATTCAACATACTAACAACATACACATATATATGTGCACACATGCACACTTATCTGTGATCATCTTTAATATTTTAAAGGATTACAAAAAGTATCTTCCTAAATTATGCACTACTGACAGGTACTATATATAAGAAGATGTCTTTTCTTATTCTTTAATATTTGCCAGCTTCTGTCACTCTTTTTCTCTATGTGATGCCCCTCACAAAAGCAATAATCTCTGCCAGTGCATTTCTCATTTGGAGAATCTCCACAGTTTAGTCCCAGTTCTAATCTATTAAACTGCTTCTCTTCCATCCCAGATCTGTAAGCCATAAAAATATATAAAATGTTAAAGCATTGTTCAATGTATCATTAATTTGTTGAAAAATAAAGAAACAAAGAGGCTGTACAATGTAACTATGGCCATCTGTGTTCTGCAAGGCACAAAGACCTGGCCAGTCATCGTGATACAGTTTCAGTCACCGAGTGTTTAGATAGACATAGCATCTAAATCATTTAGCCATATACAGCACACACATAGCTTCCACCTGGTCTGCTGCAGGCCTCAAATATGCTTGCATTTCCTTATATAACAGAAGGGTCAAGGATTTTGGTCATTCTCTCTCTTAAGTCGCAGAACAAGCAATTGTGCCTTCTCCATTCCAGGTGTCTTCAGTGTTGAGTCCCACCTAGTAACCACATTACCATTGGCACCACAGCTGGCTGCTGTGTTTGATTTTACTTTTGAAGGAAACAGTGAAGGGAGAGATTACGACATATTCTATCATTTCTGTTCTTTCCAGTTTTTGGCCTGCTTCCTTTATGCTTCTTATTTGCCAGAGAAATAAGAATCCCAGAGGAGGGATTACACCATGCAGACACAATATATACCTTTCCAGGACAAGCCCTACAATGTTCTACTATATTTTGACTTCTTTCCTGTCCTGGTTTCTGCCATGACAGGGTTAATTTTTTGCAGTAGCCAGGAGGGGCATGGCTATACAACCTCATGTCATTTCAGGGGGGCAGGAGGAAGGGATTGGGTATTGTCATGGGTCTCCTCAAGGTAAGCATTCACATGAGAATTGTTGGCCTCTCTTGTACACTTTGCTATTCATATTGCTGCTGATACTGTTCATTTTTTATCTCATTGCTGTTACTTATCTCAACACATGATCTTTACTTTTTGTCTCTCCAGTTCTCCTCTCCAGCCTGCCACAGGGGGGAGGAAGAGCGGGAGGCGAGAGTGAGTGAGTGCCACCTGTTTTGGAGTGTTTAAATGGGAACACTAACTTGGGGAATACCATTCCTAAATCTCAACACTTCCAATCAAGTGTATTTTGAACAATAAAAATATTGAACAGTACAAAATCATAGAGCATCGTCGCAGAGAAGCTTTTGAAAGAAAAATGTGATTCTATTCTTTAAAGATTTCAGTAATATTCAGTGATGAATTTTGTACATTTTAAATAACACGAGATGAATGTTAAATTTGTTAATGGAATGGCTAATAAAATCAGAGATGTGAGAAATAAAAATAGCATATGTTTGCAGAGAAGTATTGAAGAGTAGTGAATAAGCCCTCGAGAATGACCTATCCAACGTACCAGGTAGGAAAAGAAATACATCCAAATTGTAATGATAATATCTAGAATTCCTATATTTTGTTACTGTATGAGAACAGAAAACAGGTGTGATTTAGTTTTCCAATGCAAAGTTACTAGAAATTTTTTTAAAAATTAAAAGCTGTGGTTAAAAACATTTAAGCAAATAAGCTTTAAAGGATATAACTGTAGCTACTGTAAAAACTGAATGCTAAAAAAAATGCAGTCATGATGAATGAGATGAGAAAATAGGCTTAATATCAAAAAGGATTAATTTGGGGATCTGAAAGTGTTCCACATTGCATAGCATTTCTCTGATCTGTGACTATTACATTATCTTTTCCCTTGTAATTTCTTCTTTGCCTTCATTTTTTCCTTTATCTCACTGATATTTCGCAGCCTCAGAGCTAAACCAGTAAAACCAATGCAACATTGATCTACCAAGAGTAGCAGATCCCTGCCAACCATAAAGTCAGGTGTGTGCACTAGGATGAGGGTCAGTCAGGGGTTGCAGCTTCCCCCCCATTTTGACTTGTCCCAGTGCTGGAGACTGCTCTAAATTCAGCCAGCTGATGACAGAAAATCAGATACAAGTAGCAAGTAGGAGCTCCTCATTCTCTCTCTAAACCCATCAGAAATTTCGCAGAGATATGGAAATTGTTAGATATCTGTGCATAGGTTTAATCCACACCTACAGTCTATAGCTGGAGTTGAAAGATTTGTACATTTTCTCCCTCTAGACTTCATTTTAATTTTAAGGTCTGCTGATAAGTCATCTGGAGATGGATGGGTATTTATATGCTCCTCTCCTCATAGGTATTCTCATAATATCTGACACACAGTGAATATATTTGTGCTCAGAAATATCATGTTCTTCCATTGTCACAACTCAACATGGAACTATTTACAGTAATTCTGTGACTTTTTTTATAATAATATGATTGTGCTATATGGTTACCTTTGAGTCCTATAATACACTAGCTTCTATGTACTTGTAGGTAGGAATGCAACTGAAATCACTACAGGTTTATGAATAAGAGAGCAGTTCAATGGCACTAACCCACATGAAGAGAAGGTAGCCAATGCTCTGCCCTCACGGGTGATTCTGTGGTTGTGGTTGATTTTAGGAACAGGGTTACAGGTAAAAATCATGATTGGTATCTTTAAAAATGAAAATAGTCATTATTTCTAATGGGGATTTTTAATTTTTCTTCAAGCATTCATTGCAAATTTCACACAAAATGCTTAATGAAATGTTTTTGCACAGACATAATATATTTTTCTGTATTTTCTATCTCTCAGTACATAGGTAAAAAAGGAAGCAACTAGAACAGTGGGAGAGAAGGAATAATAAAAATTCCTGTATTTAGAAAGATGGAGACATAGATTATGCAATTTATGAAGTCAAACTCCTGCATTTTGCCATTTGAAGTCCTTAGCTTCTTCATGATAAGGTTTATTTAGAAGTTGGTTTCTTATTCTCTACAAAGGAATTTTTAAGGCTACTGGTTCTGTTGCAGAAGCACTGCCTCTGTAGGGGTTGGGAGGACATTGCAGAAATAAAACCCTGTTGGAAGCTGATTATATTTGTGATTATAAGAAAAATTGCCCTAGAGATCTCTGTAGGCGGAAATAGAAACCATAAAGGCAGGGAGGTTTAATTATATGTACTATTCTTCTGCTCTGCACAATGTAATCTTGACAGGCAGTGCTGATTAGCTGTAACTTTCTCCACTCTTTCTTTTTTTTAAAATATATTTTCAGTATACACATATCATCTGCCAGGAACAAAACCAGAAAACTCCAAAGCTAGAGCGTTACAGCTAAAGATGTGGGGAAGGAGTGATACCAAAGTGCTCCTCTTTCTTCTATGGTTAATTATAGAAGAGCTGTTGTCTGCTTGGAGTGTGAATATCTTTAACACAATTACTGCTAAAAATCATTGCTGGTTTCTTGTCACTCCTCAAGGAGAAACAGCTTATGATGGAAGCACATAATTCACATTTGAGGTGTGATTTTGAGAAAGTATTCCCATTCTAAGCAGAAATTTCATTCCATCAGTGAGTGCTCCTCCAACACCAGTGTGAGAGTCAGAGGATCCCTGAGAACATCTGCTTGAGAAATAACTTCAATGGCTTCATAATGAGAATATATAAAGATAAAAACAAGTTCAACCATTCTTCTCTCATTGCTGTCACAACAAAAACAAGAACACAGGATACAACATTTTGTTCTCCACATCATAGTAAATTACAAACATAAAAAGCCATGACACAAAATATCAGCTCACAAACCAAGGAGACATTTTTGAAAGTTATTAACGACTTCTACTGAATCTCTCATAGGCACTCAAAGAATCAGGTGCTTTTAAGATGCAAAGTAGATCACAAAGCTTCTTCTAAATAACAAAAAAGAATTCTGTGACTAACCAAAAGAAGAAGCCACCCATATACAGTGCTGCATATAATACAGACTGTTCATGGCCAAGGTCCTCAAAGGCATTCAGACTTATAACCCTCATGTAAACAAGCAGCACTCAATAGACCTATATATTGTGACATACAATCCTGACAATCTTCTGGAAGTTCCTAGTCCATCACATCACTGTCTTCACAACCAACACTGTGTTTTGGTCAAACTGCAAAGTCCACCCAGGTGATCTCTGTGAGCTGGTATTCCAGAGATCAGAAAAAACTATTTGAAGAGCATTCTGCAGAATTCATATGCACTTTTTGACAAGCACTTTTCAATTCAGAAGTTTTAAATCTTCAGTCTACCTGAGTTGAAATATTCTTTCTTGCCACAGAATGCATAATTCTTGAGGGACAGTTGATTAGCTATGGGTGATTTTTGCACTATACAGTTCTGAATTTCCTAGGAACATTTGGTAGCACATGTCCTGGTATTATCTATTTTAGAAACAGCTCCTAACTTTACTCTGTGCATTGCACAAACAGATACAGCCATTTCAAGGCAACTCTTTTCTCTGCCTCCTAACCAAGCCCCACCCATTCTTAATTTATACCTACAAGAAAAATGCAGTTTTTAAAATAATGATCTTCTGTGACAGTCTGCAGAAATCTTTTGAAAGCTGAACACTCATTGATGTATCATGACCAATACTAAAATATCAGAGATAACTGCCACCTTCTTTCAAAATGCCCATTTTTGCAGTCCTTAATGGTAACTCTTAGGCACAACGATAGTAAAAGTAGATTAAAATTGTCTGCAAATGTGTCTTACAGTTTGTAGATGACATAAAATTTCACCTTCCTTTCATCTTTTAAGATTTCGTCAGCTGATTCGTGGGTAGAAGCACTTAACATCAGGAAGGTAATAGGCTTACAACAACAGAAACATTGAATAAGTATTCAAACTATAAGTAGCCAGAAGCAAAGGGCAGCAAAACAGTTTATCAGTCTCTGACAAAGGCTTATTTTCATTCACAATACTTTTCTGGTGATCATCTGAAATGTTATAAATTCCATGGTCCAGACTACAATGAAGCTATTTAATAAAATAATAGGATTCTTTCTGTTAAATGTATAAGCATCCCAAATGAGTCATTGGAAAAGATGTAAGCACTGGGTATAAATCTAGGCTTTTGTAAGGGCAAAATATTTCAATTTTAGCATTTTATTTCTAGCTACAGCTTACTTAGCAAAATTCTATGTTGAAAGTTCACTTGCACTGATATCAATAATAAAAAAACAAACCTGAAAAGATTTCTACTGCTTTTAACATCACCAAGAATACTCTCAAAATATTTCGAGTTTAGTCCTTCATGGGTGCAAACTGGTAGAGTTTTACTGAAGTCTGTTTTCCATATCCTGCTAAAATTTTCGTGCTTCATGTCCCAAAGTTTACTCCCCTATGTTTTGTGTGCAGGACAGAATTAATTTCACAACAAAAAGAATTTATAGATTCATATCATATCAGGTTGGAAGGGGACCTGAAGGATCATCTGCTCCAACTGTTCTTGGTAAAAGCACGGTCTCAACAAGATGGCCCAGCACCCCCTGTCTGGCTCAATCTTAAAAGCGTTTAATTTGGGGGAATCCATCACTTCCTTGGGGAGTTTATTCCAATGGCTGACTGTTGTTATTTTGAAAAATATTCCTCTTGTGTCCAATTGCAATTTCTCCAGGAGTAACTTGTACCCATTATGTCTTTTTACATGTGACTCCTTGTAAAAAGGGAGTCTCCATCTTCTCTGTAGCCACCCTTTAAATCCTGGAACATGGGGATAAGGTCTCCTCCAAGTCTTCCTTTCTCAAGGCTGAACAAACCCAGTTCTGTCAGCTGTTCCTCACATGGCAGGTTTCCCAGGCCTTTGATCATTTTTGTGACCATCTCCAGCCTGTCCACATATTATTTGTACAGCAGGGACCAAAACCGAACACAGTGTTCCAAGTGACACCTGAAAAGCACTGATTGGACTGGGATAATGATTTCTTCATCTCTGGTGGTGATGCCCTTCATGCCACCCAGCATCCTGTCACCTTGCTGTACCACAGCAGCACACAGTCCCTCACACTGAGCTTTGTCCACCAGGACTCCCAGTTCCTTTCCACATAGTTGCTCCCCAAAAGGGTAGATCCCAGCCCATGTTGCACTCGTGGATCATGCTTTTCCAGAGGAAAGACCTTACACTTCTCCTTGTTGAACTTCATAAGGCTCTTGTTAGCCCACTCTTCCAGCCTATCCAGGTCTTCCTGCAGAGTGGCTTTCCCTTTCCAAGTGTCCACCTCCCCACTCAGTTTGGTATCATCAGAAAACTTTGTCAGGGAACACTTTATCCCACCTTCCAGATCACTTCTGAAGATATTAAACAGCATTGGGTACAATTTTGACCCCAATTGTGACAGGTTGTCAGTTTGAAAAGGAGCTATTTACGAGCAACCCTGGGTGCTGCTTGTCAGCCAACTGCTCACACACCACACTGACCACTTGCCCACACCATAACACAATAGTTTCTCTAGGAAGAAGCTGTGGGAAACTATATCGAAAGCCTTAAAGAAATCCAGGTAGACAATGTCCAGCCCACATCAGCTAAGTAGGTTACTTTGGCACAGCAGGTGATCAACTGGGATTTGCCTCTGGTAAATCCATCCTGGCTTTTCCTACTCACATGCTTCATCTGTCTTGTGGTAGCCTCCAGGAGGATTTGTTCCATAACTTTCCCAGGGAAAGTTCTTTAAGAACTTGTTGATGAGGGTGACATTAGTGTTGTTCCAGTTTTTGGGACATCCTCCATTCTCTACAGCATCTCAAAGACTATGGAGAGTGGCCTCACAATGATGTTAGCCATCTCTTGTAATGCCCTAGGGTAGATACAATCAGAGCCCATTGATTTGTAGAAACCAAGTTCCTCTTTCACCTCTGATGGCAGGTTTGCAGCAACCCGGACTGCTGTTCCTAAGGTCATGGGCCCAGCAGTGCTGATAAAAACAGAGGTGACAGAAGAGACTTTGCCTGTTCAGAGTTGCTGGTAACTGTTTCACCTCTCCTGTTCAACGGCAGGCCAGTATTTTCCTTCTGGATTTCTTTGTTGTTTACACACCTGAAGAACACTTGCTTGTTGTTTTTTACATTCCTGGGCAATTTTAATTTGAGCTCAGCTTTTGTTTTTCTAACTGAATCTCTGCACACCCTGGTAATGTCCACTTTTCCATCTCTGGTATGTTTTTCTTTCAGTTTCAAGCATACTCAGGATCTCACAGTTAAGTCAGGGGGTCTATTGCTGCAACTACTTCCCTTGCCATTAAAGGCGATGAACTGGCTTTATGCTTGCAGGATAGAATTCTAAAAAAACTCCCAAAACTTGCAAGCTCTGCCATCCTGCACAGAAACTTCCTGTGAAACTTCTCCCGACTGAGCTCTGAGTGAGCTCAGGTTTGCTCTTCTAAATCTAAAACCTTTGCATTAGTACTAACCTGAATGCCCAGCCGAATTCCAACCTCCTCAATACAGTGATTGCTGCAGCCAAGGCTATCACTAACCCAGATGGTATAAAGCAGGTTTTCTTGGTTTGTAAGTATCAAGTCTAGCAACTCTTCACTGATGGTTGGCACATCTAACATTAGGATGAGGAAACAGTCCTCTGTGTATGCCAGGAACTTCATAGGTGACACGTGAGCTGCTCTATTGCTATTTCAACAAATATCTGGGTAGCTGAAGTCACCCATAGGAACCAGGTTCTGTTGATTAATCTTGCTTAAGTGACCCTAATATTGCAGTGGTCTTGTCGTCTTCATTCAGAAGTGAGTAGCAGACTCCTACTGTAAGATTCCCACTTGGACATGACCCCTCTGATTTGGGCCCAGAGGCATTAGATCGAGCTTCCACAACCACCACAATTGACTTCTATACATTCAGTACATAAAATACACAGATTGCAACTACTCCTCCTCTTCTTCCCTGCCTGTCTTTATGAAACATCCTATAGCCATCCATCATGATCCTCCAGTCAGGTGAGTTGTCCTACCATGTTTCAGTTATTCCTATGACTTTCTACTAAGTGCAGAGCTCTTGTTCCTTGTGTGTTTGTTCCCCTGGCAGTGTACATTGGTATACATACACTTGAGATGGTTGGTCTGGTTTTCACCTTGGGAGGCAGCTAAGGAGCTTTTCTCACTGCTCTGGTTGACCTGCCTTATTCCCAGTTGGTTGCAATGGCATGAGCATTGCCGCTTTGGACCATAGCCCCTGAGTCCTATACTTTGGAAATAATTCACCTTAAGCCTTTTAACATCTTAGGGCTTTTAATATATCAACTGAAGCAATTCTTTCTCACAGTTTTCAGAGTTTACTTCCAAGTTTTTTAACCTGGCATCTTTCCTTAACATTTATAGTAGGTTGCAAATCTCTCTGTGGCTTTGCGGTCATAATATCCCAGTGGTGAACAAAACTGATTTCAAATAGAAGGCTTTCAAATTTGCATACATTTCATTCCTGTATCACAAAAATGATCCAGCATATAATAATTCCAAAGTTTAATGTATGCTATACATTATCTCTCCTTGAGTGGAAAAAGAATATGATTAGAATGATGACCACAATAACATTTATTAAATTACTTATCTTAAAAAGTCCAAGCAAATTAACAGTTTGGAGTTTCAATAAATTGCCTCCCTTCTATTTTTTGGAATACTCAAAGGAGTTAAAGGCAAATTTATTGCTTCAAAATCAAAAGAAATTAATCTAATTGATGTTTTTCTGAACAGAGGCCATTACATTTAAGAAAGTAAAAAAGGTGGTTACCAAGCAACTATGTTCAGCCTACATACATTGTCTATTCATAATCCCTAGCAGAGTACAGGAAATGACAGGCTGTCATTACAGAAGAGAGAAGTGCTGAATTATGCCAATTCTTTCCTGCACTACCTCCTACAGGAGAGAAAGCAATTATATCCTACATACACTGATTGGGTTAAATAACTGCAGTAAGTTTGAAATCTAAGGATATCTCAGAGCAGTCACACAATACGATGAGAATGCTTCCAAATATATAGCCACTTACCTCTAAAGTATCACTACCAGTTAGGCTGGATGAACAAGACTGGGTTACCCTAGAGTTTCAGAGGCAGAATTAGCATTTCAGTTTGGTCCATCAATGTTGTAATTTACAAGTCATTGTCTTGATCCCATAACTATAGAAGATGGGCAGACTGTTGTGCCAGTATGAAACACTGTTAACTTCACTGAGGCTCTGTGTGCACGTAACCTTCAGTCTATACATGGTAAATTAGGGGACCAGGTGCCATGGTTATTTTTTCTGGACTTCTATAAGTGACAACATAACACTTTTCCAAAGGTGATCTTTGGTAACTTTCTGAATACATGACAGAATTGAAGCCTAAATTAAGTTACTAAGAATTCTGCCACTAACTTTGACAACTTCTTAAATTCCTTTATTCTTTTTGTCTAAAAGAACCATGCGATTAGGGGACGTTTACTTTCAAAATCAAATTTTTTAAAAAAAAGTCTGAAAGCCTTAAAGTTGATATTGCTGCAATTTTATCAATATGGCTGGGATAAAAAGAACTGATTCCTCTGCTGCAGTGATGACAAAAGTACTTGAACATATACTCAGATGGCATGTTTCTGTCTGTAAGCAGCAAACAGACACTCTGAAATAGAATTTTAAATTTAGTAAAAACATTTCATTTTATTGTGTTGTCTTTTTCCTCTGTTTTCCCAAAAAGATTTATCTTGTCTAGACCAAAAAGACATGCAAAAATAGTTAGCTTTACTTGGTTGAAGAAAAAGAAGGCACACACTTTCTTCTGTACTACAGTAAACCCACGAAACAACAAATACGATTAAATAATCAGAAATATAAAGAAATGAGAACATCAACTTTTGCTTGGTGAGAACACCAACTCTTAGCCCTGCACATGGCCATCCCCAAGAATCCCACCATGTGCCTGAGAACATCACACAAACACTTCTTGAACTCAGTCAGGCTTGGTACTGTGACTATGTCCCTGGGGAGCCTGTTCCACTGCTCAACCACCCACTGGGTGAAGAATTTTTTGCTAATATCCAGCCTAAACCTCCCCTGACAGAACTTCAGGCCATTCCCTCAGGTCCTGTCACCAGTCACCACAGAGAAGAGATCAGTGCCTGCCCCTCCTCTTGTCCTCATGAGGAAACTGTAGACTGCAATGAGGTCTCCCCTCAGTCTCCTCTTCTCCAGGCTGAACAGAACAAGTGACCTCAGTCACTCCTCATACAGCTTCCCCTCAAGGCCCTTCACTATCTTCATTGCCCTCCTTGGGACACTTTCCAAGAGCTCAATATCTTTCTTATATTGTGGTGTCCAAAACTTCACACAGTATTCAAGGTGAGGCTGTCCCAGAGAGGGACAATCCCCTCCCTTGACCAGCTGGTGATGCTTTGCCTGATGCCCCCCACAACACAGTTGGCCCTCCTGGCTGCCAGGGCACTGCTGACTCATATTCAACTTGCCTTTGATCAGGACCCCCAGGTCCCTTTCTGTGGGGCTGCTCTTCAGCCTCTCATTTCCAAGTCTGTCCATACATCCGGGGTTGCCCTGTCCCAGATGGCCTCTCTGTCTTTGAAAAAATCAACAGCTCCACTCAACTTAGTATCCCTTCCAGTCATTTATAAAGATGTTGAAGAGCACAGGGCCTAAGATTGAGCCCCGTGGAATCCCACTGGTGACAGATCTTCAGTTGCTGACCCATTACACAACATGTTTATACAGCTGTGTGCTGGACATTTTGTCCAGGATACTGTGCAAGAAATTAGAGAAAGGCCAGGAGTATGGGATCTGTTTAGAGAAGGAACGGAAAATTTACACCAAGACAAAATACTGTTTGCACTGAAAATCCATTTTCTTCCCAGGAGGAAAGAAAAGCTGCTTTCTAGGACTCCACAAACTGCTAATCAGCTGCTTAGGTCAGGCAAAGGGAACAGGCATCTTCTTGCATCCATATTTTGTTTCAAATAGTATAATCTGAAAACAACTAAAATCTACTTGTCATGAATGTTGAGAACACTATAATAAATAAGTCTTCTGGGGCTAATAGATCAAATCATGAGGATGTGGGGAGAGGGGAAGTTCAAATACATAATGAAGCATTACTTTTTACTGGGCTTCTGAATTAATTGCTAATAGCTAATTATTTAGGGTTACCTATTTACTAGTCATTATGTTTTTCTGGAACTATCAGAATGCATAATTTACATATACAGTGACCTATCCTACATGCTTCATTTAGCATAGTAAAAATGTAAAAGCACTCTACAGAAGGTTAATCCCTAAAAGTAGATCTGAAAAATATCCACTTTAATTGCAAGTTTTTAATTGAGTTAGTCATCATAAATCATGAAATTGAACAACTACAGTCATTTTATTAATCACCTTGTCATCAAAAACAGAGGTATCTCAAAATTTTGCTTGAGCCCTTGACAAGTTGAGGAAAGTGAATGACAATAAATGAACATGGGTGTGCTTTTTTTTACATAGAATATGGCTAGACCCAAGGGAGAGAAGAATATAAAGGAAAGGCAGCAGAATTAACAGTGGCTTCATGTTCAAAGGATGCAAACAAATGATAAAGGTTAGTCTGTAACCAGTGACCAGAGGGCCTAAGAGTAGAAATGGATTAACAAAATAAATAAACTACTTTTTGTGTATCATGCACAAAAAGTCGCACCAGGTTTTTTTGTACAATTTTTGAGATTAGAGTCCACTTCAGAAATTTAAAATAAATAACCTTATTTTAAATCTTCCATATCGTGCAAAAGAATTCTCATTCCTTCTCTTTAGCAGCAGTGCTTCGTGGTCAGCTCCTTATTATAGCCATTAAGTACAAATAATACATATACAAAACAAAGTGGGACACAGTCCATGCTTTGGAATGCCTCATCAGCACAACTCATGTTCAACTTCTGTATTGTTTCCAATATTATTTGGGTTTACAGATATTCTGGCTACCCCGAAGAAGTCAAACTGATGCTCCTCAGCAGAAATAGTTACAACAGATAGAGGATGACAAGTGTTGCCTTGAACCTAGACATTTGCATTTTTTTGCTGGTTAGGTTGTGACTAGGAGCATTTCAGGAGCCTCTTCTGAGAGTTAGTTTCACCAAGATATGTGACAGCTTCATTATGATAAACACATATACTGTGTTTGTTGTTTTTCTGTCACCAGTAAGTTGCCAATTCAAATGTAGTAAGAAAGACTTTCTTTCAAGTATTAAAATAGTTTTAAAATAAAAAACATTATGCCTGAGTTTTTTACAGATTAATTGCATAAAATTCCATTTCTTAGATTTACAGAAGCATAGTGTTAATTCATAGTGAGGCAGAGATTTATTCCAAATAAAAAATATCTGGGTAACAGCTGTTGCTATGAAATGACCAGTAGAAAAATTTTTTAAGCATTTCTTTAAATAGTGGAAGAATTCAGAAGGTGTACAAAGAACCTTAAAAAAAAAGCCAGAGCAGGAGTAAACAAAAGGAAATATGTTCATTCTCTGCTTTTTTAAGTTATTACAGTTTTACCGCTGCTGAGAAAGTATTTTATTCTAATTAGTGTTGAGCTAGCCATGTGAATCAATAGCAGCTGTTGCAGAGTCAGTCTTATGTTCCGAGCCCAGGTGGTGAACTGGAGAAAAAAATTAAAAGATCCTGAAAAGTGTCTTCCCTGCTTTTCTCTTCTAAGTTTCCAATCACCATTTTTGTAAGGAAAAAGGCATTATTGGTGTTCCACATTAAGATCTTCTTACCACACTGGACTTAGGACTGAAGACAAATTGAGCATTAAGTCTTTTCAGAGCATTAGGTCTCTGGCTTAGAGTTTATTTCACTTGACTTGCAGAGAATCCATTTTATCAATAGGCAGCTGATGGCTAATAGTCCCAGATGGAGCTTGGGATTCCTCCAACATATGAAGCAACCTAGAGGTTTCATCCAATTAATTTCTCCCTCATTTCCCTTCTCTGGCTTATTTTGCAAATCTTGGAACCCTGAAGAACCCTGCAGAAGTAGAACTGGAAAGCAGATATATGACTAGATTAATCTAAGAATGAGGATCTTCACATAGGCAGAGAAAGGAATACATTATATAATTAAAACCTCACCGTTTTACAGAAAGATTCTATATGAGTAGGAGGAAGATCTCATAAGAACATTAAATTCTCCAAAACTTGAAAAAGGTTGACTGTCTTCAATATCTGATAAAAACATTCAGAGAAAGCTTCATAAAAAAAATAGTAGCAGTTAGATTTCACCAAAAACAGTTTTCTGAGTGAAAACTCTGCTGAACCTCTCACAGTCATGCAGAGGAGGGGAATGGTGAGTTTTATTTACAAGCCTGTTAAAAACAAACAAACATTTCCCAATTTCTTCTCTAATATGAACTAGTTTTGTTCCACTGCATGCAAAAGTGGATGTATAATCAGGTCTGTTGTCCACTTCCTGTCTAAAAACACGGGCCTTTCTTAAGGTGGCTTTCAGTTCCCTCTGCTTCCAAGCCAAAGTCAGCCAAGTTTATTACACCATTAGAACTAGAAGCATAAAACTGAGCCCACACATGATCTTCTGGAGTGATACAAAAGTTTTTAAATAACTTGCAGGACTGGAATGTAAATAGTAAGAACAGATTCAGCAGAAAAACAAAAAAAAATTCCTTACAAGTGGTCAATATACACTTTTTCTACTAGCAGCAGATTAATCCTTTAATGAGCAGTCCTGATTATCAGATGTACCTCTTCCCTTCTCCAGCTTTGTTAACAGTCAATCAGTCATCTAAAATGCAACATAAGACACAGGAACAAGGCTGTAAAGTGTCTCTTTGCAAGGCGTATATCCCTTTGTTTACAGAAATTAAATGTGAGGAGTGCCATCTTTAAAAGTGCAAAACATTCTTCCAGATAATTTAATAATAGGATGTTATTTATTTGCTCAACATCATGAAAAAGAATATTAGCTTCAAAATAATGAATAATAAAATACAGAACTATGATAACAAAAATGGAATAGTAAGCATGTTGAATGGGACTATGAATAATGCAAAAGTATTATCTCTTACTGCATAGTAGACTGTACCAAATAGAACATGTGAGCATTCCCTAGTGCTGCTGGTCTGCAAGTAGTCTTCTGCAGCCTCAATCCTCACTGGGACAAGATTCCAGCACGTGCCACTTGTCAGACTCTTCCTGTCCTTATGATGAAAGGGGGACTGCAAGGAAGGGCTGGATGGAAGACAACTGGACCATATACTATCTTGTAACAGGAAATCAGGAAAAAAGGACCTCTGCCAGGAGATTCAGGTTCAGGTCAGAGTGCTGGAATGCCAGGGACAGAACACAATGTCATCTTCAAATGCACAGTACAAGAATACTTCTCTCCAAAGAATACTATAAAAACATAAATATTGAAGAAATACATCTTTTTTGATGAAATTTAGCCTTCCTCTAGAGGTTTTGTGAACGGGTAACTTGAAAAATATGATGGAGAGTGTACAATGATTGCTTTATCTTAAAATCTCCAGTATTGTTATGGGCTAAATTAAAAGCTTATTTGCTTTGACATTTCACAGTTCCCATTACGTACAAATATTTCTGAAATAGGAGGGGGTGAGAGGGAGTCTTGTGACTTCCATTACAAGTTGATCCAAATTCTTTCATGACAGAACTTCATTTACTTCATTTATGTCATAAGAAGGATGAATTTGCTTTGCTGCATTCTTTCCTTTGAGTGAAGTATTTCGCTCCCAATTTTAAAATGCAATTTCTCAGTTTATGTGTCCCTGAAAGCCCGAGCCTCAGATTGGCTCAGGTTAACTTGTTTTACATCTGTAGACTATATAAATACACTTCAAATCAACACAAGTAACATGACCATGAAACAAACAATACATTTGCTTGGTAGAAAGAAAAGCAAAATACAATATGTGATACTGCTTATAAACTGGGAAAAAAATTATAGCTAGACATTTTGCAGAGCGACATAGACAGGAGAAATACATACTTACTAGGAGATCTGGAAAACCTTCCAGCATTTTATATGTCTTTTTTTTTTCCTAGTAGATTTGCCAGCAGGTTTTGGTGGGTTTTTTTCTGCAGATTTGCAAGCATTTTGCATCTTTGCCCAATTGGTAAGGATTTATGTTTTCATAGTGATCCAGAAAAATTGAATTCTAGACTTAAATTATTTTACTATTATTGAGGTTAGACACAAAGAGCTGGAGGAAAAAAATGCAGCCCAAATTTTACTTGGCCTTAATATGTAATGAACAAAAATCATCAGGAGAAGAAATCTAGAGAAAACAAAAATGTGGAACTGTTAAAATAGAATATGTCACACAAAGTATGTTTCTCTTCTATGACAGGAATCTTTTCTCACTACTCAGTACAAGGATAAGTTAAAAAATATGATAGTTATAATACATTTGCTAACTTTCAAGTAAGTAATATGTTTTACAGTGATGGTCTTTTCCCTGTTACTCTTCAAGATAGGTAGAACTTCCCCAAGGGGGGAAAAAAAGAGAAATTTAACTATGCATTAGGTAAATATTTTAGTTCTTTTCAGTAAGATATTGTGATAATCCATGGAAAGCTGTACTTATTCTGAATATTTCAAATTTTGGGACTATGTAAACCAATTTTTATCTTAGATATATCCCGACCAATGAGCTAATCCAGTATGTCTGAAAAATGGCCCATGAAAATTTAGAAAACACTAAAAAGACAGAAGAGCCTGGTTTTTAAAATTTGGACCTGCCAAAGAATTCTCAATCCAAACACTAAAGTTTGACCCTAATTCTACCAAGTCCACACTATGAATACTACTATGAACTATTTCTGAAAACTAACACATAGTAATGGATATGACCAGTCTAATACTGGTGCACCTTGACACATGGTACAAAGAAAAATACTGAGATTTGGACAACTAATGTCCATATCAACAAAGAGAGACATGTTTGAAAAGGTCAGAACCAGACAGCAACAGAGAACCAGATCACAACAGAAGTATTTCAACAAGTACATATTCTTTTTTGCTTTTAGGCACATCATTACATGGATATTTTTTGACCCTGCATATGTTACTTTTTCTTTAAAGGGGGCCTCAGGGCAAAATAAGCCCTCTGCATGCCGTAGTCTCAAACAATTAGCTGAACAGGTAACGGCACTTTCCAAGTAGGACATATTTTTTATATTCATGTACAAACTGCACAAATGATTCAGTTAAAAATGAGGTAAGACCCATTCAAAACATGTACACTAACCAACTTTAAAAAAACCACCTTAGGTGCTAGACTTAAACACAGGGCTCATGCTAGTCATAAACAAAGTTTCAAGTTGACAAGTTAAGAAGAGGCAGTAAAATTGTCATAGTTGATCTGAGCCCTAAAATATATTTACTACTGCTATGACCATTGAGAGAGGAATTAGCAACTACCACCAGAGGAAAGACAGGAAAGAAAATGATCCCCTCCAGTAGCCATAAATAACACTTTTGAATCTTTCTTTCTTTTGAAGAACAGCAGTATTGACTCTCTAGAACTGCCTCTTTAATCTGCAGCCCAGTTCTCACCCTTTTATTTCATTAAATGTACCAGCAACCGTTGAATTCTAATTTAGTTCCAGTATTCCTCAATCTGGATGGCAAAACTGTATTACAGGTATGCCACTAAAAAGTTTTGAGTGGATATTTCTAAATGTAAATTACAGTGGAAAAATATAAAACTGGAAAAACTCATCAGCGTAGACTCAAAAATACTCATTAAAATCTCATATGTTTAAAGTAAACTTCCTCAGCATGACATAAGAATTCATTCAAGTTCTTTCTAAAGTTAGTGATACAAATAATTTGCATTATTATAATTTTTGCAAATTTGCACTTAAGGCAGGTGATTACAGGGGAGGCAGAAATTAACTTGATAGACGAGATGCATTTTTACAAGTGCAGAACTCCAGTATGTCCTCCTTTCAATTCTTCTCATTTGTGCATTCAAATTCTTATCAGATGGAAGACTGAACACAGACAGGCATATGTGAGCATGCTGGAAAATAAAAAAAAAAAACCTTTATAAACATTCATTTTGCAATTCATTTAATTGCTTCAGCCAAGAAATCATCACTTAGTTGGTTTCATACAATGCAGAAGCTGACAAAGCCAATTGTGCAAAGACAAATGAGACTCAAGAAGAAATTTTGTTTTCAACAACTGCTTATAGGAGAGATACTAGACACTTGGTTATAATTTTAATTTGACTGAAGAGTGGCTGACAGCTTCATCCAAAACCCAAGTTAATTCTACACAACCTTACTGCAAAGCTTCATTTCTCCACACTAATATTGGAATTATATATATACATATATATATATATATATATATATATATATAAGTTGCACTACAGGACTGCATTTCACAAAATAAAAATCAGTTTGTGGATAGATTTCAAACACCAGTTATATAACCCATGAAAAGCTGAAAGCAACAGCACCTTGACTACTGTAATTTCACCACACGTTTTCATCTGCCATTTAAAGCAAGAAAAGAATGTCAGAGTTTCAGTAACACAGGAAACACATAAGAAGTACTATCTGTTACAGTTCAGAGCTTCAAGAAATCTCTCTCAAATGCCTTAGAGGAAGTCGAAATGTTAAGGTTAAGTTTTCCAGAAAAGGTTCACATATGTCGGCATTGAGAAGCAAAAACCAAATCAATAAACTATTATCCTGCCCAGAATTTGGATTATAAGGTCCTTCAGTTACTACTGTCTATTTTTCTCAATTGCTGCCCATCATATTTGTATTTTAACTAATCCTGTAACTACAAAGGAAGAATTCATTGTTACTCTTCTCCAGTATTAGTTGCAAATGTAGCCTTCCACCTCAAGTATGGAACAAGACTTAGAACAAAAAAGCACATTGAACTTTAATTCCTATGTAACAGGCATTCAGTTCCTTATCTTAATGTCGATAAATGTTGAATGTTTTCTACTAACATAATATTTTCCACCATTACATTAACTGAAGAAGCACAAATTTAAAATTTGTGTTTAAAATGTCAACACGGTTGCAGTTTCATTGGCATAATTGGCATGCCTGCAAGTTTTTATACATAGCCTTTCAAGACGGAAATTTTGACTGTTCACTTGATTTGGACCCTGCCACAAGTGATATAATTCACATCTCTAAAGTTTCATTTTTATGTTGCTCTCCAGTTTTTCCCTGATAACCAATGGGCTGATTCATGGCACTTCTATCTCAGCTTTCTCATTCTGGGCTATCAAACTGAAAACTTCATTAAAAAAAGAAAGGAAGAATAGATACATCTCCTTTCTGTGAAGAAGTGACGATTTGCTTATTAGAATAAATTATGTTTTAGGTAAAAAAAGAAAAATAAAAACAAACAAACAAAAATAAAAACAAAACCAAACAAACAAAAAACCCCAAACATTTTATAGGTTTCCTGAAACACAAAATCTGCAGATTTTTTAAAAATAAAAGTTGCATGAGCAAAAAAAGATTATTATAACTTAGATCATCTCTCACAGAGCTATAGGGAACACATTTATGAAGTGAATCCCAGGACCCATTATGCTTCAAAGCATGTGTGTGTCTGTGTGTGTGTGTGCATGCACACACACACTTGCAAGATTAATTCCTGAACAGGAAATGGCAGGGAGAGAAAACAGCTTTTGTACCCTGAAGCTGGCTCCTGCTGTTGCAATCAGCACAGGCTTTCATAACACACATAAGTACATACACACACTGCTGGAGAAAACCTTTTAGCATTCTGGTCCCTTCTTTTGATTTCCAACCAAAAATAAGTGAGAAATGAAGACGGCAATAGAGAGAGAAAGAAAGGAAAGATTGGAGGCTCAAATTAACAGTTTATTTGCAATTTATACCAAATCATGTTTATCTTTACAATTCCAAAATAAGAGTGGCATATTGCCAATAAAAACAAAACTGCTGCTTCTGACACATTCTGTGGATCTGACTTCAGGTACTAGAGAAACAAAGACTACCCTGAATGCTTAAGTAGCAGTTATTTGGAGATTTCATATTTTAAGGGAAATCCTTACTTACTATAAAGTTGGCCTAATTTTTCTTATGGCTTTTCCCTCGATGTAGAGAAACATAAGAGGGCATTTGACAGTCTGGATGTCGTTATCTGCTAGTAGTCTTAGTCGGACAGGCTGCTATTCTCTTAAGGGCCTCAGTGTGTTTTAAAAAGGTGTTCTGAAATCATAGGAGTAGAATCTTTCACCATTATTTCACAAGACAAATATATTTTCTTCAATGGATGTACATTTTTCCACCCATTCCTCTAAATCTGGACCTTTTTGCATTGTTCCCTTCAGCAAGCCCTTGTCCCCATCCCAGTTCATGGTATCCGGCCTAGTTCTTATGTCTTAGTTCCTCAGTGCTGCACAGGTTCCCACACATGGCTAAGGAAAAGGTGAAGAACAGCAGCTCCAACGCACAGCTTCAACCTGCTGCAGGACAGGCAGGAGCATCTCAGAGACTTTGCAGCAGATTTAAATGCTCCACCCAAACATCTCATGCATGGCTTTGTCAGCACTAGAAGCCGTGTGATACTGAAGCATGCCTTGACAGACTAGGATACGCAATTTGACTTGACTAATACTAAAAGGCTTGTTCATATGCCAGTTAGAATCCTTCATGGATTTATATAAACAGAAGGTTGTACAAACAAAATGAGTGCATCCTTGACTGGAAGGCTGCTCTTGAAAACTTCTATACCTTCCCAAAAGGCACAAGAATGTCAGTTAAAGAACTGCCATTTACCCTTAGTTTAAGCACAGGAAAAAAAGGGACTTTATCTTTACACCTAAGGCTGAAAGCAGATAAAAAACTATAGTAAATGACCTAAAAAAAAAACTTCAGACCAAACAATCAAATTTGAGGCAATTATAAGTAACAGAGGAAATGGTGGGCAAATTTAGTTAAAGGTAACAGTACTACTCCCAAATCCTGTATTGAAAGCACTAAATGAATAGGAGTTACACCATAGGAACTAGATTCAGTTCTTCATACATAGAACATTTCACTATGTGCCTATCACAGTCGGTTTACTTAGTGCATGCAAAATGGCACACAGTATTTATTACAAGCTAAAACATGTGTAAGTCAATTGATTGAACTAAATTATATCCTCTAATATGGTAGTGTTGTAAGAAATGGCATTTATAATTCAAACTTTATTGTACTACATCTATACTATTAATACACATATACTATATAAATAATTAATTTTAATTGAGATGTTTTCCAGAACTTTACTTTTAAAAATTAATATTCCATTAATTATCCTTTCCTCTCAAATTACCCATTTTTCTTATGCATTTTGTGTATTAAATCACAAAATGAAACCATGTTTTTCAAAGGAGTTTTGATCCCAAGATGTCAGTGTTATTTACCTCTAGGACAGAAAGAAATAGAAATGTTAACTTTGTCCTGTTATTTCTGGAAGTACATATGTCAGGAAGGCTCTCCTGCAATTTTACAAAGGAATACTACTTATGTTTTGTCTCAGTCTGAGGAGACTGGAATGTTTGTTAAAGAGGATGAGTTATGAGATAGACCAAACTCCTCTCTCTCAGCAATTGTAAATTCAAAATTAAGGTGCTTTAATCGAGGAAGTGTGGGGAAAAAAAAAAAGAAATAACAGCCCTTTATTAAAAGTTATATGCATGTTGGCAAAACCAGTAACAGAACACAAAAAAACTAGACAGTAGTCCTAGGGGGAAAAAAAAAAGTCTGACTGAATACTTCTCTGTCCTTTAGCGCAGTCCTAATCGTGGCCTGCAGGGGAAGCTGCTGGATCGCTGGAGGTGCAGGGTCTGCAGTTCTTGTTGTTCCCAGGTGATGGTGTTCCAAGGCTCTTCCCTTCTCTCCCAGCAAGCACAGACCTCTCCGATGAAAACCCAGTAGGTCCCGGCTGGAGTCACAAGGCAGTGTGCGAGCCGACCGAGTCCAGTGGTCCAGCCTCACCAGGACGAAAAGCCAGAAAGAAAAAACTTCCAGGCCTTCTCTCCAAATGCCCGCATGCAGATCCCTGTCTCCACCCCTGAGAGCGAACTCCGCAGTGGGCCCTGTCCTCTGTCCGGGCAGCCAGCTCCCCCCAGCCTCTGATGGGCCATTAGCTAGGAATTCGGCCAGATCTTTCGTAAAGCTAATTGACTCCCTTCCCCCCACTCACTCCATTTTTTCTCTCAGTGGAGCAGGGGAAGAAAAATTCCCCTATGGGATTTTATAACCTATAACATGTTTAATTTCCAAAGTAGTGTTAAATATCCAATGCAGATATATACATGCAGTCTTCCTTAATTCTTCTCTGAAATTACAAATTACAAAACTATATTTAATACATATGTAGTTATCAAAGGCTCATATCTAAACTCGACTAAAATCAGAAATTAATCTCTATGGAAATTACATGAGAACTAATTTTATTCAGTTTTGTTACTTGTAGTACTCATATAGATACTACATCACAAATATATTACATATATTACACATTTGCACAGACAAAATTGTTAATTCACATAACTTATTTACATCACATAATTTCTTCTTTGTTTAGGACCAAACTTCATTAACTGTATGTCACCATTTAGGAGCAGCACTCCCTAATTTAGCGCCCTGCCACACAAGCACTCGCTCCCCTCCCCACTCCAGTGGGAGATACAAAAGGCAGAGATTATGGGTTAAAATAAAAACAATTTACTGGAAGCAGCAATAAGATAAGAAATGAACAATAACAGCAACAATATTAATAACAAAAGTGTATAAAAAGAGGGTGATTTACATTCAAAAATTGCTCGCTGACCAACCCAGCATCACAGACCTCGAGACAACGAACAAAATGGGGAAGGACCCTCTGTGCATCATCCTTTTCTTCCCAACCGTAAGGCATACCCCCCATCCTTCTCAGAAGAGAGAATCCCTTACTTCCACCCCCCACTCCTGGCAATCATGTGGGTGGTATAGAATAACCAACCTGAACACACCCACATGGCTCCAGGCCCCCCCCCCTCACAGCTACTGCAGAAAATTACCCTATCCTGACCAAAACCAGGACACTGTATAAGAAAATAGTATGAAATATTTCACATTTATAATAGTCTAAGACCATGTTCATATGGCTTATGGAAGCACTTTGAGTTGATATTTTGGTCACTGACCATGTTCAATCTCTTATTCATTATCCTAATACACACCTATCTCAATCATATTTTCTAACAAGACATAAACCCTCATGTCCCTTGGCTTTCATAAACTCCACCCCCAGCACCAATAAATGAACACAGAACATAGCACAACTATCCACTGTTTAGCATATATTTGTTTTCATAGACTCACAGAATCATAGAACAAACCAGGTTGGAAAAGACCTCCAAGATCATCAAGTCCAACCCTTGATCCAACACCACTGTGGTTACTAGACCATGGCACTAAGGATCTTTTCTGTTTCACCTAAACACACACCAAGTATAACTGGTTTCAAGTTGCTATCCAATTTCCAATTAAACAAATTTGTTACACAAAATAGGAAGAACAGACCAGATAATTACTATGTTTATTTCACAGTCAAATCATGCTGCAAAATAAATGCCTTGAAATCAAAGCTCACATTTAAAAGAAGACTGTCAAAATATTTTTATAAAATAGACTTCTTTCTTTTGTTATGGAATCATGAATTGAATACTGAAAATGGGAATTTATTTCTTACCAGATTTCTCTCTTCCCTCCATGCATACACACTGCATGTTTCTGTATGGTTTCTCAGTCATAATAGATTGTTGGCAGATATTCATTCTTTTAGAAAACACCATTTATTTGGAGAAGAAAAGAAGAGGTAAATACTTTGATTATGCTTGATGTTATAGAAAGAGAAATACCTATGGCAACTCCCAATACATTATCTTCAGAAGCTCCTTTCCATTCTGTAATAGTCAATACTCCTCAAAAGGGACTACAATACTAATTCCAGGGAGTCCATAGTGCCTTGAAAGGTACCTGTTATGCTTCCTCGAATCCCAGAAAATCAGGCAGAAAAAGGACACCCAGGGGGTACTCTTGACCAGCATTTTGCCATTCATCATCAGAGCTCTCTCTTGAAACTTGTTCCAATCATTTTTCCACTGAAAGTATTTTCCCTTGAATACTGAGAAGAAATTAAAGCTGGTTGTAACGACACTGCATTAATTCAGTGTCCAGCAGACTAAGGAAAAGGCAGCCTACAGGAAAGACCACAGACCTCAAGCCACACTATGCAAGTTTTTGACATAGTTATAGCTCTGAGACTGTAAGGGTTGAGGCTATTAACTACAGAACACATTGGTATCATTAGAACAAAACAAATAAAGATTTGAAGAGTATGTGAGCAGCCCATTGAAACCAAACTAACTTGCTCATTTCAAGTCAAATATATGAATGAGCTGAGGCTAAAATGCTAATCAGATCAACATTTTTGATGAAACTCATTCTTTCAGTATGCATCATTTGAACAGATATATCTTACATAGCTATATAAAAAGTGAAATATCCTAGCTTCTCTGAAGCTATCCACACTACACTCCACTGCTGTGAGATTCTTGTTCACAGGAGAAAGAGAATGGAAAAATACTAGAATTCTACTTCTTCTGCAGCTCTCTCAGTTGCTGCGGTCAGTTTGCTCAGACGACATCCATTTTTGAGGCACTTCAACCCTCTATACTTAAAACACATTGAAAACCTGCAGCTTTAATCTAGCATGCTTTATTATCGTATTTATTATTTAACTTAAATCTGCCAATAGGTTTATGATCTTACACCAGATTTATAATCTGCCTCACAAAAATCAATGAAGTTAGAGTAGATCAAAACAGGTTTGACCTGGCAGAAATATATCAGGCCTTCAATCTATGGAGACAATCTTTTAGATCATGAACTCCATTATCTCTGAAGTCAAAATGAAAGGAGTTTTTATTTTTCTATCTTTTCTTCACACCGTGCAGATTAAGTTGGTGATCAAGAACACTAAAGAGTTAATAGAGGAATAATTTTTCCAGATACTGTTTTGTGAAAATCTGCTTCTCTGAGGCAGGGGTTTTTTGGGTGGGGGAGCTGGTGGTGCTTTTCTGGTTTTTCAGTTGGACAAGGGAAACACGTCCAAATTTTCCAGGGCAATTATCATCACTCTAAAGAAAGGCAAGTGTATGTTTTACCTGGACTGGTAAATCTTTGTGGCAATTTTGCAAGGCACTGGAATATTTTTTTTTCCCCTCACACACACAATTACAGTATCACATGTAACAGGGAACAAAGACTACAGGGAACAGAGTTTAATGGATTGTGATTACTGTTCTGGAACAGATTGAGTCTCTTTATAGCCTATGAGAAGATGATGTGAACTGAATTCAAACAAAGAACTGATAATGGATTTTACTGAAAGCTACACAGTTAAAAAAGACACTCTCATAATTCATAGCCAGGGAAGGTACCTCAAAGCAAAAAGGTATTTTAAAAAAATAAGAGATAGATTATATGTAAAACAACAGATTTAAATGTTATATCTTTATATAGAACTCTACTTTCAAGAAAGAAAATTCAATAATATTTTTTATTTAAAATATTTTCATTAATAATGTTATGTTTTGGCTTTCTTGTGCTAATACAGCAACCGGCCCCTTCTTGTTTTTCAGGCAGTTCTGTTCATGTTTCTATCTAACATAAGCCTCTGCTGTTACCAAATCAAATCAAGTGTACTTAAATCAATGCTTTAAAAATAAAGCACACTTCTTGTCAGCCATTCTGTTTCCCTATACTTCTTACTCCAAATCAACTATCCAGACAATTTCTTCTTCTCCCATCCATAAGTGAGGGAAGAGGTGACTTTTCAGCTATCCATAATGATTCTTCTTGACTTGCTCACAGCATGGGGGAGGGAAGTACCTCATCCCTGCATAAATACCTCCCTTTGTGACTACAGACGCCATTTCTGATGTGCTGTCCTAGGTGGCTGTTTTCTTTAATCTGATATCTCTCCAAGCAGTGAAGGCTGCCTGTTTCTGAGTAAATAGCTTATGAAATTTAGCCAGTAGATGAGAAAATCAATTTAAAATATATTTACTGTAGTGTTATCTGCTTCAAATTCTACCTTTTCAAATTCTACCTTTTACATAAGGAGGAAAACGCTGCTTGTAAATCAGAATAGGCTTTATTAAATTTCTTATGAAATGAGACTGAAGGATTAAAACAATGCATAGAAGTTGCTATGTTGATAGCAGTAAATCTGATGAGTTAACCCATAAAAATCACCAAACATCCCACTTTCTGTTTCGTGAGACACATTTTTAAATACCATTTCAATAATGTCTGTCATAAGAACTGGTCCAGTATCAATGCTGGGCCCTAAATCTACCCCCAAATAGATGAATCTTCATGATCTTTTTTCACTGTATTAAAGAGGATTATTTCTGCATATGAACAATCATTTCTGTACCTCTAATTACATTGTGCAAATATTTTAAAATTTAAATACTGTCAAGTTTGTAATAAGCAAGCTCTAGTTGAAGTTTTTCTAATAGGTAATTTTCTTCTAACTTTGAATCCTCCCACCAGACACCCACATTGTCCTCGTCTTTTTGTACTGCTTGTGCTACAGACATCTCCACTAGAAAAGACTCAAACAATTACCTAATGGTGCAGAACTAGCATGACAGCGCTTGCTGCTGTGCACCCCATTTCAATGAGGATGTCTTTGTATGACTCAGAATGAATCAGACTGAGAAAAGAGAACTGCAGTCCCAGAAATAATAAACAGCAGCATACAATTTGGAAGGAAGATCCTATGCTTCTTAATCATCACTGCCCCACAGATAATTCCATCGCACATAATGCCGTATGCCTACATAGGACACACATGTGGATGTATGATCATCTTATAATAAGCTGCAAAAATATTAACCAAGGCCCTTAGCTGAAAATATCAAGCCCTAATCAATCACAAACAGGTATTGATATAATGCTACATGCATCAGCAAAAGATGTAAAGACATTAAGAAGCCCATTGCCATACCCACACTTCTGTCCCCACAAGCCAAACTGGTGCCTAGGATGCACACCACTTAGGAGGCATAAAACCCCCTCTTCAAAGTATCCAACACAAAGGCTAGGCATGAGGAGTTGTGGACTCAAGGTCCTCCAAAGTGGAGAATGCTTGGTCATACAGCCCTTTCACACAGTCAAACTCAAAGCTAATGGAATGCTGACTGGTTTTATAGGATCAATTGAGCTGATTGGTTTTAGAGGATCAACTGACTAATCCTAGTCCTCCAAAGGAACAGGAAGATTGTCACTTATTTAATAAAGCCCAGCTGTCACGTCTCCACAGCAAACCCATACACATATTATGAGTCTCCTAATACCTTCTGTCCTTAGCTACGTGTGTGTACCTGGGGAGATGGGGAAAGCAGACCTCTACCACTGCAATGACCTCACATGAATCTTTTCTGTGGAAGTACAGAACTTACAGACAGTGTTACACCAGAACTTGGACTCTAACCAGTCACCACAGCTGTGTAAGGTTCAATACACTCCCCAAACTGGGTCAGATTAATTTTCTAGAGGGGTGATGTCAAAGACATACACACTGAAGGTAAGTCTTACCCCAGCCAAAGCTTCTACTGATTCCTCCAGCTGATGAGCGCTGCTGTCTTATTCATCATCACATATTGGTCAGAACAGCAATACCATGTCTTAAGCACAGGCCTGTAAGTAGCCCTGTTTAACCACAGAAAATCATACTCTCTTTCTCCATAAAACCAAACAGGAACAAATCCTTTATTAAAATGCTATCAACATACAGTATATTCAGAAGAAAAGAAAACCAAAAGCTCTCTTAAATAATACAAAAAACCAATAAAGTTACTGTATTTCCATATCATATTTCTTTTTTTCCCACTCCCTAATCCTCCATTATTTACTTTCTTGTGTGGTTTGTCTAGCTTCTTGCATATATTGATGCTTCTAAGATCAATGGCTATTTAGTCTACTTCCTCCTACATTTAAGTAGAGGTCTCTTTTTATTCCATTATTTGCATAATGACTCTTATTTTCATATATTTTTAGAAAAAAAAAAAATTCTTGTAGATCAAATTTTAACAATCCACTGTGAAGAGCAATTAGCATCAGTAAAGTCACCAAGTGCAGTTCCTTCTCTTTTAGGAAGAAGTCCAATATTCAAAATCACTGCACACAATCAAAATCCTTGAGATGTCCTGTACTGCACCATCTTATGGTCAACTGCATTAGTTTAAAAGACCTTAAAGTACTGCAGTACTCCTAACTTTTCGAAAGAAGATTGCATTCTCTGAGGCAGTGTCTCAGGGGTGTCACAGCTGCATAGTTTTCCTGAAAAACATTTATTTGTGACCTTTGGCCATGAACAAAATGACAATATCCTAAATCCCTAGGGCTGGAATCTCAGGAAGGGCTCCCCTGAAAGATTTCAGCTTTCTCTACAGGAGGAAAGGTAGCCATGAACCTGTTTCTTTGTCAGTTTTACTTCAACATTTATTTAATGTCAACAATTTAAATGTCAGCATTTTCTTATTTTCAAAGGTGGAAACGCTGAGTATACAGGATAAATTATCTCAGCAGTCAGTGACTATGCCTGCTTTTGTTTTGTAATCTCTTCAGCAGCTTCCTCTTCCGTCAGGGATGACTGCCTACTGGTTTTGGTTTCCTATCTATCTACTGTTCTGCACTTCTTTACAAGATAAGAGAAAAAAGCTCTAGGACCTTCCCAGATAGACTGATAATGTCCCAGAGGCCCCATGTGTTATATCACTAATCTCCAAGACATTCTCTTCCTACGGAAAATGGAAGAAAGAGGAAGGAACTGTAGTCAGTACATAGGTATCTTAAGTTCATTTGTTCTTTTTTTGTCTTTCATCTTTCTGTCAGGCAATCTCTGGAATCTCCAAGTGGCAGCTTTAGAGAATGACTTAGGGAGTGCGGACATGACACAGCCTTTTCTTCTGCAGACCTTGTCTGAGAGCACCCCACAGCCCGCGTAGCATTAGCCTGCTTTCAGGGAGGGTTTCAGAAGCCCACCTAAGGAGAGAAATATTAATGGCTGGGAGGAAATGCAGACCTGGACTGGCAGGGGGTTAATACACTGGACTGTCTGAACACACGGATCTCCTTTGGTGTTCAAAACTGAACTATGATTTGTAGTCTGGTTCCTGCATCCCCTTTGAGTGCGGCCTTGAGGACAATGCTGAAATTGCCCTGATAAAAGAGACAAGACAGACACAGAGAAAAAAAAATCTTTATTGGTATGCTTTTCAATTAAAATGAACCAATAAATTTAAATCTAAATAATCCCAATTATAAGATATTAAAGTGACTAAAGGCACAAATTAACCCTAGACTTCTATGATCCATGTATCCAGTCAAATCAACACTTCTGTGTGTCCAGGCCCTGAATCTCACAATAACTAATGCCAAGAGAAGAAGGTTTGTATTTATTCTGTGCTAAAGAGAAGACAGGCTTCATGACTGAAGGGACTATTATCATCAGAGCTTTTGCTTAGGGCAGTTCACCAAGCTTTCCCAGTGGTATTTCAGTTTACCTCACAACTCTTGTTTGAATCTTAGAAAGATATCCAAGTAACTAGGAAAAATGGAAATGCTACCTACTACATTGTGCTGGTTCAAAGGTAAACCAGCAGGGGAAATGAACTCAACTCAAAGGAGAGATTATAAGTCAGAATAACAATTTAATAAAATAATACAATAAATACGATTATACAGACAAACAGTTGGTTCTAACCCACAAAACCCAAATGTATAACCCAGTACCTGGGGCATGAACACAGTGGTGTTTGTTGGACCCCCTGAGTCCAAAGTAAAAGGAGAAGGAAAAAACCTGTTGGTGAGAGTGCTGTTGCAGTCCGGTCAAGACTGGTGATTGCAGTCCAGTCGAGAGTGGTGGTTGCAGTCTGGTTGAGAGCAATGATCTGCAGTCTTCCTCTGGATCCCACGAGTGGTTAAAAAAGTCCCAAGACTTCAAGATTATATATATCCTCCAGTATAGGCAGGAATGCTCAGTACCTCCCTCAGGGTGGGGAGTTCCACAATGGGTGTGAGGACAGGAGCATCCTCTTATCTCACAAGCCTCTTAACACCCAGTTTATAGCCTGAAGAGTCAGGCTGCTCTGGGCAGATGGTTTAAATGGTCTATTGATAACAGTTTCTGGGAAATGGCATGGAAGGCTATAGAATACACAGTTTTGGGTTACACCCATGCAGTGATGAACTGGTCCCAGCTGTTCTAAATAGGACATATGTCAAGTAATTAAGCCATTAAAAAGAGTTGGGGAGATGTAAAACTTAGAAACTACTTTCTGGGCTGAAATTTCTGATGGATACTGTCCTGGGTTTGTGTGGCCAGATTTTGGTAGTGGGGGGACTACCGGAGTGGTTTCTGTGAGAAGCTGCTAGAAGCTTCCCCCATGTCCAATAGAGCAAATGTCAGTTGGCTCTGGGACAAATCTGCTGGCTGGTCAAGGCTGAGACAATCAGAGATGATAGTAACACCTTGGTGATAACATTTTTAAGAAGGAAAAAAAGTTATTGCATAGATGTAATTTTGGCCAGAGAAGAGAGGAGGGAGAACGTGTGAGAGGAATAGCAGACATCAAGGTCAGTGGAACAGGAGGGGGAGGAGGTGCTCCAGGTGCCAGAGCTGCACCTTGTGGTGCAGACCATGGTGAGGCAGCTGTGCTCCTGCAGCCCATGGAGGACCATGGGGATGCAGAGATCTACTGGCAGGCCATGAAAGAGACCCAGAGCAAGTGGATACCCAAAAGAAGGTTGTGAATCTGTGGGAAGCTGGTGCTGGAGAAGGCTCCTGACAGGGACAGAGAGAGAAGCCCATGCTAGAGTAGGTTCCCCGGTGCAGTCCTTTAAAAACAGCCTGCTCCAGTGTGGGTCCCCCACAGGGATTAGAAGTTTGCATCTACTCATGACACAGCAGGACACACCACATTTCAAAAATTACCTTTTTACAGAGCTTTCAAATTGGATGGATTATACAGCATTTTCTGATTTTTTCCTCCTTTCTACCTTCCAAAATGCAGATGTTCCTATTAGAAAACAGGAATGTTTTCCATCAAAAACATCTCTTCAGCAAAATATGTCTTTATGTAAGAAAATTGCATTTCTTTGGAAGCCCAAATAGCTGAAATTATTTTTTCATTTCATGGCTAGGCTTCGTGAACGAAGATTTGGGAAGGGCTCTACCCATATTTACTACAAGCGCGCTGGTGGCTAAAAAGGCCAATATGAGACAGACAAGTCCAGTTGCAAAAGGCACAGCAGAAAGACTCCTTGGATGGTATCGGCAAGATATGATTCTTTCTGCGTTGTCTTTTCTCCTCAAGAGTGATCCTGTGTGCGTTCTCAAAGGAAGCAGCAGCATTAAAGATAGCATGTCTCCAGACCTCCCGATTGGAGGCCAGAGTAGACCAGTGATGTTGATCAATATGGCCAAGGCTGAGATGTTGTTTCAGGGAGTCCTTGTATCTTCTCTTTGGGGCTCCTCTCTTGTGGCAGCCGGTGGCAAATTCACTATAAAGCAGGATCTTAGGGAGGCGGTGGTCCTTCATCCTGGAGACGTGCCCTGCCCAACGCAGCTGAGTTCTCATCAGCATGGTCTCAATACTTGTGACTCCTGCTTGTTCTAGAACAGATGTGTTGGTCACATAATCTGACCAGTGGATGTTTGGAATTGTACGGAGGATTGTTGATGGAAGCGTTCTAGGAGACGCAGCTGGTGGCGGTAGATGACCCATGATTCAGATCCATATAAGGGAGTAGACAGCACAATGGCTTTGTAAACACTGATCTTTGTACTTTTCTTCAGGTGTTTATTTCGCCAAACTCTTCTATGGAGTTTTCTGAAAGCACTATATGCCTTTGTTAACCTGTTGTCTATCTCTCCGTCAATCTTACCATCCGAGGAGATGAGGCTACCTAGGTAATTAAACTGCTGGACTGATTTGAACTCTGATTAACTAATGGTGATATGAGGATGATGGAAGACTTCCTGAGGTGCAGGTTGATAGAGAACTTGTGTCCTCTTTAAGCTGACTTCTAGCCCAAAGAGCTCAGCATCCGCAAAGCAGGATGCTAAAGGCTGCAGAGCTACTTCCGTGTGGGCAATGAGGGTGGCATCATCAGCATAGAGCACCTCCCGGACAAGATGGTTTAAGGTCTTGGTGTGGGCCTTCAGTCGCCTTAGGTTAAATAGGCCTCCATCAGTACGATATTGAATATAGATACCATCTTCATCACTGAGGTCTGCCATGGTCCTTTGGAGCATCATGCTGAAAAAGATTGTGAATAGGGTTGGTGGAAGAACACAGCCTTATTTTACACAATTCATTATTAGAAAGGGCTCAGAAAGTGCATTGCCATATTTGATTTGGCCACGCTGATCCTCATGAAGTAACATGAACATTTTAAGGAACTTGGGGGGACATAATAAACGTTCCAAAATCTGCCACAGACCTTTTCTGCTCACAGTATCGAAAGCCTTGGTGAGATCAAAGGTTACATAGAGACCTTTGTTCTGTTCCCTACACTTCTCTTGCAGTTGTCTGAGAACAAATACCATGTCTGTGGTACTCTATTGGCTCTGAAACCACTTTCAGGTAGAATTCCTTCTGCTATAGCAGGTATTTGTCTGTTCAAAAGTATTCTTGCAAGGATTTTGCCAGCAATGGAGAGCAGAGTAATACCACAGTAATTTGAACAGTCTGATTTATCTCCTTTCTTCTTATACAAAGAGATGATGACTGCATCACGAAGGTCTGATGGTAGTTCGCCTAGTTCCCAACAGCGCACCACAAACTCGTGAAATTTAGCATGGAGTGCTTGACCCCCATGCTTCCAGACTTCAGGTGGAATTCCATCAACCCCAGCTGCCTTGCCAGTTTTCACTGCTGTATGGCCTTAAGATTTTCTCCCATAGTAGGGGTAATATCCAATTCATTCTTCACCGGTTGTTGTGAAATGTACTGAATTTCTGAGTCTTGAACTACACAGCCAGTATTGAAAAGAGTCTGAAAGTGTTCAGACCATCGATTCAGAATGGAGGTTTTATCTGTTAGAAGCCTTTGACCATCTGCACTGAGTAGAGGGCTTTGGACCTGGTATGTAGGCCCGTATGCTGTTTTCAAGGCCTCATAGAATCCTCTGTAATCACCCGTATCTGCGCATAATTGAGTTTTTTCAGTTAGATTGATCCACCACTTGTTCTGGATGGCACGGGGTTTCTGTTGGAGCTTGCTGCATGCAAGACAAAAGGCTGCTTTTCTTACATGACAAGAGGGTTGAGCAAGGTGTGCTTGGTGAGCAGTTCTCTTCTTCCTCAACAACTCCTGTATCTCTTGATTGTTTTCATCAATCTAGCCCTTGTTCTTCTTGAAGGAGAACCCTAAGGATTCTTCAGAGGACTGCAGGATGCTATTTTTAATATGTTGCCAAAGTGTTTCAGGAGAGGGATCTATAGAATGATTTTCCAGCTTAGTTTGAAGATTTGCCTGGAATCTGTCTCTCACTGTGGCTGTTTGAAGATTGTTAACCTGGAGTCTCCTCCTTGGGATACTGCCCCTTTTAGGTTTGAACTTAAGATTGAAGTTAAGTTTATAGCGCACAAGTAGATGGTCTGTTTGGCATTCTGCACTGGGCATCACACAGATATGGTGGACATCATGAACATCTCTCTGTCACACCAAGACATAACCAATGAGGTGCCAATGCTTGGATCTGGGATGCATCCAGGTTGTCTTCAGACTATCTTTCTGCTGAAAGATAGTATTAGTGATGGTGAACTATTGCTCTGCACAGAATTCTAGCAGAAGTCGACCATTATCGTTGCAGTTTCCAACACCATGTTTGCCTAAAACTCCTTTCCAGGCTTCAAAGTCTTTCCTACTTTGGCATTGAAATCACCAAGGATAATGATCTTATCATCTGTGGGAATCTTTCAGGTAAGGCGGCGCAGGTCAATATAAAATTTATCTTTTTTGGCAGGGTCAGCTTGGAGAGTTGGAGTATATATACTAAAGAGGACAACATGTTGCTTGTTGCGTAGTGGAAGGCGTAAGGAGATAATGCGGTCAGAGTGACCTGTCGGCAGATTTTCAAGTTTAGGGACAATAGAGTTTTTAATCATAAAGCCAACTCTTGAAAGATGTCTTTTGGTTCTGGGTTTACCGGAACAAAAGAGTGTGTAACTGGCACCATGTTCTCTGAGGCTGCCTTCCTCGTGGAGATGAACTTCACTGAGAGCAGCTATGTCGATGTTGAGACGTGACAGTTCATGGGCAATTAGGGCAGAATGGCGCTCAGGACAACCACTGTCCACAGTATCAAGCATAGTTCTGATGTTCCAGCATGAATGTCAATTTGGGTACACTTTGAAGGCAAGTGTATGTCTTTGTTTCTTAGACTTGTTTGACCGCATCAGAAGGTGCCCATTGGCCGTGGTTAACCAACCAGGTGAAGGGGAGACGAACTTTGGTTAGGCCACCTTTTCTAGGCCCCTCTCCGAGTGGAACAAACAGTGCTGTCCTTGGAAAGGCTGCTTGGTCATTCAGGATGCTGCCCAAAGAGACTGTCATCTT